>NC_055993.1:18196512-18913512 GCF_018446385.1 Zingiber officinale | reverse complement strand
GTTAGTCCAAGTTCACATGCTTGTATGCTTGTTTGTAGCCCTAATGAGAACTTGTTAAATTTCGGCCATGACATATGTTAAGGGCTTAAAGAACTTAGGAACTAATTCAAATGTGTCAAATGTGTTTACCTTGTTCCTTGGTAAAAATGTTATAAATATGATTTAAAGTTGTCCATACTTTTATGTCATATGGAACCTTGTTTCACACCTTAAGGTTTCGGCCATATGAAATTAGGGACTTGAGGAACTTAGAAACTAAGTTAATCATGTTTATAATGCTTCCTATGAAAATGTTATGATGATAATTTAGGTGCCACATGCTTGGATGTTGTGTTTAACCTAAATTGAGCTCTAAAGGGTTTCGGCCACAAGGGTTTAGGAAGCTTAAAACCAAGATAAATATGATACCATGTTTCCTATGATAGGATAATCACAAGATACACCCTTATGCTTAAAATGTATGCTTGTGATTTATGACTTATGATATGATATGCATGCTTTTATGATATGATATGCTTTGTGCTAAAAATATACATGCTTATGTTATGATATGTGGTTAAATTATGCATGCTTTAATGCTATGTTTAGTGCTTAAAATATGCATGCTTTCATGATATGCTATGTGGTTAAATCATGCATGCTTGATGATATGCTTTATGCTTAAGATATGCATGTTTTTATGATCTATGCCTAAGTGATGCATATTGTTATGACATGATGTATGCCTAAGTTATGCATGCCTTTATGATGAGATGTATGCCTAAGTGATGCATACATTTATGACATGATGTATGCCTAAGTGATGCATACCTTTATGATATGATGTATGCCTAAGTGATGCATACTTTTATGACATGATGTATGCCTAAGTGATGCATACTTTTACGATATGATGTGTGCCTAAATGATGCATGCTTTTATGATACATGATATGTATGACATATACTTTACTTTATATGTGAGTGGCTTGTACCAAGGGTGGGCTCCATAAGCGCCCCGGGGACTAAGGACCTCGTTAGGGATGGGCTCCTAAGTGCCCCTAGGACTAAGGGCCTAGTATGTTTGCCTCGTAGGGTTCAAGACTTGCTACCTTGGACCTACAAGGTTGCGCGCAATATGTAAGTGGTACAT
The DNA here is from genome assembly GCF_018446385.1 of Zingiber officinale. Lineage (NCBI taxonomy): Eukaryota > Viridiplantae > Streptophyta > Magnoliopsida > Zingiberales > Zingiberaceae > Zingiber > Zingiber officinale. Next base: position 18,912,381 of record NC_055993.1, on the reverse strand, counting down.
AGCCGGGATCCCCTTTATGTTGAGAGTACTTTCAAGTATATATGTAAAAGAAAATGGTTTTAAAGATCATGAGACATACACATGTTTTTCGGATACATGTTTTCCAAAATCATATTGCATACACCTTATGATTATGCTATGTTTCATGTTATGCTCTTGATTATGATATGTCATGATAAGATATGATTATGTTATGTTCATGCTATACCTTATAGACATGTTTCGGCCATGGATTTGTTGATGCTTGATATATAGATTTCGGCCATAGATATGATGATGCCTTGATGTACATGTTTCGGCCATAGTATGATGCTTTGATATACATGTTTCGGCCATGCTTTGATATACTATAATACTTGTTTGTTATGTCATGTCTAGCTATGTTTTATGCAATGCACTATGTATATGTTTCGGCCATGGTGATGCTTGATATGCTATGACTAGTTGTGATTATATTATGATGCATGATATGCTTGAATAGAATGCTATGTTATGCCATGATTAGTTGAGATTATGACTTGTTGATGCATTCTTGATTATGTTCTGATTGTTGGTTTTAGTGAGTAGGAAAGGAACTTACTGAGCCATGAGTGCTCATAGCTTACTTTCCTTGTACCACAGATAAAGGAAAAAAGCTGGATGAGTTAGAGGAGCAGCAGGAGGGGCAACGAAGATGTGTGTGGCAGTGGCTAGGCAACCAAATAAATAAGAACCTGCTTAAAGTTTCTTTAAAGAACTATGCATTGGTATTTTATGACTTGTAATACCTAAACATGTGTGGCTAGACATTATGGTTCCACTGGATTTGATGTTATGATTTTGATGCCATGTGATAGTATAGTTCAAAAGAAATTTAAAAGAAAAGTTTTATTAAAACTATGAAAATTATTTTAAGTCTTCCGCTGTTTTAAAAAGAAAAATTTATACGTAGAGTATCGTAGCCCCGTCCCTTAGGGTAGCAGGGAGGGCGGGCGTTACAAGGACATCCCACTTTGTTGAGATATTAGATGGGATGGATCCATATATGCGAGAGCATATGATAAACAAGTTTCTTGATATGATTGATCCATCTCAAAGTACATTGCGAGCTCCTTCATACAACACAGAACATAGAGGTCGACCTACGGGTATAGATGAGCAATGTGGACGCCGCATATCTTCTTTCGGAGAAGCATCCACTTCAGGATCTAGAGTCTCTCAACCGATTGCAACATCTCAAGGGAGAGGAAGACGTGGAAGAGGGTCGAAGGTTCGCAATACTCAAACGACCCATGATCACTCTCCAGTTCCACCCATCCGTGATACTTATATTGAGAAATTACTCGTGCCTCTGCAGTGTTATATTTCTCACACTATTGATGTTCAATCTGATGGTCATTGTGGATTCAGGGCAATAGTTGCACTAATTGGGTATGGTGAAGAAGGTTGGGTTCAAGTACGATTTGAGCTTATAGAAGAGATTCAACAAAATAAGGATCTATATGATCAACTTTATCCAGATCCAAATTTGGTAACCAATCTATTATTCTCATTGAATTATTTCGAGCAGTGGGCACCAGAAATATATTGGATGAACGCTATGCCTTTGGGAATTGTCATCGCATCAAGGTACAATCTTGTACTTCATACATTTGGTGAGAATATTGGGAGTTGTTTTACTCACTTGCCATTAAGAACTCCTCCAGTTCCAAACCAAGAGCGTCGAGAAATAGCTATTGCTCATATTGGCAATCACTTCGTACAAGTTTTCTTATATCCTCATTATCCTGTACCACCCATTCCAACTTGGTGGTGACAACATTCATCGTATAAAGCTAAAGGATGAGTCACTCGTTACAGGACACGCGCTCATTTGTGGTACGAAGTAATAGGTGCACCACCACCAAATGCATCGGGAGCAGAATTTGGAGGTAATATTGATTAAGATTTATATTTTTATATGTTTTTATGTTTTTTTTTTGTATTATTACATGTACTCTTCATTTGGAAAAAAATATGTTTGTTCCTAAGTTATGAATGTGTTCATTATTAATTGGTAGTAATTTTTTTAGTTTTAAATATAAACTAAAAATAAATAAAAGATTATAAACATATAAAAAAATTATTGAAAAAAATAAAACTGATAAAAAATTAATAAAGAAATTGGTTAAAAAAATCAATTGAAAAATATAAGTATTATGAAAAAAATAATAAATTAAATTAATTAAAAAATAAAAATTAAATAAAATTTATATAAAATTGAAAAATAAAGTATTGATAAAAAATAATTAATTAAATTAATTAAAAAATAAAAATTAAATAAAATTTATATAAAATTGAAAAATAAAGCATTGATAAAAAATAATTAATTAAATTAATTAAAAAATAAAACTAAATAAAATTAAAAATATAATTGTATGAGAGTTATTTTTAAATAAAATTAATTAAAAAAATTAAAACTAAATGAGAATTAAATGAAATAAAAAAAATAAAAAAAACTAAAGAAGACTACATGCGACATTTGGCAAGGAGAGAGAGGAGAATTGGAGGGGTGTGCTTGACGGGGAAGCACCTCTCAAAAAGCTTGAAAAAGATAGATATGGTACGATGATAGATTTAGACAGTTTACCAAAGGACGCGGATTGAGTTGACATTGGCTGTCGTTTTAATGACTTTAAAGATCGGCTTGCGAAGGTCAAATCTTTGATACCACCACCAACTAGATCTCCCCAATGAATCCAGCAATAATTTGTCCATGAGTTTGTCATTGTTCAGAGCACGAGTATTTGTGTAAGATTGCAAACATAATACATATAAATATATAATATTTGTAAAATGACAATGACAGATAAACGCTCGCAGTAGTGCTTAAACCTTAATTAGGAGATCAAGATGCAACCAATCCCATAGAGAATTTGGTCTTCGTAGTACGCTTATAGAACTCGCACATCGCCTCGCATTATTACTGGTCACAAATCCTTGCGAGAGGATTAATTCGTTGTTTTTTTTTGTAAATTGATTAACTAGCTCGATCGTCTACACGCGTGGCGATGCGTCCCGTGGCGCCGGCGCCGACTCGGCGTAGATCTTCCCGCGCTCGGACCGGCTGTTCTCGGCGAATTTTAAGCTTCCCTGGTGCATGCCCTTCTCCCGCTCCGCCTTGTTCCACTCCTTCCCGTAGTAGTGCTCCTCCGTCGACGTCGTCGAGTCCTTGGACGGCGGCAGGAACATGCTGCCCCACTGCGGGAAGTGCACCAGCGTCACCGGCATCGTGCACGCCATGATCATGATGCCCATCAGCGACAGCCCCGTCGCCGTGGAGTACTTGTCGCTGGTGAAAAATAGGAGCTGGGTGAGGCCGGAGCCGAAGTTGCCCCCTGCGCCGGTCATGCCGTTGATGACGCCAAGGGAGCGGCGAGAGATGAAGGGGATGATGCCGAAGGTGGCGCCGCAGGCGGCCTGGGCGCAGATGGAGAAGCAGACCATGGCGAAGACGGAGATGGGGAGGGAATTGGCGCGGCCGAGCCAGAGGCAGAAGGCCCCGCCGAGGGTCTGCAGGATCCAGAGGTTCCAGAGGCGGGCGCGCATGCCGTAGCGGCGGGCCCCGAAGTCGGACGTGAAGCCGCCGAAGGGGCGGGCGATGATGTTGGCCATGCCGAAGCAGGCGGCGATGGTGCCCGCCGTCCGCAGGTTGAGATCGAACCGGTCGAAGAAGTACTCGGCGATGACGTTGTCAGTCGTCAGCTCCACCCCCATCGAGTAGCCGTAGAGGAGCACGAAGATCCATGTTCTGTAGTTGGTCACCGCGTACCATAACACCTTTTCATTACAAAACAGAGGTTACAGAGCAGAGCAGGGCAGTGTGACTTAATTCATGATTAATTAATTAATTAATTAATTACCTTAGAGAATTTGTCCTTGGCTACTTGGCCCTTGCTTTGGAGCGAATTGAGATTGCCGTCCGGGAGGTCCTGGCCGAGGATGAGGACGAGGAGGCCGACACAGACGTGCATGGTCCCAGGGACGAAGAAAGCGAGCCGCCAGGCAGTGAAGGGGGTGGCGCCGGCCTTGCGGATGAGGTCGTAGACGAGGGGCATGATGAGTTGGGTGGCCCCGCCGCCCATGTTGCCCCACCCGGCGGCGGTGCCGTTGGCGAGCCCGATGATCTGGCTGTTGAACATGGTGGACATCCAGTACTGGCAGGAGACGAAGGTGGCGAGGGAGAAGCCGATGAGGAAGCGCATGGCGATGTAGCCGGCGGCGGAGGAGACGAGGGACATGCAGAAGACGGTGGGGGCGGAGAGCATGACGAGGAAGGCGCACCCGTAGCGGGGACCGAGCAGGTCGCAGATAGCGCCCATGGCGAGACGGGAGAAGATGGCGCCGGAGACGGAGGCGACGCCAGCGTTGCCGACGTCCGGCTTGGTGAGGTTGAGGTTGTCACGGATGATGGGGACGAGGGGAGCGGCGGCGAAGGTGGAGACGAAGCAGGTGAAGAAGGAGAACCAGGAGAGATGAAAAGTGAGCATGTGCGGCCTGGCCAAGGAGAAGAGGCGGAAGGCTTTCGCCTTGTGCTCCGAGTCCACCGGCAATGCGAACGTCGCCGTCGTGTCCGTCTCCACCGTCGTCGACGTCACCTGGTACGCCAACGTCGGCTCGTGCCCCGTCACTCCGTGCATTGAACTCCCAGGCTCACCCACTGATCCCTCCATCTCCTCGATCGATCGGCTAGCTCGTAATTAGATCAAGTTTGAGTTCGATCGAGAGACGGATCGATGATGATGATGATGAGAAGCAATGGAGTTCAGTATTTATAAGTAGAAGGCGTTGACTTTATCCAAAAGCCGAAACACTTTGAAAACATGGAAAGGGGAACTAGCTTTGCCGCCGCGTCACACAGCCGATCTTACCTTCGACCTGTCAAGCGCCCCAAGGATCACATTTCTACAGAAAGTCCAACTACAACTCTAATGTTATAAATTCCACTGATCACACGCCGTGAAACGTCAGTCCACTCGATCTCTAAACTCTAAACATTAAAAGTATAAGCAGTCATACAACAAATCACGTAAACTTTCCTTTCAATTCTTAAATTTTCACTGTGAAATTGTTTTAGGTGGTTCTACAAGTATAAATGTCCTTAACCGATTCAAATAGAGTTTGAACAGTGAAAGGATATGCAATGAATCTTTCAGATGATCTGATCCGATCCTATCTGGAAATTAGAAGGATATATACGGTCGATCGGCTTCTATATATTTAACACTTATTTTAGCGTATTATAAGAAATGACAAGTTGTCATGTAGCATTATAAATAAATAACCCGAAAACTGAGTTGACTTGATGCATTTAGCTCTATTTTATTTGCCGACCAGTGACACAGTTTAATATTGAACATTCTCTCGTTGGGGTAGGGGAATGATTCAAGTGGGGCATAAGAGATTCAAATGCTAACCCTATTGGTAACAGGGGACCGTGTCGGGCAGACTACCATTGTGAGCCTGGTTAGTCAGGAAGTAGGGTCGGGTGTGAGTCTATCGAGTCTGAGTTCATAGATAGGTCGTATCAAGTACGATGGATCGAGTTGTGACTCGACTCGCTTGGCACCTCTGGCTAGTTTATCATCTTAATTAAGTTTCATCGATAACTCAGTGTTGCACTAATTGATTCGAGCCGAAGAAATATGCAAGTCTTCCGACAAAAAAAAATGCAAAGTCAAATAATGAATCCACATTTTCTTCTTCTCCTCAGAATAATGGTTGTCTATTTCTTTACAGAAAGAATGATGTGAACATAAGCTAGTTTTATACGTCCAATTATTGCCCTTTGGCTATGCTTGAGAGTTATGAGCATTATATTAATATAATGAGAAATAAAAAAATGTCAGAGTTTGAGAAGCTGTATGTTTTTATTATTTTTTTTTTTGGAAACAAAATAATAGGCAGCTACCTGTTCATAATAATATTGTCTAAATGCCTGTGTCTTAACAACACCCAAAAGGACTTCGTTTTTATATTTTGTGGACATCATTATTTTTTTTTAAAAAAAAAATCCCCGTGGTCAGCGTCACCACCATCATCACAATAGTCTAAAACCATACTAATTATGTTGAAAAACATATTACAGAAACACATACTCATAAGAAAAATTAGAGAGATAAGAAAAGAAAAAATAATTACTTCTCTATTTATTATTGATTGATAATTATCATAGGTTAATTCATTTATTTATACATATTGTTAAGATAATATATAAAAAATATAATAATAAATATGAAAATATATTATTATAATATGATAATAATAAATATAGAAATAATGAAAAATATAATTTAGATTACAATTCAAACATGGTAAATCATCAATAATTAAAATCAATCTCTAAATCTTCTGAATTGATATCTTGGTCGTCATTACCCACCGACAAACTCAACGAGAGATACTTGAACGTTGAGTTTGGTTGTTAACCAATCATATCTTCTAGAGCAAAATCCACTAGTACGATCAACGAAATGATAGATTTGTTGAACTTTACCTTTGATGAAAGAAGACAACAACTAGTAGGAGATAAGGAGTTGTTGTTTGATGACTGGAATCTGATCTGTCTCCGGAATAAAAGCAGCAGAAAAAAATGATGCATTTTGGTGGTTGCATATGCTGGAGCAGAGGAAGAAAATCTGCTATTGTGTGCTGAGCAATCAAAAAAGTTTGCTATTTGGCCGTCTAAAAAAGAAACAATAGTTATGGAGAAAACACAGTTGATCCGGTGGTGAAGGAGGGGGCCCGGCCGTACAGTGGTCAACGACACGTGGAAGTCAAAGTCAAGAGGGGCAGGCCAATGTTCTGGCCGAGCGGGGAGGTCACCTCGTCGATCGGCTGTGATAGCGCCCAGGGTGGCGCGAAGACAGTTCGATTGCAGGTCGGGTTTCTGATGCTCAGGGGTTCTCGTATAAAAGAGTCGATGCGCCGAGCGACACGTCCGCTCGGCCGAGCTACCGAACGACTAAGGCTGCATGCCCGTCCGAGTATGCGACCGAGCGGCTCTCCCGTTTGGCCTAGTAACGGACAAGATACGGAAGAGGACAAAATGGACAGCTGGCGATATCCTTCTCGAGACATGCGCCGCCGACAGACAGCATGATCGGCAGCCAGACCAGACAGAAGATCGTACGGTGGAAGTTTCCACTGTCGTGTCGGAGATATGCTCGGACAATTGCAGTATGACGTCAGACGTACTTTTCTGACACGCCCATTTTGAGGTATGCTCGGAGAAGCGTGCACGCCTCGGTGCATGTGCATTCACCTCCTCGGGGTCCTATATAAGGACCCCTAGACTTCGACGGAGGTATGCGATATTTCTTCACTGTAGCTACAATCTCGTTATTCTGCTTCTGTTTCTTCTTCCCGTTGCCTGACTTGAGCATCGGAGGGTCGTCGCTGGGAACTCCTTCCCGGCTCGGCTTTGCTGCAGGTTCGCCGGAGGTCCACGTCATCTTGGAGGTCATCCGAAGACAGGATAAAATGTCGCACCCCCAGCGTCCGTCGACTCGACTCTCGGACAGGATCAAATTGGCGCCGCCCGATCCAGGTCACAGGGATCGAAGTTGACATCCGACCGTTGAATTCAAACCGCCGCCTGTCCCATCGGAGCTGACGCCCTCGTCGTACGATGACTGCGGTGGCGCCACGTGGCGACAGGTTAGAGGGCGACATTTAATGAACGTCATTACGCGGGCGTGGGCGCATGCTCGACCTTAATGGCAGGGATTTACACGAATTTCAAGGAGATCCTAAAGACGTCAGCGTTAATCGCCCTCGGGTTGATAAGACACTCAACGACAAGCAAAACTTTTCAAGGCCCAGCGGGTAGGCCGCCAAGCGGCTGCCTGGAACCCTCACAGTGCCCGAACGGAGAAGCACTTACCTCAGTAGTCGAGCGGCCGCTACACCACCAAACTAGTAGTCCAGTCAGTCGGACTTTCAGCCTCCTTCGACTAGACTTGAGGGGAAGGCACGTGATCCGGTGGTGAAGGAGGGGGCCCGGCCGTACAATGGTCAATGACACGTGGAAGTCAAAGTCAAAAGGGGCAGGCCAATGTTCTGGCCGAGCGGGGAGGTCACCTCGCCGATCGGCCGTGATAGCGCCCAAGCCGGTGCGAAGACAGCTCGATCGCAGGTCGGATTTCCGAAGCTCAGGGGTTCTCGTATAAAAGAGTCGATGCGCCGAGCGACATGTCTGCTCAGCCGAGCTACCGAACGACTAAGGCTACATGCCCGTCCAAGTACGCGACCGAGCGGCTCTCCCGCTCGGCCTAGTAACGGACAAGAGACGGAAGAGGACAAAATGGACAGCTGGCAATATCCTTCTCGCGACATGCGCCGCCGACAGACAGCATGATCGGTGGCCAGACCGGACAGAAGATCGTACGGTGGAAATTTCCACTGTCGTGTCGGAGATATGCTCGGACGATTGCGGTATGACGTCAGATGTACTTTTTTGACACGCCCATTTTGAGGTATACTTAGGGAAGCGTGCATGCACACCTCGGCGTGCGTGCATTCACCTCCCCGGGGTCCTATATAAGGACCCCTAGACTTCGACGAAGGTATGCGATATTTCTTTACTGTAGCTACAGTCTTGTTATTCTGCTTCTGCTTCTTCTCCCCGTTGCCTGACTTGAGCGTCGGAGGGCCGTCACCGGGAACCCCTTCCCGGCTCGGCTTTGCTGCAGGTTCGCCAGAGGTCCACGTCATCTTGGAGGTCATCCGAAGATAGGATAAAGCGCCATGTCCCTAGCGTCCGTCGATTCGACTCTCGGACATGATCAACAGTAATAATGAATCTGCTATTGTAAAAGAGGATATAGAAGGAGAAGAAAGAGAGAGGAAGATAAAGAGGGATGAAATTTGATATCCTTAAAATTAAGAAGGACAATAATATTGCTTTTACTACGAGAAAAATAAAAAGAGAAAGAGAAAAGAAGAGGAATTGAACCTCACTAAAAAGAAAATAGGAAGGAGAAGAAAAGAGGACAGTAAGAATAAGAGAGAGGAGCTTTAGAGTAACTTGTTGATTTTTGGAAAGAAAGAGTAAGAGGAAGACATTTGTGAGTAGAAGATTCTTATCGAAACTTGAAAGAAGAAGAAGGGGAACATTAATGAGGAAAGATAAGAAAAATAATTCCGGATTATTTTTGAGAAGCAAACAACAAGAGAAGGGAAATAAAAAATAGTTGATAAAAGCCAAAACAACGAGGGAAGGGAAAGAGAGGAGAAAGAAGCTTCTAAGAAAGCATAAGAGACTATAGAGGAGGCCGGAAAGAAAGTCCGAGAGAAGGCAATGCCGACGAAGGAGGTATCGTAAAGTGAACTTGAACCTACGAAGAAGAAAGCAAAGAAAGCGGTGGAGTTGGTGAATTTTTAAGGAAAGGGGGTGACTCCTAGACTTTTGTAACAAGGAGTTGTTGCCGTGGGTGCTACACCCGGTGTCGTCCTCAGCTAGTTGCTAACTTGCGTATGAATATGCAATTTGTGGTGAAGAAAAGGATGCATAGAGAAGAGGTTGCAACATGCATTATGGTAAAAAGAAGCAATATAGAAAGAAAGAAAGTAAGAAGAGCTAGATATTTTAGCAGCAGTATAACGAAGAGAGAAATTGACGGGAAGAAAAATTAGGAGAAAGAGAAATTGGTTGCTGTTGTCGAGCAGAGAAGAGAGAAAACATAATAGAGAAGCACATAGACATAAGAAAAAACTAGAGAGATATAAAAGAAAAGACAATCGCTTCTTTATTATTGATTGATAATTGTTATAGGCTAACTCACCTATTTATACATATTGTCAAGATAATATATAGAAAATATAATGATAAATATAAAAATCTATTATTATAAATATGATAATAATAAATATAGAAATAATAAAAAATATGATTTAAATTATAATTATAAATTATCAATAATTAAAATCACTCTCTAAATCTACTGAATGGTTATCTTTAATGTCATTAAATTCCACGCATTCACATCTCTTCTTCTCTATTGATAGTCTTCATCAACATAAATACACAAATATTTTTCATCAAATTCACCAAGAACCCTTTGGTTTAAATCCACTCTACTTGAAAGCATTTATGAAAATCATTAAGGTCCCATTTTCTAACCTTTTTCAGGGGTTTTAAATTCAAGGTTTTAAAAATAACTTGTGGAAGTAGCGTAGGAATATTGTGTTGTATTTAATCAATGTTGACCCAATATTTAAGAATAAAATTACGCGTGGCCTCATGAGCAAAGCATCTTATCACATTGCGAGATTCAATATAAATTTAAGGAGATATGTGGAGTTACAAATTGGTGGAGCTCGCTTATCACTTCTGCTTGACTTTGTTCGAGTTTTTTTTTATAAAAAAATAATTAAAACTTTAAATAAATCAATTAATAGTTATACACTTTCACATTTTATATTAAATTCATTCATTTTAAAACTTACCATGTTGAGTGTTGAGCTCAGATATAGGGAAGCAAGACTTGTTCATATAAATTGAATAAAAGTCTATCAAATATATGAAATTTATGTTATTAATTTATTCTTAAAATATTATAATTAATTTAGAAGCTTGGGTAGGCTGAGCCAATTATATGAGTGAGAATTAGCTTAATATATATATATATATATTTGGATTACTATTTTTTTATATAAATATCTCCCTTATTCAAATAACTCTCGTTCTAATATCTCCCGAATTGTATAAACTCATATTTATTTTTATTTTTTCACTAATCTATATAATTTTAGTTTTATTATTTGATCATGTTTGAAAACACCGATGCATTACTCGTTGGTGAATGGATGTCGAGGACTCGAGGTTAACTGAGTCGTCGATCACCAAGCCATGTGGATTTGCATAGCTCCGATGAAGCCTAGGAAGGAAGCACCAAAGAGAGCAAGTTAAAATGACAACCAGGGAGTTCTCCGGTGCAGCCACTCCGACATTCCAGAAAGCCTCCGATAGAGGAGAAAGAAGTAGACGATGAGTTGTGAAGTTAGTGTTTGATGTGTTTGTATGCGCTTACCTTTGTCCATAGGGATGAGCTACTTTTTATAGGGAGGTAGTTGATTCCCACATGCCCCATGTGTTCCTCAATCCCCGTGTTCTTTAATTACATTTCTCGAAGTAATTGGTCATGTCTACCCATTTATTTCGGAATAAATGGGTACATTTCCCTCACTTGTTGAGGATAATGGATGCGTTATCCGTGTCTTCAGTGAGCAGCCACATATTTCTTTGATTACCATCACTAGGTATCCTTCAGGTTAATCAGGGTTGTGCCTTGTTGATCCCCGGGTAGCTTCTGGAGTATGCAAAACTGATCGTCGAGGCTAGTGTTCGACACTATCTCCGTAAACGATATTGCTCCGCTATGGTGCTTAACGGATTGTTGCAATTCGTTCCTAAGATACAACGACGAACGTCTCGGAATCGTAGCACTCCGACTTCCGAGACCAGCGAACCTTTTAGTAGACTTCTTGGACTCTTGTATGCACAAGATGAGATGAATGCTTGAGGAAGAGAAGAGAGGATTGAGTTAGTATTCCATCATCTGGAGGGTTCTATTTATACTGAAAGAAGAGGTTGAGTGTCCTTTGGGTGAGTGGATGTGTTCCTTGGGCTGGATCGATCTAGATCATCTATTCTGAAGGGTTGTAACCCTTCACCAAGCCCACTTCAATCTCATCCATCAGATCTGAGGAGTTGTGACCCTCAAATCCGCCTATTGTCATCGGCCATCGGATCTGGATCCATTGATTCGATGCTTCAGATCAAGTCTCATCCCAGGTCGTCAGATCGTTACTCTTTGCGATCTAACGCTCTAGATCGCATCACAAGCGATCCATCGTACCTATTTGATCAACGTTGATCAACGGTAGCCATCCATTCCCTAAGTCAACTGTCCAGTCATCTCCCTTTGCCCACGAGGATGCCGCGAAGTGCAAAGTGCAAAGTGCGCCTACAAAGCGCCCATTCCGCACGTGCGCACGTGGCGGGTGGCGGGCTCACAGGTGCGAGCACCTGCTCGCCCTAGGCTAAGGGGTCACCTGTCCTTTTATTTTTTGTGTTAACTCCATTAACACATCTTCATTAATAAGTAGAGAATACACGTCGAGAATTTCCGATGTGGGACTATTCTCCCATGCACTTTATTAATGAATAATAAATGTTATTTTGTGATGACTTTAAACATTAATTTCTCATTCACCCTTAATCGGTTTTGAGCAAATTAATAGTCTAAATCTATCTACGCGAATCGTAGATTTCAATTTTGAAGTCAATTACGACTTTCAACAATTGATGGCTTCCTTCCTCTAAATCGTTTTGGTCCATTTAAGGCCCCAATATCCAACAATCCCCCACATGAATGGAAATTAATGCAATGCGTGTATGCATGCTGACATTTTACAAGAGTCCAATCGATAAGTCACTGCATCGGGAGAGGTAGCTTGTGGCTTTGAACCTTCCGTAGTGAAATGCTATCGAGTATACTAGGCTGCGCAGTGAGCTGTTGGTGTATACTTAGACAATAACACCCACACAGAGATCTATCTCACCTACTTTAGGTTCTCATGGTTGGTTCCGTTTCGGCAATGGATACCATCTTGGATTAATGAGTGTTTCATTGAAGCGACATGTCTTCACACTCACATAGGTGACACTTCTATCAAGAGTATCCTACCATACTCCACCTTATCAGATATAGAAGTCACTAAAAGCATAAGCTTAACCTCACTACATGAGGTAGGACAGCACAAATTCATCCTAGGATTGGGATAGAGATAAACTATCTAATGTGCTGGACCACAACTTCTGTAACTTCGTTGTCCCATTGAACCAAGATCTTGGGATCTCCAGTCAACAAGGTTGGGTTACCGCTACAGTCGTTTTTAGTTGTAGATTTTTAATCCCATTCCTCTTGATGAGCAGTATACTTGATCTCGACTCAACCCCTTCGTTAGAGGATCTGCCAAATTATCTTTGGACTTAACATAGTCGATTGCAATCACTCCATTCGAGATCAACTGCCTAATGGTATTATGTCTACGACGTATATGTCGTGACTTCCCATTATACATATTACTCTGTGCCCTTCCAATCGCCGATTGACTATCACAGTGGATTAGTACGGCAGGCACAGGTTTCACCCAGCTAGGAATATCTTCCAAGAAATTCCGCAGCCATTCAGCTTCCTCAGCTGCTTTATCTAGTGCTATAAACTCGGATTCCATAGTTGACCGAGCAATACAAGTATGCTTAGTGGATTTCTAAGATACTGCTCCCCCACCGATCATGAATACATATCCACTAGTGGATTTGGAGTCTTTTGTATCTGATATCCAATTAGCATCACAATATCCTTCCAACACAGCGGGATATTTTCCATAATGTAATCCATAGTTCATAGTATATTTCAAATATCTGAGAACTCGCATCAATGCTTTCCAATGGGTGTCGTTTGGATTACTCGTAAAACGACTCAGTTTGTTGACCGTACAGGCAATATCCGAACGTGTGCAGTTTGTGAGATACATCAAATTGCCTATTATCCGAGAATATTCCAACTGCGATATGGTCTCACCATGGTTTTTCGCTAAGTGTTGACTTAGATCCATAGGTGTTTTCACTGAAGAGAGATCGTATGCATTGAATTTTTTCAATACAGATTCTACATAATGGGATTGTGTTAAAACTATCCCTTCTAATGTCCTGAGAATTTTAATTCCCAATATATCATCTGCTTGACCCATATCTTTCATATCAAAATTTCTGGTCAACATTTTCTTTGTAGTCATGATTACATCATGATTACTGCCCATTATTAGCATGTCGTCTACGTATAGACAGACAATTACATAGCCTTCAGGTGTGTTTTTGACATAAATGCATTTACCACATTCATTTATTCTGAATTCGTTTGACAGCATTACTTTGTCAAATTTTTCGTGCCATTGTTTAGGCGCTTGCTTAAGTCCGTACAACGACTTAACAAGTCGACACACCTTTTTCTCATTTCCAGGAGCCATGAACCCTTCGGGTTGCTCCATATAAATTTCTTCTTCCAACTCACCATTTAAGAATGCAGTCTTAACATCCATTTGATGTATTTCAAGGTCATACAGTGCTGCAATGACTATTAGCACTCGTATGGACGTAATCCTTGTCACCGGTGAGTATGTATCGAAGTAATTAAGACCTTCCTCTTGCTTGTACCCCTTGGCTACAAGTCTGGCCTTATACTTGTCAATTGATCCATCAGCTTTATACTTACGTTTTAGTATCCACTTACAACCTAATGGTTTATTACCAGAAGGAAGGTCTACTAATTCCCAAGTATGATTATTCATGATAGACTCAATTTCACTATTGACAGCTTCTTTCCACATTGGAGCATCGGGTCTAGAGAGAGCTTCACTTAATGTTCTTGGTTCCATTTCTGACATGAAAGTCATGAAATCTGGCCCGAACGATTTCTCAACTCTAGCCCGTTTGCTACGACGTGGCTCTTCACTTTGATCGTCAATAGTCCTTTTATAATAGCTAAGTTCGGTAACGTCATTTTTGTTTGAACTTCCGTTGTTATCACTTTCAACGTTTCCCTTTTTATTTGGGAATACGTTTTCAAAGAATATCGCATTCCGAGATTCTATGGTTGTTCCCACATGTATATCAGGAATGTTTGATTTGTGAACTAGGAAACGATATGCACTACTATTATGGGCATATCCGACAAATATCGCATCGAACGTTTTAGGTCCGATTTTTACTTGCTTTGGTTTAGGTACTTCGACCTTTGCCAAGCACCCCCACACTTTCAGGTATTTGTACGATGGCTCGCGGCCTTTCCATAGTTCATATGGAGTTTTATCATTTTTCTTATGAGGGATTCTGTTGAGAATGTGATTTGCCGATAATATTGCTTCCCCCCACAAGTTTTGAGGTAAGCCTGAATTTATCAACAAGGCATTCATCATTTCTTTTAGTGTCCGATTTTTACGTTCGGCAACACCATTTGATTGAGGTGAGTAAGGCGCCGTTGTTTGATGGATAATGCCAGATTCTGTACAAAATTCATCAAACGGTGCACCATATTCTCCACCTCTATCGCTTCGAATTATTTTAATTCGTTTGTCAAGTTGGTTTTCAACTTCTGTTTTATAGGTTCTGAACGCCTCTAGGGCTTCGTCTTTACTTCTTAAAAGAAAGACATAACAGAACTTTGTGCAGTCATCGATAAAAGTAATAAAATATTTTTTACCTCCTCTAGTTTGCACAAATTTCAAGTCACATAGATCACTATGTATTAACTCTAGAGGAGTTGTTGTCCTTTCCACCGAATGAAAAGGTAGTTTCGTCATTTTCGCTTCCACGCACACTTCACATTTGTGTGTTCCGTCAACATTGACGTTTGGTAATAAATTTAATTTGACGAGACGTTTGAGAGTATTATTATTCACATGTCCGAGTCGATCATGCCATAAATTAAAACACTCAACAACATAGCTGGAAGCATTTATTTTATTACCATCAAAATTTCGGAGTACAGGCATTACAACCATTTTGAATAGACCCTTTTCTAGGTACCCCTTTCCTACGAAGACACCATTCTTCGTAAGTACAAAGTTGTCTGACTGGAACACTAGCCTAAATCCGGCCTTGACTAATGCCGCTCCAGAAACTAGGTTCTTACTGATGTCGGGAACATGGAGTACATCAATGTGTGTTAGCTCCTTTCCGAACGTCATCTTCAGAACAACCTTTCCGAGTCCAACAATTGGCGACGTCGTGGAATTGCCCATATAGAGCTTCCTGCCATTTATCGGAGTATACTTGGAGAACATCGCTTTATCGGAACAGATATGACGAGTTGCTCCAGTATCAATGAACCACTGCTTCGGGTTGGTATCCACCAAGTTGGCTTCAAATACAACCGCAGTGAGATCCAAGTCCTCAAGAGAGGTTGCGACATGATTCGCAACATCCTTTGGCCCCTTGGTTGGCTTCTTTGGGCGTCTGCAGTCCTTGGATAGGTGTCCTGCCTTTCCACAGTTGTAGCAGGAGCCTTTGAACTTATTTGCTTGAGCCTTCTTTTTGAACTGCTTCGGCTTTTTGGCGTTCGGCTCGACCAGGTTGGACATTTCGTCTATAGTCCACTTGGTTCCTCTGGAGTCGGATAACTTTCGATTATCCTCCTCTATTCGTAGCCTCAGGATCAGGTCTTGCAGTCCTATTTCCTTTTGCTTATGCTTTAGGTAATTCTTGAAATCTTTCCATGATGGAGGGAGCTTCTCAATTATCGCAGCAACTGCGAATGTCTCGTTCAGCTTCATGCCTTCAGCGTCCAGATCATGCAGTATTAATTGCATATCTTGGACTTGAGATGAGACGCTTTTTGAGTCCACCATCTTGAAATCCAGAAATCGACCGACGATGAATTTCTTCAATCCAGCATTTTCGGTCTTGTATTTCTTCTCAAGGGATTCCCACAAAGATTTTGCCGTCTCCAGAGAACAATATACAGGCGTTGAGTATATAATTGTGACACAGAAAATCTCCATGAGACCACGCATCGCTAGCAGCCTTACTACCTTCCGTAGCGGCTGGCGTGTCTTCGTGCAAAAACCGTACAAGGTTTAGCGTTGTTAGATAAAACAACATCTTCTGCTGCCATCTTTTGAAGTCGGTTCCGGTGAATTTCTCCGGCTTTTCTCCGTGAGGAATGGTTGTCGGAACGACGGTCGAAATGACGGTCGGAACGACCGTCGGAATGTCGTTGGTAGCCATATCAGTTTGCAGGGAATATCGTTTACGACTGTTGATCCCCGGGTAGCTTCTGGAGTATGCAAAACTGATCGTCGAGGCTAGTGTTCGACACTATCTCCGTAAACGATATTGCTCCGCTATGGTGCTTAACGGATTGTTGCAATTCGTTCCCAAGATACAACGACGAACGTCTCGGAATCGTAGCACTCCGACTTCCGAGACCAGCGAACCTTTTAGTAGACTTCTTGGACTCTTGTATGCACAAGATGAGATGAATGCTTGAGGAAGAGAAGAGAGGATTGAGTTAGTATTCCATCATCTGGAGGGTTCTATTTATACTGAAAGAAGAGGTTGAGTGTCCTTTGGGTGAGTGGATGTGTTCCTTGGGCTGGATCGATCTAGATCATCTATTCTGAAGGGTTGAGTCTCATCCCAGGTCGTCAGATCGTTACTCTTTGCGATCTAACGCTCTAGATCGCATCACAAGCGATCCATCATACCTATTTGATCAACGTTGATCAACGGTAGCCATCCATTCCCTAAGTCAACTGTCCAGTCATCTCCCTTTGCCCACGAGGATGCCGCGAAGTGCAAAGTGCAAAGTGCGCCTACAAAGCGCCCATTGCGCACGTGCACACATGGCGGGTGGCGGGCTCACAGGTGCGAGCACCTGCTCGCCCTGGGCTAAGGGGTCACCTGTCCTTTTATTTTTTGTGTTAACTCCATTAACACATCTTCATTAATAAGTAGAGAATACACATCGAGAATTTCCGATGTGGGACTATTCTCCCATGCACTTTATTAATGAATAATAAATGTTATTTTGTGATGACTTTAAACATTAATTTCTCATTCACCCTTAATCGGTTTTGAGCAAATTAATAGTCTAAATCTATCTACGCGAATCGTAGATTTCAATTTTGAAGTCAATTACGACTTTCAACAATTGATGGCTTCCTTCCTCTAAATCGTTTTGGTCCATTTAAGGCCCCAATATCCAACATGCCTGAGTCGAACGTCCTGGGAATGGGTAGTTAGGAGTTGGTGTCAGAGTCAGGACTGTCTGAGTTGGGAGTCGAGTGGAGGGCTACTCCACCTTGACTTTAACTACTACTTTGGCAGGACCATTGACTACCTTGGTCGTGTGGCACCCTTGATTATTTTCCATATCACCAGTCTCTCCTTCAAGTCTAGTAAAAAAAGACAGTAATCCAACTAACTAGATTGTAGTGTAACAAAGCAGGGTGGCTTCTAATACTCTAAATGCTTGCTGCCATGTGACAAAAAAAGAAGAAGATAAAATCACTACATAATTCAAGTGAGAGTATGCATTTAATCATAGCCATGCCTATTAAATGCAACATCCAAGAATGAGCCACTATGTCTCTAAGGTTACAGCACATTAATGTGATGTGACCTACCATAGAGAAGATTAAGTGTCATCTGCAATGTAATGATTACTTAAATTTAGGGTGACCTATACGCTCGATCAGTCGACTAAAAGTCCATCCCACGCTTGCTATGGAAACGATCCTATGGTCATAGTTATGCGAATGAAGATATATCTTAGGTTGTAAAGAAATCCATGACTATATCGTGTAACCCTTCGTGCATCCGTTGCTCTTCATTTTCCTCGTCTTCAAGCTAAATGTGTTTCTTTTCTTAGTAAGTTGCTTAGTTTTTCTTATCATCCTTTGCTTCGATTAACTATTAATCGTCTACTCTCCGACCTAAGCTATGGTAGTTCGCATGCTATCCTCACAATGGCTACAGAATCTTTGTCAGATCCCTGGTATAGGTACATTGAGTCGAGTTTTACTAGTGCAGCCATGGATCGATTAAGGTTAGCTTACGTGATCCCAACTGATCATCTGATAAGGCTTTCGAACGATAATGACCAGCTACATCACCCCCTCCTGGCTGTATGACTTTCATCAAGAGTCATTTGACAAGCAGACTCCGCTTTCTTATTCTGTCCTTCTTCTTCAATGTATCACGGTATTTTCATATTCTTCTATCCCAACTTGGACCAACTTTATAATTTTAACCAGCATGATTATCCTCTTCTGCCTCTACTGTCTCCCCTTATCTACTCGCATCTTCCATTGTTTCTTTTTCCCAAAGAAATGATAGACGGGGTGTTCTTATTTTCACCCCGAGCCGATCATGGATTTATTAAGAATCTTTCCTCATCACACAAAGGGTGAAAACCTCAATTTTTATTTGTTAAACCCCCGAATCCAATATCATGGCCGACCTGATGGCAACATGAGTTGCCTACTCCTCCTACTCTAAAAGATTATCACTTGGAGTAGGACTATTTTCAGGTGTTGCAATAGTTGTTGGACTTGAAGGGATTGCTCCACATGTTTGGGTTAAGCCCCATCTTGACCCCCCCTCTCTCCACGCCTCTTTCGGTAAGATATCTTATCTACATGAGTTTTGGAAGCTAACTGAAGGTGTATTATTTATTTCTTGTAGTTGCTACCATGTTGAAAGTCTCTATGAACAAAGCGACGAAGTTGATAGAAGTTGGGTTGGAAGTGTGTTGTGCCGAGTGTTGGTGCAACATTCCTCAGGTCAAGGTTGACCTGATTGACCAAGCTTGAGTCTTGGTTTGGATTTCGATGTTTGACAATGCAAGGTTGATTGAAGAAGAGTCAAGTAGGTCAAGGATGACCGGATACTTGACTGGGAAGTCCTAACTGGGATGTTAGGCAGGAGGAAAATCCTGGTGAGTGAAGCCAGGTGAAAGACCTAGTGAGTGAAGCTAGGCAATTGGGAAGTCCTAGTGAGTGAAGCTAGGCAGGAGAAATATCCTGGTGAGTGAAGCCAGGTGAAAGACCTAGTGAGTGAAGCTAGGCAAATGGGAAAGTCCTGGTGAGTGAAGCCAGGCAAGAGAAATCCAGATGGGTCAAGGTTGACCAGACATCTGGTGAGAGTCCAAGTAGGTCAAAGGGATTGACCGGATACTTGGCACGAGGAAGAAAAGTCCAAGTAGGTCTTAGGGAGTGACCGGATACTTGGCAAGAAGAGAAAAGTCCAAGTGGGTCAAAGGGATTGACCAGACACTTGGTGAGAGAGTCCTAGCTGGTCAAGGGTGACCGGATGCTAGGTCTTATGTACCAACAAGTCATGGTTGACTAGATGTTGGTTTAGGGGCTTTGGACTTGGTTTTGGGCAAAACCAAGATCCGGATTGATCGCCGATTGATCCAGGAGGTTTGGATTGATCCGTGGATTGATCCAGAGGTTTGGATTGATCTGGAATCAGATCTGAATCGATCGATCGATCCAGAAGATCCTGATCGATCCACCGATCGATCCGGTGAGTCCTCGCGAAAACTCGGATCGATCGGTGGATCGATCAGAGGTCCCAATCGATCGGTGGATCGATTGGGAGACGCCGCGCGATAAGCGCTGGATCGATCCGTGGATCGATCCGTGGATCGATCCACGGCAGGTCGGATCGATCCGTGGATCGATCCAAAGCCTCCCCGATCGATTGGGAGCATTCCAATCGATCGGGATTTGACCGTTAGCGTCGATTTAAGCCGCAGGCGTTCATTTCCTTCGATAGAACTTCACCGATTCATTCCAGATTCATCACAGCTCCTCCCCAGCACTCTCTAAGCTCCTCACCGCCAGTTGTTGAAGGTTCTTGGAGGTTCATCCAAGTCAAGAGGCGAGTTGCAACGAGAAGAAGAAGAAGCTAGGGTTTTTACTGCATCTCTTGTAAGCTTTTGCTTATTCTTTACTACCCTTTCTTCTACTTGTATTGAGAGTCTTGTAGGGCTTCTCCGCCTTCGGTAGTTACCAAAAAGGAGTGTTTATTAGTGGAGGTGTGTGTGTGTGCGTGGATCCTTGGACTAGTCACCTCTTATGAGGTGGATACCAAGTAAAATCCTATTGTTAGCATTGTTGTAGTTTGTTTCTTTGTATTCCGCTGTGCATCACTTTGAAGAAACAAGCAACGAAGCACGACGAGCACACGCGAAGCTATTCACCCCCCCTCTAGCTACTTTTCGGTCCTAACAAGTGGTATCAGAGCGAGGCCGCTCTTCACCGGAATCATCGCCGGAAGGGTCAAGCATAACAAGCAAAGCTAGAGGGTGAAGAAGTTGGAGCAAATTCATCAAAGTCAAAGAATTCAAGAAGCTCAACTTCAAGATGCAATTCCAAGATGGACTTGGATTTGATACAAGGGTGGCTCCACCATACACATCCACAAGCTTCGATTCTTGGAGATCAAGAATTGAAAATTTCTTGATGATGGAGATAGAGCAATGGTTTGCTCTAATGGAAGGTTTTAAGGCTCCAAGGAATTCAAAGGGCAAAGTTCTCAAAAGGAGCAAATGGAGCCAAGAACAAATCCAAAGATGTGAGGCCAATGACAAAGTGACCAAGCTTTTGGTCAATCTATTGCCGAGCAACATCTTGGAGAAAATTGGAGAAGTTGAAGATGCCAAAGAGCTATGGAGCAAATTGGAAAAGGCTCATGAGATCCCCTCCACTGTACCTAACCAAGAAGAATCCAAAGAGGGTGACTCATTGGAGCAAGATCAAGAGGAGGACTCCGAAGTTGAGAGATGCTCAACTTCCGAAGAAGAGGAAATCCAAGAAGCTTCATTCTCAAGGGAGTGTAATCAAAAGAGCAAGGAAGGAGCATATTCCTTGTTTCATGTACAAGAGGATGAAGAAGAAGGTGAAGCCTCCACCTCTAGGATTGAGGGGGAGCAACTCTTGGTGACACCGGATCAAGAAGAAGGAGAATCCTCCACATCCGGGTCAAGAGAAGAAGAGGATGAAGAAGCTTCCACCTCCACAAGTCAAGATAAATCAATTGGAGGGAAATCGATTTCGGATCAAGAGGAAGCCTCTACAATCATATCAAATGGAGGAGCAAGTGCCACCCCTACACAAGAAGGTATAAATAGTTCAATTAATAATAAGAATCATATTATATGTTTTGAATGTAGGGAACATGGGCACTACAAAAGCAAGTGCCCTAAATTGGCCAAGAAGAAGGGCCAAGTGGCACCTAAGGGCAAGGAGAAGCCAAAGGAGATCATCCCCGGAACAAAGAAGAGCAAGGAGCATATTGTGTGCTTCTCTTGCAATCAAAAGGGGCATTACCGGAGTCAATGCCCTAAGGGGAAGAAGATGGTCAAGGCTCAAGGAAGAAGCTCAAGTCAAAGGGGAGCCTCTAAGGTAAAAAGGAATGTAACTTTTATTGAGCCTATCCCTTTACATTATGGTAAAAAGCATGCTAGTTCTAACTTATATCATTTTAATGCTATTTACCATAAGAATAGAGAGCATGGTAAAATTAAGGAAAATAATGTAGCTTACCATGCTAAAACTACCACACCTAGGATTAGGAAGGTAGATAAAAATCTAGGCAATCACACTAAGGACCTTAGCTACAAGCCTAGAAATAAAAATGCTCATAAATTTAATGGAAAACCAAAAACTAAGGACTTAGTGATAGAAAATCAAGTCTTGAGGTCAAGGCTTGATAAAATGGAAAAGACCCTAAAAAGGATGGAAAATATCCTAAAAGGGCAAAATGAGCATAGCCTAGGTCTAGGAGCACAAAGGTCATCTAATGGCCATAGGGGTTTGGGATACAAACCAAAGGCTAAGAAGGATGTAATCTCTTACCATAGGGTTCCATATAGTTATGGAACCAACCCTAGGTCTAGTGGTTAAGCCAAAAATACAAGGGAAGTTATCCCTAAGAGTATTTTTGCAACAAATGTGACTAAGACTTCTAAGAAGTCTAAGAAAGTCACAAAGAAGGTTACAAGGGAAGCAATCTCTAGAGTTGACCTAGAAAAAGTGACCAAGACTTCTAAGAAACCAAACAAGGTCACTAGGAAGGTATCTAGGGAAGTTATCCCTAGTGAATACCTAGAGCATCCAAGGAGCACCAATAGATTTTGGGTTCCTAGGAGCATTTTCTCTATCCCTTAGATGGGTTAGAGAGTGTCAACTCTGAGAAGAAGGGTAGTTAACCCAACTTTGAAGAAATTGACACTCAAAGAGTATTTTCAACGTTTTTGTTAATCTTTGAAAATGAAATGGATTTATTGTTAATCTTGGAAAGAGTAAAATGTGCTATAAAGGAAGAAATTTGAGATGACTTCAAATGGCACAAGAAATCAAGTGTTAAGAAATACCAAATTGGGACTTTGGTATTGTCTTAGGAATTTAAGGCAAATCTAAGCCTTAATTTAAAGTGATTACTCTTATGGGAAAATGAAATATGCCAATATCTGAGGAATGTTTTAAATTTTTAATTGGCATAATTAATTCAAGAGATTAAAGAAATGTCAAGTTGGGTTTTGGCATTTTCCTAAGGAAATTGGGCAATCTAGGGTTTATGCTTTAGGATTAGCTAAGGGTTAAGGATACTTAGATAGATAATCTAGGTATATTTTAATTATGCAAAATCTTGCCATGTTTGGTTGCCCATTATATGCCATGGCATCATGTTTTATTTGTGCATTCATGACTTATTATGAAAAACTCAAAAATACCATGTCATGACATACATACATCATGTAGTTATAGGAAATTTTCTTCTGAAAATTATTTCTTTTTGATGTATGCCATGACATTATCATGCATTATGTTATTTCCTTAAAATTAAGGACAAATGGAAGTTATCATCAAGTGGCATACCAAATGACATCCTAGGTGGATGGTCAATATCCACAAGATGCCTAGATAAATATGCATGAACCCTAGGTTAGAGCAAAACCAAAATTAACATCTCACAAAGACCTATAAGATGACTTGTATGTGTTTTATGCACAATAGATACAAGTGAGATGTTAGGAAGACGAACAAAACTCAACATGCTGAGTTAGTGCATTTCCTTGAGTTTTAAGTTCATCAAAACACATAGTTATGTGTTTTCCCATCATTGGGAAAGCTAATGTACAAGTCATGTGCATTAAGCCCAAGGAACATGGTGGGATATTGGTTTTGAAAATGTTTTTAAAATGGTTTTGGAAAACCTTGGTGAAGGCTATCTTTTGATAGTAATCACCATTGAATAGTTAGACACAAACTTGAAGAAAACACTAAAGTTTTTGCAAGTTCTCAAGTTTGTGTCAATCCTTGAAAATATGATGTATTTTCATAGAAAACTATTTTTCCATGATAAATTATACCCTAAATAATGTCTACACAAATTTTTACAATTTTTGGAATTTTGTAGAATTTTCTAGGGGTTTCTGAAATTGGTTGAAATTGAATTTCAGCAATTTCAGGCCTCCAATCGATCAGTGGATCGATTGGAGTGCCTCAATCGATCAGCCGATCGATTGAGAAGACATTTCTCGCGAGCAGAAGCTCGCTGGATCGATCAGCCGATCGATCCAAGAAGATTGAATCGATCAGTGGATCGATTCAGCAGGGTTCAATCGATTGGAACCCAACTCCAATCAATTGAAGATGCTGATTTTGGCTGGGAAAGCTTATTTTCAGCATTTTGAACCTATTTTAGTCTAGGTAACCATTCCAAACCCCTAAAAATACATTTGTATACATAAAAAAGGGTGTTTTCGTGTGGAAAACAAGGATGGATTGGTTAAGGAAGGCTAAGTTGAAGTTTAGGCTAAGGTTTGTTTCAAATTTTGAATATTTGAACCTCAAAACTTCTAAAATTGGGTTTCCTAAAGTTTTGGGGATTCCAAGTCATTGTTGGTGCAATGACAGAAGTTACCACCATGCCTTTATGGGGAGGGACTCTTTAAAGACATAAAAATTATTTTTCATGAACCTTGGAAGGTGGTTAACCTTCCGTTAAGAACATGCTCAAGGTTGAGCGTTTAAACTTTAATGGGGAGTGGATATCCTCATTGTTCAAGTGGTTTCAAGTGGATAATGCTCAAGGATGGGCATTTGCCTACATTGGGGGAGAATGTAGGGTTAAGGTTAATGAAGGGTATGGGACCTTCATTATCGTGCTGATCACAACGAGTGAAGTTGTGAACGACGATGAGCAACTCTTCAGGGGGAGAGTTTTCAACAAGTGAATCTGTTGATGTGTGCCCAAAAATGGGGCATGGTTTGATGTGTGCCAATAGGGGGAGAATGAAAGGGAGTAAGTTAGGCTTTTATCACCTAGAGGGAGTTTGCCCTCTTAGGGGGAGAATGAAGGGCTTAACTTATGCATTCATTACCTAGTGGCATGAAGAAGGTTTAGGCTATGTGATTAGCCTAACTTACATGTGGTATTGTAAGTGATAGTGTTGGTATTGTCAAACATCAAAAAGGGGGAGATTGTTGGTGCAACATTCCTCAGGTCAAGGTTGACCTGGTTGACAAAGCTTGAGTCTTGGTTTGGATTTCGATGTTTGACAATGCAAGGTTGATTGAAGAAGAGTCAAGTAGGTCAAGGATGACCGGATACTTGACTGGGAAGTCCTAACTGGGATGTTAGGCAGGAGGAAAATCCTGGTGAGTGAAGCCAGGTGAAAGACCTAGTGAGTGAAGCTAGACAATTGGGAAGTCCTAGTGAGTGAAGCTAGGCAGGAGAAAAATCCTGGTGAGTGAAGCCAGGTGAAAGACCTAGTGAGTGAAGCTAGGCAAATGGGAAAGTCCTGGTGAGTGAAGCCAGGCAAGAGAAATCCAGATGGGTCAAGGTTGACCAGACATCTGGTGAGAGTCCAAGTAGGTCAAAGGGATTGACCGGATACTTGGCACGAGGAAGAAAAGTCCAAGTAGGTCTTAGGGAGGCCGGATACTTGGCAAGAAGAAAAGTCCAAGTGGGTCAAAGGTTGACCGGACACTTGGTGAGAGAGTCCTGGCTGGTCAAGGGTGACTGGATGCTAGGTCTTATGTACCAACAAGTCATGGTTGACTAGATGTTGGTTTAGGGGGCTTTGGGCTTGGTTTTGGGCAAAAACCAAGATCTGGATTGATCAGCCGATTGATCCAGCAGGTTTGGATTGATCCGTGGATTGATCCGCGTTTGATTGATCCGTGGATCGATCAGGCGCTCTGGATCAATCGGTGGATCGATCCAAGAGTCGGATCGATCCACCGATCGATCCGGTGAGTCCTCGCGAACAGAACCCCTCGGATCGATCGGTGGATCGATCCAGGTCATCCTATCGATCAGAGACGCCGGAGCCAGAAGCGCTCTGGATCGATCCGTGGATCGATCCAAAGTTTTCCCGAGCAGGGGCTCGGATCGATCCGTGGATCGATCAAGCCCCCGATCGATCGGGAGCATTCCAATCGATCGGGATTGACCGTTAAGCGTCGATTTAAGCGCGGCGTTCATTTCCGCCGGTAGAACTTCACCGATTCATTCCAGATTCATCACACTCCTCCCCAGCACTCTCTAAGCTCCTCACCGCCAGTTCTTGAAGGTTCTTGGAGGTTCATCCAAGTCAAGAGGCGAGTTGCAACGAGAAGAAGAAGAAGCTAGGGTTTTTACTGCATCTCTTGTAAGCTTTTGCTTATTCTTTACTACCCTTTCTTCTACTTGTATTGAGAGTCTTGTAGGGCTTCTCCGCCTTCGGTAGTTACCGAAAAGGAGTGTTTATTAGTGGAGGTGTGTGTGTGTGCGTGGATCCTTGGACTAGTCACCTCTTATGAGGTGGATACCAAGTAAAATCCTATTGTTAGCATTATTGTAGTTTGTTTCTTTGTATTCCGCTGCGCATCACTTTGAAGAAACAAGCAACGAAGCACGATGAGCACACGCGAAGCTATTCACCCCCCCTCTAGCTACTTTTCGGTCCTAACACCGAGATCATTGACCTAACTACGGAAGCGATGATCAATGAGACCCCCCTCATTCCATTGTCGACTGCGACAAAGGCGGCCCCTCAGGTGGACGCTCCAACTCTGACACTGCCAGGGAAATCAAAGGCACCCTTAATCCTCTCATTGGGGTAGTCGGGGACACCCCTTAGAGGAGGTCAGTTCTTCGCATTTGCGCGGTCCATCTATCGCCAGGTAACTCAGGTCCCCATATCCCTAGCAAAGTTGGGGGGGGGGGGTTCTCATGGTGGTACTAGCCTATCGTGTCCCATCTCGGACGTTGCCTCCCAGGGTCTACAAGGGGACCTTGCTGCCGGGCCTTCACACTTCATGTTGAGGGCAGGTGCCACTGTGACAACTACAAAAGTATTAAGAGAGGGCTGGTGCCCTACAACCTGGATAGGATGAAGAGTGAAGCTGAATTCCTTAGGGTGCGTTTGGTTCGAGGTTATTCTTGATAACCTTGGTTATCCATCCAAGGTTATCAACAAAAACCTTGTTTGGTTTAGGTATTCGATGATTCCCGAGTAATGTTCCATGCCCGACACGTCAGCAAAAGGGTCATGCAGCCCGGAATCGAAAAACCTCAGAAAACTAAGGGGGCGTTTGGTACACGCGTTTTCCATGTTCATTTTCTGGAAAACGCGCGTTTTCTGAAAAATGGTGTTTGGTTTGCGTTTTTCGCGCGCGTTTTCTAAAAAATTGGCTATCGTTTTCTAGAAAAACAGAGAATGACAAAAAGTCGTTTTCTGTTTTCTAGAAAACACGCATTTTCCAGAAAATGAAAATGAAAACGATGCAAACCAAACGCACCCTAAGGTTTTTCTTGATTCCGGGGTTAACGAATTTTTTTTACCAAAAATACCATCCGATAAGAAAAAACATGGAAAAAAGAGAAAAAATGTTAAAAAAATATTAAAAAATGTAAAAAAAATAAAAAAATGTTTAAAAAATTTTAAAATTTTTAAAAATATATTTTTTTAAATATAAATTTTAAAAATAAAAAATAAAAAAATTAAATTTTAAAAAAATTAAAATTTTTAAAAACTTTTAAAAATTAAAAAATTTTTAAAAACTTTTAAAAATTTTAAAATTTTAAAAAATTTAAAAATTTAAAAATTTTAAAAATAAAAAAATAAAAAAATAAAAAATTTATAAAAATTTAAAAAATTTAAAAATAAAATAAATAAATAAATAAAAATTAAAAATTTTAAAATGTAAAAAAATATAAATATAAAAAAATATAAAAACATTAAAAAAATAAAAAAACACACATAAAAAAGTAAAAAAATATACAAGAAAAAGAAAAGTAAAAAAACATTAAAAAATAAATAATAATAATAATAATAATAATATGTATAGTTGATTTTGTAACTGAGGGTAATATGGTAAAATATTAAACTAAGGTATTCATTAAAACCTTCAAACAAACAAGTTTTTGTTGCATTACCTAGGTTGAACCAAACAACATTTGGTTATGTTTTATTTCCCATAACCTTGGTTATGTGATTACCTGGTAATCACATAACCAAGGTTATATATGATAACTTGAACCAAATGCACCCTTAAAGTTGATATTAAGAAGTTGAAGGCAGGGGAGGAATAGCATCGGGAAGAAGTGGAGAAGTTGACAACTGATGTGGAAGCCTAAAAATTGGAACTGAAGACAACTTACTGCCAAGGTTGTAGCCACTTGGGTTGCATTAGAGTCTAATTGGAGGGAGCTCAATCCTTTGACAGTGGAGTTGAGAGAGAGCCACCCGAGGGGAGGCCGAGTCGATCAAAGCTCTGGCGGAGGCACGACTACACGAGTTGGAGTCCCATCACTCCAAGTTGGATACGACCAAGGCTGAAGGTGACAAGCTGTGGGAAACACTGAGGGCTGCTCGCAAGGAGGTTAAATCGACCCAGGCTTTGGCTAAGGCTCGACTACATGAGTTAAAGGCTACCCACATCGCGACAAAAGTATCTAAGTGGACGCTGGGGCCCAAGACTGAATTGCCAACAACACTTGAAGCCCTACTAAGCCAATTGGAGAGCACCAGGGCCGAGTTCTAGGAGTATCAAGTTGGGGAAGACTAGAGCTAGGCCATAAAAAAGAAGAAATTTCTGGGCTTTCAAGAGTTCTATGATCTAATCAGCACTTATCTTGTTTGCATGGTGCCATATGGAGTGGAGGGCATTGTTAAGTAGCTACTTGAGAATGGTCACCTCCTTGTTGATTTGCCTCCCCTTCCTATCATCTTGTCAAAGATCACTCATAGCCTCCCCGAAGAAGACGTTGCCGATTTAACTTGATGTCTTTTCCATACTTGGGATCGTTTTAATTGTTGTACTCAATATCTCGATGAACTGAAAAAATGTTTTGTCCTCGTTGTTTTCTCGTTTTAATATCATACTAACTTGGTGTCCCCATGAAAGTGGTTCTCGTATGGCCGCATCCGAGTCAGGAAGTTATTGCAATAGGGATCTCCCCGACTAGAGGGGAGATGAATAACTTGTAAGAAGAGTTATCGAATTTCTCTTGCTTAGAATATTAGCAAGGATAATTAATTAATCAAACACAAGTAATAAACATAATATGAAAAATAACTTAAAGAAATGAGTAAGAGACACCAGAGATTACTTGGTTACAACAAAGGTGGTTGTTAATCCAAGGCAGATGAAAGTACTAGAAAAATCTCTTTCGTTGAAGGCTGATGATACGGGTTATGTTAGATTGGCCGAGCGAGTAAAGGAGGGGTTTAGGTCCAAAGAGATAGGAAAAGTATATAGTCGGTCGAATAAATGCCGAGCGAGCGCCTTTGCGCCTATTTATGCTCGACTGGACAAAGCATGCTCGAGCATAAAGGTATTTAACTTTACATATAATTTTCAACATATTATCGGTCGACTGCAGGCCGAGCGAGCGCCCCCGCGCTAATATATGCTCGGTCGGGCAAAGTCCGCTCGAACATAAAGGCATTCAACCTTATATATAACTCTTAGAATATTACCGGTCGACTGTAGCCCGAGTGAGTACCCACGTGCTCATATATGCTCGGTCGGGCGAAGCCTGCCCGAGTATAAAGGTATTTAGCCTTATATATAACTTTCTGTTGGTGCGAGAAGCATTCGATGATCGACTGTTGTTTTGATAATGACAAAGGAATTCAAAGTTAAGTTGTTTTGTAATCTAACATACTTAATTGAGTGTTTCAGACAAGTCCTAGCTGTGGTTAGGCAGGGAGAAAACCCAAGGGGGTGGTAACCCTAGGTCATAGGGGGTGGTAACCCTATGCGGAAAGTCTTGGTGGGTCGTGACCTTCAGGCAAAAGTCCTAGGAGGGGTAACCCTAGGTGGAAAGTCCTGGTGTCGCGAATCAGGTGAAAGACTGGACCAGCCGGGAAGCGGAAGTCCAGTAGAAAGTCCGGAAGCTCCGAACGCTGAGCAAAAGTCCAGTCGATCTGGAGGATCGCACTGGCAACAGGTAAATCTCCTGAGTGGAGTAGGTGAGGACGCGTTCCCCGTAGAGGGAACAGTAGGCGTCGGGTCGACCTAGAGTTTTCGGTTGGAAATCCAAAGTCAGACTCGGACAGTCCGACGACTGTCAAGTTTGTCTATAATATTATTTCTGTGCTAACTTTGTTTTGCAGGGTTTGTGTTTGGGACTAACACAATTTGCAGGAACAAAGGAGCAACTCAAACCTCGGATGAACAGTGTCCGAGGCGCCTCCATGGGGCTTGGAGGCGCCTCGGGTGCTAGTCGAAGCCAGCTGTCCAGAGGAGTTGGAGGCGCCTCGGTGGAAGCTGGAGGCGCCTTGGACCAGGTGTTAGAGGCACCTTGGAGCAGCTTGGAGGCGCCTTCAGAGGGATGAGGTGCGACTAGGTTTGCGCTGATCCACCCGTGTGACTCGACGGCCTGGAGGCGCCTCGGACAGGCTTGGAGGCGCCTCCAGCACTGTTTAAAAGGGGACTTCGACCAGCAGCTTGAAACAACTTCGCACAAGCAATCTTTCTGCAACCTGCTGCTAACGAGACATTTCGATAAAGCCTTACTAAGCATTTTGCTTATAGTTTGCATTTCCTCTTACTGCAGATACAAGAAAAGAAAAGTTATAGCAAAGGAAGGCGACAAGGAGGTACGGATGGATGTGTGGTACCTGGACTATAGAAGCCTTGGGACCTAGCATAAGAATTTATTAAGATTACCATTTATTAAGAATGTATTAGATGAGTCATTTAGTCTTTCGCTGCTAGTTAATTGTATGTTTTGAGTTCTCCGAGAGTTTTAGGAATTACTATCAACATGTGAACAAGGATAGTTAAGTAAAGTTAGTAATCCAGTAGCGTTCCGCCCTCGCAGACCAGTAGTGAGGAGGGTGGGGTGTTACACAAATTTCGTCCCAAATTTCTAATTTTTTTAAATAATAAAAAATGTGACAAAAATGTGGATGCATGACCTAAAGACCTCGGAATCACATGAAATGAGTTCCTATCCATTCATATCGATCTTCTGATCACATTGATGGCATGAAATATTTTTTCACCTAATATTTTGAGGTTTTTAAATTTTTGAAAAAGAAAATTTTAATTGTTGATAAAAAAATTTATTAACCTCAAAATATTTTGTGAAAAAAATGATTGAGGTCATCATTCTGATCAAGAGATCAATACGAACGCATAAGAACTCGTTCCGTGTCATTCCAAGGTGTTTAGGTCATGCATCCACATTTTTATCGCTTTACTCCTAATTTTTTTTTAAAAAAAATAGAGATTTGGGATGAACTTTAAAGTTCATCCCAGATCGGACAAACTAAAAAGTTTGTCCCAAAATTTAATTCTTTTAAAATTCAAAATAAAATCTTTCAAAATATAAAAACCAGACCTATGAGCTCCGAATGACATGGAACAAATTTATATGTGCTCTTATCGATCTCGTGACCACATTAGTGAACTCAAAGATCTAATATAATTTACAATAATTAAATTGAATA
The DNA here is from genome assembly GCF_018446385.1 of Zingiber officinale. Classification (NCBI taxonomy): domain Eukaryota; kingdom Viridiplantae; phylum Streptophyta; class Magnoliopsida; order Zingiberales; family Zingiberaceae; genus Zingiber; species Zingiber officinale. Next base: position 18,880,828 of record NC_055993.1, on the reverse strand, counting down.
GATCAAATTTATAGAACCTATGACTTAGTCAAAAAAAGAGTTAGATTTGAAAATGTTAAAGTCATTTTGATATTCAAGAATTATGGATCGAATTTTATTAGGAGCGAAAAATGTTTGAGTCCACTAATGCGGTCATGAGATCGATACAAGCACATAGAAATTTGTTCTATGTCATTCTGAGCTCTCTAGCGCTAGTTTTTATTTTTCGGAAGAATTTATTTTGAATTTTTTTAAAAATTAAATTTTGGGATGAACTTCACAGTTCGTCCTAGATTCGAGACAAATTTCAAAGTTAGTCCCAAATTTTTATTTTTTTTTAAATCAGGAAAAATGTGACAAAAATGTGGATGCTTGACCTAAAGACCTAGGAATCACACGAAATGAGTTTCTATGCGTTCGTATCGATCTTCTGATCACATTGATGACATGAAATATTTTTTCACCTAATATTTTGAGGTTTTTAAATTTTTGGAATTGAAAATTTTAATTGTTGATAAAAAAATTTATGAACCTTAAAATATTGTGTTAAAAAAAATGTTTCAGGCCATCATTATGATCAGGAGATCGATACAAATGCATAGGAACTCGTTTCATGTCATTCCGAGGTGTTTAGGTCATGCATCCGCATTTTTATCGCTTTATTCCTAAATTTAAAAACAAAGCAGAGATTTGGGATGAACTTTGAAGTTTGTCCTAGATCTGGGACGAACTAAAAAGTTCATCCCAAAATTTAATTCTTTAAAAATTCAAAATAAAATCTTTCAAAATATAAAAACTAGACCTATAGAGCTCGGAATGACATAGAAGAAATGTATATGTGCTTGTATCGATCTCATGACCATATTAGTGAACTCAACGACCTAATATAGTTTATGATAATTAAATTTAATAGATCAAATTTATAGAACCTATGACTTAGTAAAAAAAGAGTTAGATTTGAAAATGTTAAAGTCATTTTGATATTCGAAAATTACGGATCTAATTTTATTATAAGGGAAAAATGTTTGAGGCCACTAATGTGGTCATGAGATCGATACGAGCACATAGAAATTTGTTCCATTTCATTCCGAGCTCTCTAGGGATAGTTTTTATTTTTCAAAAGAATTTATTTTAAATTTTTAAGGAAATTAAATTTTGGGACAAACTTCAAAGTTCATCCCAGATCTAGGACGAACTTCACAGTTTGTCCCACATTAGGGACGAATTTCAAAGTTCGTCCCAAATTTTTGTCTTTTTTTATCAGAAAAAATTTGATAAAAATATGGATGCATGACCTAAAGACCTCGAAATCACAAGAAACGAGTTCTTATGTATTCGTATCGATCTTCTCATCACATTGATGACATGAAATTTTTTTTCACTTAATATTTTGAGGTTTTTAAATTTTCAGAAATGAAAATTTTAATTTTTGATAAAAAAATTATGAACATCAAAATATTGTGTGAAAAAAAAATGTTTGAGGCTATCATTGTGATCAGGAGATCGATACGAATGCATAGGAACTCATTTCGTGTCATTCCGAGGTGTTTAGGTCATGCATTCGCATTTTTATTGCTTTACTCATAAATTAAAAAAATAGAGATTTGGGATGAACTTTGATGTAAGTTCGTCCCAGATCTGGGGTGAACGAGGTTCATCCCAGATTCGGAATGAACTTGGGGACAAATTTTTAATTGCCCCCAAATTTACCCTAATATCATCCCGACATCCCTAATTTCTTTCTCTCTTCCTTCTTTTCACCTCGTCGGCGGCGGTGGTGGAATTCCTGTTTCGGCCACGAATCCACGATCTCCGGCAAGTAACCTTCGGCTTTCTTTCCTCTCTCATCTCTCTCATCTCCGGTGGGTTCGTCACGTATCCCCTTGCACGGCAGCAGCTGCACCTTGTCGTGCGACTACCCATGCATGGAAGCCACCTCACCTTGTCGTGCGACTGCCCTTGCACGACAGTTGCGGTGCCTCCTCGTCGAGGCTACCCTTGCACGCCAGCCACGATCCGCCGGATCCGGGCCTTGCTAGCCACTGGTAGCCGCGAGGCATCGGATCTGACCCTTGTTGGCCGCTGGTAGCCGTCGGCCGTCGGATCCAGCCCTTCCTGGCTGCTAGCAGCCGCGGACTGCCAGATCCAGACCTTATTGGCCGCTGGCAGCCACGCACCGCCGGATCTGGACCTTCCTAGCTGCTAGCAGTCTCGACCCTAGCTGGCTGCTGGCAGCCGTGTGCTGATTGCTATTGCCAGCCCCAGCAGCCGCTGCTGGCCCGTACGACTGCTGCCGACCCACAGTGTAGTAATGTTTGTAGGTGTCCAATAGTATATTTGTTTGTGTACTCTTATATATGATTGTAAACTTTGTATTATTGTTTATGCAGATTAATTTGTATTTGACGTGGCTTGGAGAGACGCTCATCTTTGTTCTCCGTTGTTAGGTATACGTATCTAGATATGTTATTTTAATAATGATAGCAGTAGTGTAAGGATATCTAATTTTTTATTTATAATGATAACATAAGTGTAGTAATGAAATAAATGTGCCTATTATACTATCTGATGTTATTATTTTCTTTGTTATATTTTATTTCATTTGTATGTGCACTAAGTACATATTCATCATTAGTATATTATCTTATAGTTTTTATTAATATAGTTTATTGGAAATAGACAAAATGCAGAATAAAAGAAGTTGGATGTATAACAAGGACTTACTTGATCGTCGCGGTTTAACTGATGAGTTTATCATTGGTTTGAGGTAATTTTTGAATTTTGCATCTAGTCAAGTTGAATATATGGATGGCAATAAGATAAGATGTCCTTGTAAAAAGTGTCACAATGACAAATTTTTACTCTGTGATAAAATTGAAGAATATGTTTGTAGATTTGGATTTACCCCGAAGTACTATAATTGGACATCTCATGGTGAACTGTTCATATCTGATGATGATTATGGATGAAACATACAAGTCTCAGTTAGTGGTGATCAGAGTTATTATGATCAATTAAATCCATATTGGAGGATGGTTATTGATGCAGCATGTCAGAATTTCAATCTCAACATGCATGGTACAAGTTCTAGTTATCCTCCACCAGTTGAACAAATGTTTACTACTTATACATCACCTTTGGAGGAGGTAGAAGTACCAGGTGTTGATGAAACATATATTAAATCTCAAGAAGTGTTGAGTGATGTTGATGAACCATTATGGGTTGGTTGTAACACTCACACAAAATTATCTCTCACTGCAAGATTGTTGAATGTCAAGGCTGAGTTTAATGTGTCAAAAGATTGTTTTAATAAGTTTGTTCAAAATTTTGAAGAGGCATTGTCGCGTGATAATATATTGCCCAATGATTTTTACAATATGAAAAAATGTATTAAAGAATTAGGTCTTCCAGTGGAAAGAATTGATGTATGTAGAGATGGTTGTATGCTATATTGGGGAGATGATGTAGATGCAGATGTTTGTAAATTCTGTAATCAAGATAGGTACAAGACCATCAGAAGAAGTCAACAACGACGTAAATCATATAGTCAGTTGTTTTATTTGCCTTTAACTCCTAGATTACAAAGACTTTATGCATCAAAGATAACTGCTGAACATATGAAGTGGCATGGAAATCATCAAATAGAAGATGGACTAATGTGTCATCCATCAGATGTAGAGGCGTGGAAAAATTTTGATAGAACATATATGAAATTTGCAAAGGAGACTCGAAATATTAGATTAGGTATCTGTGCTGATGGATTTGCTCCGTTTGGTAAATCAGGGATAAATTATTCATGTTGGCCAGTTATTTTAACTCCGTATAATCTTCCACCTGGGATGTGCATGAAAACACCTTATATGTTTTTAACATTGGTTGTACCTAGGCCACAAAATCCAGAGAAGTTAATAGATATTTATTTGTAACCTTTGATTGCAGAATTGAAACAATTATGGGATGAAGGTTTTCCTACATACGATGTCCATACTAATCAAATGTTTGTAATGAAAGTTGCTCTTCTTTGGACCATAAATGACTTTCCAGCTTATGGTATGCTATCAGGTTGGAGTACTGCCGAGATCTTAGGATGCCCAATATGTATGGAGATATCAAAATCAATCCGATTGAAGCATGGGAAGAAGCCGATTTATTTTGATTGCCATAGATAATTTTTACCACTAAATCATAATTTCAGAATGAATAAAGATGAATTCACTAGGAATAGAATTGAAAGAACACCTCCTCCATTAAGATTGACAGGTCAAGATATTTGGTACAGAGTGCTACACTTTTCATCTGTTATTGAAGACCCACATGGTACAACATATGATTATGGAAGTACACATAAATGGATAAAACAGAGTATTTTTTGGGATTTTCCATATTGGTTTAGTCATTTAATACATCATAATCTCAATGTAATTCATATTGAGAAGAATGTTTTTGATAATCTGATAAATACAATGATGGATATCAATGGGAAAATCAAAGACAATCTCATTGCAAGAAAAATATGCGACTCCTTTGTAAAAGACCCACTCTTGATGTCAATGAAAGTAGTAGGTGACCAAAGCCAAAGGTAGTTTATACATTGAATAAGGATCAGAGACGTATTATTTGTGAATGGTTGAAATCAATGAAATTTCTAGATGGTTTCGTTTCTAATCTTGGAAGATGTGTCAATATGATAGAATACAAATTGATTGGTATGAAAAGTCATGACTGTCATATATTTATGCAAAGGCTTATTCCTATTCTTTTAAGGAATTATTACCAAATTTTGTATGGGGTACAATTATAGAGTTAAGTATTTTTCTACACGATATTTGCTCAACTGTTTTGAGACACTCACACATGGAGACGTTAGAGAGAGGCATTCCAATTATTTTGTGTAATTTGGAAAGGATATTTCCACCCTCATTTTTTGATTCCATGGAACATCTTTTGGTTCACTTGCCATACGAAGCTAAAGTTGGAGGACCTGTCCATTTCCGATGGATGTATCCATTTGTAAGGTAAAATTTTCATCTGCTATATTTCGACAAATTGAATGCATAAAAATACACTCATTTTATTATAATTAATCTAATATAATTTATTTTATTGCAATCAGATTCTTATATCATTTGAAGAAAAAAATTGAAAATAAGGCACATGTTGAAGCATTTATTGTTAATGCATGTATTGTGGAGGAGGTAACAACTTTTGCATCATATTATTTTGAGCCTCATGTTCAAAGCAAATGACAGAGACCAAGAAGAAATGATGAAGGTCCAATTGATCCCAATATAAACTCGTTCTCAATTTTTAACTGCCTTGGTCGACCAAGTGGACCATATAAGGAGAGATACTTAACTGGTCAAGAATGACGGGCAGCTCATATATATATTTTACTAAATTATCCATAAGTATCGTCATATTATGAGTTAGTATATATTTTTAATCTTTTATATTTCTTATGTCGTAACTTTTAGTGTTATAATTTAAATTTTTTATCATAGGATTTTTGAAAACTTATACTCTGGCTTATCACCACAAGAGTTTGATTATTTATGCGAAGAAGAATTTGCACCATGGTTCAAATCATTTGTAAGTAGTCAATTTAAATTTGAATTTCAAATATGAATGTTTGTAATAATTGTCAAATTTGAATTTAGGTTCATGATAATTAAACTCAAATTGAGCAAGAATTGCTCATCCATCTAGCATGGGGTCCGAAAGCATTGGTACGCACATAGCCAACATATTTCATAAATGGATATAATTTTCATATTCAATAATATGGAATGAGAAAGACTACAATGAATAGTGAAGTTTGTGTTAAGTCATCCAATGATGGAGATGCGAGAAATGATTTTTATGGCTTACTGGATGAAATTATAGAGGTAGCATACCCTAGCCCAGAAATGTGAGTTATTCTATTCATGTGTCGCTAGTTTGACCCTATCAGAGGGATGAAGGTGCATCCACGATATAATTTGGCTGAAATAAATAATAAGAGATTGTATAAAAAAATATGAACCATTTGTGTTAGCAAATCAAGCAATTCAAGTATTCTATACTTCATATCCTAGTTTGAAACGTGACAAAATTGATTGATGGGCAGTTTGTAAAATGAAGGCACAGAAAAAATTGAGGAACATTGGGAGGACATTGCTTATCAACAAGAGAAAGTTACTAATACATTTCATATAGAAGAATATATTATTCCAACATTACAAGATCCCACTAGAATAGTGATAAACATGAATACAACTGAAATTGATGATGATGATGATGTGGAGGAGGAGGAGGAGGAGGAGGCGGAGGAGGATAATGAAGACTTTGAGTTTTTATAATGAGTAAGTTTTGTTATCTTAATATAATAAATTTATGATATTTTCAATTTGCAATTCCCAAAACTCATAACTCAATTAGTTTATTTGTCTCAATTATATACAAAATTGTTTCATTTTAAAATTTATATATCTTATCTGTTAATACTCTATATTTTTTTATAGATAATTAGAAGTTATATCTTATCATCTTCTCGGGGGTTCGTGGATTCACTTTTTTCTTAGGAAATATAGTAAGTTTTTTTGTTTCATATTATTTATTATGAAACAAATTTGTATTAATTTTTCCTATGTTTGAATTTTCAGAATCTTTTTCGACGAGGTGGTCGCAGACGGAGAGCTCAGCACACAACACCTACAGACACTGTATCTATGCCCCCATCTAATCAGGCAGATACTGTAGGACCGTCGCATATACCTTCAACAATACCTTCCTGTGCACCATCGCCTTCCCCTTCCCCTTCCCCTTCAGCTGTACCTTCGCTGATCGAGTCCCCAGTAGCCTCTTCCATTCCTTCTCAACATTTGATTGCTGAGAGGCCAGACACTCGAGAGTTTATAGCCCCTTGTGGATATTCGTAAGTAAAATTAAAATATTTTATTTTTTCAACTTTTATAATATTTAACATATTTTTTGTAAATTATAATAGGTTCGATAATTCTGTCCATGTTATTCACGAGATTAATAGAATCATCAATAACCATTGGAGAGGGGACTCGATGAGTTATACTAGCACTTCAACACCGACTAGAGAGTTATGCTGGAGTGAATTTAGGGTATATCTCATTTGTTTTATATTGTAAATGAAAGTAAATATATAAATAATTATTATTTTTTCTATTACAGCGATCATTCACTTGGGACATAAGTGATGAGATGGAAATAAGAAGGATTTTCATGTTAAAATGTGGGGATCACATTCGCCATGTACTCAATCATGCGAAGTCAAAGGTGAAAAAACCACTATTCATCACTGAGGAAAACTAGATAAGGATTACCAATTATTGGGAAACTGAGGAGTTTAAAACAAGAAGTCACCAGAATAAAATAAATCAATCTTTTAATTCTGGAGACATGCCTGCTACATATGCGGGAGGATCTATCAATATTGATGAGCATAGACGTAGATTGGTAATTTTTTAACACTCCCATTATTTTCTTAATCTATTTGACACTATTTAATTATCTTTTTTTAGTCCAAAGAACTAGGAAAGGAGCCTACATTTATAGAAACTTTTACTTGCACCTTTCAGAAAAAAGATAAGACTTGGAGCGGGGATAGAGCTAGAGCAATCAAGGTTTGAATAAATTTTGGATCTAAATTTATAACTTAGATTCTATTATTAATGTACCCACTATAACTTTATAGTCTTGTGTTCCTAAATTAATGTTATTATAATTATAATTTATTTTTTATTACAATACAGGAGAAATATGATGAACTAGAGGGAGCACAGAGATGTTCTGGTTCTGCTAGTGCAAATATGGAGGGGTCGGAGCCATCTGTTGGTACTGATTTAAATTTATGGCTATAGGCGAGTGGAGGGTCAAAAAAAAGATGAAAGATATTTGGAATGGGTTCTTTGAGCAGAACCCATAGAGTTGACCGTATATCTTCTTCCTCCTCACAGACCTAGCAAATGAATCACTTGACTGAAGAGGTTTCACAGTTGAAGGAGATTTTAAATGAAATGGATGAAGAAATGAGATAAATGCACCTAAATTAGGAATTGATTTTGCGACATTTCCAGTTAATTTCTGCTCCAAGTCAGAATCCTCCCGGTGACGGTGATGATGGTGATCATGATGATAGCGATGGTGGTGAACCTTAGTTAGGGATGTAAATGAACCAAATAGTTCGGGAGCTATTCGGATCTCGATTCAGTAAAAAGCTCGTTCGAGTTCATTCATTTATCGTATTAAGACGAGCTCGAGCTCGATTTCGAGCTCGACGGTTTTATCGAGCCGAGCTCGAGCTTAAGGATATTCAGCTCATGAGCTCGCGAACATGTTCGTTTATAGGCTCGCGAGCCAAAAAAACGAGCCTTAAACCGAGCAAAAAAATGAGCTCTGAAACGAGCCAAAAAACGAGCTCTAAAACGAGCCTTAAAATAAATTTTAAAATGAGCCAAAAAATGAGTTCTAAAACAAGCCAAAAATGAGCTCTAAACGAGCCTGAAAATGAGCCCGAGCTCGCTTAACGAGTTAGGCTCGTTAACTTTGATAATCGAGCTAATAACGAGCCGAGCTCGAACTGTTCGCGAGCTTGATAATTCTAAAACAAGCCGAGCTTGAGCCTTGTGATAAAAGCTCAATTCGAGCTCAAGCCGAGCTCAAGCCGAGCTCGAGCCCGAATATAACTTAAACGAGCCGAGCTCGAGCCTAATATTGTTCGGCTCGGTTCGGCTCGTTTACATCCCTAACCTTAGTTAATTTATGGTTAGCTTTATATTAGAATTTTTTTAACATTTGTTATAGTTTTTTGTATATTTTTATTTTACCTTATACTTTACATGTTATGCCATGTTTTATATTTTTGATTTGTCTACTAGTAATCTATGCAAATTTAGTTATATATATTTCAATACTTTTATTATGTCATAAATATTTGATACATGTATTTTTGATTACATGATCTATAATTTTTATTATGCTTAATTAAAAGTCTATTTCATGTATGTTTCATGCAAATAAGGATAAATGATTTTTTTTTTTTGCTATCTAATTCTTTGATATATTATGATAATCGTGTAGATATTGATAATTCATATAGTGTACCACAAAAACTAGATAGTAGAATCATATGCATTCATTATTGAAATCCTTAGGTAAGAGAATATCTGTACTATCAAATGATCAATTGGATGAATAATTTTAAAAGCATAACATAACATGGTAATAGGATGAGGACATAGTTGATTTGGATAAGACGTTTAACAAAAGAATATATAGGTGTATAAGAAAAAAAAAATCTTTGGATTACAATAGTGGATTTTCTTATTCTTGTTAGTATGAACTGATGATATTACTGTATTAACAGTGTAAAAATCATTTTATGTTAAAATTCTACAGTCCAACTATTTTACTTCCTCTAGATTTATTTGGTTAATCTTTCCTGGATTTCTTGCTTCTTCTAGCTATGAAACTCCACTGTTTATGTTGAAGTTCACTTTGATCTTCTAATGGTTAGTGGATTTTGTGCAAAGTTGAAGCTCACCTCGAAGAGATGAAAGAAAAGGAATTGGGATAATTGTGTTGGTGCAGCGGAGACCGGCAAGAGGGGAGTGAATTGCCTGCGATAAATATTATACCCTCCTCAAAGCTTTTCAACTCTTAAAATAAAGCAACAATAATAAAATCAATAGAAGAAATAAAAGGAGACAGAAATTAACCTAGTTACAACCAAGAGGATTGTTAATCCAGGGCAGTAAGAAAAGCGCAGTAAGAAAACTCCTTCTCTGAAGGCGAAGAAGTCTTTTACACTTTAACAGTACAGTAGTTGCTAAGAGAATGAGAGTACAAGAGTTGCTATTTCGTTCATATTCGTTGTATCTTAATAGATACTCGAGACCTCCTTTATATAGGGGTTCTAGAGCTTATCACATAACCTGAACCTTCGGGATCAGGTTTGACTTGAGAGGGATCGGTCGACCGATCCCTAGATTCGGTCGACCGAACCTGCTGTACCTGCCCAGTCTTTCGTCCAGGTGCAGTTTCTGAGGATCGAGCTTTGGTTCGGTCGACCGATCGGCCAACGGTCTTTAGCTGAGTTGGCCCGATCAACTTGCTCGACTAAGTCTCTGGATTAACTTCTGTTCGGTCGATCGATCAGCTTTACCAACGGTTAGCTTCTGACGTGGCATTGGCAGTTGGCTGCTGATTGAGAGGGGTTCGGTCAACCGATCAGGAGGTTCGGTCGACCGAACCATTGACAAGTCAACTTCCAGTTGACTTGCTCTGGTTCGGCTTCTTTGGGTGATTTCGGCCATCCGGAATAGGGCTCACCCGAACCCAGTTCCCGGACTTCTCCTCGAGCAGTCTTCCGTCCCGGCTTTACGTCCCTCGAACACCACGCATGTTCTTCACGCCACTTGGTGTACTCTTCCGCAACTCTCTCGTTCTTCGGACGCACCGAGCCTGTCGGCTCCCTTCCCGTGCCGTCCTTCTCGCTAGCTACGTCTTCCGCTCGACTTTCTGCGCTCCTAAGCTCCTGCACACTTAGACACAGGGATCAAACACAAAGCAGGACCTAACTTAAACCTGGTTGATCACAACAAAACTACCACGGGGTTCAACAAATTGAAGTAAACTTATTTCCCACTTTGGTTGATTTGTTTATCCCTCTCTAATCTTTAAGAGAATGACCAAGATTTCCTTGTAGCCTTTAGGAACCACAAGGAAATTTAAATAATGAGAAAAGCAAAGATAAAGGCAAGGGGGCATGACATTGAAAAGTTAGTTGCATAAGTTTTAGATGTCTTATTTCAATATGATATCATTGATATGTTTTAGATTTTTTTTTTGTTATAAATGTTAGTTTTTATTCATTTGTAATTTGACACAGGAAAAGAAGAACGAAGAATGGAAGAAGGCGCACGAAGCTCCCGAAGCATGACGATTAGTATTTTATTTTATGCTTTAGATGCTTTGAGGTATTTGTTATTTGGATTATGAGTTATTGAACCAAATTAGTTCTTGTTTTGATGTGTAAATATGATGTCTATTGAGTTGACATATTTGAATGTTAGATATGGGATGTGTAGTTTTTGTTGTTTTTTTGGATGTGTTGTTTTGTTTGTTTGGATGTGTATAAATATGATGTGTGTTGAAGTTCGACTAATATATTTTAAATTTGGATATGGGGATGATAAGAGGTTTATAGGTCAGATTATGTAATGATGTATTTGATAGGTAAATAGGATAAGGAAAATAAAAATGTAGAGAATTTTTTATTTTTTTTTATTTTGAGATAAAATTTGGGACGAACTAGGGTTCGTCTCAAATTTGAGACGAATTTGGGTTCGTCCCTAATTAGAGATGAATTCGGGTTCATCCCGAATTTGGGACGAATTTGGGTTCGTCCCAAAATCCCACACCAAATTACCCATGTTCATATCAAATTAGGGACAAATTGATGCGTCCCTAATTTAGGACAAACCAAAATTCGTCTCAAATTTGGGACGAATTTGGGTTCGTCCCAAAATTTGGGTTTACCTTCAATTCCCAAAGTTCGTCCCGAATTCGAGATGAATCTGGTTCATCCCGAATTCGGGACGAACCTTCGGGACGAATCAGATTCGTCCCAAATTCGGGACGAATCTGATTCGTCCCAAATTCGGGACGAACCAGATTCGTCCCAAATTCGGAACGAACCAGATTCGTCCCAAATTTGGACAAACCATATTCACCCCTAATTTGGAATGAACCTTGGGAATTCAGGTAAACTCAGATTTTGGGACGAACCAAAATTCATCCAAAATCCGGGACGAACCAAAATTTATCCCTAATTTGGGACAAAAATATATTTTCGCCCCAAATTTAAAGACACTATATGGTATATATTTGCAACAAAATTTATGACGAAAATTATAGTTCGTCGTAAAATTTGGAACGAATTATTTTTTTTTCGTTACAAAATTTAGCAATAGACTATTTGCAACGAATATATTTTTGTCACAAAAAAATTTACGATAAAAATTTTTAGAAAATTTATCCCTAAAATTTTTTTTTTTAAGTGCTTATACTTCACTTAATGTCACATACAACACTTTACTACCATATTCACGGTTTTAAGAATAACTTGTAGAAGTAGAGTAGGAATATTCTCTTGTATTAAATCCATGTTGACCCAATATTTAAGAATAAAATTACGCGTGGCCTCCTTATGAGCAAAGCATCTTATCACATTGCGAAATTCAATATAAATTTAAGGAGATATGTGCAGTTACAAATTGGTGGATCTCGCTTATCACTTATGATTGACTTTGTTCGAGTTTATTTTTATAAAAAATAATTAAAATTTTAAATAAATCAATTAATAGTTATACACTTTCACATTTTATATTAAATTCGTTCATTTTAAACTTACCATGTTGAGTATTGAGCTCAGATATAGGAAAGGAAGACTTGTTCAAATAAATTGAATAAAAATATATCAAATATATGAAATTTATGTTATTAATTTATTCTTAAAATATTATAATTAATTTAGAACCTTGGGTAGGCCGAGCCAATTATATGAGTGAGAATTAATTTAATGACACTTAATTTAAATATATATATATTTTGGATTACTATTTTTATATAAATATCTCCCTTAATCAAATAACTCTCGTTCTAATATCTCCCTGATTGTTTAAACTCACATTTATTTTTTTTCACTAATTTATATAATTTTAATTTTATTATTTGATCCTACCTGAGAATGTCAATGCACTACTCGTTGGTGATGGACGTCGAGGTTGACTGAGTCGTTGACCACCTAGCCATGCGGATTTGCAGGGCACTCCAATGAAGCTTAGGAAGGAAGCACCAAAGAGAGTAAGTTAAAATGGTGGCTAGGGAATTCCCCGACACAGCCACTCCGATGTTTCAGTAAGTCTCTGATGGAGGAGAAAGAAGTAGACGATGAGTTGTGAAGCTAGGATTTGATGCGTTTGTATGCGCTTACCTTTGCCCATAGAGATAGACTACTTTTTATAAGGTGGTAGCTAATTCCCACATGCCCCATGTGTCCCTCAATCCCCATGTTCATTACCTATGTTTCTCGAAGTAACTGGTCACGTCTATCCATTTATTTTGAAATAAATGGGTACATTTCCCACGCTTTTTGAGGATAACAGATGTGTTATCCATGTCTTCAGCGAGTGATCGCATATCTCTTTGATTATCAAAAATAGGTATCCTTTGGGTTTAGCCAGGGTGTGCCTGAGTCGAACGTCCCGGGAATCGGTAGTTGAGAGTTGGTGTTGGAGTCGAGACCGCCTGAGTTGGGAGTCAACTGGAGAGCTACTCTACCTTGACTTTGACTACTACCTTGGTCGTGCAGTACCCCTGATTATTTTTCATATCACTAGTCTCTCCTTTAAGTCTGGTCGAAAGAGGCGATAGTCAAATTGATTGGATGGAATGTAACATAGCAAGGTGGCTTCTAATACTATGAATGCTTGTTGCCACGTGAAAAAAAAAAAAGGCAAAATCCCTACATAATTTGAGTGAGATATTATGCATTTAATCGTAGCCACACCTATTAAATGCAACGTCTACTTTATCGACTTTAACTTCTAAGCCTAGAATGAGCCACTATGTCTCTGAGGTTACATCAAGTGTCATATGTGGTATAATGATTCCTCATATTTAGGGCGACCTATACGTTTGGTCAGCCGACTGAAAGTCCATCCCACGTTTGCTATGGCACTAATCCTATGGTCACAGTTTTGCAAACGAAGATAAAAGAAATTTGTGGCTATATCATGTAACCCTTCATGCATCTACCGCTCTTTGTTCTCCACGTCTTCAAGTTTACTGTGTTTCTTTTCTTAGTAAGTTGCTTAGTTTTTCTTGTCATCCTTTGCTTCGATCAACTGTTGATCGTCTACTCTCTGGCCTTACCTAAGGTAGTTCTTGTGCTATCCTCATAATGGCTGCAGAATCTTCATCAGATCACTGGTATAGGTCCGTCAAGTTGAGTTTTACTAGTACATCCTTGGATCGATTAAGGTTAGCTTACGTGATCCTAGTTGATTATCTGATAAGGCTTCTGAACGGTAATGACCGGCTAGATCGCCCCCCCCCCCCCCCTCATGGCTGCATGAATTGCTTTAGAAGTCATTTGACAAGCAGACTCTGCTTTCCTATTCCGTCATTCACCGATGTATCACGGTATTTTTGTATTCCTCTATTCCAACTTGGACCAACTCCTTTAGAATTTTAACCGGCGTGATTATCCTCTTCAACCTTTACCGTCTGCCCTTATCTCCCTATATCTTCTATTGTTTCTTTTACCCCCAAAGCAAATGAAAGATGAGGTGTTCTTCTTTTCATCTCGATCCAGTCATGGCTTTATTAAGAGCCTTCTCTCATCGTAGAAAGGGTGGAAATCTCAATTTTTATTTGTTAAACCCCTGAATCCAATGTCATGGCAGACCTGATAGCAACATGAGTTGTCAGCTCCTCCTACTCTGAAAGATTATCACTTGGAACAGGACTATTTTTGGGTGTCGGAATAATTGTAGGACTTGTAGGGATTACTCCACATGTTTGGATTGAGCCCCATCCTGACGCCCTCCGGGCCTCTTTCATTAAGATATCTTATCTACATGAGTTTTGGAAGCTAACTGAAGGTGTATTATTTCTTACAGTCACTACCATGCTAAAAGCTGCTATGAACAAAGCGACAAAGCTGATGGAATCCAAGTTGGAAGCGCACAATGTCGAGATCATTGACCTGACTGTAGAAGCGATAATCAATGAGACCCTCATTCCATTGTCGACTCCAACAGAGGTGGCCCCTTGAGTGATCCCTCCAACTTCGACTCTGCAAGGGAAATCAAAGGTGCCCATAGTCCTCTCACTGATGGAAGTGGAGCCCGTGTCGTTAGGGGAGTCGGGGACACCCCTCATAATAACATGTGGCAAAAGGCGAAATCGCTCGCCCCCAACGCCTCCGCCGCACCCGACCCAAGTGTTAGTTAGAGCCCTAGAGCCAATCATTTGATGATTGTATGTACTCATTGTATCATATTCTTGTATATTAATAAAGGCATTTGTTTGGTTATTATACTTATTTATATTAGTGCCAAATAGATTAAGTATAATAGCGTCCTTGAGTTGAAGGTTCTTACCTATATCAATCGATTGGTTGAATCGATAGTGATATGATATAGGGAACACTACTCTAAATCATTCCTAGTCGAGTATTAACATTCAGGGACAATGTTAATACAATAAGACTAGCATGTAGGTCAGCTCGATGACTTAATCTCACAAGTCATGGATATAGAGATATCAAGCTGACACATGGGTATGCATTAGAGAATGTATACTGAATGACCCGCCATGAGAAAGTATCATGGATCGTTATATGAGTGTCATATACTTTCTCATGTGGCTATTAGTATGACTATTAGTCCTTAGACCTGAAGTCACCATGGATCCCTACATAAGGAGTTATGTACTTTGGTTTCGTCAAACGTCACCCGTAACTGGGTAGACTATAAAGGCGATTACTGGGTATATAACGAATTATGTAGAGGGATGTGAGTGATGTAGATGGGATCTATCCCTCCCATATGACGGGAGCGACATCGGTATTCTTGATAGAGTGAGACCACTAAGTGCATGGCCATGCCCAAATGAGTCAACATTAGATGTTAAGCTCATTTGATCGAGTGAGTCTACTTGGAGTTCAAGATTTAGATTGATTAGAGGATGACACGGTCTATGCCTCATATTGATAAATCTAGATGTCTAGGATAGAAGGACAATGTCACATATTGTGAGGAGTCACAATTAGTAGTCACAAGGTGATGTTGGATCTCAACATTTCTTGTAACTTGGGTAGCAATGATGTATTGCTAGATGCCGCTCATTGCTTATGTTTCTAAAGGAGTTTAGAAACATTGCCAACGTTACAAGAACCTATTGGGTCACACACAAAGAATAAGTGGATGGAGGTTAGGTTCATATGATGAACCAATTGGATTAGGTTCATATGATGCACCAAAGATTGGATTCAAATTAGACTTATTGAGTTAGACTCAATTAGATTCAATTGTTGAATGAGTCTAAATTAAATTTGATTCATTGAGTCAATTTATATTAATGAATTGAGATTCATTAAATTGAAATTGACTTGAATCAAAGGTTGGATTGAACTCAACAAGGAAGACAATTGGTCAAGTTTGACTTGACCAAGTAGAAGTTGAAACATCAAGTTTGACTTGATGTATTGCCACATCATAAGGATGACTCATCCTTGCCACATCACATGCCACCTCATGGAGGTTACAACACCTCTCATTCCATTTAATGTGGCCGGCCACATTAAATGAGGGAGTTATGTGTGTGGCCGGCCACACTAAAGGATGAGTTGTTTTTCATTTAGTGTGTATTGATGTGTGGTTATTGGATTATCTTCTTCCTAGTTTTCTTCCTCCTTCTTGCTGTTGTTGCCGTGACTTCCATGGTGAGGAGAAGGTGGTTGAGTGAATCCAAGAGCAAAGGAAGAGTGAAGGTCACAAAGGAAGGATACTACTAGTGAGTGTATAAGATTTCCTTTTGTACCTTCTTCTTTTTCTTCTTTTCAATCCCATTCGAGAGCTCTAGAAAGTGCTAGCACACTTGGGGCTCTCTTCTCCATCCTTTGAGTGTGAGAGACACTCCTTGTTCGTGTGGATATCATTGGAGGAGTGTCTACGTTGACACTCTCGAGATCCGGCGACATCTTGGACAAGCGGGAACGCGAAGGGCTTCGCTACAAGGGTAATGATCTTAACTTTAGTGTAGATCTAAAGTTTTTACAAACTCGTACAAGAAAAAGGTTTTTTGAAAATTTTGTTTACGAATCTTTGCACGAGATCCATGGCTTTGGGTGATTCGGGGTTTCTGCGACGCGAAAAGCGGTTTTCGCGGTCCGAAAAATCCAATAGTGGTATCAGAGCCACGTGCAAAGACTTGTACGAGTTCTTTTGTATTTTTATGAAAAATATACCTTCTGTGATTTTCTGTAAAAATTGAGTTTTTAGAGTTTTTATGAGTAATTTTTCCGTAGAAGCGAAGCACAAGTGTCTCGGCACTTGTAGGCTTCGGCTACCGAAAATTTTTCTTTTAAACGGCTTCGTTTTGCCCCAAATCCGTTTGGGACAGCGGGGTCGGGTGCCATTAGATCGCAAAGGAGCAACTCACGATGGTTAGATCGTGGGTAGGGGCATTGCCCCTAACCCCGCAAGGGAATTTGCTCCGTGATTGCACCCGAAATCGCTAAAAACGAACCCGCCGGGAAGATTTTTCCGAAACGGCAATGTCTCGACCCAAATCGTTTTGGGACAGCGGGTTTAGGCGCTGTTGGATCGCAAAGGAACCCTCGCGATGGTTAGATCGCGGGTAGGGGCGCTGCCCCTGGGCCCCGCAAGGGGATCCGTTCCGCGATTGCGCCCGAAACCGCTAAACGGGACCGCTGGGAATTTTTACTCATAAAATTGTAAAAATTATTTTTAAAATTACAGAAAAATTATGAAAATATATAATTTTGAATTATATATTAATTTGTGATAGTCATGGTCCAAAATACCCAATAAGATTGGATTTGTGTTGTAATTCATAATACGACCTGCGTGCCGTCATATGATTGTGTGTGCTGTATTTTTTATTTTTCCACGGCCTGCGCGTCGTGCCTTTCTCTTATTCTGGTTGTAAATTAGATTTAGACTCGAATGTAACTCAAGTTTCAAATTGTAATGTACAAATTGGAGCGGTGGAGGGTCCACACGAGACGGAGTTCCGAGGCGGGCACGAGCAACACAAGGTGGTCAAAGGGAGGAGCTTGGAGAAGCTGTTGACCCTAGGTTGACCAATCGATCTTCTCATTGGCTTGAGAAGATCGTAGTAGGGACATGACTAAATCACAAATAAATTAATTAATTGCTTGTGTATGTGATGCATATTTAATAAGTAGTTAATTAATTAGTGTCTTACGATTAGATTAGATCTAAGTCGTGCACATGATGCACCCTTGCGATTAGATTAGATCTAAGTCGTGAAAAAGATGCATCCCTTTCGATTAGATTAGATCTCAATCGACTCAACTCTAATGCCTAACCGTGCCGTGATACCTATCACTACCTCGATCACATGTATTGTTGAATCTGCCAAAGCAGAGCAATACATATTATCTTGGTAGGGTACGGAGGGACAATCTTGGTCCTGCTTATCAACGCATGGGTGAATACGAACTCAATTAGATTGAGTATTCCTAGTTACTCGGTTGGATCGAGTCAACTATAGGCATTATTCCAACGGTTGGAAAAGATAGGTCAAAATCACATCTATATTAACTCTCGGGCGTATTAGCCAAAGCTAACTCGAGTTTTAATATAAATGCGGATATTGATTTTATAAACAAGAGTTGCATAGAGATGTAATTGGTAATCGTTACCTACCGATCATACTAAGCCTTGGGCGTATTAGCCAAAGCTAACTCAAGGGTTAGTATGATGTGGATCTTGTCCCACAAGAATTATAGAATTCAGTGGGAGCATCATTTAATTAAAGGCCTAATTAAATGATTTTTTAAAGAATATGATATTTATTTCTGCATTTATTTCTGTTGTAGAATATCCATGACGTCGAATACGAACACTTTCTCTCTGCGATCTGTCCTTAAGAAGGACAAGCTCAACGGAGCAAATTGGTACAGGAACCCGAGAATAGTTCTCACTCGGGGAACGTAAATGACGTTCTAGAGCACATTCCGGAGGCTCCTCCCGCCGCCACGTGAACACCGGGATGCTTACAAGAAGCATCAAGATGACGCATTAGATGTGTCCTGTCTAATGCTCGCAACCATGAACTCTGAGCTTCAGAAGCAACATGAGTTGATGGGTGCTTACGATATGGTTGCACATCTTCGTCAACTATATCAAGGTCAAGCAGGGCACTGGAAGAGGAACTTCACAGGACACCTGGAAGATCTTAACAAGAAGAGAAATAAGATTTCTATTTCAGGTATAAATGTTATAGAAGTCAACCTTTCTATTTCTTTGTCGTGGGTATTAGATACCGGATGTGCTTCGCACATTTGTACTAATGTACAAGCACTGAGAAATAGCAGGGCATTGACAAAGGGCGAGATAGACCTACGAGTAGGCAATGGAGCACGAGTTGCTGCTATTGCTGTAGGGACTTATTTTCTATCTCTGCCCTCTGGGCTTATACTAGAGTTAGACGATTGTTGTTATGTGCCTGCATTGACTAAGAACATTATATCAATTTCTTGTTTGGACAAGAAAGGATTCTCGTTTATAATAAAGAACAAATGTTGTTCTGTCTATTTAAACGATATGTTCTATTGTAGTGCACCTCTGATGAACGGACTCTATATTCTAGACCTTGAGAGCTCTATCTATAACGTTAGTACCAAGAGGTTTAAATCGAACGATATGAACCACACCTATCTCTAGCACTGTCGCTTAGGTCATATAAATGACAAGCGCTTATCCCAGCTCCATAAGGATGGTTTGCTGGACTCATTTGATTTTGAATCATATGAGATATGCGAGTCATGCCTACGAGGCAAGATGACTAAGACTCCCTTTAGTGGGCACAGCGAGAGAGCGACTGATTTGTTAGGACTCATACATAGTGATGTATGTGGCCCTTTCAATGTCGTTGCTAGAGGCGGTTATAGGTACTTCATCACATTTACTGATGACTTCAGTAGATATGGTTATGTGTACTTGATGACACATAAGTCTGAATCCTTTGAAAAGTTCAAAGAATTCAAGAATGAAGTACAGAACCAGCTTGGCAAGAGTATTAAGATACTTCGATCAGATCGAGGTGGAGAATACCTTAGCCATGAGTTCCGTGACTATCTAGCTGAGTGTGGGATTCTATCCCAACTCACTCCTCCTGGAACACCACAGTGGAATGGTGTATTCGAAAGGAGGAATCGTACCCTATTAGATATGGTACGATCTATGATGAGTCACACAGATCTCCCGACATATCTATGGGGATATGCTCTAGACACGGCAGATTTCATTCTCAACCGAGTTCCATCCAAGGCCGTGATAAAGACACCATATAGGATATGGACTGGGAGAGATGCCCAGGTGTCTTTCATGAGGATTTGGGGTTGTGAGGGTTACGTACGACGTCAAGTCTCAGACAAATTAGGACCCAAATCCGACAAGTGCTATTTCATCGGATATCCCAAGGAAACTAAGGGATATTACTTCTACATTCCCAGTCAGCACAAGGTAGTTGTGGCAAAGACTGGGGTCTTTCTAGAAAGGGACTTTGTTTCTAGAAAGACTAGTGGGAGCGCGTTCGATCTTGAAGAAGTTCAAGATGCGAACAATAGCACTGATGCCTCGATGGAAGTTGAACTGGAACCACAAAGTGTTGTGGATGATGTTGTTCCACAAAGAGTTGAGGAACAACAACCAGCCTGAGACATACTCATTTCTCTTGTTTAGGGTACGTTGTCAGCCTGAGAGATACTCATTTCTCTTGTCTGACCATGATGACGTTGTGCTCATAGAGGATGAGCCTACCACCTATCAGGAAGCTGTGATGAGACCAGATTCTGAGAAATGGCTAGAGGCCATGAGATCCGAAATGGAATCCATGTACACCAACCAAGTATGGACTTTGGTTGATCCACCTGAAGGGGTAAAACCCATTGGGTGTAAGTGGGTCTTTAAAAGAAAGACTGACATGGATGGACTTATCTATAAGGGTCGCTTGGTAGCTAAAGGTTTCAAGCAAATTCATGGTATTGACTATGATGAAACCTTTTCTCCAGTAGCGATGTTTAAGTCTATTCAGATCATGCTTGCAATTGCAGCCTACCATGACTATGAGATATGGCAGATGGATGTCAAAACCGCGTTTCTGAATGGAAACCTACTCGAGGATGTGTACATGACACAACCTGAGGGTTTTGTAGATCCACAGCATACTAGCAGAGTATGCAAGCTGCATAGGTCCATTTATGGACTAAAGCAAGCTTCTCAGAGCTGGAATCTTCGATTCGATGATGCAATTAAATAGTTTGGTTTCATCAAGAACGAAGATGAGCCTTGTGTCTACAAGAAGGTTGTAGGGGATATAGTTGTCTTCCTCATATTGTATATGGATGACATACTACTCATTGGGAAGGACATCCCTATGCTTCAGTCTGTCAAGACCTGGCTAGGGAGTTGCTTCTCAATGAAGGACTTAGGTGAGGCATCCCGCATTCTAGGGATACAAATCTATAGAGATAGATCTAAGAGATTGCTTGACCTAAGTCAGAGTACATACATTGACAAGGTACTCCTTCGGTTTGCCATGCAGAATTCCAAGAAGGGATTTCTGCCGATGTCACATGGCATGAGTCTTTCGAAGACTCAAGGTCCCTCTTCTAGAGAGGAGAGAGATCGCATGGATCAGATCCCTTATGCCTCAGCCATAGGATCGATCATGTACGCTATGCTATGTACTCGACCTGATGTCTCATATGCTTTGAGCATGACGAGTAGATACCAGTCAGATCCAGGTGAAAGTCACTGGATAGCGGTCAAGAATATTCTTAAGTACTTACGAAGGACTAAAGAATATTTCTTGATATATGGAGGCAATGCTGAGCTAACTGTAAAGGGTTACAGTGATGCTAGCTTCCAGACCGATCAGGATGACTATAGATCACAGTCGGGGTTCGTATTTTGCATAAATGGTGGTGCTGTCAGCTGGAAGAGTTCGAAGCAGAATACAGTAACTGATTCTACAACAGAAGCCGAGTACATTGCTGCATCAGAGGCAGCAAAGGAGGCAGTTTGGATCCGCAAGTTCATCACTGAACTTGGGGTGGTTCCTAGCATTGCTGACCCCATTGAGCTCTATTGTGACAACAATGGAGCTATAGCACAGGCAAAGGAACCTCGCTCACACTAGCGGACCAAGCACATATTACGGCGCTTCCATCTCATTCGAGAGATTATCGATAGAGGAGATGTGAAGATTTGCAGAGTACCTACAGAGGCTAACATCGCAGATCCCTTGACCAAGGCTTTGGCACAGAGGAAGCATGATGGTCACACTAGGTCATTAGGCCTTAGAGCCTATACTGATTGGCACTAGTGCTAGTGGGAGATTGTTAGTTAGAGCCCTAAAGCCAATCATTTGATGATTGTATGGACTCATTGTATCATATTCTTGAATATTAATAAAGGCATTTGTTGGTTATTATACTTATTTATATTAGTGCCAAATAGACTAAGTATAATAGCGTCCTTGAGTAGAAGGTTCTTACCTATATCAATCGATTGGTTGAATCGATAGTGAGATGATATAGGGAACACTACTCTAAATCATTCCTAGTCGAGTATTAACATTCAGGGACAATGTTAATACAATAAGACTAGCATGTAGGTCAGCTCGATGACTTGATCTCACAAGTCATGGATATAGAGATATCAAGCTGACACATGGGTATACATTAGAGAATCTATACTGAATGACCCGCCATGAGAAAGTATCATGGATCGTTATATGAGTGTCATATACTTTCTCATGTGGCTATTAGTATGACTATTAGTCCTTAGACCTGAAGTCACCATGGATCCCTACATAAGGAGTTATGTACTTTGGTTTCGTCAAACGTCACCCGTAACTGGGTGGACTATAAAGGCGATTACTGGGTATATAACGAATTATGTAGAGGGATGTGAGTGATGTAGATGGGATCTATCCCTCCCATATGACGGGAGCGACATCGGTATTCTTGATAGAGTGAGACCACTAAGTGCATGGCCATGCCCAAATGAGTCAACATTAGATGTTGAGCTCATTTGATCGAGTGAGTCTACTTGGAGTTCAAGATTTAGATTGATTAGAGGATGACACGGTCTATGCCTCATATTGATCAATCTAGATGTCTAGGATAGAAGGACAATGTCACATATTGTGAGGAGTCACAATTAGTAATCACAAGGTGATGTATGATCTCAACATTTATTGTAACTTGGGTAGAAATGATGTATTGCTAGATGCCGCTCATTGCTTATGTTTCTAAAGGAGTTTAGAAACATTGCCAATGTTACAAGAACCTATTGGGTCACACACAAAGAACAAGTGGATGGAGGTTAGGTTCATATGATGAACCAATTGGATTAGGTTCATATGATGCACCAAAGATTGGATTCAAATTAGACTTATTGAGTTAGACTCAATTAGATTCAATTGTTGAATGAGTCTAATTTAAATTTGATTCATTGAGTCAATTTATATTAATGAATTGAGATTCATTAAATTGAAATTGACTTGAATCAAAGGTTGGATTGAACTCAACAATGAAGACAATTGGTCAAGTTTGACTTGACCAAGTAGAAGTTGAAACATCAAGTTTGACTTGATGTATTGCCACATCATAAGGATGACTCATCCTTGCCACATCACATGCCACCTCATGGAGGTTACAACACCTCTCAGTCCATTTAATGTGGCCGGCCACATTAAATGAGGGAGTTATGTGTGTGGCCGGCCACACTAAAGGATGAGTTGTTTTTCATTTAGTGTGTATTGATGTGTGGTTATTGGATTATCTTCTTCCTAGTTTTCTTCCTCCTTCTTGCTGCTGTTGCCGTGACTTCCATGGTGAGGAGAAGGTGGTTGAGTGAATCCAAGAGCAAAGGAAGAGTGAAGGTCACAAAGGAAGGATACTACTAGTGAGTGTATAAGATTTCCTTTTGTACCTTCTTCTTTTCTTCTTTTCAATCTAATTCGAGAGCTCTAGAAAGTGCTAGCACACTTGGGGCTCTCTTCTCCATCCTTTGAGTGTGAGAGATACTCCTTGTTCGTGTGGATATCATTGGAGGAGTGTCTACGTTGACACTCTCGAGATCCGGCGACATCTTGGACAAGCGGGAACGCGAAGGGCTTCGCTACAAGGGTAATGATCTTAACTTTAGTGTAGATCTAAAGTTTTTACAAACTCGTACAAGAAAAAAGTTTTTCGAAAATTTTGTTTACGAATCTTTGCACGAGATCCATGGCTTTGGGTGATTCGGGGTTTCCGCGACGCGAAAAGCGATTTTCGCGGCCCGAAAAACCCAACACCAAGGCCATCACGAGGGAGGTAAATCACAGCATCATGAGCAAGCATGTGGCAGGTGGGGTGAGTTGCACAGGGACCGAGGATTTATGCCCCGACTACCCTGAGTTTCGACCCCGCGACCTCATGTGGCAAGCATCCCACCACATACCAACTCGGATGACCTGTGGGGTCCACCCCTCATAATAACATGGAAAAAGCATCGATCACCTAAGACTCCCACAAAAATGGACATTATCGAAACTAATGTCCAAAAGGAAAGAAATCGACCAAGCTTAAAGGAGGAAGCACAAGTCAAGGGAAAGATCTTAATAGCAAACCCAAGGTATCTTTTATTAATGCAATTCCTTTAAGTAATGATAAAAATCATGCTAGAAATAATTTATATCATTTTAATGTAATTTATCATGAAAATAGAAAGGATGATAGAATTAAGAAAAAATATGTAGCATATCATGCTAATACTACCTCACATAAGGTTAGAAAGGTAGATAACAAATTAGATAATAATTCTAAGGATTTTAGACACATGCCTAAGAAAAAGAAAAATCAAGGCTTTAATGAAAAAACAAAATTTGAGAAATTAAAGAGTGAAAAGTAATTCTTGAGGTCAAGACTTGATAATTAGAAAGGACCCTTAGAAAAATCACAAATGAAGGACAAGGGTCCAAGAATAAAAATCTAGGTTTAGGAAAGAAAGAGTCATCCAATGGTCATAGAGGTTTAGGATACAAACCTAAAATCAAGAAGGATGTGGCTTTATACTGTTACGTCACCGCAAGTGCACGATTTTATCGTCAGTAATAAAAAGATATCGAATCCACATGGACTGTTGATTAAGCACTAGTTAACTTCACACGGTGAATTATCTAGACAAAAGTAAGATTAGTTGGAAAAGAGAGTAAGAGAAAGAGAAGAGAGAAGAGAGAAGAGATGGTGGATCTTGAGAGGGGTTGAGCTAAGAGGATGTGAGAGATAGTTTGAGGTGTGATTCTAGGATTTTGGTTTCCTTGTGATGCTAGGCGATGTTACATAGATTGCTTAGTTCCTATCCTCTATGTTTATGCTCTTGTAGGAAGTTAGATGCATTACCGACTCTTCCCTGCAGTGGATAAGCCAGCATGATCTCCTACTCCATATCCTATGCTACTAAATGGAAATGATTCCTATGAAGTCCATTAGCGGGTTAGCCTGTCACTAATGTCCCTCGGCCATACAACACTAAAACATACTAACACACAATAACATAGAAATAGAAGTAGTGATTATGCCCGATCCTCTACTTCCTTATGGAGATTTGCTTCTCCTTTCAAGGTGATACCCTAGACGTCCGTTAGCGGGGCAGCATGTCACTAGCGCCCCTCGGTCATATGATCTAGGGTATCCCCCCTATTGGATTAATAATTCTACACAACCATTTGATAAAATATGCAAAAGATACATATAAGCTTCACACACACATTTCATCAAACATGAACAAGGTATTAACAAGTCATTGAATAGAAACATGACAAATCCACAAAGTTTTGCATCTCCATCACATCACAAATACTTCCTAATCCTAAAATGGAGATATACTCCATTGCAAAGGAAGAAAAACCCAAAATATAAAGTAAAGCATACTTACAACCCTAGATGTGAGAAGAAGGGGAAGAAGAGATGTTTGCCGATGTTTTCGATATCTTAGGGATGCCTCCTTGCTCCGGAGATGGACAGATCGTCAAGGGATGGAGGTGAATAAAGCTCTAGGATTTCCCCCTAAAGGGAGGATCCTTCCCTAAGGAGAGAGACCAAGTCCCAAACCCAAGATGAGTCAAAGAATGTGTAACGACCCAATTTTCCTTACTTTGAGTTCCAAATATCTTTGAAAATGTCTGAAAATACTTTTAAAATATTCTAGGGATTTTTAGGTATTTTTAGAGTATTTTTATGCAATTTTTGGAGTCCGTTTGGCATTTTTACTGGGAGGAGGAAGTTTAAGGAAAAAAAAAAGAAAAGAAAAACACAAAGTGCAAGAGCTAGGATTCGAGCCCAGCTTCTCGGGCCCAAGCAGTAATCGGCCCAACCAACCGAGCTGAGCTCGTTTTATTAACTAAATGTGTGAACAAATATATTTAAGTTATAGGTGGAACCGAATCACCTAGGTTATTAAAGGAGGTTAATTTCTTTCTCGAAACCTAAAAAAAACCCAAATCTCTCTCCCTTCTCACCCACGCGGCGCCGTCTTCTCCTCTCGGGCGAAACCGCAGCCAAGGCTAGGGTTTCCTCCTCTCGACGTCGGCGAGGTGTTTTCTGGCCGATCTCCACTCGTGGGTGATCATTCCGGCAAGGGGAGCTCGGGAAATACAAGGAAAAAGGTGGGATCGAAGCTCCACCGAAACCCTAGAGCATTTCTCTTCGGTTGTAAGTCCAAGAACCCGATGTAAGTGCTTCTCACCTGCGGTAGGAGTAGCTCTCGGGGTTTTGTTTTGCATTTTGTTGTGAAATGAACAATAGTAATCTTTTCCTTCTAGTATATGGTTCGGATTTTGACCCTTGTTCTAGCAAATTGGATTAAGTTTTGGTTTCAATCTTTTGATGTGTTTTTAGTGCACAGACAGAAATTTTTGAGGGTTTTCCTTGATTACCACAGCATGCTAATTAGATGTATTTACCTTACAATTCAAGCATGATTAAGTAGTAGATTTCCCTTCAAGTTACAACATGATTAAGGGTCTGTTAAGACTCGAAATAGGGTTAGTTTATACAAGCTTGAGATGTGAAAACTTTTACTGCCATGAGCCTAACTAGGGAAAACTTTTCCATGCAGTTTTGTTATTGACTGTTGAAATTCGGTTTGCAATATACCATGTTACTTACCAGTAGTGTAGTTGTTTTTAAAACTCTGTGGAGATTAGTTTGAATAAGTACTGGCTTATATTAGTGATATATGCTTTAGAATCTCTCATATAATGAATAAATGAGAGAAGTGCAAGTAAAGAAAAACTAAGTCACAATCTGATCCTAAATTCCAGAATTTAGAATCAAAGCACACAAATAAATGCCAAGGCATTTTATTAGAAGAAGTATTTAAAGAAGGATATAAAGAAAAGTATTTTACTTTTAAAAGGGCATGTACCGGACACAAAGTCCAAGGGATGGGCTCCAAGTTGCCCCTAGACATAAGGTCTAGAAGTGTCTTAATGGTTTTGGGATTAGCTACCTCAATTCTCATTAAGAAAGGCGCGCAAAGTGGTACAATGCCGGACCCAAGTAAAGTTGAATATTATTTTAAAGTATAAAAGTATTAATTTGGAAACAAACAGAACAAGCTCTTTTATCTCAGTTGCAAATTCTAGCAAGTTAAATGGTTGTTTCCTTTAGAGATGCATGATGTAGTTATATTTGCTATTTTCATGTTGAGCATGTACCCCCTGCTTTCTTTTATGTTTATGCATTCCTTATCAGATTTTGTGAGTAGAAAGCACTTACTAAGCTTTTAGCTTATAGATACTACTTTTCCTCCTACTGCAGATATAGATAAAAATAAAGGAAAAGCTAAAGTGTTATAGAGGAAGGCGACAAGGAGACGTTGATTGTGTGTGTGTGGTGGCTGATAATGGAAGCTTGGGACCTTATTGGAAGATTTTGGAAATGTTACTGCTAGTGTTCTGTTGATTACTGCTAAAAGGGAATTATTTTTCAATGCTAAGAATTTGTTTTAAATTGCTTCGTTTATGTGTTAGAATCAATAAATTGGCAAATTCATATGCTCAGTACTTCTTTATCACTGCTGAAATTTTAATCTGCTGGGATGTTCGGATTGTTATATGCCCAGTAAACTTATGTGCATGCTAGTATTCTATATGAGTTTTGTTTTATGGAAGAAATTGCATGGGCGGTTCGGTTTGTTATATGCTCAGTATCCTTATGTACATGCTAGTTTTTGGTTACTGCTAGTTGGGAGTTATTCTCTTGATAACTGCTTGCATGCTAGAAATCTGCATTCTTGTAGAAGTATTTGTTTTATGGAAGGAAAACATGTGATGTTCGGATTTGTGTGCAATAAATGAGCAATAGGTTTAATTGACTTCCTTTTATTTCTGTTCGGTTGTAGAATAAAATGAATGCAAGATATTAAAGGATGTAGCAAACAGTAGAGATACTTAAGCTTCATTTGTCTATATGTTATACTTACTTGTTGCTTCACTTATTTGCATGTTTGATCCTGTAAAAAAAGATAAACAAGAAAGAAAAAAAAAATGTATCAAGAAATTTTATGCTGCTATTTAGAGACATGTTCTGATATGCGATATGTTTCAAATAGTTTAAAGTATCTCTAGTGTTAAAGTAAGTAGTACAAGTTATGTGTAGTTATCAGAATCAGTAGCGGTCACCCTCAGAGTAGCGGTAAGAAGGGTGGTCGTTACAGTTGGTATCAGAGCAGTTCCCATTTTCGAGCAACACACACACATCAGCATCTACCTTGCCGTCTTCAAGTAAGAAAGTATTTAAGTTCTTTCTTTAGTGCTTTCCTTTATTATTATTATTTGCAGTATGGATTGATTGTTTATAAGTGATTAAGTAAGATAAGAGTTTTTAGCTATTTCCTTTCTTAATATATAAATGTGTATGTTTAGAAAGGGTAGAGAAATTATCAAATTTTCTTATTTGTTTAACTAGATGTCGAGTTTAGGACCAAGTTTAGGAGGAAGAGGGGCCAGGATCAACTGAGCCCAATCTTTCTGAAGTTGTTGCCCAACTTCAGAAACAAGTAGCTGAGCAGCAGCAAGTAATTGCCAATCTGATGGCAAATCAACAACCAGTTCCTCCTACTCCTCAAACAGTAACTGTGGAGACTCCAGTGGTAACTGAGGTCCCACCAGCTGCCCAAGGAGTCATCACAGCATCCCAGAGACAAGAAGCCTACCTTATACAGTGGCTGAAACTGAAACCAAAGAGCTTCTCAGGCACGACTGAGCCCTGGGATGCCCAGACTTGGTTCAAAACACTGGAGAGCACCATGAAGCTTCTTGACTTGCCAGAAGCCGAGAAAGTCAAGTGTGCCTCCTTCTGCCTGACTGGAGACGCACGCATGTGGTGGGAGAGAGTAAAGAGCAAGAGGGCAATCAATCAGATGAGATGGATTGATTTTGAGACAGAATTCTACGACGAGTTCTTTCGCCAAAAGATCACCAATAAGCACTACGAGGAGTTTATGGAGTTCAGACAGGGGGATCTGACAGTGGAGGAAGCAGTTAAAAGATTCAACAGGCTAGCTCGTCTCTGCCCAGAACTAGTAAGTACAGAGAAGGAGCGAGTCAGACTAATGCTCAGAATCTTTGAAGCACGTGATATCACTTAATGTGGCGGTGGAACTCATACCCGTTGGAGAAGAGTTGGTCAAGAGAGCCTTAGTAGTGAGCACTATCTCGAAAGCATGAAGGCACAAAGAGAGCGACAGGCCAATCAAGATGGAGACCAAGAGGGGGAAATCGAAACCCCAGTTAAATAATCGAACTGGAAAGGCAAGGGTACTAAAAGGAAGCGGTGGGATTCAGGAAGTAACAGAAGGGAGGACCAGAAACCAAGCAGACTAAGCTCTTTCCAGCCCCAAATGTGGGAGAACACATCCAGGAGCCTCTTGGGTAAGACTGGATGTTATTCTTGTGGTCAAGAAGGACACATGGCCAAGCAGTGTCCAAAAGCACCCACCACATCCAATACAATATGGAGCCAAGCCTCAACTACATTATATGCCTGCAACTCTGGAAGGACCTCAGATCGATCAAGGAAGGTTGGAAGCTCCACCAGTTCCACCTTTGACAATGCGAGTATTCTCCCTTACCAAAGAGGAAGTTGCTAGTGCCTCCACGGTCGTAACAGTCAAGTAGTTATTTTTCAGCATATAGCTGTACTATTTGATACTGGGCGACTCATTCTTTTGTATCTATACCTTTTGCCAAAATTACGGTACCTCTGAAGCATGAATTCCAAGTTCGACAACCCTACCTTACGAAGTCATGGAATCTAGTCGTGGCTTGATGCATGCAATAATTTGGCATCGAGAGCTATGTGTGTCTGGTAGTCCTCGCTATCTTTGGTTCGATATCATTTGGGTATGGATTTCCTCGGCAAGTACAGTGCTTGGACTGCCATAGAAGAAAAGTGATCTTTAGTCGAAGGTGAACCATCCTTTGAATTCAGGAGTGCAAAGAGGAAGACTGAAATTTCTCTTCCTCACACTCACGGATGCTAGCTAAAGGGTGTCTTGGTTTTCTTCATACATTGTGAGTACCAAGGAAGAAGAAAGACCTAAGCAGGAGGAAGTTCGGGTAGTCTGAGAGGTATTTCCGGAAGAGCTACCTGGACTACCTCCCAAATAGAAGTAGAGTTTGAGATTGAATTGGTTCTGGTACCGATCCAATTTCAAAGCTCCATACCGCATGTCCCAGTGAGTTGAAAGAGTTACAAGAACAACTTCTGCTTGACAAAGGCTTCATCCGCCTAGTCATTCACCATGGGAGCTCCGTGTTGTTTGTCAAGAAGAAGGATGGATCTATGCGAATGTGCATAGATTATAGAGCTCTGAATCAAGTGACCATCAAGAACAGGTATCCACTACCCAGGATCGATGATTTATTTGATCAATTGAAAGGGGCAACAGTGTTCTCTAAGATAGATCTGCGCTCTAGGTACCATCAGTTAAAAGTAAAGGAGAGTGATATACCCAGAACTGCTTTCAGGACCAGATATGGACACTATGAATTCGTGGTTATGCCTTTTGGTGTGACTAATGCACCTGCAGTCTTCATGAACTTGATGAATAGAGTGTTCAGTGAATACCTTGACAAATTTGTCATTGTGTTCATCGACGACATTCTAATCTATTCCAGAACCCCAGAAGAGCATGACACGCATTTGAGAATAGTCCTACAGACCCTTCAGCAAAGGCAGCTCTATGCTAAATTCTCAAAGTGCGAGTTCTGGTTGGAGCAGGTGGCATTTCTAGGTCATATTGTTTCAAAAGAAGGCATTCAAGTGGATTCGGCCAAAATAGAAGCGGTCAGCAACTGGAAAAGACCCAAGAATGCCAGGGAGATCAGAAGCTTCCTTGGTTTAGCTAGGTACTACAGGAAATTTGTGGAGGACTTTTCCAGGATAGCCTCTCCACTTACAGCCCTCACCAGGAAGGACAAGAAGTTTGAATGGTCAGAGAAATGTGAGTTTTCAAGAACTCAAGAAGAGACTGACCAGTGCTCCTATACTGATTGTTCCAGAGAGCGACAAGAGTTTTGACATCTACAGTGATGCTTCCAAGATGGGCTTAGGAGCTGTACTCATGCAGGAAGGAAAAGTTATAGCTTATGCTTCCAGGCAACTCAAAGACTATGAGAAGAACTATCCCACTCATGATCTAGAGCTGGCAGCTGTAGTCTTTGCACTGAAACTCTGGCGACACTACTTGTATGGAGTCCAGTGCAGAATCTTCACAGACCATCAGAGTCTTAAGTACTTCTTCACTCAGAAGGACTTAAACATGAGACAGCGCAGGTGGCTAGAGTTGATCAAAGATTATGACTGTGAAATCCTCTACCACCCAGGTAAAGCTAATAAAGTGGCAGATGCACTAAGCAGAAAGTCCAGTGCATCCTTGATGTCCTTATCATCATTAGCTCTGCCACTACAGAAGGAGTTGTCAGATTTCAGACTTGAAATTATTTATGGGCAACTTTCTGCATTGACCCTAGAGTCAACCCTGCTTGAGGATATACAGAAAAAGCAAAGCGAAGATCCAGATATTCAAAAGATCAAGAAAGGGATACAAGAGGAAGGAAGTTCAGAATTTCGAGTATCAGACAGTGGAATTCTTTATCAAGGGAATCGCCTTTGTGTTCCAAATGATGAAGAACTGAGAAAGAAAATTTTAGAAGAAGCCCATAGTACACCATACTCCATGCATCCTGGTTCTACCAAGATGTACCAAGACGTGAAACAGAAGTTCTGGTGGTCTGGACTCAAAAGAGATGTAGCTAAATATGTCAGTACCTACCTGACATGTCAGAGGGTCAAAGCAGAACACCAGAGACCAGGAGGAGTTTTACAACCTCTTCCAATACCAGAGTGGAAGTGGGAAGACATATCCATGGACTTCATAACAGGTCTCCCAAGAACCACAAATGGATATGATGCGATATGGGTGATAGTGGACAGATTGACCAAGTCTGCTCATTTTCTAGCCATCAAAGTGTCTCACTCTATAAAGTAGTTAGCACAGCTGTATGTTAAAGAGGTGATCAGACTTCACGGAGTTCCCAAATCTATTATTTCTGATAGAGATGGGCGCTTCACCTCTCACTTTTGGGAGTGTGTACAGACTGCACTAGGCACCAAGCTCAAGTTCAGCACAGCCTTCCATCCTCAGACTGATGGACAGACAGAGCGAGTAAATCAGATCCTAGAAGATATGCTTAGGGCTTGTGCATTAGATTTTAAAGGCAGTTGGTGCAAGTATCTGTGCTTAGCTGAGTTTGCCTACAACAACAGCTACCAAGCCACCATCAGGATGGCACCATATGAAGCATTGTATGGCAGAAAGTGCGGATCACCTATATGCTGGCAAGAAGTCGGAGAAAGAAGAGAAATGGAAGTAGAGCTGGGCATTCAGACCGAGATGATAGAAGAAACCACTCGGGTTATTCAGAAGATCAGACAGAGGATTGAGACTGCCCAGAGTAGACAAAAAGCTATCCTGACACACGCCAAGGCCACTGGAATTCCAAGTAGGAGATTCAGTCTTTCTCAAGGTTGCTCCTATGAAGGGAGTGATGAGATTTGGCAAGAAGGGCAAATTAAGTCCTCGCTATGTAGGACCGTACCTGATTTCAGAAAGGATTGGTAAAGTAGCTTATAAGCTGGACTTGCCACTGGACATGTCAGCAGTACACAATGTGTTTCATGTCTCCATGTTAAAGAAGTGTCTTCATGACCCTAGCCAAGTGATTGAACCTCAGTCAGTGCAGATCCAAGAGGATCTTAGTTATGAGAGTAGACCTACATAGATAGTGGATAGAGCAGTCAAGAGACTAAGGAACAAAGAAGTGCCACTAGTGAAGGTCGTCTGGCAGAACCAGAAGCACGAGGAAGTCACTTGGGAACGAGAGAACAGTATGAGGCAGAAATATCCAGAACTATTCTAAGTTCGAGGACGAACTTTTTATAAGGTATGACGAGTTGTAATGACCCAATTTTCCTTACTTTGAGTTCCAAATATCTTTGAAAATGTCTGAAAATACTTTTAAAATATTCTAGGGATTTTTTAGGAATTTTTAGAGTATTTTTATGTAATTTTTGGAGTCCGTTTGGCATTTTTACCGGGAGGAGGAAGTTTAAGAAAAAAAAAAAAAAAAAAAAACACAAAGTGCAAGAGCTAGGATTCGAACCCAGCTTCTCGGGCCCAAGCAGTAATCGGCCCAATCAACCGAGCTGAGCTCGTTTTATTAACTAAATGTGTGAACAAATATATTTAAGTTATAGGTGGAACCGAATCACCTAGGTTATTAAAGGAGGTTAATTTCTTTCCCGAAACCTAAAAAAAACCCAAATCTCTCTCCCTTCTCACCCACGCGGCGCCGTCTTCTCCTCTCGGGCGAAACCGCAGCCAAGGCTAGGGTTTCCTCCTCTCGACGTCGGCGAGGTGTTTTCCGGCCGATCTCCACTCGTGGGTGATCATTCCGGCAAGGGGAGCTCGGGAAATACAAGGAAAAAGGTGGGATCGAAGCTCCACCGAAACCCTAGAGCATTTCTCTTCGGTTGTAAGTCCAAGAACCCGATGTAAGTGCTTCTCACCTGCGGTAGGAGTAGCTCTCGGGGTTTTGTTTTGCATTTTGTTGTGAAATGAACAATAGTAATCTTTTCATTCTAGTATATGGTTCGGATTTTGACCCTTGTTCTAGCAAATTGGATTAAGTTTTGGTTTCAATCTTTTGATGTGTTTTTAGTGCACGGACAGAAATTTTTGAGGGTTTTCCTTGATTACCACAGCATGCTAATTAGATGTATTTACCTTACAATTCAAGTATGATTAAGTAGTAGATTTCCCTTCAAGTTACAGCATGATTAAGGGTCTGTTAAGACTCGAAATAGGGTTAGTTTATACAAGCTTGAGATGTGAAAACTTTTACTGCCATGAGCCTAACTAGGGAAAACTTTTCCATGCAGTTTTGTTATTGACTGTTGAAATTCGGTTTGCAATATACCATGTTACTTACCAGTAGTGTAGTTGTTTTTAAAACTCTGTGGAGATTAGTTTGAATAAGTACTGGCATATATTAGTGATATATGCTTTAGAATCTCTCGTATAATGAATAAATGAGAGAAGTGCAAGTAAAGAAAGACTAAGTCACAATCTGATCCTAAATTCCAGAATTTAGAATCAAAACACAAAAATAAATGCCAAGGCATTTTATTAGAAGAAGTATTTAAAGAAGGATATAAAGAAAAGTATTTTACTTTTAAAAGGGCATGTACCGGACACAAAGTCCAAGGGATGGGCTCCAAGTTGCCCCTAGACATAAGGTCTAGAAGTGTCTTAATGGTTTTGGGATTAGCTACCTCAATTCTCATTAAGAAAGGCGCGCAAAGTGGTACAATGTCGGGCCCAAGTAAAGTTGAATATTATTTTAAAGTATAAAAGTATTAATTTGGAAACAAACAGAACAAGCTCTTTTATCTCAGTTGCAAATTCTAGCAAGTTAAATGGTTGTTTCCTTTAGAGATGCATGATGTAGTTCTATTTGCTATTTTCATGTTCAGCATGTACCCCCTGCTTTCTTTTATGTTTATGCATTCCTTATCGGATTTTGTGAGTAGAAAGAACTTACTAAGCTTTTAGCTTATAGATACTACTTTTCCTCCTATTGCAGATATAGATAAAAATAAAGGAAAAGCTAAAGTGTTATAGAGGAAGGCGACAAGGAGACGTTGATTGTGTGTGTGTGGTGGCTGATAATGGAAGCTTGGGACCTTATTGGAAGATTTTGGAAATGTTACTGCTAGTGTTCTGTTGATTACTGCTAAAAGGGAATTATTTTTCAATGCTAAGGATTTGTTTTAAATTGCTTCGTTTATGTGTTAGAATCAATAAATTGGCAAATTCATATGCTCAGTACTTCTTTATCACTGCTGAAATTTTAATCTGCTGGGATGTTCGGATTGTTATATGCCCAGTAAACTTATGTGCATGCTAGTATTCTATATGAGTTTTGTTTTATGGAAGAAATTGCATGGGCGGTTCGGTTTGTTATATGCTCAGTATCCTTATGTACATGCTAGTTTTTGGTTACTGCTAGTTGGGAGTTATTCTCTTGATAACTGCTTGCATGCTAGAAATCTGCATTCTTGTAGAAGTATTTGTTTTATGGAAGGAAAACATGTGATGTTCGGATTTGTGTGCAATAAATGAGCAATAGGTTTAATTGACTTCCTTTTATTTCTGTTCGGTTGTAGAATAAAATGAATGCAAGATATTAAAGGATGTAGCAAACAGTAGAGATACTTAAGCTTCATTTGTCTATATGTTATACTTACTTGTTGCTTCACTTATTTGCATGTTTGATCCTGTAAAAAAGATAAACAAGAAAGAAAAAAAAAATGTATCAAGAAATTTTATGCTGCTATTTAGAGACATGTTCTGATATGCGATATGTTTCAAATAGTTTAAAGTATCTCTAGTGTTAAAGTAAGTAGTACAAGTTATGTGTAGTTATCAGAATCAGTAGTGGTCACCCTCAGAGTAGAGGTAAGAAGGGTGGTCGTTACAGAATGAGGTTCTTGACCCTTTTATACCTCCTCCAAACTGTCCAAAAAAACTAGGATTATAGGGGTTCGGTAAACTGGGGTTTTCACCCATTAAACCAGGTTTTCTCATGATTCACCCTGAACCAAAGTTGTATCTCGTGAAATTATCTACAACCTAATTCTCGAATTGAGCCCTGGTTCCAAATGATCCAAAAGTTATAGCAGTTCAAAGTTTAGTCTGCAGTCTGGCCGGAGGTCCAGATGAACCCACGGTTGGGAGGCATGCCAATTAGCATGGGTAGAAAATACTATCTCTCTGTTGGATCTGAAGTAAAGTTGTAGACCTTGAAGTTAGCTACGTTTTAGTATAAAGAACAGCCTAAAACTCCAACTGAACGCAAAGTTATGGTCATTTTATGATCGGTCTGCATTCTGCCCAGAATTCAGCACAGCTCTGTTTTGGCGTGGCACGGCCCCGTGGCACGGCCGTGTGGATCCACATGGCCTCACCGGACTTCCTCTATGGTTGAGTCACACGGCCATGTGGGTCACATGGTCGTGGCCTTCTTCTTCTTTGCCAAAGTCACATGGCCGTGTGGATTCACATGATCATGCCCTTCTTCGTCTCTGGAAAGTTGGCACGGCCGTGTGCTGCCTTGCCACAGGATATTGACACGGCCGTGTGGCTCACACGGCCGTAGCTTG
Organism: Zingiber officinale; assembly: GCF_018446385.1. Taxonomy (NCBI): domain Eukaryota; kingdom Viridiplantae; phylum Streptophyta; class Magnoliopsida; order Zingiberales; family Zingiberaceae; genus Zingiber; species Zingiber officinale. The sequence goes on along the minus strand of NC_055993.1, from coordinate 18,844,215 downwards.
ATTTTCCTTTGGTGGGGGAGCATGGTTGTGTTGGTCACACGACCTTGGCTTGATTTCTTCCAAAGTTGTTCTCGTGTACATTTTTGCTCCATTTTCATTCCAATATGCATCCTGTTAATCAAAATATGCAAAGAGTAGATCTCCGAACATAATATAATGGAAGTATGACATTATAATGAAATAGGGTGCAATAAACATAGATTATGCTAATGAAATACAAGTAGATGTGCGTCAAAATATGCATAAAAGTGTATATAATCTACGCACATCATATACCATAGGGTTCCATATAGTTATGAAACCAACCCTAGGTTTAGTGGTCAAGTCAAGGCTACAAGGGAGGCTATCCCTAGAAGTATCTTTGAAAAGACCAATGTGACTAAGACTTCCAAGAAGCCTAAGAAAGTCACTAAGAATGTCACAAGGGAAGTTATCCTTATAGTTGATCACCGTGAGGAGTCAAGCATAACCAAGGCTTCTAAGAAACCTAGGAAGGTCATTAAGAAAGTATCAAGAGAGGTTATCCCCAGTGAATACCTAGAATACCCAAGGAGCACCAATCAGTTTTGGGCTCCTAGGAGTGTGTTCTCTACACTATAGATATGTCTAGAGAGTGTTAACCCCAATTGGAAAGGTAATTAACTTAACCTTGAAGAAGTTGACAATTGGAGGGCATTTTCAAGGTAGTTGTACTCCTTGAAAATGAAAAATATTAATTCTTTACTCTTGTATAAGAGTAAAATGTGCCAAAATGTGAGGAATTGAGCTTAATTTAAATTGGCACAAATAGGAAAAGGGGAAACAAATGCCAAGTTAGGATTTTGACATTTTCCTTAAAATTGAGGGCAACTTAGGATTAATTTTTGGCTTAGTAAATTAATTAGGGATACTTAGATAGATAATATAGGTAGATATATTTATCCTAAATTGTCATGATTGTTTGCTTATTATATGTCATGACATCATATTTTACATTCATATTTATTATGAAAAATATAAAAATATCATGTCATGTCATACATATATCATGTAGTTATAGTATGTTTTCTTTTAAAAAATATTCATTTTGATGTATGTTATAAATCATCATGCATTATTTAAAATTCCTTGTTATTAAGAATAATCGCATTAATCAACAAGTGGCATCTTAGGTGGATGATCAAATTTTGAAATGCCAAGATAAAAATGCATGATCCCTTACTTTAGAGCAAAATCAAGATCTACATCTCACTAGGACTATATGTTGACTGGTATGTGTTTTAGATACAAGTGAGATATTAGGATGGTGAATAAAGCTCAAGATATTGATTTAGTACATCTTTTTGAGTTTTTTGTTTCATCAAAACACATAGTTATGTGTTATCCAATCATGGGGAAAGTAAATGTACAAGTCATGTGCATTTAACCCAAAAAGCGTGGTTGGAAATTTTGGTTTTGAAAAACATTTCAAAATAATTTTAGAAAACCTTAGTGAAGACTATTTGTTGATAGTAATCACCATTAGAAAGTTAGACACAAACTTGGAAGAAATATTGAAGTTTTCAAAAGTTTCTAATTTTATGTCAATCTTTGAAAAAGGGATGTATTTTCATAAAAGAACTATTTTTTCTTGATAGAGTATAGCATAAATAATTTTGACATGAATTTTCATAATTTTTAAAATTTCTAAAAATCAAAATCAGAAAGGTTAGAAATCCAAATCGATCAGGCAATCAATTCACATGCGTGAATCAATTGGTGAATAGATTTTGGCCACATTCCGTGACACAAAATGACATGGAATCGATCAGGTGATCGATTGGACTGGCCCTTAATCAATCAGGTGATCGATTAAGGCTATTTCTGTGACATAGAATGTCGTAGAATCGATCAGTGTGATCAATTAAGATGTCTAATCGATTAGAACAATCAATTAAACTTCGGTAATCAATTAAATTCCAACTTTAATCAATTAATAGAGGCTGTAATCGACTGGTAGCTGACACCAATCGATTAAGAATGATGCTTTAGTCCATTAAGTCATATTTAGTCATACTAACCATCCTAAACTCTAAAAAATTCATTTATGATTATTTAAGGGTAGTTTTCTTGATGAAAATATAATTGAATTAGTTAAAGAAGACTAAGTTGAAGTTTAGGATGAGGTTTAGTCTCATTATTGAATTTTAGACCTCACAACTTCAAATTGTAGGTTTCCTAAAGTTTTAGGATTTTCATGTCATTGTTGGTACAATGATAGAAATTTAGAGTATGTTTTGAGGGAGAGTTACTCCTTAAAGACATATAATTATCTTTAATGAAACCATGGGATGTTGGAAACCTTCATTATGATGAATGCTCAAGTTTGAGCATTAGAAAACAATGGAAGATTGGATATTTTCATTGTTTGAGTGTAACTTCTTTATAATGAACATTGAATGATGGATTAATGCTCAAGGGTGAGTATTGGACACAATGAAGGGTATGGGGCCTTCATTATGGTGTTGTCACTACAAAAAAAAACTCATATAGGAGTGGTTTTTTTGACTTTCAAAAGTGATTTTCAAGCGCTCCTACACTTTTAACAACGGTTGCAAAACCACTCCTCTTGTTGTCGTCCCTATATCCTATAGTAGCGATTTTTGTAATTGATGGTACAAGTTTAAAACCCACTCCTATTATTCTATATAGGTACAGTTTGAAACCAATCTTACATATTGTGCATATAACAACGATTTCAAACCAATTCTATAAGTATAAATCCAAGAGCAGTTTAAACCGCTCTACAACCCTTTAGGTGTAAGAACAATTTTAAACCGCTCTTACACGCCATGAATATAAGAGCAATTTTTAAATACTATTGATGCTAGAAATTTAAGAGCGGTTCAAACCACTTCTAAATGTCATGGGTATAGGAACACTTCAAAATGTTGTTAAAGTTAGAAATATAGGAGAGTTTTCTCAATATATGAGCGATTTTGAACCACTTCTAAATGCCATGGATAAAGGAGCATTTTAAAATGCTTCAAGAGCTCTACAAACCACTCTTGAACCGTGCTCTTACATGTCATGAAAATAAGAGTAATTTCAAAATTGATGTTAGAAATTTTAGATTTGTTTTAAACTATGCTTAAAAGTACAACCTATTGATTGATTAAAAGTGATCTAAATAATTTTATAGATTAAGCTACTTGATCAATTATGTAAATCAAAATTATTATGTTAATTATGCCTGATGATGAATAAATCAACATGATTTGAGATTAGATACTTGCGAATACTACATTAAAAGATGTTTTTAATTACAACTCTAAAGATTATTTTACAATCAAAACATGAAAATGAACAAAAAAAAGCCTAGAATTCTTGTGAGGGTGATCTGATCTCTGGTTTACTCTTCCCTCCACCTTGCTTCTTAGGCAGTAAAGCCCGGTGGATGTTGGGCATAACCCACCATTGAAAATCATCACACACACTAGGAGCTTGCCAAACTCCTCATCATTCTTCATGAGCAATTGAATGTGCCTTGGGATGATGCACCATTTCTGGCGAACTCCAACACCTTGAACAATAAGAAATGTAAATTTAGGTAGAAAAGGGGATCCCTAGTGTAAGAATAAAACAACGAAGCAATTTACCTCAGTACTATGTACTCGAGGACTATAGAGAGAAACCGGTGCACTGGAACCAACACGCTGAGAGTATCGATCGACCCTAAGGTAACGAGGGATGTGCCCTACCGAGAACTGGAGGTCAACCTTCTACAACCAAGAAACAACCTTCGTCCCCTTGGCCTTGCTATGGCCACTCTTAGTCGTCGTTGCCCCCATCGCCATCAAACTCATCGCAAGAGATCGAAGCTATTCGATGGGAAAAAAATAATAGCAACGATGAATGGCAGATGGGTAGGATTTGCACATGATTTTATTGAATGGGGCATCACTCAAATTGCTAGTGTGGAACAACTAAAAGCGTTAGATGATGTGAGAAATTTAGATATCCAACTGTCATGATTAGCTTTCACATGGCGGTAATCCCCCTTTCCAATTAAGCAAAACATGCTCCCCAAATCCTCCATTATCAATAATACTGAATAAGCAAAACATGCTCCCCAAATCCTCCAGTGACTTATCTTCCTAAATTTAGATGAAGTAGTCCTAGCATGAAATGATTTATAATTAACCCTAGATTTTTCATGCTTTCTATTTTCATGATAAATAGTATTAAAATAATAAAATTTAGATCTAGCATGCTTTTTATCATGACACAAAGAAATACCCTTAACTAATGGTACCTTCGTATTATTCTTGGAACCCCCCCCCCCCCCCCACCTTGACTTGAGCTTTTTATCCTTACACCTTCTTCATTTGACCCGGAAATAGAGGCTTCTTCAAAGATTAATGCTCCCCCTCAATTCTTGAGGTAGATACCGCTTCAATATCCTCCTCAGACATTGAGCATCTCTCAACTTTCGAATCCTCATATATATGATACAAAGAGTTTCCCTCTTTGCATTTTGCTTCACTTTGCCCCAAGGTTGGATCTTTCTTTATAAAGTTTCACCAATTTACCCCAAATCTCATTAGCATTTTGAAATTCTCCAACTTTGCACAATATGGTACTTGACAATAGACTAACCAATAATTTGGTTACTTTGTTGTTTGCCTCGCACCTCTTGATTTATTCCTCATTCAATTTCTTCTTCTTAAGAAGCTTTCCCTTTGAATCTCTTGGAACTTCAAACCCTCTATTAGAGCAAACCGTTGCTCTATCTCCATTATGAGAAAATTTTCAACCTTTGATTTCCAAAGGTTGAAGATTCCAATGCCAAATGGTGGAGGTGCTCGGATATCGTATCTGAATCCATCTCGAAACTCCATCTTTGAACTTGAGCTCCTTGACAATGAATCTTTGGCTTTGAAATTAGGGCTTCAATGTCTTCTTCTTCATCTAGCTCGTTGCTCTCTTGGCAATTAGTCCAAAAAAGAGTGGTCTCGCTCTGATATCACTTGTTAGAACACTCTAGCAAGCTAGAGGGGGGTGATTAACTCCAATCGCTTTGTCCATGATTTGTTACAGTGGAAAACTAGAAGCAAACACTAACACCCATGATTTTACTTGGTATCCACCTCCTTAAGATGACTAATCTAATGGTCCACTCTTCTCACTCACAATACACTATGAAATCCTCTTTATAGGAGGTGGAGAAGCCTCGTACAAACTCCAACACTAGAAAACATGAGAAATATAATAAAAGTTACAGCAAAATAAGGAAATGAATACTAAAATGAGGAACTTTGCTCTTGATCTCTTGTTACTATGGATCGCCTCTTGATGCTTGGAAATATAGTAGCACTTTCCTCCAAGAGCCTTCAAAAACTGGTAGAAAGATACAGAGAAGAAGTCTTACATTTAAATCTTCATCGTCGCCTTTATATCCCACGGATTAGGGCTCTCAATCAATTGACCTTATCTCCAATCGATTGCCACGTCAGATCTGAGCACATCCAACGTCCAAATCTTTAAACGGCTCTGTTCTTTGTCACTTAATTGATTAACCAATCAATTATGAGCCTTTTTAATCGATCGCCCAATCGATTATGAAGCCCTCTGTTCGCTTGCAAGCTTCTCCCAATTGATTATCCAATCAATCAAGAAGCATTAATCGATCACCTAATTGATTCAGAAGTCCTCTGTTCACCTGCGACTAAGCTTAATTGATGATCCAATCGATTAACCCTCTCGCTATATCCTCAATCAATTGGGATTCTTTCCAATTGATTCAGCATAGTGCAATGCATTGTGCTTTGTGAAAACCAGCTTCCAATCTATCACTTGATCGATTGGGTTCAGGGTGAATCGATCACCTGATCGATTCACCATGCACTTCGCGAAGAGATGCGCCCAATAGATCAGCTAGCATGGGTCTCAATCGATCACCTGATTGATTACCCAATCTTAACTTGCTTAACCCAAGTCTAGGATTCCCTTGCCCAATCTTCGGTCAACAGTGACCTATTGGGACTTCTCCACTAAGTATCGGGTCAACCTTTTGACCCACTTGGACTTTGCTAACTTCTCGTTAGACTTTCGATCACCAAGTGTGGTTCTCCTTAACCCACTTGGGCTTCCCTTTGCCTAACCACAGTTAGAGTTTTCCTTTGCCAACGTATAATCCTCCTTGATCCACTTAGACTTTGCTTGTCTAATCACAGTTAGGACTTTCCTTGTCGACATGCGGTCCTCCTTAACCTACTTGAACTTTTCTTTCCATGTGCGGTCCTCCCTGATCTACTTAGATTTTTCCTTTACCTAACCACAGTTAGGACTTTCCTTGCCAATATGCGGTTTACCTTAACCCACTTGGACTTCCCTTTGCCTAACCGCAGTTAGGACTTTCCTTTACCAATATATCATCCTCCTTGATCCACTTGGACTTAACTTGCCAATGTGTTGTCCTCGTTAATCCACTTGGACTTTCCTTTGCCTAACCGTAGTTAGGACTTTCCTTGCCAATGTGCGGTCCTCCCTAACCCATTTGGACTTTCCCTTTGTATAACTCTCGAGATAGGACTTGTTTTGTCAAACCTCCAGTTAGGACTTTACCAATCAAGTCCTCCTTAACCTACTTAACCTTTCTCACATATTGCCCAACAACATATTATCTATAATATATTATCCAAACATCAAAACTCAAGCTTGAATCAACTTGAGCTTAGTCAAATTGGTCAACCTTGACCCGGGGAATGCTTGCACCAACAATCGCCCAACAGTTGAAGGTAGGGGATGAAGAGCATCTGGAAGAAGTGGAGAAGTTTACAACTGCTATGGAAGCCCAAAAATTGGAACTAAAGACAGATATTGCCAAGGTTATAGCCACCTGGGTCAAATTAGAGTCTAATCGGAGGGAGCTCAGTCATTTGAGAGTGGAGTTGAGAGGCACCCGAGGGGAGGCCTAGTCGATTAGAGCCCTAGCGGAGGAGCAACTACATGAGTTGGAGTCCCTTCACTCCAAGATGGAAGTGGCCAAGGCTGAAGATGACAAGCTGCAGGCAACACTGAGGACTACTTGTGAGGAGGCTAAATCGGCCTAGGCTTTGGCTGAGGCCCGATCGCATGAGTTAAAGGCTACCCACATTGCGACAAAGGTAGCCAAGGAAGAGGCTGGGGCCTAAGATTGAATTGGTAACGACACTTAGAGACCTACGAAGCCCATTAGAGAGCACCAAGGTCGAGTTCTAGGAGTATCAAATCGGGGAAGATGAGCGTCAGGACATAAAAAAGAAGAAATTTCTGGGCTCTCAGGAGTTCTATAATCTGATCAGCACTCGCCTCGTATACATGGTGTGATATAGAGTGGAGGGCATCGTTAAGCATCTACTTGAGAACGGGCACCTCCCTATTGATTTGCCTCCCCCACCTATCAGCTTGTCAAAGATCACTCAAGCCTCTCCGAAGAAGACATTGTTGATTTAACTTGATGTTTTCCCATACTTGGGACTGTTTTAATTGTTGTACTCAATGTCTCAGTGAAATGGAAAAATGTTTTGGCCTTGTTGTTTTATCATTTTAATATCATACTAACTTAGTGTCCCTACTAAAGTTGTTCTCTTATGGCCGCGTCCGAGTAGGGAAGTCATCACAGTAGGGATTTCAATCCCGACTATGTCTGAGTCAGGAGAGTTTGAGTCTTGAAAAGAAAGTGGGCAATACGATATATGCTCCACTCTTGTGTGAAAGGAAGGTTGATATCATAGTTGGGATATAGACCCCAACTATATCTGAGTCAGGGGAGTTTGGACCCTAAAAAAGACGTAGATGATATGATATATGATCAACACTTATGGAAAGGAGAGGTTGATATCGTAATAGAGATCCCAACTCCAATTATGCCCGAGTTAGGGGAGTTTGAGCCCTGAAAAGGATGCAGGTGATACGATATGCATTCGACCCTTGCACAAAGGGGAGGTTAATATCGTAGTAGGGATCTTCAACCTCGACTATGTCTGAATTGGGGGAGTTCAGGCCCTATAAAAGACACAAGCGATACGATATGCACTTAACCCTTGCGCAAATGAAAGGTTGATATTACAGCTGAGATCTTCGATTCTAACTATATTTAAGTCTGAGTTAGGGGAGAGTTTGGGCCTTAAAAAGGATATGGACAACACAATATGCGCTCGAGTCTTATGTGAAGGGGAGGTTGATATTGCAACCAAGATTTTGACTTCGATTAAGTCTGAGTCGGGGGAGTCTTGAAAGGAGATCAAATTGGGGGTTGCATAAGAGTGATAAGACTTCAAGTAATTAATGTAAGTACCCCGGGTTGGTTGTGATATGATCAACCGAGTTAAGTTAGGTCATGTGTTATTTTAATTCCTTGTGTTTGAGTGTATGGGAACTTAGGAACACAAGAAGTCGAGTGGAAGACGCAACTAGCGAGAAGGATGGCACGGAAAGTGAGTTGAAATGATCGATGCATCCCAAGGATGAGGTGCTATGAAAGAGTACACCGGTGGACAAGAAGGAAGCGCGCAACGCATCCGAGCAATGAGAAGCTGGGGAGGAAGCATGCTCGAGGAGAAGATCAGAGTTGGGTTCGGATGAGCTCAATTCTCGACTATTGGAGAATCACCCAAAGAAGCTAGTGGAAGAAGTTGCCCTAAAGGAGCTTGGAGGCACCCTCATGGAGCTTGAAGGCGCCATCGTGCCTCCCTTGGAGGCGCCATCGTGCCTCCCTTGGAGGCGCCATCGTGGAGCTTGGAGGCGCCCTCATTCCTCTCTTGGAGGTGCCCTCATGGAGCTTCGAGGCACCTCTAATGAACAGTAGTCGTTAGACTACTGTTGAGAAGAGGATAATCTTTTATCCTTTGGAGATGCCTTGGATCCCTTTATAGGCCCCTCAAAGTAACGGTAACTTTCTCCGAGAAACTATAGAAAGCCCCTTGGAGCTAGAAATTATTAAACAACAATTGTATATTCATTTTTCTAGTCATTTCTAAACTTGTCAAAGTGTGTAAGAGGCTACTATGCCTTCATCAAAGGAGTTTTTGCTACTAAAGTTTTTTCATTACCTTAGATTAATAACCATCCCGGTGGTAACCAAGTAAATCTTTTTGCCTTGTTACTTTTTGTTAAGTTGTTTTTTTATGTTTATTATCTGTCTTTACTAATATTTTATCCTTGCTAAGTTCAAATAGCAAGAGAATTTTATAACTTCTTTTTAGGGCTATTCACCCCCACCCCTCTAGCCAGCCACACTTGGACCTACAATTGATATCAGAGCACAACTGCCTTAGAAGAATTAACTGCTGTAGGTGTAGCGAGGACTTGCAAGAGGGGGGTGAATTGCCTGCAAATAAAATTTACCCTCCTCAAAGCTTTTCAACTCTAAAGTAAAGCAACACTAAATAGAAAGAGAACTGAAGACAGAATTTTAACTTGGTTACAACCAAGAGGGTTGTTAATCCAGGGCGATGGAAAGCGCAGTAAGAAACTCCTTCTTTGAAGGCGGAGAAGCCTTTTACACTTTGACAGCATAGTAGTTGCTAAGAGAATGAGATTACAAGAGTTGAGTTTTGTTAGAGATCGTTGTTCACAATAGCTACTCGAGACCCCCTTTATATAGGGGTTCTAGAGCTTATCAGATAACCTGAACCTTCGGGATCAGGTTTGACTCGAGAGGGATCGGTCGATCGATCCCCAGGTTCGGTCGACCGATCCCCAGGTTCGGTCGACCGAACCTGCTGTACCTGCCCAGCTTTCCATCCAGGTGCAGTCTCTATTGATCGAGCTCAGGTTCGGTCGACCAATCCTTGTGTTCGGTCGACCGATCGGCCAACGGTCTTCCTCTGCGCTGGCCCGATGAAAACGCTCGACTCAGTCTCTGGATAAACTTGGGTTCGGTCGACCGATCATGAGGTTCGGTCGACCGATCACTTCACCGTTGGCAGATGTGTTGTTGACGTGTCACCAACGGCTGGCTTCGGTTAATGAAGGGTTCGGTCGACCGATCAATAGGTTTGGTCGACCGAACCGTTGACAAGTCAACTCCTAGTTGACTTGCTCCGGTTCGGCTCCTTGAGTGATTGCGGCCATCCGGAATAGGGCTCACCCGAACCCAGTTCCCGGCCTTCTCCTCGAGCAGGCTTCCGTCCGGCTTCTCGTCCCTCGAACGCTGCGCACGTTCTTCTCGCTCCACCGGAGTACTCTTCCGCAGCTCTCTCGTCCTTCGGACGCACCGAGCCCATCGGCTCCCTTCCCATGTCGTCATTCTCACTAGCTGCGTCTTCCGCTCGACTTCCTACGCTCCTAAGTTCCTGCACACTCAGACACAGGGTTCAGACAAAACGCAGGACCTAACTAACTTAGTTGATCACATCAAAACTACCACGGGGTCCAACAATCTCCCCCTTTTTGATATACATCAACCCAAGTTCAAGTTAGGGTTAAACAGACACAAAAAGTAATTTTAAAGAAAAATTACTAAACTAGCATATTAAGCATAAGTTTTGCAATAAATAAAATTGCAACACTATTTAGAAAAATTTAAACTTTTAATTTTCCTAACTCCCCCTAAACTTGTACTTTTCTCTCCCCCTTTGATCACAGCAAAAATGGGGAATCAAGTTCTTAAGATAAAAAAAATTCCTAATATGATTTCTTAGAATTTTCAAAAGGAAGTAAAAAACTATTTTCTAAGTTAAAAAATTTCAAAAAAAATCCAAAACTTAGAAAAGTCACAAAAAAAATGTTTGTACACTTTCAAAGCATTTTAATTCTACTTTTAATATTTTTTCAGAAAGTTAATTAAACATTTTGTTTCAATATTTCAGCTTCCAGGTCGTGGCGAGGCACTAGGCCTTCTTGGTTATTGGAGCAACAACTACTTCCTTAGACAAAGCCTTCATAAGGAAAATATTTAATTTTCTCTCTATAAAGCTTTTAATTTTAAGAGCTTAGTTTAGCACAGATTTTGGAACCCAATAAAGGTTCCTTCCTACAGGATTAGTCAAAAACTTATGGGGTATATAATTCTTAGGAATTTTCCTAAGTTGACCTTGATGCTTTCTTATATACCAGTTTAATTTTTCATAAATTTTAAGTTTTGATTTTGGAAAATTATTTTTAAAACATGCATCAGTTTACAATTTTTTAATTTCTAATTTTAAAACCTCATTTTATGATTTCAAATATTCATTTTCCTTTTCTATTTTATCTAATTCTTTAGAAAGAGCTTTAATAAAATGAAAGGACTGTTTAGGGTTTAGGGCACGTACCTTACATACCTCGTCCTGCGATGCTCTCCCCCCTTCATCTATGCTCATTTCTGAGCTAGACGTTTCTTCTAGCTGATGGTTGGCCATCAGTGCTAGTCCCGAGAATTCTTCGACTTCGGATTCGGAGGATGATGAATCATCCCACGTGGCTTTTAGGTTGTATTTGGGTCGAGCTAGCTTCTTACTCTTTTCTTTACTTTTGCTTTTCAGTTTTGGGCAGTCATCTTTGATATGTCTTTCTTCGTTGCAATTGTAGCAACGAACCACCTTTTCTTTTGCTGATGCCTCTTTGTCTGCGATCTAAATTTATTAGACTTAAAAAAATTATTGAAGCGTCTTACCAATAGTGCCGCTTCCGATCCGTCGATCGAGGCTTCAGAGTCAGAATCGTTTGTTCTTGCCTTCAAAATGATGTTCTGACTAATCTTTTCTACTCCATTGGGCTCTGCAACTCGAGATTCGTGAAGTTCAAAAGTAGAAAACAAATGTTCTAGAGTACTTACCTCGAAATCCTTAGAGATGTAGTACGCATCTACTAAGGAGGCCCACTCGGGAGTTCTCGGGAAGGCGTTGAGCGCGTACCGGATCGAGTCCCGGTTCGTTACTTCTTCTCTAAGATTGGTTAGTTGCGTGATCAGCTCTTTGATCCTTGCTTGGAGTTGCGCTACCTTTTCGCCTTGGTTCATTCGGAGGTTCGTCAACTGGGTCCGGAGGATGTCGCGCCATGCTAGCTTCGCTTCGGAAGTACCTTCGTGAAGCTCCAGGAATTTTTCCCAGAGATCTTTCGCGGAGTCGTAGCTTCCGATCCGATTTACCTCCTGAGATGGCAGAACGCTGAGCAGGTGGAACTCAGCCTTTCCGTTGGCGACAAAGTCGGCTTGTTCCTTCTTGCTCCACGTGTTTTCTTCTTTATCTTTCGGCGCTGCATATCCATATTTCATTATTAAAAGTATATCAAATTCAGTTTTAAAGAATACCTCCATTTTTCGCTTCCATGTAGCGAAATCTCCGTCGAACTTTGGGGGATGAATGTTTGCGCCGGACATTGTTATGATCTTTGTGCTTCAGATGGCGGTTAGTCCTTCTAAGGCTGTTGGGCTCTGATACCACTTGTAGGTGCAGCGGGGACCGACAAGAGGGGGGTGAATTGCCTGCAAATGAAACTTACCCTCCTCAAAGCTTTTCAACTCTAAAGTAAAGCAACACTAAATAGAAAGAGAACTGAAGACAGAATTTTAACCTGGTTACAACCAAGAGGGTTGTTAATCCAGGGCGATGGAAAGTGCAGTAAGAAACTCCTTCTTTGAAGGCGGAGAAGCCTTTTACACTTTGATAGCACAGTAGTTGCTAAGAGAATGAGATTATAAGAGTTGAGTTTCGCTCGAGATCGTTGTTCACAATAGCTACTCAAGACCCCCTTTATATAGGGTTCTAGAGCTTATCAGATAACCTGAACCTTCGGGATCAGGTTTGACTCGAGAGGGATCAGTCGACCGATCCACAGGTTTGGTCGACCGAACCTGCTGTACCTGTCCAGCTTTCCATCCAGGTGCAGTCTCTGTTGATCGAGCTCAGGTTCGATCGACCGATCCATGTGTTCGGTCGACCGATCGGCCAACGGTCTTCCTCTGCGTTGGCCCGATGAAAACACTCGACTCAGTCTCTGGATAAACTTGGGTTCGGTCGACCGATCACTTCACCGCTGGCAGATGTGTTGCTGACGTGTCACCAACGGCTGGCTTCGGTTAATGAAGGGTTCAGTCGACCGATCAATAGGTTCGGTCGACCGAACCGTTGACAAGTCAACTCCTAGTTGACTTGCTCCGGTTCGGCTCCTTGAGTGATTGCGGCCATCCAGAATAGGGCTAACCCGAACCCAATTCCCGGCCTTCTCCTCGAGCAGGCTTCCGTCCGGCTTCTCGTCCCTCGAACGCCGTGCACGTTCTTCTCGCTCCACCGGAGTACTCTTCCGCAGCTCTCTCGCGTTGATATGGTCTGACCTGGCTGCTGTTTTGATGTTGACACTGATTTAAGTTTGTATCAGATATTAATTAAACTTAGATTGATTACTGATCAATGTTGATCAGGTGGAAGGGAAAAGTCCAAGTATGGAAACTTAGCACGCGAAGTCGGAGAGGACTCGGTAGCTCGTTCTCCAGACTAGGTCAGAGAGGGCTCGGTAGCTCGTTCTCCGGACTAGGTCAGAGAGGGCTCGGTAGCTCGTTCTCCGGACTAGGTCAGAGAGGGCTCGGTAGCTCGTTCTCTGGACCAGACGAAGTCGGAGAGGGCTCGGTAGCTCGTTCTCTGGACTAGGTCAGAGAGGGATCGGTAGCTCGTTCTCTAGACTAGAAAGGCTTTAGGGTTTAGGGCTGGGAAGCGCCAAACCTACGTTACATAGGCATTGGATCGGTATGTTGACCGATCCAGTGATACTATGGATATCTGATGTCACGCCCCAGAGGAGTCTCTGTCCGAAGAAATTTCGGCAGCATCTCCCCTGTACGGCGGACAATATGAAACTTTCTACATATCACATATACATCAGCCACAGGCGGCTGGAATGATAACAAGAATTAAAAAAAAACAAACACCACGCAGTTTATAAAGATATTCAGCCTCTGGCTGTCACAACCACGCAGTTAATAATAGTAAACAACAACAATAGGACTCTGACTCGAAATCCACCCTACTCCACTACACTCGTAAAGCTCAAATCCAACGAACTCACCTCTTCTGCCGTCCAGGCAGGCACGTAGTAGAATGAAATCCAATATCATATCAAAAACCATCAAAAGGTACCACTCCATACAATATCCATAGTAAAAATCCAAAGATAATGCTAAAACAAAGTCTGATATAGAAAAAAAAAACCAAAATAAAACAACTAACGAACTAGTAGAGAACTAGCTCTACGTGCAGATGGGGGGCCAGCGACTGGAACTGCTCCGGACAGCTTCAACCTGAAAATATCAACAATGGAGGTGGGGTGAGTCCAACACTCAGCAGGTACAACTGATATGCATAATAAAACAAATAACAGACAACACTAATCATGCGTACAGTCTCCTGAATACGAGAAGGAATAAATGCAACTGAAATGAAATCAGGAGATAACTGTACTAACCGGAATCAAGGTACAAAGGTAACAGGTCGTCAAACCGAAGAAATCATAATCCTGTATGCATGTCAATCAAATACATCCATACAAATGCAGCATATAAGTGCAGCAATCACAACAATATAATGCAATAAATGCATATGGTGACCGTGCACTCGGACATCACTGCTCCTGACAGTGACTGAGTGGACGGAATGCTGTCGGAGTACTCCTGTCCTCTGTCCCCAAATCATAAATGGGGGAGCTCAATGCTCTCATCTCCCGGTACACAATGACGGGGAGGATATCTCTGCCGGCTACCACGCTGAATCTCCTGACCAACGGAGCCAAACAGAGTCCACCATCTGCCGGCTACCACGCTGCTACACTAAATGCCAACGGAGCCAAACAGAGCGGAACTGACTGCCGGCTACCACGCTGAGTCACCTGACCAACGGAGCCAAACAGCAGAACCGCCACACTCCAGCCAGATATACAACTAATCCATGGGTGGTGTGTGCAGTACATGTAACTGGCGATGTGCTCAACCAAAGTGGAGCCGACAATCGCACAGCATGCAATCATGATGCATGTCACTAAAAACATGGCATAGTCCATATAACTAGATACAAGTGTGTACCACTGGAAGAAGTATCAAATAGAAGGTACACCAATAAAATAGGGTATCAAATAAACCCTAGATCCAGAACATATCATAGCATGTGGTTGGTTCACTACCTAAAGCATATGTGATCAGGTAGATATCATGCAGTGCAGCATAAATAAACAAACAAACATGTAACTAATCATGTAGCGACCAACTGAAACAAACAGATAACACAATTATTGTTATATGTTAAACATATTATCATGCATATCAAAAGACATAAGTCAAAGTACCCGCCTCCGAAAATAGAAAGGTCCGATCTGACTCCGAGATACTCGTCTCGCGTCAAAGTCCTGTGTTAAATCGCACAGTTTAGCTAATTTAATTATAAACAAATAGCTAAACTAATTTCTAATCCACTGACTAGTTTGGGTTAGTTTCATGAACCCCAATCACACAGTTATACAACTTACAAACCTAAATCACCCGATAACCAAATTAATTATGTATCAAGTCGTACCTAGAACATATGTCAAAAATGTGTCAACTAAATCCATAAACCAAATACTTACCCAAACTCAAGTAGGTGGTCAAGGGTACAATCCGGCCACAGAGGTTTTACAATTGCTTCCTCCCTGTTTCCACTTCCTCTTCTTCAGTGATGGTAGTACAATACAAAATCTACTGCTGGTGGTAGTGAAACCGGCTGCCGGAGGAATGAAGAGGGAAAGACAATGGTGTTGGGCAGCAGATTGGGATCACCAAGAGGCTAGTCTCGGATTGCTTTGCCTCTGTCCACAACCCGGAGAGATAACTAAAGCACAGAGAAAACAAAGCAAAGATTAGGGCAAAGGAGCATCCGAAAAGAATTGGCCGGGAATATTCAAGATGAAAGCAGAGAGGAGAAAAAAACCAGCACTGCTTGGCGTCGGCGGAGACGCTAGGGCACAGATGACAGCGCCGGCACTGCAGGTTGTCTATGGCAGAGGAAGGGTCGTCGGTCGGCAGTGTCAACAGATGGAGACTCGGCGATGTGGCGGAGAACTCACACGGAAGAGGAAAAAAGGGTCGGTGCAGATGGCCTAGGGCACCGGCGATTGGGGTCGGCGTCGGCTTCTGTGGTCGACGTCGGGTGGCTAGGGCAGGCGATCGGGCGGCGGTGATTTGCGGCGACGGCGCTAGGAACTCCACGGCAAGGCTAGGGCAGAGGATGGATCGCTAGCAATGGCTTGCGCTCGCCGGCGCTTGGGCAGGGCCGGAGAAGAAGAGAAGAGGCTCGGGAGAAGTAACCGCCGCCGGCGGTTAGGGCAAGGAGGAAGAAGGGAGACGGCGTCGGGCTCGGGTGTGAGGAGGGGGAAGAAACGAAGGTTTTAAAGAAATTAAAAAGAAAAAGGAAAAGGAAAAAGGAAAAGAAAAAATAAAATTTTTCCTTATTAAAACTGGATAGCCTAAACAGGCTTTTCCGGACCCTGTTCTTATCCCCGTCAACTCGTCCGTACAAGCTCCGAAAAATTCCTGAAAAATGTCCAAAAATTCCGGAAAATTCCCTTATTAAAAATCGTCATTTTTTCGGTATTTTAGATTCTCCCCCACTAATAAAAATTTGGTCCCCAAATTTCAATATCTACCATCAGCAAGTACTAATAACAGATAATAATAATAAATGCTGAACGGTAAATAAACTCACATACCTCAAGTGAAAAGATGGGGATATCGAGCTCGGATAGTATCCTCGAGCTCCCAAGTAGCCTCCTCGTCCGAATGATGCTGCCATCCGACTTTAACCAGCCGGATAGTCTTGTTCCGCAACTGACGCTCTTTCCGGTCCAAAATCCGTACCGGAATCTCCTCATAAGTAATGTTAGGCTGAACTGGAACTGGAATATCTGTCAGCACATGCGTCGGGTCAGGTACGTATCTTCTCAGCATAGATACGTGAAATACATCGTGGACGCTTGACAGGGACGGTGGTAGTGCCAGTCGGTAAGCTACTGCTCCGATCCTCTCCAAGATCTCGAAAGGGCCAATATACCGCGGAGCTAGCTTACCTCTGATACCAAATCTCTTCACCCCTTTCGTGGGTGAAACTCGCAGAAATACATGGTCACCAACAGAGAACTCTAGTGGTCTGCGTCTCCGATCAGCGTAACTCTTCTGGCGATCCTGCGCCTCTGACATCCTCCGTCTGATAGTACGGACCAACTCTGCATCCTGCTGAACTCTCTGAGGTCCCAACAACTGAGCCTCTCCAACCTCATCCCAGAGAACAGGTGTCCGACAAGGTCTACCATACAACGCCTCAAACGGTGCCATCTGAATAGCCGAATGAAAGCTGTTGTTGTAAGCAAACTCTACTAACGGCAGATGGTCCTCCCAACTGCCTCCGAAATCCATAACACATGATCTCAGCAAGTCCTCAAGAGTCTGAATAGTCCGCTCTGACTGTCCATCTGTCTGTGGATGGAAAGCTGTACTAAGTCGGAGCTGTGTACCCAAGGCCTGCTGCAGACTCTGCCAGAAACGAGACGTAAACCGTGGATCTCTATCTGAAATGATACTCAACGGAACACCATGTAGTCTGATGATCTCCCGGCAATACAGATCTGCCAATCGATCCAGGGGATCAGTCCTCCGGATCGCTAAGAAATGTGCGGAGTTGGTTAATCGATCAACGATTACCCAAATCGCGTCATGGCCTCGTCGTGTCCTCGGCAACCCTACCACAAAGTCCATGGTAATGTGATCCCACTTCCACTCAGGAATAGGAATCCATCAAGTAATCCTGCGGGTCTCGATGCTCGGCCTTCACTGGCGGAGACAAGACATCTAGCTATCGCGATGTCTTTCTTCATGCCGCTCCACCAGTAGGAACGCCTCAAGTCTCGATACATACGGTTCCCTTTGGATGAATCGCAAATCGAGAGCGGTGTGCCTCCTGAAGTAGCTCCTCCAAGACCGGATGAGACCGAGGTACGCATAATCCTCGGAG
The DNA here is from genome assembly GCF_018446385.1 of Zingiber officinale. Lineage (NCBI taxonomy): Eukaryota > Viridiplantae > Streptophyta > Magnoliopsida > Zingiberales > Zingiberaceae > Zingiber > Zingiber officinale. Next base: position 18,826,264 of record NC_055993.1, on the reverse strand, counting down.
TATATAACACCCTCCTCGTCTCGTGTAAACTCGGTTATGGCACGGTTCACTGTGATGAGAACCGACAATGCCGATCACCAGGCTGAGCCTCTCGGATCTTCGTCCTGATCGACGACTGAGCAACCATGGTAACGAATACCCTGCTCAAGATCCACGCTCCTCAAGGTCTAACTCGGAAAAACTCTGAATCAAGTCTATGAATGAAGTCGGTGGCAAGCCAAAGTCCCTCTGGACTTCCTGCTGAGTGCATCGGCAACCACATTAGCTTTCCACGGGTGGTAGCTAATGGTACAATCGTAGTCCTTCGAGAACTCCATCCATCTCCTCTGTCGGAGATTAAGCTCCTTCGGTGAAAATATATTTGAGACTCTTATGATCAGTGAGAATCTCAAATGTGATACCGTATAAATGATGTCGCCATAGCTTCAGAGCAAAAATGATGGCAGCTAACTCTAGGTCATGAACTGGATAGTTCTTCTCATGCTCCTTCAACTGACGAGAAGCATAAGAGACTACTCTGTCGTGCTGCATCAGAACAGCGCCCAAACCCTGAAGAGATGCGTCGGTGTAAAGTACAAACCCATCCTCTCCAGAAGGTAAAACCAAAACTGGAGCCGACACTAATCTCCGCTTCAGCTCCTGAAAGCTGGTCTCGCAATCCTCGGTCCACGTAAACTTCACGCCTTTCCTGGTAAGGCGTGTCAGCGGCATAGCAATACACGAGAAACCCTCGACAAAACGTCGGTAATATCCGGCCAATCAAAGGAAGTTGCGAGTCTCTTCTATAGACTCCGTCTACTTCCAACGGTAACAACCTCGATCTCCTGTGGAACCACGATATACTCCTACTGGTGACCGTGTGTCTTAAACATCTCACAGAAGACAACCAAAATACGCACTACTTATCTTCACATATAGACGTTTCAGTCAAAACATCTCTAGAATTATGCGAAGATAGTGTACGTGATACACCTCAGATCAGGAATAAAACATCACGTCGTCAATAACTATAACGAGTTCTGATCCAATATCCTAGGGATACCCAAATCATCGAGTCCATGAAAACATCTAAGGCTCCGCAAGCCCTACTGGTAAAACCAAGACACATAATGTCCGTATCACAACCTTCCTAACCATAAGATCCTCAACAATAAACAGATCTGATCACCAACGATATAAATCACCAAAGAATAGATCCTCCAGTGTAAGAGCAACGCTCCATCACACGAAATACCACATATGTGGGAGCAACGCTCTACCACAAGAAATCCTCAATATGTGGGAGCAACGCTCCACCACAAATAATCCGAAATATGTATCCACCATAAATATGGGAGCAATGCTCCGCTACAACCAATCCACAATATGTGGGAGAACAAACCTAAGTGCCCAAAGCACCTAACCATCTAACCAGTGACCATCTCGGGTCGCTCTACCAAAGATCACTATGGGCAGCCAAAGATATAAACAACCTAATAAATAAATCAAATCCACCAACATCATAGTGAGTCACCCACTGATAAGAATATGGGTTGACAGGGTAATCCAACCAATAACATAATGTAGACACTCCCATTCTACATTCAACATAGGTAGAATCATCATGATGCTACCAATCATACCCTGGCACACGTGCACACACAACTTATGTATAATCGACATAACCCTCCAACTAGTACACAACAAACATACTCACAACATAGGTATAATTATCGTGATACCTCCAACAATTCTCACAACACATACCAAATGAGTATAATCACTTAATACTTCCAATTAAGCCTAATAAACACAAATGTACCCCATAAATCAAATGTAATCCAAAATAAAGCAGTCTAATCATCAGAAAACAACAATATATCACAATATCTTATCTAACAATATCCATTGCGAGCCTGAAGAGGTTGGAACACCTAACGACAATAGAAGACTAAGTGCTCCACTTGGAACGTTATTTCAGTGCTCGGTTCTGCTCAACAGTAGAATTCAATAATTCTATTCCTTTGCTACTCTTGCTCTGTTCTTCCAAGGTGCAATAACTACATCAATTGTCAACTAGATAGCAACCCTTGTGCCAGCTAATCAAAACCAAATTTGGTAGGTCAATGTGTAGCCTTAGTGTCCCCATTTATCCAATTGTTGTATTGAATTACTTATCCTATTCCTTATCTCCACTTCTATTGATGTGAAGTTCAGTATCAAACTCAGCGTGTTGGTCCAGGTGAAATTCAAATGCAATTTCTCTGTATAAGACATAATTTTTGTAATAAGGACTTAGAAAATTCTCAACTTTTAATACCCCAAAACATTGGCCCTCATTTTAATAAGAGAATCCAATTTACTCATCCACGTCCAATTGCTTCAAAATGAAATGGACAATGTTTCCATCTCCAAACTTGGTCTATTCCACTTATATGCAATTTATTGGAAGTCATCAATACTACAATGGTAGCTAAGGTTCAGTAAAATACAGCATCACCAAGACTACATGATTACACTATTATCTATGGTGAACAATTATCTTTAATCAATAATTCAATTTCAAATCTGCATAACTCATCCTCAAACATAACCTTGACTAATTCTTTAGGCACAACAATTACACGTCAATCCAAGGTTCTTTTAATATTCACCTTAGTCTAAATTAGTTCTTATAAAATAGTCATCCTACAATGGAAGTCATCCAACATGATCATTTTAATTATGTCATGTATAATTGTTTTGATCCTTCTATATAACCTACCCTTTATACTCCAAATCCAGATGATTCAAGTTGTCCATCTGTAGAATCTATCAAACATGTTCATGCAATGTCAACCTATGTTCTCACATTGTACCATTTAGAGTTTACAACACCCAATCATCAAAACACAGTAGTGAAATATAGACGAGCATGAGATATATATAATTCATGTTTTTGCTACAATTATTCAGCAATGTGGTGTACATATACGAAAATTGGAAACACCAAAAAAAAATAGCTTCAACCAACTCAACACTTTAGGAAAACCAATCATTTAGGATATTCCAACTCTTTTGGACAACAATGTACTAAATTAATAAACTTGTAATAAGGTTCTTTTAAAAGTCCCTTTGAATCAATATCTGTCATTTATCTACTGATAAATTTAACTAAGATAAAATGATATATTATTGGCTAGGTCAATATGAAGATATAGATACTATCCACTACCCAGCTAATAACAGTAGAGGCTGGTATGTGCCTCAATCTGCTAACCAACTAGTAGTAATAGAAGATAAAAACTACTGGTGTATGATATGAAAAAATCACCAGAGACTATAATCCTTGATCTCTATTAAGGTCAACCATGCTCAATGGCTAACCTATCACATGTAATATGTGTTACAACAACCAGACAAGTATTAAATAAAGAATATTAATACCTGTCATAAACTATAAAATTAAACATCATACCTAGTTGCTGTCTGGAGATATTCCGTCGCTGTCCAGCCCCCAAATTGACCTCGGAATTCCGTACGAGAAAAACAAACACCGGAAATCCATATAAATCCAAAACGGAAGTCCATAACATAATCGAAACGGACAAATCCGTGTAACCGAAAATAACTGCCCAGACTAATCTTTCTCGCAACTAGGGCTAGTATAAAAATGTCCAAAATACCAAACGCAGGTATCACACCCTGCTCTGATACCAATGAATTGGTATCAGATAAATCCCGAAAATCCAACACACGGAAATCAAATAAATATCGCCAAACTTTGGCGCGCTGATACCAAATAAACTGATATCAGATTATTCAAAGTATCCATAATACGAAAACAAAGATCGTATAAATCCAGAACATACAGCAAGTATCGTAACCTTGCTCTGATACCACTGAATTGTCACGCCCCAGAGGAGTCTCTGTCCGAAGAAATTTCGGCAGCATCTCCCCTGTACGGCGGACAATATGAAACTTTCTACATATCACATATACATCAGCCACAGGCGGCTGGAATGATAACAAGAATTAAAAAAAAACAAACACCACACAGTTTATAAAGATATTCAGCCTCTGGCTGTCACAACCACGCAGTTAATAATAGTAAACAACAACAATAGGACTCTGACTCGAAATCCACCCTACTCCACTACACTCGTAAAGCTCAAATCCAACGAACTCACCTCTTCTGCCGTCCAGGCAGGCACGTAGTAGAATGAAATCCAATATCATATCAAAAACCATCAAAAGGTACCACTCCATACAATATCCATAGTAAAAATCCAAAGACAATGCTAAAACAAAGTCTGATATAGAAAAAAAAACCAAAATAAAACAACTAACGAACTAGTAGAGAACTAGCTCTACGTGCAGATGGGGGGCCAGCGACTGGAACTGCTCCGGACAGCTTCAACCTGAAAATATCAACAATGGAGGCGGGGTGAGTCCAACACTCAGCAGGTACAACTGATATACATAATAAAACAAATAACAGACAACACTAATCATGCGTACAGTCTCCTGAATACGAGAAGGAATAAATACAACTAAAATGAAATCAGGAGATAACTGTACTAACCGGAATCAAGGTACAAAGGTAACAGGTCGTCAAATCGAAGAAATCATAATCCTGTATGCATGTCAATCAAATGCATCCATACAAATGCAGCATATAAGTGCAGCAATCACAACAATATAATGCAATAAATGCATATGGTGACCGTGCACTCGGACATCACTGCTCCTGACAGTGACTGAGTGGACGGAATGCTGTCGGAGTACTCCTGTCCTCTGTCCCCAAATCATAAATGGGGGAGCTCAATGCTCTCATCTCCCGGTACACAATGACGGGGAGGATATCTCTGCCGGCTACCACGCTGAGTCTCCTGACCAACGGAGCCAAACAGAGTCCACCATCTGCCGGCTACCACGCTGCTACACTAAATGCCAACGGAGCCAAACAGAGCGGAACTGACTGCCGGCTACCACGCTGAGTCACCTGACCAACGGAGCCAAACAGCAGAACCGCCACACTCCAGCCAGATATACAACTAATCCATGGGTGGTGTGTGCAGTACATGTAACTGGCGATGTGCTCAACCAAAGTGGAGCCGACAATCGCACAGCATGCAATCATGATGCATGTCACTAAAAACATGGCATAGTCCATATAACTAGATACAAGTGTGTACCACTAGAAGAAGTATCAAATAGAAGGTACACCAATAAAATAGGGTATCAAATAAACCCTAGATCCAGAACATATCATAGCATGTGGTTGGTTCACTACCTAAAGCATATGTGATCAGGTAGATATCATGCAGTGCAGCATAAATAAATAAACAAACATGTAACTAATCATGTAGCGACCAACCGAAACAAACAGATAACACAATTATTGTTATATGTTAAACATATTATCATGCATATCAAAAGACATAAGTCAAAGTACCCGCCTCCGAAAATAGAAAGGTCCGATCTGACTCCGAGATACTCGTCTCGCGTCAAAGTCCTGTGTTAAATCGCACAGTTTAGCTAATTTTATTATAAACAAATAGCTAAACTAATTTCTAATCCACTGACTAGTTTGGGTTAGTTTCATGAACCCCAATCACACAGTTATACAACTTACAAACCTAAATCACCCGATAACCAAATTAATTATGTATCAAGTCGTACCTAGAACATATGTCAAAAATGTGTCAACTAAATCCATAAACCAAATACTTACCCAAACTCAAGTAGGTGGTCAAGGGTACAATCCGGCCACAGAGGTTTTACAATTGCTTCCTCCCTGTTTCCACTTCCTCTTCTTCAGTGATGGTAGTACAATACAAAATCTACTGCTGGTGGTAGTGAAACCGGCTGCCGGAGGAATGAAGAGGGAAAGACAATGGTGTTGGGCAGCAGATTGGGATCACCAAGAGGCTAGTCTCGGATTGCTTTGCCTCTGTCCACAACCCGGAGAGATAACTAAAGCACAGAGAAAACAAAGCAAAGATTAGGGCAAAGGAGCATCCGAAAAGAATTGGCCGGGAATATTCAAGATGAAAGCAGAGAGGAGAAAAAAACCAGCACTGCTTGGCGTCGGCGGAGACGCTAGGGCACAGATGACAGCGCCGACACTGCAGGTTGTCTAGGGCAGAGGAAGGGTCGCCGGCACTGCTCGTGCGTCGATGGAGATGCTCAGCTCGGCGGCGGCACAGCCCAATTAGGGCACGGCGTCGCTGTGGTGGCGGCAGAGGTGAGGAGAAGAAACGTCGGCACGGCTTTGGTGCACTCGGGCGCTAGGAACTCCACGGCAAGGCTAGGGCAGAGGATGGATCGCCGGCAATGGCTTGCGCTCGCCGGTGCTTGGGCAGGGCCGGAGAAGAAGAGAAGAGGCTCGGGAGAAGTAACCGCCGCCGGCGGTTAGGGCAAGGAGGAAGAAGGGAGACGGCGTCGGGCTCGGGTGTGAGGAGGGGGAAGAAACGAAGGTTTTAAAGAAATTAAAAAGAAAAAGGAAAAGGAAAAAGGAAAAGAAAAAATAAAATTTTTCCTTATTAAAACTGGATAGCCTAAACAGGCTTTTCCGGACCCTGTTCTTATCCCCGTCAACTCGTCCGTACAAGCTCCGAAATATTCCCGAAAAATGTCCAAAAATTCCGGAAAATTCCCTTATTAAAAATCGTCATTTTTCCGGTATTTTACATCTGATCGGTCAACAGACCGATCCAGTGATACTGTGGTTATCTGATCGGTCTGGTGACCGATCAGTAACCAAACAGTAGTTCACTGTAAGTCTTCTGATCGGTCTGTAGACCGATCAAGAAGCGATGGAATTCAGAGGACAATAGGGGATCGGTCTGTGAACCGATCCACCTATAGGCTGATCGGTTCACAGACCGATCAGAAGCCTCCCAGACCGATCAGGATATCTCCTGATCGGTCCAGAGGGATATGGATCGGTCTGCTGACCGATCCACAACACTGTCTGTTTCTCTGCAACTTCTGATTCGTCTGATTTAACCATCTGGTGTGAGCTTTTTACGTTGCAGGTTGCAGGTATCATGCCAGTGCTTAAGTTCAAATTAAGGTCTATCAGAGGAATAAGACAAAGTGGTTTTTCTACTGTGTTTGGCTGTAAATGGTGCAATTGGAGCATCAACGGTTACTGGAGATCTGGCTGTGTTCTGGTTGCAATCAGCTTGACTCCTGGCTATTGGTTTGAGCTCAGAGACACCAGTGAAGACCATGGATGGTATTGGTGTGAGTTCAGAGAACCAGATGAGGAGGAAAAGTGATTGGCGACGCCTGAGTTGGCAGCAGCGATTCGATGCAGGTTGCAGTGATTCGATACAGGCAAACGCAATGGAAAAGGCAGAGGCATAAGAAGAAGGAGTATGAGATGTTCGATATAACAACCAAAAAAAAGTAAAAGAAACTCTCTCGGTCGATCAAGCAAGAGTGCTGTGTGTTTTTGAGCTCTTTGCTAAGGAACTTCTTCTGGTTTGCGCTCTGCTTTCATCATGACTGTAAGCTTATTTTTCATTCCCTTTAGCCACTAATCCCTGTAAGTCTTGTGCTTCATTTAAATATTTTCTGTGACTTTGTGGAGAGGTTACTCCACCGAGAAGGAGAAATTCTTAGCCGGAATCTATCCGGGGTGTGATCTACCGAAAGATCAAGGGATCGTCCACCTTACGGACACGCCGAGGAGTAGGGGCAAGTTATCCCCGAACCTTGTACATACTTGTGTTAGTTGTGGGTTGTTTCCTTTCCTTGTATTAGTCTTTCTTTTGCATATTTCCGCTGTGCTAACAAACTTTTGTGAGAAGATTGTTTAAGTTTTAGAGGAGGCTATTCACACCCCCCCTCTCTAGTCATCCGAAGGTCCTAACAAGTGGTATCAGAGCTTGGTGCTCTTCATCCGGATTAACACCCTAAAGAGCAAGAAGATGGCTATGAAGGAAGGGTTTAGCACCAATCGTCCACCCTACTTTGACGGAGCGGACTTTCAATATTGGAAGAGCCGCATGGAATATTATCTCAAGACCGACATCTCCATGTGGTTCTCTGTCAAGGAAGGGTTTACACCTCCGAAGGACGAAGAAGGTAAGGAACTTCACTCATCAAGGTGGTCCACCGAGCAAACTCGCAAAGGACAAGCCGATGCCAAGGCGGTGGTCACTCTACAATGTGGGATAGCCAAGGATCAACTCGTCAAGGTAGGTCCATTCACGAGCGCAAAAGATTTGTGGAACAAGCTCATCGAGCTCCAAGAAGGAACCCGAGACTCTCGGATCGCCAAGAGAGACTTTTTCCTAAACCAACTACAAAACCTCACCATGAAGGAGAACGAGACGGTAAGTGAACTACACGGAAGGTTCAAAGAAATCATCAATGGTCTTCATTCCGTAGATGAACGCGTAGAGAATCACGATCTTGTAAGGTATGCTCTCAAAGCCTTTCCGAGGAATGCCTTGTGGTCATCGATGGTAGATGCCTACAAGGTCTCCAAGGACCTTTCAATTGTTAAATTAGATGAATTCTTTTGTGAAATGAAACTTCATGAACTTGCTAACAAGGGTCAAAAAGAGAAAGGTATTGCCTTAGTTGCAGGAGAAAAGAGCAAGGATGGAAGAAGGAAGAAGGAAAAGAAGAAGGAAAAAGAGATTCCTTCATCCTCATCCTCCTCCGAGTCCGATGATGAAGGTGAATCATCATCAAGCGAGATGGCCAACTTTGTAAGGAGAATCATGAGAAGAAGCCAGAGATACAAAGGGAAAGGTAAACCTATCGATCAAAATGTTGATAAAACTAATGTTACTTGTTATGAGTGTAGCAAGAAAGGACACTATCGGAGCGAGTGTCCAAAACTCAAGAAGAAGGAGGAAAGGGCCAAGAAGAAGAAAGCTCTCAAGGCTACTTGGGATGAATCCTCCTCAAGCTCATCGGAGGAAGAGAAGAAGGAGAAAAGCACACGTCAATTAGCGTTCATGGCAAGGGAGGAACCGGATTCCGGGAGTGATGGTGACACAAGTGACACCTTAACCGCGGCTTCATCATCTTCGGATGATGAAGAGGTAACCTCTCCATATTTAGAGAAATGTTATAAAACTATTACACATTTATTTACTTTGCTTAAGAAATTAAAAATTGAAGTTAAATCATTAAAAGATGAAGTAGAGCACTTGAAGGCTCTTAGGGAAGATGAGGCTGATGACCTACATCAAGAGCTCCTTGAGGATGAAAACAAAGCCTTAAAGGGTGAAGTTGAGAAACTCAAGAAAATGCTTGAAAAATTCTCAACTAGCTCTAAGACCTTAGATATGATTTTAAATGCCCAAAGGGCAGTCTACAACAAGGCTGGGTTAGGATATCAACATAAGGAGTCTAGTTTCATTTCACTAGTGTCTAGAACCCAATTTCATAGATCACATGCTTCTAGGGTTCATGAGACTAGGAAGGGTGTGACCAAGGCATGGGTTCCTAGGTCTTTCATTGTAGATGCATTAGGTCCCAAGATTTGGGTACCTAAAACGTCTATCTTTCGTGTCTTGTAGGCATTTGTCAAGGGGGGGCATCTATCAACTTGGTTTGTTGATAGTGGATGCTCCAAGCACATGACCGGGGACAAGTCACTCTTCACTACCCTTCAAAATAAAAATAGAGGTAATGTGTCTTTTGGTAATAATGGTAGCCTTAAGGTTATAGGAGTTGGAGATATTCATATATCCGAATGTCTCCAAATCAAAAATGTCCTTCTAGTCAAGGGGATGACCTTTAATCTCCTAAGTGTCAGCCAATTGTGTGATACGGGTTACACAATTGAGTTTCATTCAAATCAATGTCTGGTCAAACACATTGACACACTTGACACGGTACTAGTAGGCAAAAGGGTAGATAACATTTATCAAGTATCTTTTAAAAGTGCTACTAATGCATCTGCTAAGTGTTTCATGTCAAAAGAAGAAGAATCATGGCTTTGGCATAGGAGGTTGGCCCATGTGAACATGAAGAATGTTTGAAAGCTAGCCAACAAAGGATTAGTGCGAGGCCTACCAAGCATCAAGTACCAAAAGACAAAATTATGTGATGCATGTCAAAAGGGTAAGCAAACAAAAGCGTCTCATAAAGGTAAAAAGGTAAAACTGCTTTAGATTTATTGCATATGGACTTATTTGATTGTAGTAATGTCATTTCATTGAATGGAAGTAGATATTGCTTAGTGATCATTGATGACTTTACTAGACATACATGGACTTTCTTTTTCAAAAATAAGGATCAAACCATAGATATTTTTGTTTCCTTTTGTAGAAGAACTGAAAATGAAAAATCAACAACAATTAAAACAATTAGAAGTGATCATGGTGGAGAATTTCAAAATCATAGATTTTTAGAATTTTGTCAAGAAAAAGGATATAGGCATGAGTTCTCTACTCCAAGGACCCCACAGCAAAATGGGGTTGTGGAGAGAAAGAATCGAGTCTTGCAAGAGGCTGCACGAAGCATGCTCAATGAGTACTCACTACCGAGCTACTTATGGGCTGAAGCTGTAAATACAGCTTGCTATGTGCAAAATCGAGTCTTGATACATAGGTTTTTAGGAAAGGCTCCCCATGAACTTTGGTTTGGAAAACCCCCTACAATTAAATATCTTAGGGTGTTTGGTTGTAAGGTGTTTATCTTGAACACCAAGGATCATCTTGGAAAGTTCACGGCTAAGGCTGATGAAGGAATACTGGTCGGGTACTCTCTCATCAGCAAAGTCTATCGAGTCTACAACAATAGGACTAAATTGATTGAAGAGTCCTCGGATGTAGCATTTGAAGAAATTCCTAAATCAAATGATCAATCAAGGGATGTAGGAGAAATTCAATTTGAACTTAGAAATCTAAGTTTAAATGATCAAAACATAGAAAGGGTCGAAATTGACTCCGATGATGATGAGCAAAGGCAAGAGAGGGCTCAGTCTGATCCTTTGCCTGATACTGAGTCTTTGCCTGTGTCTAGTGAGACCACTAATGAGACACCGCCAACACCAAGGCAATCAAGGATAGCCTCTAGTCATCCCCAAGACCAGATTGTTAGAGACATCCAACAAGGGGTTAGGACTAGATCATTCTTTAGAAATGAGTCTAATGAGGTCGCCTTGATCTCAGAAATCGAACCAAAATTAGTTGATAAGGTATTGCACGATCCTGACTAGGTCATAGCTATGCAAGATAAGTTAGGTCAATTTGAAAGGAGCCAGGTGTGGGACTTAGTTCCTAGACCTAAGAAGACCACCATTATTGGAACCAAATGGGTCTTCAAAAATAAGTTAAACCAAAAGGGAGAAGTCGTAAGAAACAAGGCAAGACTTGTAGCCAAGGGCTATAGTCAAGTCGAAGGTCTCGATTATGATGAGACTTATGCTCCCGTGGCCCGATTAGAGTCCATTCGTTTGATGCTAGCTTTTGCTGCACATAGAGGCTTCAAGCTCTATCAAATGGACGTTAAATCGGCCTTCTTAAACGGTTTCATTAAAGAAGAGGTCTATGTTGAATAACCACTGGGGTTTGTGAATACCGAAGCTCCAAACCACGTGTACAAGCTCAAGAAAGCTCTTTATGGGCTTAAACAAGCACCTCGAGCTTGGTACAAAAGGTTGTCAACTTACTTACTAGAAAAGGGCTTTGTAAGAGGTCAAATAGATCCAACACTATTTCTGCGTAAAGATGGTGAAGACATATTTGTAGCTCAGGTGTATGTCGATGACATAATTTGTGGCTCAAATAACAAGGGCTATTTGAATTAATTTATCACTCACATGGAAAGTGAGTTTGAGATGAGTCTGGTGGGAGAATTCACATTCTTCCTTGGACTTGAAATCAAACAAACTCGAGATGGCATTTATGTCCATCAGACGAAGTACACTCAAGAGATGCTCAAGAAATTCAAAATGAGTGACTCTAAGGAAGTATCCACTCCAATGGCGACAAACACTCGCCTTGACAATGATGAGAATGGAAAACCAGTTGATCTAACGCAATATAGAAGCATGGTTGGTAGTCTTCTATATCTCACAGCTAGTCGACCGGACATACTTTTTGCTGTGGGCATGTGCGCTAGATATCAAGTCTGTGCCAAGGAATCTCATTTAATTGCAGTTAAGAGAATCCTGAGATACCTTAAGGGCACAATTAGAGTAGGTCTATGGTACCCTCGTACGGAGTCTTTTGACTTGATAGGTTATACCGACTCTGATTATGCTGGGTGCAAATTGGATCGGAAAAGCACTAGTGGGGGTTGCCAATTTTTAGGTTCATCATTAGTTAGTTGGTCAAGTCGGAAGCAACATTGTGTTGCCCTCTCCACGACCGAGGCTGAATACATTGTCATGGGAGAGAGTGTATCACAATTGTTGTGGATGATCCACACCCTAGAAGATTATGGACTTTCGTATAAGGGAGTGCAAGTGTTGTGTAACAACATCAGCACAATAAACCTAACGAAAAATCCAGTCCATCATTCAAGGACCAAACACATTGAAGTGCATCATCACTTCATTAGAGATCACGTAGCTAGGGGAGACATTGCGCTCACATATGTTGAGTCAAAATCAAACCTAGCCGATATTTTCATCAAACCCCTTCCGAAAAATGAATTTAGTCATTTAAGGAGAGAATTGGGAATGTGTTTGGCTCAATAGGCCATTAGGACCTCATCATGATCAATAAGGACAATTAAAACAACAAGAGAAATTGGGAAATTAATTTGGGCAACTTGGGGACATCTCACACAAACTATAAGGTTTAACAAATTATTTTTGTTTGCTAGAAATGGGGTGAGATGCTAGGATCAGCCAAATTATTCAAAATGTATCATGCATCTCTTGAATAATTAGGTTGAAGAGACATAAATTGAGTATGGGGAAGACCATTACATAATTCATGTGTATTTGGTTCCTAGATCTTACTCATATATTCCAACCAAGGAAACTTGGTTGGACCTTTACCTAGAATTTATCTAACTTTGGTTAATGTGTTGTTTGATACCTTTGATTGATACCTTTCATATTTTTGATTGAAACTAGGACAAGTCGTTGAAATAATGATAGCAATTTGGATATATTTTGACAAACTTGAAACTGAACATAACAAGATCGGAAATTTCAATGTTTGAAGCCTTGAGTTGTCTGTGTTCTTTTAAACGTCTGAAACTTTCGGGCTATAGACAATTTCAGACCAGAAGAGTTCATCTTTAGGAAATAGTTATGCTTGTAGATTCTTCAGATTCTAGGTACTGAATTTGGAAGTTTCTGAACTTCTTGAGTTCTGAATTATCGAACACTTCTACGAATTTCAGTTACTGAAATTACTGGAGAGACTCGAGTGTCAGACACTGATCGGTCTACAGCCCGATCAGGAGAGGGTGGATCAGTCTGTCGACCGATCCAAAAACTCTCCAAATTTGATATCTGATCGGTCCAGGGACCGATCAGGTTCTTTTTTACGCTAGGAAGCTTACTGATCGGTCTATAGACCGATCAGGAGGTTCCTTGGGGCTACTGATCGTCTTCTGATCGGTCTACAGACCGATCAGGAGGTTCCCGGATCGGTCCAGGGACCGATCAGGAGGTTCCTGATATCTCCTGATCGGGCAGCCGTCCGATCATTTCAACACCTGGACACCCATCCCTCTTAACTCTTCCCGATCCTTTCTCTTCTCATTGCACGCCGAAGCCCTAGCTGACACCCTCCTACGCCTCAACTCTTCTCTTCGTTCTCTGAGAGATATGGCACCAAGGTAACTCCATTCTCCCCGAGCTCTACTCATTTTGGGCACTTCACTTTTCATTTCTCATCGTATCTGTGTTATTGGCTTGGTTCTCGGTTGTTGGTGCTCACCTATTTATCCCGTCCATGTCATTTTTTTTTTAAAAAAAAAACCTTTAGGAAGAAACAAGCTGGTGAGGGAACCTCTAAGTCATCAACTGAGAAATCCAAATCTAAGGCTCCCTCTTGACCTCAACCATCCGTTTCTGGACGATTTCTAAACCATCACTTTAAAGAAGCCTTTAAACAAAGAACCTTCAAACTGCTTCCCTGTAGGTCTGTGGATCGAAAATTCATGGATGAATTCTGTCCATTTGTGTCAGAAATAATTGCCTATTATAAACTTGATTCTCTAGTCTACTTAGAACGGGACATCAATTACGACTTAGTATCTGAGTTTTATAATAATCTTCATCAAACTAATGATGTTAATTATAAAACTAAGGTTGCTAAGCAAACTATTGATTTTAGTTTCTCGGCTTTCTTTGATTATCTAGCTTGCCGGAGGTGTTCAGGAAATGTCTTTTCTATATATCCTGATTTACCAGACCCCTTACCTTCTCCCTTTGATGTCTCATCTGACTCCATTTATGAGTATTTCTTTGGACATCCTAGACCAGGTGGACTAGATGAGTTAGATGTTGATTTTCCTACCTTTGTAGCCCTAAGACTATCTGCCCCAGATTACATTCTCTTTAAGATTGTCACGAATTGTCTTCTGCCAATCACATCTAAACCCTTGTCAGAGATCCGACCATATCACTTCCTGATGCTTTATGGATTGCGTCGGCGTCTCGATTTTGACATCATGTCGAGCATTTACTCTTCTATCATCTCCTATAGTGAGTCTAACAGCTTCACAGTTTATATGCCTTATGGGCACATAATTACGGATTGGCTTGAGACCCTACAGATTGATGTCTCCAAGGGGAGGATAGTCAAGATGGTGAGGCAGGACTGCAGACTTGGAAAACGTGCATTTTCCAAGTCTGGCATCATAGGACAGAATGGGGCGGTTCGTTGGAAGGATGGGAGAGCACTGGGTGAGTTACCACGGGCACCTCTGCGACAGGTTGATGCTGCTCCCGTTGCTGCTCCTCCTCCTGCTGCTGCTGAGTATGGAGAGGCAGATCCTGATCTGCGCTGGCAGATTGCTGAGCTGGAGAGCCGCATTGATCAGTACGATGAGCTACTGGCTGCTGAGCTCCATGGGCTGCGCGTTCGGATTCAGCAGTTAGCGACGCAGCAGGTGCTTCTGGGATGGATGGCCAGCTACCCACCTCCACAGTATTCTCGGGCTATCCACCCTTGAGCATGCCGCCTTAGGGATCCATTCCTCCAGCAGATGATGATGCCGCTCCTCATCTTGAGGATGTTGATTGATACACCTTATTTTATGTTGGTCATTTTGACTGCCTATGTTTCAGATACTGTTTGATAGATACTATGTCTGACCTGGATATTAGTTTTTTCTATTACTTGCTTCTCCTTATTTTTCAGTTCTTATTGACTATTTATATGTTTTTCATATGCCATATCTTGATTGTCTCTTATTTACTGTCCGATATTACACTTAGAGGGAATTCTGTGTGGATTAAGAAAGAGACAGTATGGGTTAAGGGGGAGTCTTTTGAGTCTTATTACCTAATTCCCTTTTCGGTGTTTGACAAAGGGGGAGAAGATGACTAAGTTTAGAGATGAATAAAGTTTTGATTTTAGGGGAGACGATAACCTTGAGGGTTATTGACTTCCTTAGTGTTGTATTCGTCTTAGGGGGAGGATCTTGATTCCCCTAAAATTAGGGAAATATGAGCATTTCTGATCTAAACTTAAATCGTGTTGTCAAACAACAAAAAGGGGGAGATTGTTGATACGGTCTGACCTGGCTACTATTTTGATGTTGACACTGATTTAAGTTTGTATCAGATATTAATTAAACTCAGATTGATTACTGATCAATGTTGATCAGGTGGAAGGGAAAAGTCCAAGTATGGAAACTTGGCACGCCAAGTCGGAGAGGGCTCGGTTCCGGACTAGGGTCGAGAGGGCTCGGTAGCTTGTCTCTCGGACCGGACGAAGCCGGAGAGGGCTCGAGCTCGTTCTCCGGACCAGGCCGAGAGGGCTCGATAGCTCGTTCTCCGGACGAGGTCGAGAGGGCTCGGTAGCTCGTTCTCCGGACTAGGTCGGAGAGGGCTCTAGCTCGTTCTCTAGACTAGAAAGGCTTTAGGGTTTAGGGTTGGAAGCGCCAAACCTAACTTACATAGGCATTGGATTGGTGCTGACCGATCCGGTGATACTATGGATATCGATCGGTCAGCATCGATCCGGATGATCTTGTGGTTATCGATCGGTCCGGTGACCGTCGGAACCAAATAGTACGTCAGGTTATCGATCGGTGCGGTGACCGATCAAGAACAAACGAGAGTTCATCAGAAAGTTATCGATCGATGCAGGCCGATCAAGAAGCGATAGGATTCGAGGATAATGGGGATCGGTCGTGGGACCGATCCACCTATAGGATCGGTTCACGCAGGTCGAAGCCTCGAGCCGCATCGATCGTGATATGTCCCGATCGGTCGGATATGGATCGGTCTCCGACCGATCCACAACCTCGTTTCTCTGCAACTTCGATTTGTCCGATTAACCATCCGGTGTGAGCTTTTACGTTGCAGGTTGCAGGTATCATGCCAGTGCTTAAGTTCAAATTAAGGTCTATCAGAGGAATAAGACAAAGTAGTTTTTCTACTGTGTTTGGCTGCAAATGGTGCAATTGGAGTATCAACGGTTACTGGCGATCTGGCTGTGTTCTGGTTGCAATCAGCTTGACTCCTGGCTATTGGTTCGAGCTCAGAGACACCAGTGAAGACCATGGATGGTATTGGTGTGAGTTCAGAGAACCAGATGAGGAGGAAAAGTGATTGGCGACGCCTGAGTTGGCAGCAGCGATTCGATGCAGGTTGCAGTGATTCGATACAGGCAAACGCAATGGAAAAGGCAGAGGCATAAGAAGAAGGAGTATGAGATGTTCGATATAACAACCAAAAAAAAGTAAAAGAAACTCTCTCGGTCGATCAAGCAAGAGTGCTGTGTGTTTTTGAGCTCTTGGCTAAGGAACTTCTTCTGGTTTGCGCTCTGCTTTCATCGTGGCTTTAAGCTTATTTTTATTCCCTTTAGCCACTAATCCCTGTAAGTCTTGTGCTTCATTTAAATATTTTCTGTGACTTTTTGGAGAGGTTACTCCACCGAGAAGGAGAAATTCTTAGCCGGAATCTATCCGGGGTGTGATCTACCGAAAGATCAAGGGATCGTCCACCTTACGGACACGCCGAGGAGTAGGGGCAAGTTATCCCCGAACCTCGTACATACTTGTGTTAGTTATGGGTTGTTTCCTTTCCGTGTATTAGTCTTTCTTTTGCATATTTCCGCTGTGATAACAAACTTTTGTGAGAAGATTGTTTAAGTTTTAGAGGAGGCTATTCACACCCCCCTCTCTAGCCATCCGAAGGTCCTAACATCTCGTCCTTCGGACGCACCGAGCCCGTCGGCTCCCTTCCCGTGCCGTCCTTCTCGCTAGCTGCGTCTTCCGCTCAACTCCCTGCGCTCCTAAGTTCCTGCACACTCAGACACAGGGTTCAGACAAAACGCAGGACCTAACTAACTTAGTTGATCACATCAAAACTACCACGGGGTCCAACAACTGCCAATTGAAGCAGCAAAGAGATGGCCAGATCTAACATTCCTCGATCAAAGTTTGAGAGGGAGTTCACGATATGGAAACACAGATTGGAGGTATTCTTTAAAATAGATTTTGAAATTCTTTTAACTATAAAATATGGTTATGCACCTAGAGATCAGCACAGAAAGGAAAAAGAAGAACACCTCTAGAGCAAGAAGAAGAAAAATGACTTCATGGCGAACGACAAAGCATAGTTCCACCGGCTGAGCATTATTTTGCTCCAAGAAGCTAATCGGATCAGCAGCTAGGACTTGGCTAAATAACTTTAGGAGAAGTTCCTAGAGCTGCACGAAGGGACCACGCAAGCCAAACTCACAAGAAGGGACCTGCTCCGAAACCAACTCAGCAACCTCTGAATGGAAAAAGAAGAATCGGTAGCTCGTCTACACATAAAAATCAAGGAGCTACCCACTGGACTCGCAAACCTCGGAGAACTGGTAACGAATCAGGACTCCCTAAGGTATACATTGAATACTTTTTTGAGAACACCCAAATAATGTTATAGTAGACTCATTCTACATCTCCAAGGACCTTAAGGTAAGTACTTTAGAGAATTTATTTTCAATTTTTGAACTTCATGAGTCGACACGTGCGAGTTTAAGAAATAAACAAGAAAAGGCAGCTCAGAACTTAGCATTGCAAGCCAATAAGATGGATGAACCAGAGTCATATTCTTCACTCCACGATGACGAAGAAGCATTTATGGTAAGAAAGCTAAATCAGTTTTTTAAAACTAATAGATTTAATAAGTTGCAGACCAAGAAGTTTCTTCCGAGAAAGAGGAAAGTCAAATGCTACAATTGCCAAGAATAAAGATGCATAAAGGACAACTGCCCGAAGCAGAAGAAAAAGGAGAAAGAAAAAGCCAAAGGGCCAAGACAGATGAAGTACAAAAATCTAAAAGCCATGTGAGACAAGCCAGAACCATTTTTGTCTCTAAATATTTATTTTAATAATAGAAAAAATAATTTGTTTATGAAAATTTTTATACTAATTTGAAAACTTATCTTTGACATTGATAAAAATTTTCAATATTTTTGTAAAATACCGAAAATAGGCGAATATTAATAAGCGAATTTTCCGAAATTTTTGGAAATTTTTCGGGAATTTTTCAGAGCTCGTACGGACGAGTTAACGGGGATAAAAACCGGGCCCGGGAAAAGCCTGTTTAGGCTACCCATTTAAGCGAGGAAATGTTAATTTAAATATTTTTTTGTTTTTATTTGTTTTATTTTCTTTTTCTCCGTTTCTTTTTCCCCGACGCCGTCTCCTCCCCAAAACTGCACGAGCGGTTCTCTTCCTCCTCTCCTTTTATTCCTCTCTTCTCCCGATTCTCTGCCCTAGTCACATTTCGCCGCACACCCGATCCCTTTCTCTCTCTCCTATGCCCTAGCAAGCATCGACGCCACTGCCGGCATCGGTTTCCCAGCGTCGGCCGCCGACGTCGTGCCCTAGCACCGTCGCCGACCCATCTCCTCACCTCTTATCGTCGGCCACCAGGTTTGACTTACCACAGATTGTAGCCTGTGCCCTAGCGCCGCAGTCGCACGGGATAGCGTCGATCTTCTCCACGCCGAGTCCTTCCCACCAGACAACTTCGCCGTGCCCTAGACTGGGTCCACGGCCGCCAGTGCCCTTTCTTTTTTGGTGCCTCCTCTCGGCTACGATCAAGCCTGTGTCGAAGCTCTTCATCACCGGCACAGAGTCACTATAGCCTTATCCGAGCCTTTCCTCTGCGTACTAGCAGTGGTCTTTGAGGTAGCTATTCGACCCTAATCCTTGCTTTAGATATCTGGTTTGTTTGTGGTGTTGACCTTTTGATTCCTTTCGATCCGATGATTTCAGTAGGTTGTGCTGTTTTGGTGGATCTGGAAATTGGGGTGTTGTGGGCTGCTCTTTGGTCCAGCAGCCACTCCTTTTGGCAGTAGATCAGTGATCACGACTGTGATTTTGAGGTAAGGTGATAATTTGGGATTTATTAATGTAATTAGGAATTTGAATACGTATTGTAGTTAGATGATCATGAGGAGATTAATTCTTAAAGGAAGGATGATGGTAATATGATTAGGGTGTTGCTCTAATTTATGATTTGAGATTTTTAATTAACTATTTAGAAGAATTTTAGCTAATTAAAATATATGTGTATTGGTGACACAGGACTTTGACGCGAAACGAGTATCTCGACATCGGATTGGACCTTTTCGATCGAAGGCGGGTACTTCTGACTTTATATCGTTTGATATGCATAGTAGTGAATTTAACAAGTAGCAATAATTATGTTCTCTTATTTGTTTCGGTTAATCACTACCCGATACCCGTTACATGATTGATTGATTGCTTGTTTAGCATCTCATGTATTCCTTACCTGCTTATACATGCTTATAGGGGGTAGTGACATACCATGCTTCACCATGTTCAGGAGCTAGGTTTTATACCTTCTGTGTACCTTTGATTTGATTCGTTGACCTATGGTGCACTTTTATATATATATGGATTAGTTCAGGATATTTTGTGGTTAGTGCCATGCACCATTTGCATGATTGCATGCTGTGCGATAGTCCGCTCCATTATTGTTGAGCACATCGCCAGTTACATGGATCTGCACACACCACCACTCATGGGTTAGTGGTTGATTCAAGCAGTGTGTGTTGTAGCAGGGACTTTGTTTTGCTCCGTTGGTCCGCTCATGGGTAGCGTGATGCAACGTGTTAGCCGGCAGGGATTCCTCCCCGTCATCAAGTACCGAGAGTTGAGAGCATTGCGCTCCCCCATTTATGATTTGGGGTAGGAGGATAGGTGTACTCCGACAGCATCCCATCCACTCGGTCACTCATCAGGAGCAGTGACGACAGAGTGCACGGTTGTCACAGCCCTACCCACTCAACCTCACTATTGTGTGTGAGATGGTTGACTGGTGTCAGGGGTGACCAGGACGCATCATTGGCATCATATGCATGATGCATTTATTGCTTGTGTTTGTGTTTGCTACATTTATATGCTGCATATTGTTTGGATACCTATGTTTGACATGCATACAAGATTTCTATACCACTCGGACTGTTTGTCCTTATACCCAGGTCCTGGTTAGTACAGTTTCTCTCCTGTTTACTTCAGTCGCATTTTTATCTTTCTTATATCAAGAGACTATACGCATGATTAGTGCTAGGTGTTATTTCCCTACTTTGTATATCAGTTGTACCTGCTGAGTGTTGGACTCACCCCGCCTCCATTGTTGTTATTTTTTTCAGGTTGATGCTGTCAAGAGAGAGTTCCAGTCATTAGTCCCCTGCAGACCACAAGCTGTATTTATTTTTTTTGGTTTCTTATTTAGACTGTGTTAGACTTAATCTGTTTGAGGATTTGGATATTGTATGGATTTTTGTGTCGATGGTTATAGTTTTTGGATGTGTCTTGCTACATACCTGCCTGGACGGCAGAAGAGGTGAGTTTGTCGGATTTGTGTTTTATGAGTGTAGTGGAGTAGGAAAAAAATCGGATTTGAGCTTTATGGGTGTAGTGGAGTAGGGTTATTTTCGAGTCTTGGTATTACTATTTTGTTTATTACTTATTATATTGCATGGAATGTCTGTGTATTGTATTTTATTATTTTTATTATTCCAGCCGCCTGTGGCTGAGGTATATGAGGATGTAGAAAAGTTTCAGATTGTCCGTCGTACAGGGGAGATGCTGCCGAAATTTTCTCGGACAGGGACTCCTCCAGGGCGTGACAATTTATTTGGTATCAGAGCCAGGTTTGGCGATACTTGTTTGATTTCCATGTGTTGGATTTTCGAGATTTATCTGATACCAATTTATTTGGTATTAGAGCGGATTATGATACCTGCTTTTGGTGTTCTGGATATTAGGATATCGATTTTGGTTTGTACGAATTTTCGTTGTGGTTATATTCGAACTTCCGTTTCGGATTTATATGGATTTCCAGTAATTTTCTCGTTCAGAATTTTGAGGTCAAATTGGGGACTGGACAGCGACGGAACATCTCCAGTCGGCAAATAGGTATAATGTTATTTTATGATTGTTATACTGGTAATGATATCTGTGATATAACTTAACAGATATGAGGAGGTCTACACGTATTACTGCGAGACGTGGTGCTGGACGGCCACGTACGAGGACCGTGGGATCTCTGGACTTGTCAGAGATGCCTACTAGTGCTGAGCATGTCAGTCAGGGACAGACTCAGGATGCTGCGGGCGCATCGGGCTCTCAGACCCCGATGGCTCCTATAGAGGTTCCTACCTCGACTGTGCCGAGTGTACCTACCCCTACCGTATTTACGGTACCACCGGGGTTACCATTGGTATACCCGACATCTGCTCCAGCGCAGCCTACGGCGTACTCGGCACCACCGCCACCTGGACCTACAGTGTACCCGACACCAGTGGCACCTGTGCCCCAAGTACCTACAGTATACCCAGCAGCACCTGCACCCGCGATGTCGGCTGCTCCACCTCCGGTATCACTACCTACTGTACCTCCAGTCGCGGCCACCTATGTTCATCCTACAGAGCCACCGACGGCTTATGCTCCAGTTTATACAGCAGCACCGGGAGTACCTCCTCCGATCTATTCAGCGGTACCACCTGTAGCACCAGCTCCAATAGTTCCGCCAGTTCCTGCACCCGTCCCAACACACCTCACTAACATTGCCGCGGCACGAGCTAGGATTCCAGTATTAGCAGAGTCGATGAAGACTCGATTCACACTCTTCCGAGGAGACCTTGATCCGAGTATGGCTCTATCATGGATAGAGACTATGGAGCAGACCTTCTTCTATATGGCTTTCTCCAAGTGGGAGAAAGCAGAGCTGGCTGCTTTCCATTTACCGGATGAGGCTAACGCCTGGTGGATTACCCAGCGTTCCATCATCGGCGAGCGGAACGTTACTTGGGCCAGGTTTAGAGAGGCTTTTAAGAGCCGTTTCTTTCCACTAGGATATCAGATGGCTCGCCGGCAGGATTTCATGAGTCTGCGACAGAACAATCGCTCGGTGATAGAGTATAATACTGAATTCAACCGGTTGGCTAGGTTTTGTCCAGAGTTAGTTATGGAGGACAGATCCCGCATGATGTAGTTTATTTAGGGACTGGACGGTCATCTGCAAGTAAGGCTTGCCGGTTTAGGGATCGCATCTTACTCAGATGCACTGGATCGAGCCTTGATGATAGAGTTAGCTCAGCAGAGAGCATTTCCGGACAGGAAGAGGAAGCATACGGGTCAGGCATCCAGTATCAGAGTGGTCGCAGTCAGCCAGGTCAGGGTACTTCTGGGTCTTGCGTAGGCCTCAGAAGTCAGGGCAGTCTTCTTCAGGATGTTCTCGGTTTTCTCAGCAGAACCGGCAACCACCTCCCAGCGATACTCACTGTTTCCGATGTGGGTCCAGAGATCACCTCACCCTAGCCTGCTCTATGGGATAGCCAATTTACTTTTATTGCAAACTGCCTGGACACCAGAACTGAGATTGTTAGCTGAAGGCTCAGCACACGGCTTCCGGAGGGTCGGGTCAGAGGGGACAGTCTAGTCAGACGGGGGCATATCGAGGAGGGCAGAAAGCCCAATCTTCACACCGTCAGCAGGGGATAGCTTCACCTGCAGCGGCATTTGGCATGCTTGGACAGGAGTACTCCAGTGCTTCCATAGCACCCCAGAGTTCTGTTCCAGGACCTTATTATCCGATGCAGGGGCAGTATCAGATGCAGCCTCAGCCAGCTGCACAGTATCAGTCACCATCCTCTCAGTCTTATCTGGCACATAGTCCAGCAGTGCCTCAGTGGCAGGCTTCTACCCAGCCGCAGCAGCCGCTGGCAGCGTTACCTCCTCCGCCAGAGACTGGACGTGTTCATGCGATTACCAGGGAGGATGTGCAGCGAGCCGACGAATCCGTTTTCCGCGGTACGATTTCCATTTATGCATTTACTGCTGATATTTTGATTGATACTGGTAGCTCACACTCTTTTATATCCTGTACCTTTATGCGGGAGATTGGTAGATTACCTACTTTTAGACTGCAGTGATTGACCGTCTCCCTACCGTCCGGTGATACTTTAGACGTCACCCAGGAGGTCAGAAGTTGCCCGTTAGACTTTGGCAACATGATACTTATGGTAGATCTTCTAGTATTGGAGATGGTCGAGTTTGATATCATATTTGGCATGGATTGGCTGTCAGTATATCATGCTACCGTTGATTGCCAGACGAGGGTGGTCACCTTCCGGCCTCCGAACCAACCCTCGTGGAGTTTCACTGGCATCAGAGATGACGGCATCTCGATTATTTCGGCGATTCAGGCGCAGAAGCTGCTGTCTCACGGTTGTCACGGTTTCCTATTATCTCTGATTAGTACTGAAGCCAGCAGTAGTTCGCAGCTCTCCAACGTTCCTGTGGTCCGTGAGTACTCGGATGTGTTTCCTGAGGAGCTACCTGGTTTGCCTCCCAGAAGGCAAGTAGAGTTCGCTATTGAGCTGATTCCGGGAACCGTGCCGACATCGAAAGCTCCTTATTGTATGACACCAAAAGAGTTGAACGAGCTGAAGGTTCAACTCCAGGAGCTTCTGGATAAGGGATTTATTCGCCCTAGTGTTTCTCCATGGGGTTCTCCGGTATTATTTGTCAAGAAAAAAGACGGCACTATGAGGTTATGTATTGACTACAGACAGCTGAATGCAGTGACCGTCAGAAATAAATATCCTTTACCACGGATCGAGGATTTGTTGATCAGCTCAGAGGTACATCAGTGTATTCTAAGATTGATCTGCGATCCGGATATCATCAGTTGAGGGTCAGGGACTCAGATATTCAGAAGACAGCTTTCCGTACGAGATACGGTCATTATGAGTTTTTGGTAATGCCATTTGGGCTTACCAATGCTCCAGCGGTGTTTATGGACTTGATGAACCTCGTCTTTCTGGAGTATCTGGATCAGTTTGTTATCGTTTTCATTGATGACATATTGGTTTACTCACATTCCGAGGAGGAGCATGCACAACATCTTCGTATAGTCTTGGAGACTCTTAGACGACATCAGCTGTACGCGAAGTTCAGCAAGTGTGCATTCTGGTTATCCTCAGTCGGTTTTCTGAGACATGTGGTCTCAAGCAGAGGTATTTCAGTAGATCCTCAGAAGATCGAGGCTGTCACCAGTTGGGAGCAGCCGAAATCAGTACAGGAGATCCGCAGTTTTCTGGGACTAGCAGGATATTACAGATGATTCGTCGAGGGTTTCTCGTGTATTGCTATGCCATTGACACGTCTTACCAGGAAAGGCGTGAAGTTTATGTGGTCCGAGGATTGCGAGACCAGCTTTCAGGAGCTGAAGCGGAGATTAGTGTCGGCTCCAGTTTTGGTTTTACCTTCTAGAGAGGATGGATTTGTACTCTACACCGACGCATCTCTTCAGGGTTTGGGCGCTGTTCTGATACAGCACGGTAAGGTAGTCTCTTATGCTTCTCGACAGTTGAAGGAGCATGAGAAGAACTATCCAATTCATGATCTGGAGTTAGCTGCCATCATCTTTGCTCTGAAGCTTTGGCGGCATCATTTATATGGTATTACATTTGAGATTCTCACTGATCATAAGAGTCTCAAATACATTTTTACTCAGAAGGAGCTTAATCTCCGACAGAGGAGATGGATGGAGTTCCTGAAGGATTACGATTGTACCATTAGCTACCACCCGGGGAAAGCTAATGTGGTTGCCGATGCACTCAGTAGGAAGTCCAGAGCGACTTTGGCTTTCCACCGGACTTCAGTCACGGACTTGATTCAGGGTTTCTCTGAGTTAGACCTTGAGGAGCAGGGACAGACAGAGCAGGGTATTCTTATTACTATGGTTGCTCAGTCGTCGATCAGGACGAAGATCCGAGAGGCTCAGGTCGGTGATCAGCATTTTCAGTTCATTGGCAGTCAGATAGCTTCCGGGCAGCAGACCGAGTTCACACGAGACGATGAGGGTGTTATATATTTCCGAGGCAGATTATACGTACCTCAGTCTCATCCGGTCTTACAAGAGCTACTTCAGGAGGCTCACCGCTCTCGATTTGCGATCCACCCAGGCAGGACCCGTATGTATCGAGACTTGAGGCGTTCTTACTGGTGGAATGGCATGAAGAAAGACATCGCGGATTTCGTAGCTAGATGTCTTGTCTGTCAGCAGGTGAAGGCTGAGCACCAGAGACCTACAGGATTACTTCAGCGGATTCCTATTCCTGGGTGGAAGTGGGATCACATTACCATGGACTTTGTGGTAGGGTTGCCGAGGACACGACGAGGTCATGACGCGATTTGGGTAATCGTTGATCGATTAATCTGCGCCTCTTAGTAATTGAAGGTGATTCCCTCGATCGATTGGCGATCTGTATTAGAGATCATCGAGACATGGTGTTCCTTTGAATATCATTTCGGATAGAGATCCACGGTTCACGTCTAGTTTACGGCGAGTCTGCGGCGGGCCTTGGGTACACAGGCTCCGTCTCGATCAGACTTTCCATCCCAGCAGACGGATGGGCGGTCAGGCGGACCATTCAGACTTTAGAGGATCTCGAGGTCATGTGTTATGGATTTGGAGGCGGTTGGGAGGACCATCTGCCGTTGGTAGAGTTTGCCTACAACAGCTTTCATTCGCCTATCCGGATGGCACCGTTTGAGGCGTGGTATGGTAGGCCTTGTCGGACACGTCCTCCGAGATGAGGTTGGAGAGGCCCAGATGTTGGGACCTCATAGAGCTCGGCGGGATGCGGAGTTGGTCCGCATTATCGAGACGGAGGATGTCAGTGCGGGACCGCCAAGAGTTATCCGATCGGAGACGCACCACTAGAGTTCTCTGACCATGTATTCTGCGAGTTTCACCCACGAAGGGTGAAGAGATTTGGCCTCGAGGTAAACTAGCGCGGTACATTGGCCCTTCGAGATCTTGGAGAGGATCGGAGCGGTAGCTTACCGGCTAACAGGCGTTCACGATGTATTCCACGTATCTATGCTGAGGAGATACGTACCAGACCCGACACATGTGCTGGCAGATATCCCAGTTCCAGTTCAGCCTGACATTACTTATGAGGAGGTTCCGGTACGGATTCTGGACCGGAAAGAGCGTCAGTTGCGGAACAAGACTATCCGGCTGGTTAAAGTCGGATGGCAGCATCATTCGGATGAGGAGGCAACTTGGGAGCTCGAGGATACTATCCGAGCTCGATATCCCCATCTTTTTACTTGAGGTATGTGATTTAATTTACCGTTCAGCATTTATACTTTATATCTGTTGTTAGTACTTGCTCATGGTAAATAATGAAATTTGGGGACCAAATTTATATTAATGGGGGAGAATGTAAAATACTGAAAATAGGCGAATATTAATAAGGGAATTTTTTGGAACTTTTGGAAATTTTTCGGGAATTTTTTGGAGCTCGTACGGACGAGTTAACGGGGATAAAAACGGGGCCCGGGAAAAGCCTGTTTAGGCTACCCATTTAAGCGAGGAAATGTTAATTTAAATATTTTTTTGTTTTTATTTGTTTTATTTTCTTTTTCTCCGTTTCTTTTTCCCCGACGTCGTCTCCTCCCCAAAACCGCAAGAGCAGTTCTCTTCCTCCTCTCCTTTTATTCCTCTCTTCTCCCGATTCTCTGCCCTAGTCACATTTCGCCGCACACCCGATCCCTTTCTCTCTCTCCTGTGCCCTAGCAAGCATCGACGCCACTGTCGGCATCGGTTTCCCAGCGTCGACCGCCGTCGCCATGCCCAAGCACCGCCGCCGACCCATCTCCTCCCCTCTTATCGCCGGCCACCAGGTTTGACTTACCACAGATTGTAGCCTGTGCCCTAGCGCCGCAGTCGCACGGGACAGTGTCGATCTTCTCCACGCCGAGTCCTTCCCACCAGACAACTTCACCGTGCCCTAGACTGGGTCCACGGTCGCCGGTGCCCTTTCTTTTTCGGTGCCTCCTCTCGGCCACGATCAAGCCGGTGCCGAAGCTCTTCATCACCGGCACAGAGTCACTATAGCCTTATCCGAGCCTTTCCTCTGCGTACTAGCAGTGGTCTTTGAGGTAGCTATTCGACCCTAATCCTTGCTTTGGATATCTAGTTTGTTTGTGGTGTTGACCTTTTGATTCCTTTCGATCCGATGATTTCAGTAGGTTGTGCTGTTTTGGTGGATCTGGAAATTGGGGTGTTGTGGGATGCTCTTTGGTCCAGCAGCCACTCCTTTTGGTAGTAGATCAGTGATCACGACTGTGATTTTGAGGTAAGGTGATAATTTGGGATTTATTAATGTAATTAGGAATTTGAATACGTATTGTAGTTAGATGATCATGAGGAGATTAATTCTTAAAGGAAGGATGATGGTAATATGATTAGGGTGTTGCTCTAATTTATGATTAGAGATTTTTAATTATCTATTTAGAAGAATTTTAGCTAATTAAAATATATGTGTATTGGTGACACAGGACTTTGACGCGAGACGAGTATCTCGACGTCGGATTGGACCTTTTCAATCGGAGGCGGGTACTTCTGACTTTATATCGTTTGATATGCATAGTAGTGAATTTAACAAGTAGCAATAATTATGTTCTCTTATTTGTTTCGGTTAATCACTACCCGATACCCGTTACATGATTGATTGATTGCTTGTTTTGCATCTCATGTATTCCTTACCTGCTTATAAATGCTTATAGGGGGTAGTGACATACCATGCTTCACCATGTTCAGGACCTAGGTTTTATACCTTCTGTGTACCTTTGATTTGATTCATTGACCTATGGTGCACTTTTATATATATATGGATTAGTTCAGGATATTTTGTGGTTAGTGTCATGCACCATTTGCATGATTGCATGCTGTGCGATAGTCCGCTCCATTATTGTTGAGCACATCGCCAGTTACATGGATCTGCACACACCACCACTCATGGGTTAGTGGTCGATTCAGGCAGTGTGTGTTGCAGCAGGGACTTTCTTTGGCTCCGTTGGTCCGCTCATGGGTAGCGTGATGCAACGTGTTAGCCGGCAGGGATTCCTCCCCGTCATCGTATACCGGGAGTTGAGAGCATTACGCTCCCCCATTTATGATTTGGGGTAGGAGGATAGGTGTACTCCGACAGCATCCCGTCCACTCGGTCACTCATCAGCAGCAGTGACAACAGAGTGCACAGTTGTCACAGCCCTACCCACTCGACCTCACTATTGTGTGTGAGATGGTTGACTGGTGTCAAGGGTGACCAGGACGCATCATTGGCATCATATGCATGATGCATTTATTGCTTGTGTTTGTGTTTGCTGCATTTATATGCTGCATATTATTTGGATACCTATGTTTGACATGCATACAGGATTTCTATGCCACTCGGACTGTTTGTCCTTATACCCAGGTCCTGGTTAGTACAGTTTCTCTCCTGTTTACTTCAGTTGTATTTTTATCTTTCTTATATCAAGAGATTGTACGCATGATTAGTGCTAGGTGTTATTTCCCTACTTTGTATATCAGTTGTACCTGCTGAGTGTTGGACTCACCCCACCTCCATTGTTGTTATTTTTTTCAGGTCGATGCTGTCAGGAGAGAGTTCCAGTCGTTAGTCCCCTGCAGACCACAAGCTGTATTTATTTTTTTTGGTTTCTTATTTAGACTGTGTTAGACTTATTCTGTTTGAGGATTTGGATATTGTATGGATTTTTGTGTCGATGGTTATAGTTTTTGGATGTGTCTTGCTACATACCTGCCTGGACGACAGAAGAGGTGAGTTTGTCGGATTTTTGTTTTATGAGTGTAGTGGAGTAGGAAAAAAATCGGATTTGAGCTTTATTGGTGTAGTAGAATAGGGTTATTTTCGAGTCTTGGTATTACTATTTTGTTTATTGCTTATTATATTGCATGGAATGTCTGTGTGTTGTATTTTATTATTTTTATTATTCCAGCCGCCTGTGGCTGAGGTATATGAGGATGTAGAAAAGTTTCAGATTGTCCGCCGTACAGAGGAGATGCTGCCTAAATTTCCTCGGACAGGGACTCCTCCGGGGCGTGACAATTTATTTGGTATCAGAGCCAGGTTTGGCGAAGGATCAAATACACTACCTCGATAGACCATATCGAGGCTATGATCCAGGGGAGCAAAAACAAAAACGATATTAATAAAACGAACTTAATTCAAAATTAAATAAAAAATCAAAAATTTGAAATTAAATTAAAAATTAAAAAATTCATTCCAAATTAAATTCAAAATTCGAAATTAAATTAAAAATTAAAAAATTCCAAATTAAATTAAAATTTTAAAAATTTGAAATTAAATTAAAAATTAAAAAAATTCATTCAAAATTAAATTAAAATTTCGAAATTCAATTCGAAATTAATTCAAAACATAGAAGTAGGATCCAGAATAGCTGGCACCCCCAACTAAACTACCCGACTGGATAACCGAACTTAATCTACCCGAAATGGATAAACAAGAGTAAACCACCCGGCAGGGTAATTAAGGTTAGACTAAAAGGAGTTAGGTTTAACTTGACCCACGGTAATGGTAAAGTATTGGATGATAGTACGTTGGGGAAGCTTAGTCATCGCATGTCTAGGAAGATATGGCTTCGACCTGGTGCATTTGGCTAAGTGGAACTGACCGAAGCTACCCTTTATAGATCCTAACTAGTTAGACCAAGGTTTTGTACAAAGTTCAATGGGTAGGACTATTTGGAAAACCTCGAACGCATTGTTACTTTAATGATGTCCTTGTGACTCACCATACCCCAGAAATTTATCCAAAGAATGGTCACTTGTTGAACCCAAAACTAAACCTAAATCTAACACAAAGTTAAACTAAACCCTTAAATTGAACATCAATTCATCTCACAACAATTATAGGAGTACCCGATTGAAAATTTAGATCGGGTGAGATGACTAAAGAATTTAAAATTCAAATTCAAAATTAAACTCGTAACTATAATTCAAAATTAGATTCATAATTAATATTATTTTTTCAAATAAAATTATTTTCAAAATCAATTTCAAAACTATTTAAAAATCTTTTCAAAATATTTCAAAATTATTTGAAAAATATTTTAAAAAATATTTTAAAACTTAATTTCAAAGTTATTTGTAAAATCTTTTAAAATTCATTTTAAAAATCTTTTCAAACTTGATTTCAAAATTATTTGAAAAATATTTTAAAAAATTATTGTAAAAATTTTTTTAAACTCAATTCCAAAATCATTTGAAAAATTATTTGAAAAATCTTTTTAAAATTATTTAAAAATCTTTTAAAACTTGATTTCAAAATTATTTGAAAAACCATTTTAAAAATCTTTTTAAACTCAATTTCAAAATCATTTGAAAAATTATTTGAAAAATATTTTAAAAATTATTTGCAAATATTTTAAAACTTAATTTCAAAGTTTTTTGTAAAATCTTTTAAAAATCATTTTAAAAATCTTTTAAAACTTAATTTCAAAATTATTTGAAAAATCTTTTAAAAATTATTTAAAAATCTTTTAAAACTTGATTTCAAAATTATTTGAAAAATATTTTTATTTTAAAAATCTTTTTAAACTCAATT
The DNA here is from genome assembly GCF_018446385.1 of Zingiber officinale. NCBI lineage: Eukaryota > Viridiplantae > Streptophyta > Magnoliopsida > Zingiberales > Zingiberaceae > Zingiber > Zingiber officinale. The sequence continues at coordinate 18,795,212 of NC_055993.1, read as the reverse complement.
TCAAAATCATTTAAAAACATATTTGAAAAATCTTTTGAAAATCAATTTCAAAATCATTTAAAAATTATTTGAAAAATCCTTTGAAAATTCATTTCAAAAATCTTTTGAAAATTCATTCCAAAATCATTTTAAAAAAACATTTTCCAAATATTAGTCAATTAATTTCAAAATATTAATTAATTTAAAAGGGTTTAAAAATCTTTAATTCTCAAATCATATTATGATTGCAAATGTTAACTCCAATTAATTTTTACTATAGTCTCAAAGTTTAATATTTACTAATTTGAAATTCAAACTTATATTTTCAATAGTTTTATTGACGAAGTTAACTTTATCTGACACTCACTTATAAGCTAAACATGCCTGAAAACCTAGAATGGGTGAAATAAAAAATTAGACAAAATATAAAAGACCTATTATATTTTATACATGTTTGGACTCTAGGACCCTAGGGATTCATGTTTGCATTAATTAAAGGGGAGTGAACGGAGTCAAGCTAATTATCAAGGAACTTTTGAAGAGCTTTTCAAATTTAATTAAATATCTTTCGAAAAACTTTTCAAATGGAGATTGTAAGATTGAGCATGCTTTAGGGCTCTGATACCTGATCAAAATAATTTGAATAACTTAACATCTATTTAACCTGACTCATGCTTGGACTTAAGGACCAACTGAATTTGATTACATAACCTAATTTAAATTTTTTAATTACTCCCTCTTCGTCCTAAAATTTCATAAATTCTTACTCTTATTTTTTTAAAATTAAGTTTTTTTAAGTACCTTTTCAAACTGAAACTACATTTTCAAAAATTTAAAGTTTGCAAAAGGCTTAGCTAAGTGACTCATATAGCAACCCTCAAACTTAGCCATCTTTATGAATTTTTTGCTAAGTTACCTATTAGATTCATTCTATACTTAGCTAAAAGTATTAAAAGCATATTTTTTTTTCCTTGCAAAATTTAACTCATGGCTTTCAAAAAAATTTTAAATAAAAAGAGCCTTCAAAATAATTTGCCTCCAAAATTCTTTAAAATCTAGCTAAGCTTCTCTAAACTTAGTTAAATATTTTTTTTTCTCTAAAACCAACTAAGTTTAAAAAGAGGCTAAGGTCATCCTTCAAAGTCATTCATAAATTAGCCTCTTTAAATTAGAAGAAAAATATTCCTTTTTAAGTCCTCTTTCTCCCTTAACTAACAATTTTTTTAGTAAAATTTTATTATAAGATAAGTAACCCACAAGCATTTTTTTTCTTTCAAAGACTAAATCTGTTTTTTTCTAGAACCTTAAAACTTGCTTTCAACTGCCTTATTTTTTGATAAATGGCAAAGCGGGAGAGTAGGAAATTCAAAATCTATCTAATTCAAAAGTAAAAGGAAGCCCTGTATTAAGGGGGAGCTTCACAAAGTTTAAGTGTTAGCTTAAGTTATGCTTTTATTTGAATTTATATACTTAAGCTTGCTCACTTAAAATCTGTTAATATATTTGTTTTACTTAACTTTGAATTTGGGTTGCCATAATCAAAAAGGGGGAGATTATTGGTGTGGGAAGCATCCAACGATCGAACCTGAGTTTTGATAATGGCAAAGGATTCAAAGTGAAGGTGTGTTGTGATCTAACGTGCGTGATTGAGTGTTTCAGGTAAGTCCTGACTGTGGTTAGGCAAGGTAAAAACCCTAGGGGGTGGTAACCCTATGCGGAAAGTCTTGGTGGGTCGAGTGCTTCAGGCAAAAGTCCTAGGGGGGTAACCCAAGGTGGAAAGTCCTGGTGTCGCGAACCAGGTGAAAGACTGGACCAGCCGAGAAGCGGAAGTCCAGCAGAAAGTCCGGAAGCATCGAGCACCAAGCAAAAGTCCAGTCGATCTGAAGGATCGCACTGGTAACAGGTAAATCTCCTGACTGGAGTAGGTGAGGACGCGTTCCCCGTAGAGGGAACAGTAGGCGTCGGGTCGACCTAGGGTATCCAGTTGGAAATCCGAAGTCAGACCCGGACAGTCCAATGACTGTCAATTACTTGATTTACTATATTTTATGTGTGCTAACTTTGTCTTGCAGGGTATGTGTGTGTTTGGTGAACTAACATTGTAACGACCACCCTTCTTACTATACTATATTACTCTCTAAGGATGACCGTTACTTAACTACTAACTCTACTTAACCGATATGATTAAAAATCACATGGAAACCCTACCGAAAAATTTCGGCAGAGTCTCCCCTGTACCGGTGACCTTAAACTGACATACATAACATAATATACACAGCCACAGGCGACTGGAACACATATCAAACACACAAAAGGAATAACATCACCACGCAGTTTAATGAAATCAAATCATGCAAGTAATGAATAGCGGAAACAAAATAAACATACAATTAACTAACAGCGAAAGACTAAATGACTCATCTAATACATTTCTTAATAAATGGCAATCTTAATAAATTCTTAAACTAAGTCCCAAGGCTTCCATAGTCCTGGCATCACACACCATCCGCGCCACCTTGTCGCCTTCTTTTCTATATCTTTTCCTTTCCTGTATCTGCAGTAAGAGGAAGTGTAGTCTATAAGCAAAATTTGCTTAGTAAGCGCTATCTAACTCACAAAATCACGAATGTGCATGTATACGAAAAGAACTAAAAACTATATGCTCTAAAAAGAAATAAAGCATAAACATAACTGCTTATGTCAAACTAATAGCAAAGAAAAGCTAAGAAATCTACTCATGTAATTCTAATAGTTAATCATGTTGCTCATCTAATAGGTAAACATGAAAACTACTCATCTACTAGATAAACATGGTAGAATAAAGAACTAAACTTACTGATTTTTAGAACTATATGAAACTTATTTCATTTGTTCTAACTTAATCTTTAATACTTTATGTTTATGTAAAACTCATTTTACTTGTTCAAAAACTTATACTTATAATACTTCAAAATAATAATCAACTTCTTCTTGGGCCCGGCAACTGTGCTTTTACTTTTGTAACGACCCGACCCATTCGGCGGCCCATTTGGCGACCCTATGGCCGTCGACCGTCGACCGTCGGCCGAGCCGTTATTACTAGGTTATCTAAACCTAGGGACGACTATGGGAGCCCAGCCCAAGGACAGAGAGTCCGGCACAGTGCCACTGATAAAAGTAAAATACTTGTTATCTTTGAATACTTCTATATAATGCCTCGGCATTTTCTTTAGCACCTTGTGTGCCAAAATCCCTAAAGTCTTGACTTTGGGATCTACTTAAGGCCTTGGCCTTTTTCTTTCTTTCCTTTATCTTTCTTATACTTTTCTTTATCCTTCTTATACTTTTCTTATAAAAGAATGTCTCTTACAAAACTGAAATGTTTAAACAAATTCTAACACTAAAATGCTTAAACAAAAATCTACATTGCAATGCATATTAAAAATCTGCACATGCACTACTTAACAAAAATCTGCACATGCTCTACTCAATAAAATCAGCACTACTCTACTCAATAAAAATCTGCACTACTCTTCTTAATAAAAATCTGCACTATAAGCCTACATAAAAATATGCACTATAAACTTAATTAAAAATCTGCATTTAAGCTCTAAGAAATCTACATACAAACTCAAACTAAATCTAAACCTTGCTGGAATTAAAACCTATGTGAAACTAATCTTGTTTATCAATCATAGTCTTTTATTCAAACAAGGTGCAATGGCATGTTTCCATCATGGCGTTTAGAACTTGTATACATATACATGTTAGCATAGTTCGGCCATGGCTACTCCTACTTGTGGTACATGCAAAATAATTCATTACTAGCAAACCTTTAAACATTAACAAGGAAAACATTAAACTAAGCACATGTGAAACATTAACTGAACCAAACCACACTATTAATCACGCTGGGATAGCAGAGCAATTCCAAGCACTTAACATTCTTAACATATACAAGTGTAATTTTAGCCAGGCAATGCTACTGCTCCATGGAAAAAGAGAATCAAGCTACTGCATTAGGCCATGACATGGACACCGAATAGATAATAACATGGCATGGAACTAGAAGATGCATGATAACATGTGAGATGCTAGAAATATCAGGCTGATCATACTCATTAGATGCTCAATCAAGTTAGGTATAACATGCTTAATACAAACAGTTTGTGCCATATGGGATAGCAGAAAAAAAACCAGAACAAAACTTATTGTTACAACCGAAATGCAAAGGAAATTCGTTCACAGCAGAATCCTTTATCAATGACTTACACGGCAACTAAGCAAAAAGGAACCCCAAATAGCAACTACATGGCACAAAAACAACCTCACGGCAGCAAACATGAATTCCCAATCTTCACAGAAAATTCAAAAACAAGAAGGAATACGAATACGGAACTATCCTACTGCAGGTGAGTAGCAACTTACCTTGGGTTTCTTGGACTTACAACCGAGAAGGAGGCTTCTAGGGCTTTCGGCGAGCTCGAAATCCTGACTCTTCTTCGTGCTCCCGACTCCTCCTCGTCGAGAAGAGCTTAAGGAGATGGAGGAACTCCTCAGGGAACCTTGGCTAACCGCCGGATCGAAGCCCTAGTTTCGTCGGCTTCGCCTTCGCTCGAGCCGAAACACCGTCGCGCGCAGAAGGGAGGAGGAGAGGGGAAAGGTTAGGTCACGGGTAATCAATCAAGCCCTAAGTTCTCCTCTTTTATAACCTCATATTCTGTTAACTTGTTAAATAAATTTTCTTACCTTTTCTAAACAAAACCAACGGCTGGATCACTTGGTTAGCCGGATTTTGAGCAACTCTAAGGTCACGACTTCGATTCCTTAGCCGCGCACTTTCTGTTTCGATTTATTTCCAATGTTCCTAACTATACCTTATATACATTTTATTCCATATATAATTAACAAAACTTGCTTAGCTCAGTTGGTTGGCTGACTTTGGTTAGGGTCTAGTTCGGTCCGAGATCTTGGGTTCAAAACCCGATCTTAACACTTTTTATTTTATTTTATTATTTTTTTAAACTTCTTCCTCTTGGTAAAAATACTAAACGAACTCCAAAAATTACGTAAAAATACTCTAAAAATTCCTAAAAATCTCTAGAATATTTTAAAGGTATTTCTAAATATTTTTGAATTATTTTTGGGACTCAAAATGAGGAAATTTGGGTCGTTACAAACATGCTTTGCAAGGACAAATGAGCAACTCACCTTGGATGAACAGTGTTTGAGGTGCCTCCATGGAGTTTGGAGGCGCCTCGGGTGCAAGGTGAGGCCAGCTGTCCAGAGGAGCTGGAGGCGCCTTCATGGAGACTGAAGGTGCCTTGGACCGTGGCTTGGAGGTGCCTTGGAGTGGCGTTGGAGGTGCCTTGAGGTGGATAATGAGCAGCAGTCAAAGCTTGATCGACAGCAGATTAATCGGGATAAAACCTTGGGTTGGAGGCACCTTGGAGCTTAATGAAGGCACTTTGAACACCCTTTTTAAGGGGGTCTCGACCAGCAACTCAGGATAACTTTTTTCAAGTGATCCTCTTGCAGCGTGCTGCTAAATCGACGAACCGGAAGTACTGCGACTTGGCACCGACTACCCGGAGCTTCGCTTTTTCATCCATTGTTGTCGGTATAAGATTTCTGGTTTAAATTAAGCTGTAAATTTGTTATACTTGTAAACCTTATCGAGCTTATAGTTGTTGCCCACGGAAAGCGATCAAGGATCGCGGGCCTTCGAGTAGGAGTCGATCTAGGCTCCGAACGAAGTAAATCCTTGTGTTCTTTCTGTTTGTTTTTCTTTATTCCGTTGCGTGTTTTAACTCCGATAGTTTTACGAATCGAACGAAATAGCCACGAGCGCTATTCACCCCCCGCCCTCTAGCGCGTCTTGATCCAACACACTGAAGGAGCCTGGAGGCGACCTCACGCCTCTTTATTGGATGTGCCCTCATGGAGCTTGGAGGCACCCTCAGGCACCTCCAAGATGGAGCTTGAATGCACCTCCAATCAATAGTATCTGTTAGGCTACCATTAAGAAGAGGATAATCTTTTATCCTCTGAGAGGTGCCTTGGATCCCTTTAAAGGTGCCTCCAAGTAACGGTAACTTTCTCCAGGAGGCTATAAAAATCTCCTAGAGTTAGGAATTATTAAACAACGTCTATATTCATTTTCCTAGTCATTTTTAAACTTGTCAAAGTATGTAAGAGGCTACTCCGCCTTTATTGAAGGAGTTTTTGCTAGTGGATCTTTTTCATTGCCTTGGATTAACAACCATCCTAGTTATAACCAAGTAAACCTTTTTGCCTTCTTACTTTTTGTTAAGTTGTTGTTTTTATGTTTATTATCTGTCTTTACTAATATTATGTCCTTGCTAAGTTCAAATAGCAAGAGAATTTTCTAACTTTTTTCAGTGATCTTGCCACTTTGGGCCTAAGCGCTCATGATTTTATTCTTGAGCTCTACCCAAAAGGCCTCATGCCAATGGAGATATCTTTTTCTTATAAACTCATGATCTTGCCCATATATTTTCAATGTGGGACTATGTTTACAACCTTACAACCCCAATAATATAATCTCGAGTCAAGCTTGTTGATCACCTGAAATGGCCCTCCCCACTATGATTCCAGCTTGCCTACTCCCCTGACTAGTTTAACTTTCTTCCAGACTGAGTGGGGGCCACCTAGGAGTGATAAGACTTCAAGTAATCTAGCTTCTTTCTACTCAAATCCTGTAAGTAGTATGATCCCGAGTCAAGCTTGTTGATCACCTGAAATGGTCCTCCCCATTGTGGTTCTAGCTTGCCTACTCCCTTGACCAATTTAAATTTCTTCTAGACTAAGTTTCTGACTTAAAAAGAGCAAGGAAGAACCCATCTGTGGTAATTAGGTACATCCGCTGGCAATATACAACGAGTCAGGAAAATGTTCTTACTCTGATCTTCATGATTAAGTCCAGGTCGAGGAGATGCAGGTCAGCGTTATCTGGTCCATAAGTGCTCCTCCGAGTAGATTTGTCACCGATTTCTACCAGGATGACTGCTTCTCTGCCAAAAATAAGGTCGAAGGGAGTCATTCTCGTGCTTTCTCACAGAGTGGTTCGGTAGGCCAAAAGGATACTAGGAAATTCATCTACCCAGGTACTTTTAACATGATCCAATTTAATGTTCATCCCTGCATTATCTCTATGTTGACTACCTCCATCTTCCTATTGCTCTGTCGATGAGCCACTGAGATAAAGGCTTATTGGATGTCGAATCATTTAAACAACTACCTTAGCTGACGACCTTGAAAATTGTCGACTGTTATCTGAGATGAGCTTGTGAGGCAAACCAAATTGACAATGATGTTCCGCCACAAGAATTTCATGATCGTGTTCTCCATTATCCAAGCTAAAGGTACAACTTCTACTCATTTAGAAAATTAATCAATTGCTATCCAGAGGAATTTCTTTTATTGTTGCCCAATAGGAAAAGGACCTATAATATCCATACCTCATTGATCGAAGAGGCAAGCAATAGTGGAACTTTTCAAGAAGTTAGTTGGGAAATGAGAGAGATTCTAGTGTTTCTGGCAGTGAATGCAGGCAGCGATGAATCGGACCGTGTCTGCCTATAAAGTTGGCAAGAAATACCCATCCAACAACGTCTTCCAAGATAATGTTCGCCAGCATGCTGGCTAGTTTGGCCAGCTCATCGGCCTTTTGATTCTTCACCCAGAGAATCTTTTAGAGACTAACCTCTTGAAAGTTGAATCTTAATTTCTCGAAGATGCTAGCATAGCATCATAGTTGTTTATTCTTGTTCTCAAAATTTTCTTCTATCTGTAGGGCCACCAACTAGGAATCTAAGTAGATTACGACTCGAGAAGCCCCAATCCACTTGTCCTCTTGAAGTCCCGCTAGTAAAGTTTCATACTTGACTTCATTATTGAACGCCCAAAAGTCAAGCCGAACCGAAAGTTAGAGTACATCCTCTTCAGAGGATATCAATAATATTCTGACTATGCTACAATGCTGAGTGAATGAGTCATCCACAAATTTTTCATGTTCCTTCAGCTTTCTTATCGGGTAATTCAGTGAGAAAATTAGTCAGAGCTTGAGTTTTGATAGCAATTCTTGATTAATACTGAATGTCATATTTACTCAATTCAGTTGTCCAATTGATCAATCTTTTGGAAGCTTCTGATTGGTTAGTACTCAACCCAATCTGCTATTAATAAGAATTGTGATCGAGTGAGTGAGAAAATTTGGCCTTAGTCGATGAGGGGTCAGAGTCAACCCAAATGCTAATCTCTCCATATTAGTGTAACTCCTCTCGGCATCTTTTAATAAGTGACTAAAAAGTATATTAGGTGTAGTACCTTGTTCTCCTGCCATAGCAAAACCATGGTGACTCCCCCTTTAGAAACTGACAAGTACATCCATAATGTTTCACTCGTAATCGTCTTAGACAGAAGTGACAATCGCCAAAGATATTCCTTTAGTTCCATGAAGACCTGATCGCATCTCTCATCCCACTCTAACTTAACAGCCTCCCTTAACACCTTAAAGAAGGGTACACGCAAAGTAGTAGAATGAAAAATGAACTAGGATAGCTCCGTTATATGGCCAATCAGTCGCTATGCTTCTCTAAGATTATGAGGCGGCAACATATTCTGGAGATTGTAGACCTTCTCGAGGTTAGCTTTAACTCCTCATTCGATTATGATATACCTGAGGAATTTTTTGCTCTTGACTCTGAAAAGACATTATAGGGGTTTAAGTTTGAGCATGTATCACATAAGGGTGCAATAGCTTTCCTCGATGATCGAGATTAGGGTCTCAACTTGAACGAACTTAATTATTATGTCATCTACATATACCTTGACATTCCTCCCAATTTGGTGCTTGAAAACTCGATTCATAATCCATTGATAAGTGACCTCTACATTCATTAAGATGAATGGCATGATACTGTAGCGAAAGGTCCCGTTAGAGGTGATAAAACTGACATTTTCTTGATCCTCGGATGTCAAGGGGATTTGATGGTAGCCTTGATAGGTGTCTAACATGCATATGAGCTCACAACTAGAAGTCAAATCTACTAGCTGGTCAAAATGGGAGAGCGGGTAGCAATCCTTTGGATAGACTTTGTTGAGATTGCAGAAGTTGATGCAGATCCTCCATGAAACTCCTAGCTTGGACACTAGTACTACATTAGCTAGACAAGTCGGGAATAGGACTTCCCATATGTGCCTAGCTTCCAATAGTTTATCAATTTCCACTTGGATCACTTTATTCTACTTAGGTGAGAAGTTCCACTTCTTCGGTCAAACAAATCGAACCTCCGGACGTGTGTTTAGCCGATGAGCCATCACAGATGGGGAGACACTTGTGACCTCCTTAGTCGACCAGGCGAAGGCATCCTAGTGGCAAGAGAGACATGCAACCAACTCTTCTTTGAGTCTCAAGTCGAGATTCATGGCTACTCAGGTGACTTCGCTTGGTTGGTCGGGGTGAATTTGCACATCTTCATAGCTCTCAGCAGGTCAGGTTAATGGTACCTCCTAGGTAACTTGGAAGAAGGTATCTTAGATTCGGTGAGCTTTCCAAGAGTCAGTTCAAATTATATCAACATAGCATTTTTTTGGCTATTAGTTGACTCCCTTTTACTTCTCCGACCCAGCTTTCCACCAATTTTCTGGTAGAAAATGGAGACCGTGGCTTGGAAAGCGCTTAATGCAAGTCTCCCTAATATGATATTGTAGGTGAACTCGATGTTCATGACAAAGAAGGGCATGCACTTCATCCTTCTCACTGTCTCTTCCCCTAAAGAAAGAGAAAGGTGAATTTGGCCCATTAGTTGTACCTGATACCCGATAAATCTGTACAAAGAGGTGTTTATAGGATGTAGTTCCTCCCTATCCAGTTGTAATTGTTCAAAGGTCTTTTTGAAGATAATGTTGACAAAACTGTCTGTGTCTATAAACACCTTCTTCATAATGTAGTTAGTGATGAGAGCCTGGATTACTAGGCATTGTCATGGGGAGTTTTCACCTCTTCCAAATCACTAGGCCCAAAGTTGATCGTGGGGCCACTGGCTTTCCTTCGACCAGCACTGACCCCGTAGTTCTCCAATTGGCAACCATGAGCTTTTCGTGCTCAGGTGGAAGTGTCATCTGTTGGGCTTCCCAAAATCATGATAACCATCCCTAGAGGATTGACTTTGCCTTTACCTTTATTGTATTTGTCCTTTTCCTGATCTGCCTCCCAGTGAGGTTAGAAAGAATTGTGGGATCGTTTAGAGGGAGAGTAAGACTGCTAACTCAGATGATGATTGGTGTATGCCTCTCAATTGGGACGATGGCGATGATTGTAAGGCTTGAGAGATCTTTTATTAAGTCGATTGTGATTGGCCTTTCGTTGTTTATCTATTAGTCACATTTCTCTAGCATACTGTTGTCACTCTCGAGTGGAAGTGTCTAACTAGTGGAAGTCACAATACAATACCTTGAAAAATCCCTAGCATGATCCTAGAGCAAGAGTCAAGGTCACTCCTACTATTTGTGTCAACTTTTCCCCTATTCAAGGCGTAAAATCTCGATTCTGCAAGGGGAGCGAAGGGGCTTTGCGGTCTAGTTGAATAGAGATGGAATAGAGATGGAGGCAGGAGTCGATACCTCCTTCTTTTTTTTTTTGCTGACTGGTCTTCCTCCACTTGGGCGTACTTCAGTGCTTGGGTTTGTGACCCATCAAAGTCGACCAAGGGCTTCTTGACTAAAGATCTAAAGAAGTCACCATCAATTAAGCCCTTTAAGAAAGCACTGACCTGTACCTCGAGGGTAACCAAGGGTGCATCCATGGCTACCTGATTAAACCATTACAGGTATTCTTTCAAGGGCTCTTTGGTTTCCTTCTTTAGGGTGAATAAATTATGTACAATTTTTTATACCTTTGACTAGTAACGAAGTACCGCATCCTAGAAAATTCGGATGGAGGATGCAAGGAGATGATTAAACCATATTTGTATGTTCCTATTGGCCGAGATGATCTTTGATGAAGCATCGATGGCACTTTGACAAATTAGGGTTGCATTTCGGTTGAGGGATTGGGTGTAGGTGGTGTTGGTTGCTAGGGCTGCCCTTGGAACACTGCCTGCATCATGGTCACAACTAGCTTCTTAAAGTCATCTATAGTCATGGCAATGACGTTTGGTCTTTCGGTGTCCTCAACATTGGATCTTTCGGTGTCCTTGACATTGGGTCTTCTAGTGTCATTCATCTTTTAACATCTTAGTTCAAGTCTTAACCCAGTGTTCTCACAAATGGTGCAAATTTGATTCTGTCAGAGAATGCTAATGAACAACTCATCGGTGAATAGGCATCAAGGTTGACTGAGTCGTCGATCACCTAACTTTTGGGTTGCAAAAAAAGTCTCACATTAAAACACATGGAAATGATCATGGACTTATAAGGGAAACATATCTCCATTGGTATGAGGTATTTTGGGTAGAGTCCAAAAATAAAATCATGAGGGCTTAAACCCAAAGTGGACGATATCATGTTATTGTGGAGATATGTGAATATGCTTTGGGCCCAACAAATGATATCAGAGCCATGTTCCAGATCAAATGTCATGTGGGGTGACCTTGAATGAAGTTGAGGGTAGGCCCGGAGTAGGTCAAGGTGATTGGATGCTCGTGGGGAGGCCCAAAGCATGTAAGGATAATCAGATGCTCTGGGGAAAGCTCGAAGCAAATCAAGAGTGACCGAATGTTCACGGGGAGGCTCAAACCATGAGAGTAATTGTGGTCCTTCATTTGAGGCAAAGATTGTTGGGATACAATCAAAGTCCCACATTGGAAAGATATGAAAAAGATTATTAAAGAATGTGTGATATCTCCATTGGCACGAAGCTTTTTAAGTAGAACCCAAAAATAAAATCATGAAGGCTTAGGCCAAAGTAGACAATATCATACTATTGTGGAGATATCTTAATTATTTTGGTCCTAACAATTGATATCAAAGTATGAACTTCCAGAAGGACTAACCGCCGACTATGCACAAGAGTCATAGTCCAATCAAACCATATGGGTGGAATATTAACCTCTAACGAAGGAAGTGGGGGCTCCCATATCTGGATCAAGATAACCTGACATCAGGTAGAGAAGTCCTAGTTGCGGTTAGGCAAGGAAGTCCTAGTAGGTCAGTTGCACTGAGGGCAAGAAAAGTGTAACGACCCGCCTTCTACTAACTAGGTTATGAGGCCGATCGTTACATTATGCTGTCAAATTCATGTGCGGAAAACTGATCTGATGAAAATTTTGCTGAACTAATGAATATGCTTCTGTTAATCGCTATACGATCTGAACTTAATGTTTAAACTACCCCTTGAATTGCTGTGGCTATGCTAGAAGGGGTGTTCTAGGTCTTTACTGTCCTCTGGAGCTGAACTAAAGTGGTTTCAACTAGTACTAGGCCTCTGATCGATCCATGGATCGATCCAGCATGCTCCTGTGCACGGAGACTACTTTGGATCGATTGGCTGATCGATCCAGGTTAGGCAATCGATCCAGTGATCGATTCATGACCCTACTGTACGCGGGAACTAGCGTCTGGATCGATCGGCTGATCGATCCAGTATGTCCAATCGATCCAGTGATCGATTCGACGACGCGCTGTACGCGGGTTCAACTCGGATCGATCGGCTGATCGATCCACAAACCTTCTGTTCGCGACGAAACTCGGCTAGATCGATCGACTGATCGATCCAGACGCATTCTGTTCGCGGGATAAGCTGCCCAATCGATCAGCTGATCGATCGAGAAGCCTCCAATCGATCGGCTGATCGATCGGGGTTTCTGATTTCATATCAGAACCTGATTTCAGCCCTGGTTCGAGCAGAAATCCCATATACCAACTCTAAACTAACTGAAACGCATTCTAACAACAATTAACTAGCATTCTAAACATGGCATGGTGCATATTTCACTAGTTCATGACTTTTAAGCAAACTGAAATGCGAAAACTAAAAGTAACAAGGTTCTAATAGTTAGACTTGCTAAATCCCTAAGATCTTCATTCCAAACGCCTTTTTCACACACATCTTCATCGCATTGTCCTCCAGCCTTCGCTAGTCCATCTTTCCTTTACCTTTATCTGCAGTATAAGGAAAAGAGTATCTGTAAGCTTGAGAGCTTAGTAAGAAACCATCTACCTCACTAAAACATACATACGATGCAATTTATGTTTTTAAAGCATGCTATTTGAAATATATGCTGATCAGGTAAAAGCATAGCATGGCATACAAACAAACTAGTCATAGAACTATCACATGTATCAATAAGAAAGAGCTAAGCTAAAGCATGAACTAAGCTAAGACTAAAACTAAGCCAGAACTGAATCTAAACTGTATACACAACTGATTTGTGAGTTTTGAAAACTATTTATCATAGATAGATGAAAATAATACTCATGCTGCTATTTGGGCCCGGCAACTGTACTTGCTATGCGCGCATCCCTAACTAGACCCGGGTTTGCAAGTCCCGAATTTAGTAGGATTTACTAGGTTATCAAACCTAGGGACGACTGTGGGAGCCCAACCCAATGGACATCTAGTCCAGTACAGTGCCACTGCTAAAATAAAATACTGGTTATAGCTAAATTTCTTATTTTGCTATTTCTAGGTTGTCTGAACCTAGAGCTAGGTTATCTGAACCTAGAGGCGACTGTGGGAGCCCACCCATTGGACCGTAGTCCCATAAAAGTTGTAATAAAATTGAACATGCTGTAAAAATGCTTCTATTGCATTTACTGAGCTATTAAAATGCCTAAGTTGCATTTTTAAATGTGCTGAACATACCATCGAGCACTTGGTGTGCGCTATTGCACGCCCTATGTGCCAAGAATCCATATACTACTAAACTAAAGCATGAAATCACACGAGAACTACTTATACTGCAGGTGAGGGGTTTCTTACCTCCTGCGCTAGTTTTTCTTACAATCCAATCGCTAGGTTTTCCGGAGAAGGGATCTCTTCGACGATCTTCTCGCGTCTATGCGTTCTTCTCGCGGAGAGGAGTGTCCTCGTATCTTTGATGTTGCCGGAAGATACTCCTATGACCCTAGGGATGGAACCCTAGGTTCTTCCTTGGGCTTGGGCGCCGAGAGGTGAGGAAGGGAGAGGGGTCGGTGGGTGAGGGTTTGAGGAAAAGAGTTTAACGACTAAAATTAATCAATCCCCACTTAAGCCTCCTATTTATATTAAGTACTTAATTCGGCCAACTTAAATATAAATATAATTGGTCCCCTCTTCTTTTAGCACGGCCCTGCTGGGTTCACTTGGTTACTAGAGTTCACCATAAGGCGTAGGACCCAATAGGTCTCGGGTTCGATTCCCGCTTAGGTCATTTTACGTTTCTATTTGTTTTTGCTACTTCCGCTACTCTAAAAATTCCATAAAAATATTCTTAAATTCCAGAAAAATCATAGAATATTTCTAAAATAATTTTGAGAATTTTCAGGTGTTACAATCCCCCATACCTTATAAAAAGTTTGTCCTCGAACTTAGAATAACTCTGGGTACTTCTGTCTCATACTGGCTTCTGTCTCCCAAGTTGCCTCTTCTGCTGTGTGACTTTGCCAAATAACTTTTACTAATGGTACCTCCTTGTTCCACAATTTCTTAACTGCTCGGTCTATTATCTGAATAGGCCGACTGTCATAGCTGAGGTCTTCGCGGACTGGTACCGACTGGGGCTCAATCACCTGGGTGGCATCTGGGATATGCTTCTTCAGCATAGAGACATGAAATACATTATGGATGGCTAACATCTCCTGTGGTAGCTCTAGCTCATATGCTACCTTGCCAACTCTTCTGGTGATAAGGTATGGTCCCACATATCTGGGACTTAGTTTGCCCTTCTTCCCAAAACACATTACTCCCTTCATGAGAGCCACTTTGAGGAATACTGTATCCCCAACTGAAAACTCTAAAGGTTTGCGCCGTGTATCAGCATAGCTTTTCTGGCGGCTCTGAGCTGTCTCTATCCTCTGGCGGATCTGCTGTATAGCTGCTGTGGTATCTGCTACCAGATCTGTCTGAAGCTCTAGTTCTTTCTGTTCACCACTCTCATACCAGCAGATCGGAGATCTACACCTCCACCCATAGAGAGCCTCGTAAGGTGTCATGCCGATGGTGGCCTGATAGCTATTGTTGTATGCAAATTTTGCTAAACTCAGATATTTGCACCAACTTCTCTTGAAGTCTAGGGCACATGCGCGGAGCATATCTTCGAGTACCTGATTTACCTGCGCCGTCTGACCATCTGTCTGAGGATGGAAAGCTGTGCTAAATTTCAACTTAGTGCCCAATGCTGACTGTACACACTCCCAGAAGTGAGAGGTGAACCTACTGTCTCTATCTGATATAATGGTCCATGGGACTCCATGCAGTCTGACGATCTCTTTGAGATATAACTGAGCTAGTTGTTTCATGGAGTAGGATATCCTGATAGCTAAGAAGTGGGCTGATTTAGTCAACCTGTCAACTATTACCCAGATGGTATCAAAACCATTCGTGGTTTTGGGTAGTCCCATTATAAAATCCATAGAAATGTCTTCCCACTTCCATTCTGGGATCTGAATAGGCTGCAGAACTCCTCCTGATCTCTGGTGTTCTGCCTTGACCCTCTGGCAGGTCAGACAGGTGCTAACATATCTAGCGATGTCTCTTTTCATCCCAGGCCACCAAAAACGTTTCTTCAAGTCCTGGTACATCTTGGTGGAACCTGGATGCATCGCGTAAGGAGTCCTGTGAGCCTCATCTAAAATCTTCCTCTTTAGTTCCCCCTGATCTGGAACACAGAGTCTGTCACCGAAGTATACTACCCCACTATCAGACACTCTGAATTCTCTACTTTCTGATTCTGCTAACCATTGCTTGATTTTCTAAATTTCAGGATCCTACTCCTGAGCTGTCTGAATGTCACCAAGCAGGTTAGATGCTAATGTCATAGTAGAGAGCTGTCCTACTATAAGTTTGAGACCAAAATCTGTAATCTCTTTCTGTAGGGGCGGTGACATGGCTGCTAGGGATAGTAAGGTAGCATCGAACTTCCTGCTAAGTGCGTCTACCACCTTATTGGCTTTTCCTGGGTGGTAGAGGATATCTATGTTATAATCTTTGACCAGCTCAAGCCATCTACGCTGTCGTATATTCAGATCCTTCTGAGTGAAGAAGTACTTCAGACTCTGATGATCTGGATCTGTATATACTCTACACTGAGCTCCATACAAGTAATGTCTCCAAATTTTAAGAGCGAACACCACTGCTGCAAGCTCAAGGTCATGAGTAGGGTAATTCTTATCATATTCCTTGAGTTGTCTGGAGGCATAGGCGATCACCTTGCCATTTTGCATCAGTACTACTCCTAGTCCCAACTTAGAGGCATCACTATAAATATCAAAGCTGTCTGTGTTTTCTGGTAGAGTCAAAATGGGAGCACTGGTCAATCTCCTCTTTAACTCGCTGAAGCTGTTCTCGCAGTCCTCTGTCCACTGAAATTTTCTGTTCTTCCTGGTAAGAGCTGTTAGTGGGGAGACTATTATGGAGAAATCCTCTACAAACTTTCTGTAATAACCTGCTAGTCCCAAAAAGCTCCTGATCTCGCTGGCGTTCTTGGGTCTTTTCCAGTTACTCACGGCTTCTATTTTGCTGGGGTCTACCATGATACCATCCTTTGAGATGATGTGACCCAGGAAGGACACCTGATCTAACCAAAATTCACATTTTGTGAACTTGGCGTACAACTGGTTCTGCTGAAGGGTCTGCAACACTATTCTCAGGTGCTCTGCGTGTTCTTCCTGAGTTCCTGAATAGATAAGAATGTCATCGATAAACACAATAACAAATCTATCTAGGTAATCTCTGAATACTCTGTTCATGAGGTCCATGAAAGTAGCTGGATCATTTGTCACGCCAAAGGGCATGACTACGAACTCGTAGTGTCCGTATCTGATCCTGAATGCTGTCTTGGGTATATTCCCTTCTTTAACTTTCACCTGATGATAACCTGATTTGAGGTCTATCTTAGAGAACACTGCTGCTCCCTTTAACTGATCGAACAGGTCATCTATTCTGGGAAGAGGATACATGTTCTTGATGGTGACTTGGTTCAGTGCCCGGTAGTCTATGCACAGGCGCATGCTCCCGTCCTTCTTCTTCACAACAATACAGGCGCTCCCCATGGTGAGTGACTAGGGCGTATGAAACCTTTGTCAAGCAGCTCCTGTAATTGCTCCTGAAGTTCCTTTAGTTCTGCTGGAGCCATGCGATAAGGTGCTTTCGAGATAGGATTTATACCGGGAATGAGTTCTATCTCAAATTCAATCTCCCTGTCTGGTGCTAGGCCTGGTAACTCTTCAGGGAAGACTGCTGGGTAGTCCCATATGACTCGGACCTCTGCTAGCTGTTGGCCCTTGTCCTGACTGGCATTGACTACATGCGCTAAAAATCCCGTACATCCTGAATCCATTAATTTTTGCGCTTTTATAGCTGAGAGAAACTTCTTGGCCTTTCTCTTGGGCTCTCCGCTGTACTCAAACTGCACTCCTGCTTCGGGTTGGAATATAACTTTCTGTTTACGGCACTCTATGGAAGCACCGTACTTGATCAGGAAGTCCATTCCCATGATGACATCGTAGTCAGCCATATCTAGCACTATCAGATCGCCAAACAGCTCTCTGTCTGCTATAATGACTGGCACTGCTCTAAGCCAGTGCGTAGATGCCATAATTTCTCCCGAAGGTAGCGTCGTCAAAAACTGACCACTGAATACCTCTGGGGGTACTGCTAACTTTTCGGCGAATGCCCTGGATATATAAGAATGGGTTGCCCCAGTATCGAATAAGACAATTGCACTTTGCTGTAAAATACTAATCTGACCTATAACAACTGTCGAGGCATTCGCTATGTCTTCTCTGGTTAAGGAGTAAATCCTCACATTTGTCATAGCTGGAGGGACTTCTAGTCTGCCCTGGCTGATGTGTGGACCATCTAAAATGGCCTGCATCTGATGTAGCTGTGCTGGCTGGCCTCCGTACTGTATCGGCTGTGGTTGAGGAAGACTTGTCTTGTTCGGGCATTGCTTAGCTAGCCATATGCCCTTCTTGTCCACATTCAAAGCATCCTCGTGTGCCCTTGCGACAAACTCCTGGGTGAAATTTCCCACAAGTAGCACATTTGGGATAACTAGGCTATTTGCTGGCTGGTCCTCCCTTTGGGTAACTCCCTGGTTTGCGCTTGTTGCTGGAGTTCCCTTTCCGGTCAGAGTTGTGGCCATGTTGTTTCTGAGTACCTGAGCCTCTTTGCCCTTTGGACTCTGAGAGGACTTGCTTCTGCTGCTTGATACTGTTCTGATAGTGCTCGGTGGTCAGAGCACTGCTGACTAGTTCTTCGGTGGTTTGCGGCCTATGAACGCTGCTAGCCACGTTCATTGCTATTTCCGACCTCAGCATCTTGAGCATCAACCGGACTCGTTCTTTTTCTGTGCTAACTAGTTCGGGGCATAGACGAGCCAGTCTATTGAATTTCTTCATGGCTTCCTCAACTGATAGGTTGCCCTGACGAAACTCAGTGAACTCGTCGTAGTGGCGGTTTGTGACCCGCATATGAAAGAACTCCTCGAAGAATTCTTTCTCGAAGTCAGCCATGTCATCTGGTTCACTGGGTGCTTCGCTTTAATTCTCTCCCACCACATACGTGCATCTCCTGTCAAGCAGAAGGAGGCGCACTTCACTTTTTCATGCTCTGGCCAGTCCAAAAGCTCCATCGTACTCTCCAGTGTTTTGAACCAGGCTTGGGCATCCCATGGTTCACTGGTGCCTGAGAAGTTCTCAGGCTTGACTCTCTGCCACTGGATCAGATAGGCTTCTCTCTTTGCCTCTGCTACTGCGGCTACTAGTACTGTAGGCTAGACTGGTGGAACCTCAATAACTACTGGGGTTGCTATATTTGGTTCCGGGGTGACAGTGGGAGTATTCTGCTGATTAGCCTTTAAGGTGGCTATCTCCTGTTGCTGTTCTTCTAGCTGCTTCTGTAACTGAGCCACTACTGCTGTAAGGTCTGGGGGAGGCACTGAACTGCCTGCCTCATGCTGGGGCTCAATAGTTGGTGCCCTTCTAGCTGGGCGTTCTCGTGCCATCTCTAAAGGAACAAAGGACATACATAACTAAAGCATTATGTTTACATAGCTAATACTATCATGTTAGTTACTATCACAGATAAGCATACTTTAGTTATCTACAAACATGAAAGCAATAAACATAAATAAAGTGAGAGACGTTCTTACTTGGAAGCTGCAGGTTCAATGCTGATGTGTGTGTAGGAAGTATGGAACTTTCTGCTCTGATACCACTCTATAACGACCCGCCTTCTACTAACTAGGCTGTGAGGCCGATCGTTACATTATGCTGTCAAATTCATGTGCAGAAAATTGATCTGATGAAAATTTTGCTGAACTAATGAATATGCTTCTGTTAATCACTATACTATCTGAACTTAATGTTTAAACTACCCCTTAAATTACTGTGGCTATGCTAGAAAGGGTGTTCTAGGTCTTTACTGTCCTCTGGAGCTGAACTAAAGTGGTTTCAGCTAGTACTAGGCCTCTGATCGATCCATGGATCGATCCAGCATGCTCCTATGCACGGAGACTACTTTGGATCGATCGGCTGATCGATCCAGGTTAGGCAATCGATCCAGTGATCGATTTAGGACCCTACTGTACGCGGGAACTAGCGTCTGGATCGATCGGCTGATCGATCCAGTATGTCCAATCGATCCAGTGATCGATTCGACGACGCGCTGTACGCGGGTTCAACTCGGATCGATCGGCTAATCGATCCACAAACCTTCTGTTCGCGACGAAACTCGGCTGGATCGATCGACTGATCGATCCAGACGCATTCTGTTCGTGGGATAAGCTGCCCAATCGATCAGCTGATCGATCGAGAAGCCTCCAATCGATCGGCTGATCGATCGGGGTTTCTGATTTCATATCAGAACCTGATTTCAGCCCTGGTTCGAGCAGAAATCCCATATACCAACTCTAAACTAACTGAAATGCATTCTAACAACAATTAACTAGCATTCTAAACATGGCATGGTGCATATTTCACTAGTTCATGACTTTTAAGCAAACTGAAATGCGAAAACTAAAAGTAACAAGGTTCTAATAGTTAGACTTGCTAAATCCCTAAAATCTTCATTCAAAACACCTTTTTCACACACATCTTCATCGCATTGTCCTCCAGCCTCCGCTAGTCCATCTTTCCTTTACCTTTATCTGCAGTATAAGGAAAAGAGTATCTGTAAGCTTGAGAGCTTAGTAAGAAACCATCTACCTCACTAAAACATGCATACGATGCAATTTATGTTTTTAAAGCATGCTATTTGAAATATATGCTGATCAGGTAAAAGCATAGCATGGCATACAAACAAACTAGTCATAGAACTATCACATGTATCAATAAGAAAGAGCTAAGCTAAAGCATGAACTAAGCTAAAACTAAAACTAAGCCAGAACTGAATCTAAACTGTATACACAACTGATTTGTGAGTTTTGAAAACTATTTATCATAGATAGATGAAAATAATACTCATGCTGCTGTTTGGGCCCGGCAATTGTACTTGTTATGCGCACATCCCTAACTAGACCCGGGTTTGTAAGTCCCGAATTTAGTAGGGTTTACTAGGTTATCTAAACCTAGGGACGACTGTGGGAGCCCAACCCAATGAACATCTAGTCCAATACAGTGTCACTGCTAAAATAAAATACTGGTTATAGCTAAATTTGTTATTTTGCTAATTCTAGGTTGTCTGAACCTAGAGCTAGGTTATCTGAACCTAGAGGCGACTGTGGGAGCCCACCCATTGGACCGTAGTCCCATAAAAGCTGTAATAAAACTGAACATGCTGTAAAAATGCTTCTATTGCATTTACTGAGCTATTAAAATGCCTAAGTTGCATTTTTAAATGTGCTGAACATACCATCGAGCACTTGGTGTGCGCTATTGCACGCCCTATGTGCCAAGAATCCATATACTAATAAACTAAAGCATGAAATCACACGAGAACTACTTATACTACAGGTGAGGGGTTTCTTACCTCCTACGCTAGTTTTTCTTGCAATCCAATCGCTAGGTTTTCCAGAGAAGGGATCTCTTCGACAATCTTCTCGCGTCTATGCGTTCTTCTCGCGGAGAGGAGCGTCCTCGTATCTTTGATGTTGCCGGAAGATACTCCTATGACCCTAGGGATGGAACCCTAGGTTCTTCCTTGGGCTTGGGCGCCGAGAGGTGAGGAAGGGAGAGGGGTCGGCGGGTGAGGGTTTGAGGAAAAGAGTTTAACGACTAAAATTAATCAATCCCCACTTAAGCCTCCTATTTATATTAAGTGCTTAATTCGGTCAACTTAAATATAAATATAATTGGTCCCCTCTTCTTTCAGCACGGCCCTGCTGGGTTCACTTGGTTACTAGAGTTCACCATAAGGCGTAGGACCCAATAGGTCTCGGGTTCGATTCCCGCTTAGGCCATTTTACGTTTCCATTTGTTTTTTCTACTTCCGCTACTCTAAAAATTCCATAAAAATATTCTAAAATTTCAGAAAAATCATAGAATATTTCTAAAATAATTTTGAGAATTTTCGGGCGTTACAAAAAGTTTTAGTGGGTCAAGGATTAGATGATATCAAGCAAATAGGCTTGAGGGAGCGGCCTTTCGTTTGAGGGGAGATTGTTGGGTTCCAAATAAAGTCCCACATTAAAAATACATGGAAAGAATTATAGATTTATAAGGGAAAGATATCTCTATTAGTATGAGCCCTTTTGAGTAGAGCCCAAATATAAAACCATGAGAGCTTAGTCTAAAGTGGACAATATTATATCTATATATCTAAATTCTTTTGGTCCTAACATTAACCACGTGGATTTGCAGAGCGCTCCGATGAATCCTAGGAAGGAAGCACCAAAGAGAGGAGGTTACAATGACAACCAGGAAGTTCTCTAGCGCAGCCACTCTGACACTCCAGTAAATCTCCGATGGAGGAGAAAGAAGTAGACGATGAGTTGTAAAGTTAGGGTTTGAATTATTTATATGTGCTTACCTCTGCCTATAGGGATGAGCTACTTTTTATAGGGCACTAGCTGATTCCCGCGTGTCTCACATGTCCCTCAATCCCTACGTTTGTTACCCATGTTTCTCGAGTTACCCATGTTTCTTGGAGTAACAGGCCATGTATACTCATTTATTTCAGAATAAATGGGTACGTTTCCTACGCTTTTTTAGGATAACAGTTGTGTTATCCATGTCTTCAGCAAGCAGCCACATATCTCCTTGGTTACCATCAATAGATATCCTTCGGGTTTATCCGGGGTGTGCCTAAGTCAAGCATCCTGGGAATTGGGAGTCAGAGTTGGTATTCAGAGTTAGGACCTCCTGAGTCGTGAGTCAAGTGGAGGGCTACTCCACCTTAATTTTTAACTGCCACCTTGATAGGATCATTGACTACCTTGGTCGCATGGCACCCCTTATTATCCCCCATATTATTATTTAACTAGAATAATTTATCTCCTTAATTAATATATATGAATCCTCATGAGAGTGTGAATAATGATTCTAGAGTCTGCACCTTCCTGTTTTAGGGTTGAAAATGTTGGATCCTCCTAGGTCCATGAGTATAAGTCTAATCCTATTCTATGTTTGTGCCCTTGATATGTCCAATAGACTTCACCCAATACTAAAGTTAATTTTCTGCCTTTGCTTGAAGTTTCTACTCAAGTTGACACAAGGACAGGCTGGAAAGATATACCAACGGAGCAAACGCAACCAATTATGATGACACATAAGGCAATGAATACTAGTTGCTCAAGCACCATTATCCTTTGTCAATGGCAAACTTTCAACACAAGTCAAATATGATGACCCATAAGGCAATGGATAAGCATCCCTATAGCTATGAAAATAACGAAGAGTGCTTGAAAATAGATGATCATCAAAAAGGCAAGAGGAACATAACCAATTGTAGCAATTGTAGTAGACACATAACCAAGCAACATTTAAAGCCTCAATAGTTCTTATAACCATGATAATTGATCATATTTTTTATGTGTCATAAATATAGAATATCAGTAACTTTTGATGTTTACAATACTAATCGTAATGCACATTCTTATAAAATCATAAATATTTTGATTTTTTTTATTTATATTTGAATTTTTTTAACAAATTTTATAATAATAAAATCATACATATTTTGATTTTTTTTATTTATATTTGAATTTTTTAAACAAATTTTATAATAATCTTTTAAAACTATATATATATATATAAGTGATCAAAATTGACTCTGAGCGTCCAGAAGTGATCCGGACGCCCAGAATCCCATTTAGTCACCCACAGAAGCGCACAAACGGGATGTATAGTATATATAACACTCTTGTACAATCGTGAGTGACGTACTTATGTGGTGTTGCCAGCTCAATTTCTTTAGATTATTAAATTCTTTTTATTCTCTCTCCCCTCCCTTCCGCCCTCTATTCAAAACTTGTGGCTCGGTTTCTAATCTTTTGACTTTCCCAAATCTAAATTTCCCTCACTCTCGCACCTTCTTTCGTTGTCGTCTTCCGTTGCTCTTGCTCCTGCTAGTAAGCAAAGCAAAGAAGAGGCAAGCTAAGCATAACTTACAGTTGCATGCTTGTTCTCAAGATGGATGGAAGCTCCCCAAACTGCCACCGCAAACAAAGGCGACGCTACATGTTACTTAGCACTTCTCTCCATTCTCGATTTTTAATCTCTCGACTTTCCCAAATCTCGCTCTTGCTCCTTCCTTCACCATCATCTTTTGTCGCTCTCACTCCTATCCGCAAGCAAAGTAAAGAAGAGGCAATCTAAGTACAACTTACAACCGCATACTTTTCTCGAGTTGGCTGAAAGCTCCCTAAACTACCACCGTAAACAAAGCTGACTCTACACATTGCTTAGCACCCCTCTCCATTCTCGATCGTAAGCATTTCCACTCCACTGTTTATTTTTCAACGTTGTTCAATATTTTTTTATTAAGATTTATGCTACAACATACAATCCCTAGTTGTTACAACATGTAGCAACTACTTGAACAGTTAGTTGCTACACGTTGTAGCAGCTACTTGGACAGTTAGCTGATACAATGTATAGTAGCTACTTGGATAGTTAGCTGCCACAACGTACAAGCCCTAGCTACTACAACGTATAGTAGCTACTTGGATAGTTAGTTGTTACATGTTGTAGCAGCTATTTAGACAGTCCAAAAAACCTTTTCTTACAATGAAGTATAATATTTTTTGATAAATTTTAGATTTTTTAGTTATAAAATTTACAGGAAACTTGTCAAACATCATTTCTCATATTTCATAACCAATGATAAGTTGTTTCATTTTAAGTTATAATTTTCTCTAATCCTAATATATTATTTATATGTGATTCTAAATGATTTATTTAATATAGGGAAAAATATATATTATCTTTATTGGGCATCGGCCAGATGTTTATGATATCTGGATAGAAGCATCTACACAAGTTAATTATTTTATGGGTGTTATACACAAGTCTTTTGAGAGTAAAAAGGAGGAAAAAAGAGCTTTTGAAGAACACTTTGATAAAAATCTAGGACCTACTTCCTTTACATAGAGAGGAAAAGAAAGTTCATATGTAGCTTCAAACATAGTATCAAGTTCAAACTCAGAGAGAAAACCTTCGAACACTGAAAATTTTAGAAAATTAAAAGATACATTGGAAGAGACAAAGAAAAAGTTAAATTCCCTACAAATAAATTAGTGATGAAGAATAAATATGGTATATAAAATTGTAGTGTTTATAGGTCTTCTGTCTTAAACTCTTCCATGATGTATTAACTCTTGAATAAATTAGTTATAGATATTTATATTTATCTTGTTGTCATGGTTTCTATCCACTATTATAGTTCATATGTTGATACATTTTAATGTACTATGATTCAAGTTATAACTACTACAATGTGTAGCAGCTACCTAACACTAGCTACTACACATTGTAGCAGTTACAACTGTGTTTTATTACTATCTCTAATTGAAAGTATATTATGCAATAAATCCTAAATCGGGCGAGCAAACATTTCGAACCATCATTCTCTACAGTTATCTTGATGCCCAACGGTGTCTTCATTGATCAACCTCTGGTTTTCTCATCCAAAGCTTTGCCTCTATCATAAGTTTTTCGTTAGGGTTTAGTGTTTTGATTCTTCTCTTCTTGGTTTAGGCTTTTGATATTTTAGAAATTTTTAGGATTTTGATTCTTCAACCTACATGCTACAATGTTAGCTATTACAACGTGTAGTAGCTACTATCCATTAGCTGTTACAACGTGTAACAGCTACTTAGACAGGTAGCTTTTATACGTTGTAGCAGCCTCTTAAACTGGTAACTGCTACATGTAGTAGCTTCTTGGATAGTTAGCTGCTACAACGTGTAAAATCTAGTAGCATTAAAAATCTAATAGCTCACTAGCTTTACAATTAGCTGCTACAACGTGTAAAATATCAAAAATATTTTAACCAACTTGGTAAAAAAAATTAAAATCATTTTAAATTAATCAAAAATACTAAAAATTACTGTACACATTAGCAGCTACTATCCAAGAAGCTGCTACAACATCAATATTCCCATATTTAATGATTAATAAAATCTAACGATGAATTTATGGTGACTTATCAATTAATTAATGGTCACCTACCTACTCTGGTTCATTGATTCATCACTTCCATAGAATGATCACTCATACCTATTATAAACCATTGCCCATGAACATAGGAAAAATTTAACTTTGTTAAAGGGCAACTTTGGGCGTGTGATACTCCTATTCCCGGATTTTATAGTGGCCCTATTTTCTTATAAATTGATGGTATCGCAGAGGGAGCCTTCTCATTATCGCTTCCATTTCATTACTCTTTTATGAGCCTCCTCATTTCTTTCATCATTCCTTTCATGACACTTTTATGAGTAGCATAACTATGGTGTCATCTTCCCAACACCACCTTCATCATTCCTTTCATGGCATCAACTGTATTTGTCTGAAACTTGGTTGTGTGTCTTCCTCCCAAAATGAAAATGACAAGGTGATCATGTTGTCTTCCGCAGTGTATTGTAAGTTTTCATATGGATGTACATAGGCAGTTTGGGGTTCAAAAAGGAATATCTTTACTGCAAACACCATTCCATGTGCTATTTTTCATCTTCCAGACTATGTGCCCCTATAAATTTTAAGAAGCCTCTTTTATTGATCAAAGTCGATCTGATCGCCCAAACTTCTCCCACCACTACGAGAGGGAGACGGAAAAGACAAGAAGGGCAACCACTTCCATCAACATATTCTTGGAATGACATAGGGTGTCTGTAAGGCTAGTTAGATGTCAATGTTCACACATTCACACCTACAATATAATAAGACAAGAAGTTCTCTAGCTTGCCATTTAATTCAATCAAATAAATACATTTGATCTTGTGATAATCTTGATGATACATTAAAATGTTAATTTTCAACCATAATATGATACCTTGCAATGTTTAGTGGCTGCTACAACATGGCAAGTTGCTGCTACAACATGGCTACTGATGGCGTTGTAGCAGTTATGGTCAAGTAGCTACTACAATATGGAAACAACTAAGGTTTAAGTTAACCACGTAGTAAAAATTGGTCTAATTGTATTGTAATCACGTAGTAAAAGTTGGTATAAATGTCACGTGGTCATTTGATTTATAACATCCTCTAATGTTACATTAACTTCGGATAGTTGTTGTCACAGCTGCATAAATTTAATTTGATTCTTTTTCTCTCGTAAAAGGATAGCATCCAACTCTTTTCTCGCCTAGTTCAGTTGTTCTGTGAAAATCTTAATATATGTGCGAGTTATATGATTATCTATGGGTTAAATGAGATACCTATTTGGATTAATTTATAAAATTCATAAATTCATAAGGAAAGAAAGATATAATAGAAGAAGGATGGATAATACATATCCAGAAGTAGATGAGTTTACTAATAGAGATGGTCTTTCAAAGGCAAAAGGCATAGAGCTTGAATTCTCATCGATAGAGGATTCTTTAATACTACCCTCAGTGGGTTTTGTCTTCCTACTAAAGACAGACACGATCCTTGAAGAGTTCAACTAAAACTACTGTATAAGAGGATGGAGGGCTAAGCAGGGTGAAAGAGTGAGTTAGGTTAATAGATGATTTATAGGGAAAATGGTTCTAACAACATGCACTCTTGATAAAGACAACTCAAACTGAACCGTCTTTTCAAAACTATAAAAAGGGTCATCAAAAGACTCGCTAGGTTACGTTCAAACAACTTTTCAAAACCTATGAAAAGATAGGGCAGAAAGTAAATACAAGGATAACAAACCATCGAGCCTTAAATCCTACTATACACCTACTGTGCAATAGTTGTGTAGCATCTAAAAATTTATCAAAAGAAAAGATTACAAAACCTAAACCACAATGAACCCGCCCCCCCCCCCCCCCCCGAACGTCAAATGATGATTCATCGGTGATGCAGTGATAAAAGGGGGCCCACTAAGTGCGGGTCAAAGGACGAAGATAACAGCCAACGTGGAGGTCAAAGTTAAGGAGGTCAATGCCAGCGAGCTAACCGGCTCACCGAATGTGGGTCGAGCGAGGGTCGACTACACTGGCCGATTGGTACAGGCAATGTCCGATCGACAAGAGACTTGCCCAAGCCGACCACCCATCTAGATTTCCAAACACAAAGTGCAGATCAACAGAATGCTAAGGAGATCGAAGTGCCTGTCTGAGCAGGAGGGGACAAGCTACTATACCCAGTCACCACAAGGAAGAACAGCCAAGGTCGATTGAGCGGAGGAGTCCCAGCCAAGCGACTACGCCGCTCGACTGAATAGCGGGAGCATTGTCGTATCTCTCAATATCCTTTTGGGAGATAGTGTCACTGACATGAGGCATGGTCAACAGGCGGATTATACAACTAAAACTTCTACTGTCTTGTCAGGGATATGCATGTCCTATTAAGGTAGGATGTTAGAGGTATTTTCCTGACAAGTCTTTTCATATGACAAATTGGAGAACATGCCCATGCCTCAAGGAGCGTGCACATCGCCCACCAGGGTACTATATAAAGGGGTGTCTATACATCGACAGAGGTATGTGTTATTCACTATTCATGCTCCGTCTTTTTCCTCTTTTTGATAACTGACTTGAGCGTCGGAGGGTCAACGTTGGGGACCCCTTCCCTAGCTCAGTACTAACATTTCCTGTGTTGCAAAGTGGAGCAGAGTCTACATCCAGTCAACACAACAGCCAGATCCCCAGCTTTCCATCTCCATAGTTTTCGGATAGGATCATATTGGCTCCATTTGTGGGAACGTAGCCTACATCCAAAACTTGAAGATAGAGGATGTTGGACGACTTACTATAGTGACTTTGACAAAGGAGGAGTTGGATATGCTGATACAAGCTCGAGCGGCAAAAATGGTGGAGCAACAGCAGCAACAGGCATTAACCGAGCACCAGGTACAAGAGCTCGCAGCCTCAGCAACGAGTCATCAAGCCAGATATGGAGACCGAACGAAGCATGTACCCATTCAAGGGCAGAGTAAGAAGTCGACCAGCACATATGGAGATGCGCCCAATGCGTTGATCCCCTTCCATCATGCACTGTTCCACACTCTATCAGAAGAGCAAGGCCGAGCGAATAGGAAACTAAGATCCTTCTCGGACGAAGCGCTCATTCGGGACGCACGGAAAGGGAAAACACCTAGGAATGATGATTCACCCGAGCGGATCAATCAATAATTCTCACAAAGGATTTTAGACGACCCTCTGCCAAGGCACTACACCCCGCTAACAATCGGGGAGTACAATGGAATGACCTATCTGGATGACCACTTGGCCAAGTTTGATAACATAGCCACACTTCATCAGTACAACGACGAGTGAAGTGTCGGGTCTTCCTTATTTCCCTTTCCAGATCAGTGCAGTGCTGGTTCAGAAGAATGTCAATGGGTTAGATTCATAGCTTCAAAGACTTCCGAGTGGCATTCTTGCACACCACTTCGCTAGCAGCTGCCACTACTAAAAGATGAGCGTTAACCTGTTTTCCTTGAAGCAAGGGCCCAAGGAGGCATTGAGGGCCTACATCAGGTGCTTCAACCAGGTGACCATGGATATTCCATCAGTCTCCTTGGAAATATTGGTGAATGTCTTCACCCAGGGACTCACCAAAGGGGAGTTCTTCAGCTCCCTCATTTGGAGGTCGCTGAAGGACTTCGACCACCTGCTCAGGAGGGTCACGGAATACATAAACGTAGAAGAGGCCCAAGCAATGAGAAGGAAGGAGGTGCCCACCGAGCCCACATCAACGCCCGAGCGGCGACCACTGAGCGGCGACCACCGAGCAACCATCAACCACCTAAGGAGACCTGATCGAGAGGAGCGCAACAACACCAAGAGCTTCAAACACATGTCGTGTAGCATGTGGTAGTCGGTTGTCCAAAATCGATTAAGGGAAAGTTATGGACGCCAATGTTTTGCTCCTTCCATCAATCGACGACGCACAACACAAGCGACTGCTATGACCTAATGTCGATTACCAATCGACCGGCTCCTCCATGATACCTTTGTCGCTCACGGACTCATGAGTGATGACATCGACACCGATCGGATAGGTGCAAAGAAGAAGATAGATGGACGGACGAACAGTGCCATCGTCATCCCCAAAGAAGAAATAGCACAAGTCCCATTCGAGCCTCTGCTGAGCGGACTAGGCCCTCGACTCAGGAGGAGGAGAACCTAAAAAACGCCGCTTGGGGTGAAATTGGAATGATCGCCGGTGGGCAAAGCGGCGATGATTCTAACCAGCGAGAAAGTCGCACGCCCGGTGGCTAGAGATACATGCTATTGGATGCAGCAATGAGAAGACCGAGGGACCTGAGATCAACTTCGGCTCTCGAGACTTAGAGAGAGTAGAGATCTCTCATGATGATGCCTTGATATTTGGGTTGTAATAGCTAACTATACTATTCGCCGAACTTTTGTTGATATAGGTAGCTCGGTGAATATAATATTTAAGAAGACATTCGATCAGCTGTAAATTGACCAGAGTGAACTGTAGCCCATGATGACCCCACTCTACGAGTTTATAAGCAATGAAGTATTGTCGATCGGCCGGGCATGGCTGGCCATATCACTCGGAGAGGAGCCACTCAAGAGGATAAGGACCACAAACTTCATTGTGGTAGACGTGTCATTCACTTACAATGTCATATTGGGTCGATCAACCCTGAATGAGTTTCGAGTAGTGGTGTCCACCTTCTGCCAGAAAATCAAGTTTTTGGTAGATAACGAGATGGGTGAAGTTAAAGGTGACCAGTTGGCAGCTCGGCAGTGCTACGTCATGTCACGCCCCAGAGGAGTCTCTGTCCGAAGAAATTTCGCCAGCATCTCCCCTGTACGGGTGACAATCTGAGGCAAATCTACATACAAAATATACATCAGCCACAAGCGGCTGGACTATACACACAACCACGCAGTTTATATCATCAGCCCACTCGACTGGAATAAAATAAACAATCACACAGTTCTATATATATTTAACAGCCTACTCAGCTGTACTAAAACAAAAAAACACAACGGAAAAGGACAACACATACAACCCAAAACTAAACTGCTAGCCGGTTAGGCTTACACAACACAACAATATAACAACTCCAGGAACAAAATCGGTATTCAACGCTAAATACACGAATTATAAATACCGAAGTAAAAATATAACAAAAGCGTAGACATGTCTTCTGATGTGCTGTGGGGACTGGCAGCCAGGATACTCATACTCCAAGCGTCTCCATAAACAACCTAGTACCTGAAAAGATAGTGTCCACGGGGGTGAGTTCAACAACTCAGCAGATACCTAGTTGACTTGTATAGTAAACTATAACAAATAGTAATAACTATGGAGTACAGTCTCCTGAACAAAAGTAGGTAATGCATAATAGAAAAGGCTGAAGAGTACTATACTCACCATGGCCACCTATCAGAATAATCAGGTCGTCAGATCGGAAGTGTCATAAATCCTGTATGCATGTCAAACATATGCATTCATCCAAATGCAGCATATAAGTGCAACAAACACAAGCAGTAAATGCATAAATGTGTATGATGCCAATGATGCGTCCTGGTCACCCCTGACGCCAGTCAGTCATCTCACACACAATAGTGAGGCCGAGTGGGTAGGGTTGTGACAACCGTGCACTCTGTCATCACTGCTCCTGATGAGTGACCGAGTGGACGGGATGCTGTCGGAGTACTCCTGTCCTTTGACCCCAAATCATAAATGGGGAAGCTCAATGCTCTCATCTCCCGGTACACGATGACGGGGAGGTATCTCTGCCGGCTACCACGCTGAGTCACCTGACCAACGGAGCCAAACAGAGTCCACCGTCTGCCGGCTACTACGCTGCTACACTAAATGCCAGCGGAGCCAAACAGAGCGGAATTGTCTGCCGGCTACCAAGCTGAGTCCTCAGACCAACGGAGCCAAACAGCAGAACCGCCACACACCTGTCGGATATACCACTAACCCATGAGTGGTGGTGTGTGCAGTACATGTAACTGGCGATGTGCTCGACCATAGTGGAGCCGACAATCGTGCAGCATGCAATCATGATGCATGACACTAAGCATAGTAATAAACTGATCAGCATAACCATATCCATATATATAACACGAGTATCGTAATATCGATGGTCAAATACAAAGAAATAAAGTACACAGGCCAGATAGAATATCAACAACCTAGGTTCTGAACATAACAAGCATGGTATGTCACTACCTCACTGAGCATATATATAATCATATGGATACTAGCATAAAATGCATAACAGGTGAGCAAACAAGCATGAAACGAGAATCCGGTAGTGACGTACCGAAATAAGGACGAACATAATTATTACTAAAGGCTATAACCTACTAGACATATCAACAAGACATATCAAAAAGATAAGTCAAGGTACCCGCCTTTATCTGTAGTCCGTATCGCAATAAATCTCGTATCAAGACATCTGTCTCCAATCAAAGTCCTGCAAATCACGTGATGTACAATTTAGCTAATTTCATAAATAACAACTAGCTAAATCCAACCCAACGTAATTAGGGAAAAACTCTAATCCAACTATGAACTTCATTTCACCCAAATCCATTTACTAAAATAAATTTAACCCAACCTTATCAACCCCTTTAATTAATTCATATGGCAAACCATTTACTAACCAATCAATTTAACATAAATCCAGTATGATCCAAATAGATGATAACTCTATTTTTAATCCACCAATCAAAGTACCAATTCAATAATTCTAACAATGCTCATGAAATCAACTAATTAACTCCACTTATCTAGTTAATAATGATATCTCCACATACTCACCAAATCAACCAATTTATCATCATCTATATATTATCACTATTCTAAATATGTAATCATTTCATAGCTCAACTCACCTAACTTGGATTTCTCCTCCATCAACTCACGGCTAGAGAGGGTCACTTCCGGAATAGGATGGTCGGAACTGTGATTCGTCTGTGAATAGTGCTGACCGAAACTCCAAAGACAAGTCAAACATTAAATCTTCACATCCCAATACATAGAATGGAAAACCAATCACTGCTAATCAATTTCGGGCATTCGCCTTACCTCAATTTGAATGTATCACTGTTGATCCAAAGTCGAAGATGTTGGCTGCCGGAACAAGCTAGAGGTCCTGCTGGAAACAAGAAACAACACCACAGCCTGAGATCAAACAATCGGGTGCTCCACCAACCCAAATCCTTCGGGCACAATCTCACCTTGTTGGCTCGGGTCTAGGGCACGGCTCAAGAACAAGGAGTCGGCGGTGATCAACAGGGCAGCGCACGAGAACGGGCTGTAGTGGGCGTGATGGTCGTGCCTGGACAGAGGAGGGATCACAGACAGCGGCAAGGCGGTGTGAGCGGAAGAGGCGCGCCGGCAAGGGAGGAGAAGCACATCCCTCAGCCACGGCTCCGATACCGGAGGAAGAAGTAACCGGCGCCGAGAGAGAAAGACCTAGGGCTCGGTGTGTGGCCGGTGACAGGGCTTTATCCTTGGCTCTCGTCGGCCGGCGAGGATAGATTGGCCGAGAGGAGGAGCCGGCGGTGCTCTCGTGGCGGTTAGGGCAGAAGATCGGGAGAAGAATGTTCGGCATCGGCGCATGGTTTCGACGGGGAAGAAGGAAATAAGAAATAGAAAAGAAAATGTATTTATAAATAGCATTTCCTCACTTAAATGGGTAGCCTAAACAGGCTTTTCCCGGGGCCATATTTTATCCCCGTAAACTCGTCCATATGAGCTCCGAAAAATTTTCAAAAATTCCGGAAAAATCCCTTATCATTATTTGCTAATTTTCAGTATTTTACACGTCAAGATGGTCAAATTCGAAGTGAGGGCCGTGAAGAAGATCTCATGCTTGGAAGTGAACACCATCATAGAAAAACCCCTTGCCCTAGTCTATGAGGAAAAGGAGGAGATTCAGATCCATCCCAGCATGGGTTGAGGCTGCCGACCTAGCGTACAGGTAGCGAATGAGGCAGAGCTACAATTAGATGTTAATCCCTTGGTCATTCCAGGTCAGTGGCTTAGTTTGAAAAAGGGTGAAGCAGGTCGATGATGTCACCAAGCTGGAAGCCCCATGAGGAGGACCCTACATCATCATTCAGAAGCTCCACTTGAGAGCCTACTATCTGCAAGATGGAAATGGGAGAGGGCTAGAGCGGCTTTCGAATGCGAACCATCTCCAATCGTATAGGGCAGGTGAGAGGTGCATAGTTAAATTTTGATAAGATTGTATAAGCATATGTTCTGTGAATGCAGGTGAACAATGAATAAAATTCACAAGATTCCAAGACTCTTGAGCCGATCAGCCAAGTTAAAATTCGAGCGGTGACTATAAGCCCTAGTCTTCGTCAACAGTCGAGTGAGGACTATAAGCCCTAGTCTTCATCAATAGTCGAGCGGCAACTATAAACCCTTGTCTTCGTCAACAATCAAGCGGTGACTATAAACTATAGTCCTCGTCAATAGTCGAGTGGTGACTATAAACCCTTGTCTTCATCAACAGTCTAACGGCGACTAAAAACCCTTATCTTTGTCAATAGTCGAGCGGTGGCTATAAACTCTTATCTTTGTCAACAGTCGAGCGACGACTATAAACCCTTGTCTCCATCAATAGTCGAGCGGTGACTATAAATCCTTGTCTATGTCAACAGTCGAGCAACAACTATAAACCCTAGTCTTCGTCAACAGTTGAGCGGTGACTATAAACTCTAGTCTTCGTCAACAGTCAATCAACGACTATAAACCCTCATCTATGCCTTCAATAGTCGAGCGGCGACTATAAACCCTTGTCTTCATCAATAGTCGAGCGGCGACTATAAACCCTTGTCTTCGTCAACAGTCAAGAGGCAACTATAAACCCAAGTCTACACATCAACAGTCAAGCGGCGGCTATAAACTCGAGCCTAGGATGAATAACAGCTGAGTGGTAGCTCTAAAACTGAGTCAGTGATAAATAAAGCTGAGCGGCTCCATAAAGCCCAATAGTAAAGTTAATAGGTCGAGTAATGACCAAAGCAAAGACGCATCGCTATGATATAGTCGTTCAACTTATGATGGAATGAGCATTCAGACGTCTCTGAGACAAGTTACACTGACTATCGGGAAAGCAGTGAATTATACTTGGAGAAATTTCACACAATGTAGGGATCTAGTGTGCTAAACACACAGAAAGCACAACGAAATATTAAACTAGATCCTCTCCAGAAGATCCATGCGAAGGAGAAACAATCATATACTAAGTTTGATGAGATTTATACTTTTATTGCATGCCCTTCACAATCCTGATGATAAGTCTTCTTTGGATGCAGATCTCAGCGCGACCAAGTTGTCGCACCTCTACTATATCCACACAAATATGTCCTTCGTTCATCACACAAATTAAGCCTTCGGAGAAGAACCACCTTCATGGTGCTAGCCACACAAGGTGATTCGGCCAAGAGGAAGGATCGACCAAGAGGAAGAAGGAAAGATCAAGAGTCTCTCCAATTTTTCATCTAATGAAAATTTCATCAAAAATCCTATTTATATTCATCCAATGAATACCAAGGGTTTTTGTCTCTTTGTCTTCCTCTTATTAATGCATGATTAATCCGATTAATCATCATTGTCTTTTCATCTTCCTTTGTGAATATCAAGGGTTTTTGTCTCTTTGTATTCCTATTAATGGATTGGATTATTATATTGAATTAACCATTAAACCAATAACCCAATAAGTCTAACTCATCAATCCAATGTATCTAATTCAGATTGCACTCAATCCAATGAGTGGATTCATTTGAGTCTAACTCAATGAGTAAGTCAAAAAGCCTAATCATCTCATGAGTGGCTCTTAGAACTAACACTAACAAACAACGCTCAGTAGTACACAGACCACTTGAGTCGAATGGCGATGCCTGAAGGAACGTTTGCAAAAAATCTAACAAAGTGAAGGAACATCGAACGATGATGCATAAGGGAATACTTGCAAAAAATAGCTGAAGAAAGATGCACCAAATGGGCAATCATGCATTGATACTTAGAAAAATTTATACATAACATCCAGAGGGGGTGCAAAAGAAGGCCTGCGAAGTGGAAAGGGGGATCACTCGAGATAATCCAACACGTCATCTGGCAGTGACTCGATCAGCTTCTCTCGATTGATGATCTTCTTAGTCACTGTGGAAGGGAGATAGCCACCATCCTTCAGCTAGTCGAGGGTTCCATCAATGCCAAAGTTGAAGAGGCGGAGTGCGCGGTCCGTGAAACGGTCCTTGAAGGCGTCCGAGTGGAGATAATCCCACTTGAGGACTTCAAACCGACCGGTCTCTTCATCTTGATAAATTTAGAGGGTCGACCAGGATGTTTCCAACTCGGTCTTTAGCGAGGCTAAGTTAGCATCCTTGGCAGCAAGCTGGACCTTTATCGCAGCTTGCTCAGCTGATCGACACTCCCGCTTGGTGCTTAGAGCCGCCTCAGCCTCCTTCAGATTCTGAGCCAAGACCCGGGCCTCCTTATTTTTGATATCCAGGTCCTCAATGGCTCGGAGCTTCCGAGCATTGGCGGAATTGATCTTCGACTCAAAGGAGTTGGCCTGCTTGTTGAGCCTCTCCAGTTGCGAAGCCTGCTTAGCACTCTTGGCCCTCTCCGCTTGCAGCACCTCGGAGCTCTTCTACAAATCGGCTTTCAATTGGGCCACCTCAGTAGTCAGCTGCTTCGAACATGCCTGAGCAACCTTTAATTGGCCGCTCGAAGCGTGCAGCTATTGGACTTCATGCTCCAAAAACGCTAGCCTTTGGCACATGGCCAGGCTCTCGACTAAGTACTGCAGTGGCAATAAGATTGTAAGTGTTGAGCGGGGTAAAAGCAAGTAAATATAAAGGTAATATACATACCCCGGTGGCCATCCGGGCGTAGCTGTCAACAAGTTTCCTTAGGGAGATGACCGTCGCACGGGCCCTAGCATCAGCCCACACCTGTTCTAGCGACCCTTGGATCTGAATTTGGTGTTTGGGGGAAAAGGCCTAGATGTCATCTTATTGACGCCATTCAGCAATGGGCAGGTGGATGATGGTGGTTATGTGCCTCTGGTCACTTAGACCAAAGGGATGAGAAGTCGCTTTACCTATGGACTTTGGCATCGGGGATGGTCAGATGATTGACACATGTGCCACCGGCGAGGAGTGCAGTGGCATGTATGCGATCAGAGACGCACAGATAGTCCTCGAAGGCAGCCCAGACAGAGAGGACATCCGGTCAGAAGATACAGATTTAGGAAGCTGGGCAGCTGCCAGCTCAGGAAAGGCGAGAGAGGATGTCTCACCCCGCTCCAAGGACGAGCGTGAGCCGGCTTGGGTGGGAGTTTGCAGGGTGGAAGTGCCGGCGTGGGAGGAAGCTTCCCCGCAGTGCCTCTTGCGTTGTATCAAAGGTTAGCGGGAGGTAGCAGACTCTGAGGGCACCGCGATCAGCAACATGGAAGATCGTTCGAGAGGTATGTCAGCTATAACAGCTGCAGCTCTGCTAGCCGCTCTCTGACGGGCTCCACCCTTGTAGCCGACGCGTGTGTCCCTCCAGCCTCGCCGAGTGAATCGTCGGAGTGGCTGACCGGCTGTAGGCTGCTACTCTCCAACTCGATCACGCCAACATGCAGCATTAATTTCTACATCCACAAGTCTACTCTTGTTGGCCAAACGTGCTCTCAGCATGATTTGGGCTTCAAAAAAGGAAGAAAAATCAATTAGATTCAAAGATGAGGAGAAGAAAGGGCGTACCTAGGTTGGACGGTAACCGCGTGTGGGTCGGGCGCAGGCCGAACACGTATAAGACACCCTCCAATAGCAACTAGTGGATGTGAAATTTCTGACCGACCAAACTGGAGGCTGCTTGGAGATAGCCCGATCGGCTTCGGTATCTCCTGAACAATGAAGGTGTCATCACTTCCATTTGCCAGTCAGTCGGGAAGTCATACAGATCAGGAAAGCAAATGAAGAAATAGTGCTCCCTCTAGTGCTTATTGGAGGAAGACATCTTATCAAAAAAACATGGAGCCGACTCGGGCTTAGAATAGAAAGGTCCCTAGCTCGGATAATTTAGGGTAATAAAAGTAATGGAAGACCCGAGATACTAAAGGGATGTTATGCAGATGAAATAACATGACAACCCCGCATAGTAACCTAAAAGAGTTCGGCACTAATTGGTGTAGGGAGATGTGGAAATATTTACAAACAACAAAAAAGAAAAGATGAACAGGAAATCAAAGACCGACGCAAAATTGGTCCTTAAAGAAGGGCAGGAAGCCGCCTGGAGGCTCATAGGGTCGGTCATAGGCAGAAGGAATGGCTACTTGATAGTCAGATAGGAAATGGTATGTGGATCTCATCTAGTCTATCTCATCTCCATTAAATTTGGATTCAGTGGAAGTATACTAGAGCCCGGGAGCGGGCATAGGGAGTTGCTGAGAACCAGCCATCGAAAACAAGGAAAGTGAGAAAAAGCAAAGAACGGATTCAACAAAAGGAAGAAAGAAGAACCTTACTGAGAAAGGTCACTAGTGAAGATGGGGAGGAGAAACGTCACAGAGAGTGCTCGAAGACTAAAGCACAAGGCAATGTAAAGAAGACGACGAGAAGATGAATGTTTATAAACCTCGCAGTCGATCGCCCAAAGTCGTCCGATCAAGGGTTACTTAAAACCAAGATGAAATTGGTTGTGGAATTTGAAAAGGAGACTATCACATCATCAGTGGATATCCGCTTGTCATGTCGAGCATGCGGCAACAGAAAGTGGGACACGTGGTAGCCGGCTACCGGAGAGCATTAATGGAACTTAATTAAAAGGCATGGCCGCATGCTCGGCCATAATGATCAAAGATTTGCATAATTTTTTAGAAATTTAGATGATGTCAGCCACTATGAAAGGGCATTCATCTGAGAAAGAATAGAGAAATGGAAAAATTCACTAAGTGTTGTCGTCAATCATCCCAATCGGCACAGATATCTAACTATGATATAGTCGAGCAGCCGATCCACCACCAGCCTTATGAGGTACGATCCGAGCGACATCTACAAATCCAAGTCAGTAAAATGAACCCGAATGGTGGAGATTATGTGATTCGATCGGGAACTTGAGACACAGAAGGTCCAATAGGACGTGGAGGTCGCCAAAGACGTTACTTGTCCAATCAGTCAGACTTGCAGCCTCCTTCGACTAGATTTGAGGAGAAGCCTTGTGATGTAGTGATAAAGGGGGGCCCACTAAGTATAGCTCAAAGGATGGAGATAGAAGCCAAAGTGGAGGTCAAAGTTAAGGATATCAATGCCAGCGAGGCAACGGGCTCACCGAACGTGGGCCTAGCGGGGGTCAACTACACTGGCCGATCGGTGCAGGTAATGTCCGATTGGCAAGAGTCTTGTCCGAGCCGACCACCCATCTAGATTGCTAGACGCTCAATGTGGATTGGTAAAATGCTAAGGAGACTGAAGAGCTTGTCCGAGCGGGAGAGGACAAGCTACTATACCCAGTCACCACAAGGAAGAATAGCCAAGTCCCACTAAGCAGAGGAGTCCTAGCCGAGTGGCTACCTCGCTAGGCGAAATAGTGGGATCATTGTTGTATTTCTTAATATCCTTTTGGGAGATAGTGCCGCTAACACAAGGCATGGTCAGCAGGCAGATCGTACGACGGAAGTTTCTACTGTCTTGTTAGAGATATGCATTCCTTGTTAAGGTATGATGTCAAAAGTATTTTCCTGACAAGTCCTTTCATAGGATAAATTAGAGAACATGTTGATGCCTCGAGGAGCATGCACATCGTCCACCAGGACACTATATAAAGGGGGTCCATACACAATCAAAGGTATGTGCTATTCACTATTCGCACTTGTGTCTACTGTTGCTCTGTCTTGTTCCTCTTTCCAGTGACTGACTTAAGCATTGAAAGGTCAATGTCAGGGGCCCCTTCCCTAGCTCAGCACTGATATTTCCTATGTTGTAGAGTGGATCGGGGTCTACATCCAGTCAACACAGAACCACATCTCCAGCTTGCCATCTCCATGATTTTCGGACAGGATCAACCGGTGGGTTGGCTAGATTGCTAGCTTAAACGCCAATTTTCGTATGACAAGAAGGATAATGATATGATCTAAAACCTACACGGGGGAAAACTGACAACTAAAAACTTGTTCCCAACGCAGCCACTTTGACGCTCAAGTTAGAGGAGGAAGATGGATATTAGGTTTTTGTATGTAGAGCAGCGCACCTTGGCAATTATGAGAGATTCTCTTTTATAGAGAAATCACTAACATTTTCCTTTCGTTTCTATTTTTACGCCATCCTCTTTTGATCCTTTAAATAAGGTAAGATTTATTCATGCAGTCACCTTTTTCCTAAAATAACTAGGATTGGGAGACTTTTTCCTTCTACTCTGATTCTTGTGTTGTTATTCCATTAATAATGTGACATGTATTACTTAAAGGCTCCTCTATGTTGTAGCAGCTATGGTTACGTAGCTGATATAACATGAAGTCTGTGTTGTAGCAATTATAGACCCGTAATTGCTACAACATAATCTTGATTAAAATTAAATTCCACTACCTCTCATTACATTTAATGTGCTATCTGGAAATAAAATGATGTTTCAACTCCCTGAAATAAATTTCACCAATCCTCACACTTTACCTATGGAATTAACGAAATCACACTATTATAAAGATTGCATCTTAAACCCTTTATCATTATCCTAAACCCTTCAATTTTGGATAATGGATTCTCCTTTGGGAGCCAAGAAAAGAATATCATATGTTGGTCCCGTGATACTGATCAATGAATTGACATCTTTCTCTTCTTTGGGGTCTTGGGAAGACTCTTCAGCCTCCCTCCCTTCTAAACCGCTAGCAACCTTGTTGCAAAAGTGGGATCAAGCTATGAGCCAATTGAAGGGAGCCCTTCAAACACTTAGAGGCCAAGGCAGTTGTGAAATCGGCCATTGATCTACTAGAAAGCATGGAATGCTAGGGGTCGCTTTAGAAGTCTGTAGGCTAGAGAATAATCATTTTGTAAAAATATTCCTTTTGTTGTATTAATGTTTGTTTTGTTTTGTTGGTGTCTTATAATGTTTTCCTTTCATATTTTGTCTATCTAATAAAATTAGTAACTTTTATTTTTAATATTAAACTATGAGTTGATCTATCTCAGGCTCAGCCTTGTACAAACACATTGTAGCATATACGGTTACGTAGCTGCTACAATACAAGTTTGACGTTGGAGCATCTATTGTCCAGTAGTTGCTACAATGAGCTAGTCCAGTGATTTTCATGTTGTAGCAGCTACTCAAGAGTAGTTGCTACACGTTGTAGCAGTTACTGTCTATTAGCTGCTACAACATGGAATATACTTTTGATTTCATGTTCTAGCAACTAATGTCAAGTAGCTTCTATAACGTGTAGTATCTAGTCTCAGGTAGCTGCTACACATTTTAGTAGTTACTATCTAGTAGCTACTACAACATGGAATATACTTTCGATTTCACGTTGTAGCAGTTACGGTCGAGTAGTTGCTACACGTTGTAGCAACTAATCTTGAGTATTGAGCTACTTCGAATGAAAATGTTTCAAAATGTTTGTTCGCACACACAGTTTAGGGTTTATCACTTTGGGCATAACCATGAGGGCAAAAGAGTAATTGTATAATATAATTTCACTTTCACATTATAGTAGCTACTATCAGGTAGCTGCTACAACGTGAAAGCGAAATACAACTTTAATTATAATATATTAAAATATATGAAACATGCGAACTATAATACTGGATATAAAAAATGACAATAAGACAAATATAAATGTCTATTTTTCATAACTAATTTGTTCAAGAATTAATACATCGTGGAAGACTTAAAGGCAGAAAACCTATAAATACTACACCTTTAAATATCATATCTATTCTTCATCACTATTTGTAGATAATCTAACTGTTGCTTTATCTCTTCCAATGCATCTTTCAGTTTTTTAAATTTTTCAGTCTTCGATAGTTTTCTATCTGAGTTTGAACTTGATAATATATTTGAAGATACACGCGAACTTTGTTTTCCTCTCGATGTAAAGGAGGTAAGTGCTAGATTTTTATCAAAATGTGTTTCAAAAACTCTTATTACATCCTCTTTACTCTCGAAGGATTGGTGTATAGTGCCCTTAAAATGATTAACTTATATAGATACTTCTTTCCTGGTGTCATAAACACTTGGTTATTGCCCAATAAAGACAACATATGTTTTCCCTTATATTAAATAGATAATTTAGAATCACATATAAATAATATATTAGGATTAGAGGGAACACAACTTAAATTGAAACGACTTACCTGATGTGCGTAGATTATATACACTTTTATGCATATTTTGACGTACATTCATGTACTTTATTTGTATTTGATCTATGCACTTTTACACCTCTTATCATGTTTTCAACATAATTACTCTTCTTTAGCGGAGATCTACTCTTTGTATATTTTCTTATTGACAAGACACGCTTTTGGAGTGAAAATGGCATTGGTAGATGACTTGGAAAACAAACAAAGAAAAAGGGTCCAGTCGTGTGGAATCCACACAGCTGTACCACAAGCCCAGAGGAGGAGAAGGCCACAGCCGTGTGAACTCACACGGTTGTGCCACAAAGTAGAGCAAGCAACCACATGACCGTGTGGAATCCACACGGCCGTGTTAATTTCCAAAACTGAAGTAGCACACGGTTGTGTGGAATCCACACGACCATGCCACTGGACCAGAGCCAAGGTAGGCTCCGGTAGTATGGATTCCACACGGTCATGCCCGGCCCATGCCTAGCTCTATTT
The DNA here is from genome assembly GCF_018446385.1 of Zingiber officinale. Lineage (NCBI taxonomy): Eukaryota > Viridiplantae > Streptophyta > Magnoliopsida > Zingiberales > Zingiberaceae > Zingiber > Zingiber officinale. The sequence continues at coordinate 18,752,736 of NC_055993.1, read as the reverse complement.
AAGGTGGCACGCCCCCAAAGGAGTCTCTGCCAGACAAAAATCTGGCAGCATCTCCCCTGTACCAGTGACAATCTAAAGCATCAATACAAACAAAATACATCATCCACATGCGGCTGGAATATTTATATACACAACCACGCAGTTATAATCACAGCCCACTCGGCTGGAATGAAACAATCACAACTACGCAGTTATATATAAAACGGCCCACACGACTGTACTAAAAACACAGCGGAAAAACGAAGGAAAGCCCACACAAACCAAATAAATACAATGCATGCCGGCACGGCTTAAACACAAATACAACACCCAAAACCATAAGATAGTCACATGGCTACACACAAATACAATGCCAAAAATAATAAAAGAATATACAAAAAGAAAGCAAACACGAGATGAAACCGTCTTCGGATGTGACGTAGGACCCGGCGGACAGGATACTCCGAGCGACACCAACCATCTACAAGCTACCGGAAAACATAAATGTATACATGCGGTGGTGAGTATAGGTAACTGAGCGGGTAATAGAAAAAATAGTGCACGATCTACAAATAAAACATGAAAATCAAAAGTATACAGTCTCAGTAGGGAATAAAGAAACATGATCATACTATCATAATCAATGCACCTAAATATATCTGACATACCGACATAGCCAACAAATACAACTACCTGTACCAGTCTATCCCACAAGATATGATGACCATAGCTGACATACAAACTGCATAGACCACAACTACCATAATGATAAATACATACCTAATCTGGAATCGACGCAAGGTACAAAGATCAATAAACTCACTGGATCTGCAACAGACATACCCGTGACACCTGTGCAATATAAATACGACTGCATATACATGTAAAATAAATGACATGTATGCAGCATGACAACCATATGCAACAAGCATATCTCAAACAAGTGCAACAACCACAATCACATGCAACTAGTATCTACTAGGCATGTATGCAAATATATATCCACAGATGCACCGCGCATCATATGCAAATGTGCATGCATGCTCCATGGTCACCACCGCCACCTCTCCAGACACCACGACCCCTGTATGGCCGAGAGGCTTGGGTCCGTGACAAACCATACAAGCCTCACGCACGTAACCGCTATAAAGCGACTGAGGCGACAGTATACTATGTAGTTATCTAACTACATAGCTAAGGGTCCCTGACCACTCACAACTCAAGCTCTCCGACTACTGTACCCTCAAGACCCACTACTCCAGAGTGGTCGAGGCTGACAGAGTGACAACACTGAGCAGCTAAGTAAGCGCGACAGGACATAGCTCCACTCTCAGCTACCACTCTCCATCAGTGGTAGAGTGGACAGCTATAAAAACTGACAACCCTCTCAACTACAAAGGAGACGATAGTCGTCAGTATGCAATGAATGATGAACATGATATATATATATATATATAATCATGATACAGACACCGTCATCATCCATGCAAACTCTAACTCCACATAAGCACTCCACAACATGAATATAATCGTCATGATAAATCCACACATCGCACCAAACACATGTACACAACTATACGCGTATAATCAACCAAAAATCTCCAATAATCCACTGGACACATATGCACCGAACGTAAGTACAATCAACATGTATCGTCCAATAATAAACACATCAGACACGTGTATAAACCACAAACATACAATCAACACAACTCCTCCAAAAGTACATAACCAAACACGTGTGTACCTACAACATGCAAATGTACGGTCAACATGATGACTCCTAAAACACATACCAAGCTACGCGCAATCCATATTATATGCAAAATCAGCATGGTAAATCCAACCACTCGACAATCCCTACAATACATACTCTACACGCGTAATCACAGTAGAGTAGAAATCAAGAGTTGAGACTGTATATGATATAACTAGATCATCTCTAAGCTCAAGCGAAAGTATCAAGCAGGAAAAACAGCAAACGAACCCGATATAAGGTAAAGTAACCTAATCCGGCAAATAACAACCATGCACTAAGCTCAAAGAAAATACATAAAGGCAAAGGAAGAAATACCCGCCTTAAATCTGTCGATCGTGTCAAATAAACCAATCCCACGTCGAGACGCTCGCCTCGAAATAAAGTCCTGCGATCACATAATATATTTAGCTAATTACATAGGTAGCAAATAGCTAGATAAACTCCCCAATCTAAATTAGAGTAACTCTAATCAAACATGGTTATAGATTACTCCCCAATTAACCTTAACCATACTACAACCTAATTAAATTAGGTTTACCATGAATCATCTCTATAGCTTCCCAAATTAACTCATCATTTAATCCAATACAAATCCATCTCTGAATCACCAATCCACTATACAATATAGTCAATTTCTACAATCCATCATTCTAATCCCAAACCAACATAGAAATGGAAATCAACTTCTAAAACTCACCGAATTAGATGATTTCCCCATCCACTCTCAGCTGCAGAGATTCACTGCCAAATCATTTGGCCACTACCATCCAAACAAATGACCCTAAATCAACACATAATAACACATACTAAAACTAGTATCACTATATTCATTGATCAGGTCAATATTTACCATGAAAACTAACCTTAATAGCCTCCTCCTTTCAATCCTCAACTGAAGAAGGATCGCTACTCACTGCCATTCTGATCACAAAGAAAAGGACTAGTAACAATCACAACATCCCAATACAAAATATGAGATCATACCCTTTGAACACAATCCACAGATGCCTCTCTGATAGAGTTCAAATGCCACTGTGATGGCGAGCCAACCTGAGCGATGGATCCAAGGTTAGGGCATAGTAGGCTCTGCTGCCAGCAAGATCAAGAGAGGAACTCAACATTAGCTTGCAGCAGAAGACCTGGTGGCTGCAGTTTTTAGGGGACTCTGCTCGGGAGCTTCACTACAGAACAGAAGGGAAGATCCGACACTAACCCTAGAGATAGAGGATTAGCTGGAGTAGAGGATCCGATGGCTACAGCTAGCCACCGGCAACCAAGAATCGGAACCGAGTGCCCATCAAAGGAGAAGGTCTGGTCCCTGACAATAATCTACTATGGAGGAAGAGATCTGCTGGTCGGAGCCACGGCACACAAGGGACGACGGTGGATCGCCGACTAGGGTTCGGGTCTCCCCTCCCTCCACCGAGCGATTGCCCACGTAGAAGCGATGATTCAGGTGGAAGAACGACCGTCGGACGAACTCCATCGATGGAGGAGAAGGACGCTCAGCCGTCGGCGATCAACTCCCTGTGGCGTCGGCATCGTGGAAGAACCCACCCTCTGTTGGCATCGGCGATCGACCGAGAGAGAAATCACAAGAGGGAGAGCATCAACCGCTTACACGCAGCCTAATGGGGTCGCTTCCCTAGCCTCTCGTGAAGGAAGATGGCCAGCGGTCGCGAGCTCGGCGTCGTTGAGGCGAGAAATCGCCGGAGAAGGGTTTCGGGCAGAGAGAATCGGGGAGAAGAATAAGTATCGGGGAAAAATTAATGAAATCCGAAATTTAAACCTAGGTTTGATTAATTAAAACCTAAGTCAATTCCCAAATCAACTCCCACAAATGGGTATTCCAAAACAGGTCTTCAATGTACCCCGAATCCATTCCCTCAAAACGGATCATACGGACTCCGTTTAAATCCCGAAAAATTTCTAAAAATTTCAGAAAAATCCAATAAGATTTTTCGTCCAATAATATTTATTATTTAATTTTTTTTTCGGTATCTTACATAAGGGGAGTTCTTCTCCTTTTTCAAGGAAAGAAGGTTCTCCCCTTTGGGAGATCCAACTTAGGCGAGATCTAGACTTCTTCAGCACTTTCTTGGATGATCCGAAGCTAAATTCTGCATCTCTATCACTCCGGAAGCTTGGATTGGATCCAAAGACCACTCTTCGTATAGAATAAACGTTCTTCCCTTTCTCTTCTTGAGTTTTGGGTGATTTTGGTTTAAACCTTTATGTCTTTGGATTCTCTCCTCTTAGTTATGGAGTAGATCTCTTGTTCTACAATTAAGGGAGTAATTGTGATGTGAATTGATGTAAAACTTATGAATTTGCTAATTTCCTATCTAAATGACATTGTTATGCCTTGTATCTACTTGATCTTATGTGTGTGCAATGTGCTTGAGCTTAATTTCAATGTTTGATTAAATATTTATGTAGAATTGCTAATTTCATAGAGGAAATGCCCTGGATCGTATGACCAAGGGACCCTAGTGATAAGGGTATCTCATTTCTGGATATCTGGGGCATTGCCTTGAAAGAAGATGCAATTCTCCACAAGGAAGTAGGGAATTAGACATAATTATTATGTCTATCTTTATATTATTGAGTGTTAGTGTATTTTTGTTTTGTATGACCGAGAGTCTCTAGTGAAAGGGGTATCCCATTACCAGATTTTATAGGAATCACTTCGATTTAGTAGCATAGGATATGGATTAAGATAGCATTCTGGCTTGACCTCCATGGGGAAGGACCGGTAATGAATCTAACTTCTTACAAGTGCATAAGAATCGAGGATGTGCGATAGGTGATCCATGATACATTGATTAGAATCACAATAAAACTGAACCCCTAGAATGTTGGTGCAGCGGGGACCGTCAAGAGGGGGGTGAATTACTTGCAAATAAAAGTTACCCTCCTCAAAGCGTTTCAACTCTTAAATAATGCAACACTAAATAAAAGAAAGAGAAATGAAGACAGATTTTTTAACCTGGTTACAACCAAGAGGGTTGTTAATCCAGGGCGATGGAAAGCGCAGTAAGAAACTCCTTCTTTGAAGGCGGAGAAGCCTTTTACACTTTGAGAGCACAGAGGTTGCTTAAACATAGATTACAAGAGTTGGGATTCGTATGAAATCGTTGTTCTCTAAAGCTGCCCGAGACTCTCTTTATATAGGGGTTCTCGAGCTTATCAGATCACCTGATCCTTCGGGATCAGGTTTGACTCGAGAGGGATTGGTCGACCGATCCCCAGGTTCGGTCGATCGAACCTGCTGTACCTACCCAGTCTTCCGTCCAGGTGCAGTCTCTGAGGATGAGCTTTTGTTCAGTCGACCGCTCCTTATGTTCGGTCGACCGATCGGCCAACGGTCTCCAGCTGAGTTGGCCTGATCAGTTTGCTCGACTAAGTCTGTGGATCAACTTTGGTTCGGTCGACCGATCAGGAGGTTCGGTCGACCGATCAACTTTACCAACGGTCAGCTTCTGACGTGGCATTGGCGGTTGGCTGCTGATTGACTTCGGTTAATGAAGGGTTCGGTCGACCGAACCGTTGACAAGTCAACTCCAGTTGACTTGCTCCGGTTCGGCTCCTTGGGTGATTGCGGCCATCCGGAATAGGGCTCACCCGAACCCAATTCCTGGCCTTCTCCTCGAGCAGGCTTCCATCCGGCTTCTCGTCCCTTGAACGCCGCGCACATTCTTCTCGCTCTACCGGAGTACTCTTCCGCAGCTCTCTCGTCCTTCGGACGCACCGAGCGTCGGCTCCCTTCCCGTGTCGTCCTTCTCACTAACTGCGTCTTCCGCTCGACTTCCTGCGCTCCTAAGTTCCTGCACACTCAGACACAGGGTTCAGACACAATGCAGGACCTAACTAACTTGGTTGATCACATCAAAACTACTACGGGGTCCAACATAGAACACTTTCCAAATAAAGTTCCTCAACACTCTTTCTCTTTCTCTCTTTCTCATACTTACTTCCCTTTACATTTGTGTTTACAATCTTAAATCTTTCAATAGTTTAGCTAGTTTGTTGTGCTTAGATTCTAGTGCTTATATATAGTCTCTATGGGTCTCTATAGGATCGATATTTTTATTACTTGATGACACCTGTATACTTCTCACATCAAGTTTTTGGCGTCGTTGTCGGGGGTTGCGCATATAACATTAGTTGATAAGCACTTGAGTTAGTATAAACTTATTTTCTTTTATATTTTGTAAATATTTCTACAATTATTTTTTTTGTAGATGTCTTACATTTGCTTACTTTTATTTCTTTAATTTTTTTCTACAATTTAAATTCTACACTTTGAATTTCCTGCACTTTGTTTCTTGTTTCTATATTTGAAAACTCTATTTTTCTCTGCATTTAAATTTTACAATTGGAATTCATGTAATCTTGTTCTTGCATGCAAAGATCTAATCTTCCAGGAGATCTATTTCCACATGATCCTAAAATTGATAGAACCTATTGTAGAAAAAGAAACATACAAAGACAACAAGAAGGACAAACATCATCTGTAATGGCAAACAAACCCTTTAAGGATTACATAGCACCTTACGCTCGTGGGCTTTGGTCTAGCATCATCATGCCATCCATTGAAGCAAAAAATTTTGAGATAAAGCCTGCGGTAATTCACATGATGTAGCAAAATCAATTTGGGGTGGACACATGAAGACTGAAACCAGCACCTAAAGGTATTTTATGATATCTGTGGGACAACAAAAATGAACGGAGTCCCGACCGAAGCAATGAGATTGTTATTGTTTGTTTTTTCTTTGAGGGATAGAGCCAAGTTGTGGCTCACTTCTATGCCTACAAATAGCATCACATCATAGGAGCAATGCGAACAATGATTCCTTGACAAATTCTATCCTCTAAGTAAAATCGCGCACATGTGGAATTTAATTGCTAGTTTCAGACAAGATGACACAGAGTCTCTATATGAAGTTTGGGATAGATTCAAGAATATGCTCAAACTTTGCCTTCAGCATAGACTAGAGAAATGGTTAGTCATCTACACATTTTATAATAGCATCAACTACCATACCAAAGTATCCCTCGACTTTACTACTGGAGGGGCACTAATGAACAAAGGTCTAGATGAAACCGAAGAAATTATTGAGAATGTGGCTCTTAACCACCATCAGTGGGCATCTGAAAGAAGTAAAAGCTCCTTTTTTGGAAACCAACTAAAGCATCGGAAAAATTTGATGTAGACATAGTAATGCTTATGTCAGCAAAGATTTATGCCTTAACGAAGAAGCTAGAATCAATGGGAACTGGTATAGTGAACGTCATTGTAGGAGTATGTGATACATGTAGAAGTGTAGAGCATGTCCAAAAGCTTGCCCACTTAGGGCCATATCTTCTCAACATGAGAATTTCAAGCAATGAGATAATATAGCAAGTTTCAACCCCAAGCAAGGAAATTCGTACTCCAACACTTACAATCCAGGATGGAGGAACCACTCAAATTTTTCCTACAAGAACAACCAAGACCAAAGCCAACCCATTAGTCAAAGACAAAGTTACCAATTGAGGCAATCACAAGGCTATTTTTAACAACAACAACAACATCCATCATAAGGCTATCAACAGTCAAGAATCGAAAGTTACTTGAAGAGGTTCATGCAGCTCAAATGGAAATGAAGAATGATCTCAAGCAACTTAATCAAAGAATGGGAAATTATGAAAAGTATCCAAAAATTCTGGATAGCCAAATAGTCCAAATGGCTTCTTCATCTACAAGAACACCCAAGGGTTTTCTCGGAAAAGCAGAAGTGAATCAGGTTAAATATTATAATAGGATTGAGCTTCGGAGTAGATAGATGTTGGGAGATCCCCAAGTGACTGCTCTCAAAGGGATGATACTCTAGGAGAGCTCTCTCTCCTCCTTCACCTAACTTAGATGAAACACAAAATGAGGAGGAGATTACGAAGACGGTTGAAAAGACTCATCCACCACCCACGCAAAGTCAAACAATCCTTTTCCCTCAAAGATTGGCCATGACAAAGAAGGATGAAGAATTCAGCAAATTTTTAGAGAAAATTAAAGAGATTTGCATCGACATTCTAGTGATAGATGCAATTCATCAAATGCCAATGTTTGCTAAGTTTTTGAAAGAGATCACAACTACCCAAAGAAAGAAACAAGGACATGAGATCGTAGCATTAACTGAGGAATGCAGTGCATTGATTCTAAATATGGTACCACCCAAGCTATAAGATTTCGGAAGCTTCTCTATCCCTTGCAAGATAAGGACTACTACTTTTGAAAAATTCTTTTGTGATTTAGGGGAAAGTGTTAGTATTAGCCTTAGTAGTCTAGTACCAATTATGAGATGATTAACAAGGGTACTTTTTGTATCATATTTCATTAATTAATAAAAGGTAAAGTTGGTTGTTATATTACTTTAGTTCAGTGATGAATGAATAAGTTTAATAATATACTAGGATAGTAGGTTCTAGTCTACAATATATCAATTGGTTGAATTGGTTGTGAGATATTGTAAATATATATAGAATGTTACTCTTAACTATTCCTAGTCAAGAATTAATATATAAAAATAATATTAATATGTTGAGGCTGGCATGTAGGTCAACGAATAGCATAAATCCCATAAGTTATGAATAAAGATATCAGGTTGACACATTGGTATATATTAGACAATATGTACTAAATGACCTACCATGAGAATGTTTCATGAATCATTATATAAGTATCATAAATATTCTCATAGTGACTATTAGTATAAATAATTCTTAGACCTGAAGTCACTGTGGTTCCCTATATAAGAAGTTGTGTAATTTAGTATCGACAAACGTCACCTATAACAAGGTGGACTATAAAGTTGATTACTGGGTATGCAATAAATTATGTAGAGAGATGTGAGTGATGTAGATGGGATCTATCCCTTTCATATGATGGAAGTGATATTTGTGGGCCCCTTAATTAGTAGGACATAAGAATGCATGACCATGCTCAAATAAATCAATGTGAGATATTGAGCTTATTTGTTTGAGTGTGTCTACTTAGAGATCAAGAAACATAAAATTTGATAAAAGGATGATAAGGTCTATACTTCATTGATTAATCTAGATATCAAGGATAGAAGAATTGAGTCATACAAGATAATAGACACGGAAATATTAAGTCAGATCTCAACATTCTCACCACTTGGGTAGCAGCAATGTCTTGCTAGATGTCACTCATTATTTATGTATCTAAAATAGTTTAAGAGACATTACCAACGTTATGAGAACCTATTGAATCACACACAAAGAATAAATTAATTTGGAGATGGGTTCATATAATTGATCATTGGATTAAGTCTAATCCAAATAAGACTTATTGAGTTCAACTCAATTGGATCCAATTATTGGATTTAGTCCAATTCAAACTAGACTCATTGAGTTAATTTGAATTAATGAGATGGTGACTCATTGAATTTGAATTGCATGAAGGAAGAGGAATGGTCAATTTCGAAATTAACCATTCACTCATGAAGAAATGTTGATTTGAATTCTTGAAGGAAGACCAAAAGGTTATTTATCTTAATAGAGTGTTAATTCTCAATAAGTGTATTCATTGGATGAAGTACAAAAGGCCTTTTTCATCTCATTTTTGATGTGAGGATCTTCTTCTTCTCTCTTCCTTCTCTTTGGGCCGAAACCTCCCTTGTGGTTGCTAGCACAACCTTGGTTATTTTTCTTATCCACTTCATGAGTTCATGAGATGGATAGAAGGCTTGTTCGTGTGGGTACCGAAAGAGGCACGGACACGAGATCGTGCTAAGATCCTTACTGTCAGGAGCTCGTGTTTATGCAACAAAGGTATAACTCCCCTTAACAAACTTAGTATATGTTTTTCTCCTTCATATGGATCTTCTAGAAGGATCTAATTAGTTTTTCCGCTGCGCTTTCTCCAATTTAGTGCTCTAGAACCTAACATTAGCCTCATTCCTTATTCTATTTATAATAAGCTAGGTCTGAAAAACTTTAAGTTCACCACTATGACATTACAATTAGCTGATCATTTATGCAGGTACCCTATGGGTATAATTGAAGATGTGCCAATAGAGGTGAGTGGTTGCATCGTACCCACTGATTTAGTGGTGCTTGATATGGAGGAAGATCTGAAAATCCTAATCATATTGGGACCACCATTCCTTGCCACTGCAGGAGCTGTAATTGATGTTAAAATCATAGACTATCTTTGGTGATAGGCAATGAAAGATTAGAATTTGAATTATCTAAATCTTCTGACCATGTTAAAAATAGGGTGGATGCACACCAACTTGAGGAATGGAATTTCCATCCTCGTGGGTAGCTGTCGGATGTCATTCCTAGTCAAGTAATGGAGGAATGGAGGGCCCCAAACAAAAATAAAAATATGTCTGTCCGGCAAGGGCAAGGATGAAGGAAGAACTTGAAGCACCAACCCTAGGAGGGGAAGTCATCCCTCTATGGATATAGTCTACGATGAACGGAAGTGGGTCGAGCTAAAGACCTAAAATAAATGCTTCTTGGGAGACAACCCAAGGGTTCTTTTCAATTAGTTTAGTTTACAACCTTGTTTTCTTAGTTAGTTTGTCTTTGTCCTTTTTAATTTTATTTCCAGGTTTTACACATCCTCCACGAGTTGGGCATGATTCTCCCATGAGCGTGGAGGCACTAGTGAAGTTGAACAGGAGAAAACCATAGAAGAACTTAGCCCTCACACACCTCAAGAAGTTGGTCGTGTGACCTAACATGGCCCTATGAGGCTAGCCGACCGAGACCACGTGAATCCACATGGCCCTGTGAGGCTAACCGACCGAGGCTGTGTGAATCCACACGGTTGTGTGGCTGAGGTAAAGAAGAATAAGAGAATGACCGTGTCAAATAACACAGTCGTGTGACTTAACCCGAGAGGAAGTTGGGTGAGGCCGTGTCATTTGACACAGCCGTGTGACTCCAGCCGAGGTGAAGAAAACTCAGGTTGTGTCAATCAACACGGCCGTGTGAAGACCCCCTTAACCTGGTCGTGTCTATAAGACATGGTCGTGCCCTGGCCGTGTCTACCGCCACACTCACCCAAACATCACTTTCTCCACCTCTTCTTCTCCCTAATTCTTTTCCCCCATATCTCCATTCAACCCCTTCATTTAGCTCTCAATTTCTTCACCAAGAATTCTTAAATCTCATATCTTCAAGATCTAGATCAAGACTAGGTTTAGATCTAAACTTAAATCTAAGAATTCCTCTTCTTCTTCTTCAACCTCAAACTTCCTCACCTCTCAAGATCCACCTCTTCTCACAAGATCCCTCTTCTTTCTTCCTCAATAATCACCTTCTCCAACTGAACTTTCAATTATGTCCAGCCTTTTGAAGAGGATCTGACTAGGAAGTAGAGGTTCAAGTGGAGGAAGAGATCCGAGAAGGGACAAGGGCAAAGAGAAAGCAACTTCAAAGGGCATAGGCAAGCGGAGTGCATGTGACGAAGGTAACGACAATGAGTATCATATTATTTTTAGAAATGATGAACAAAAATCTAGATATGATTCTCTTGTTGCTAGAAAAAATATTTGTACTAGATACTTAGATCCTTCCACCATGGAAATTTTAGGAATCAAGAAGGATGTTGATTGGTCGATTAGTACTTTAGATTTGAATGATATCATGTATACATTACACCCAACATACCCTCACCTTGTCCTTGAATTTTTAAGCTCAATTGAGGTACAGTTTGTTGGATCGAGATCGCGTTAGAGGGGGATGAATAGCGCTCGTGGCTTTCACAAAACACCCACATACTCTGCAAGACAAAGTTAGCACACATATAAATACAATAAAAATAGTAATCGACAGTCTCTGGACTGTCCGATTCTGACTTTAAATTTTCAACCGGAAATCCTAGGTCGAATCGACGCCTACTGTTCCCTCTTTCGGGGAACGCGTCCTCACCTACTCCACTCAGGAGAGCATACCTGATGTCAGTCCGGTCCTCTAGACCAACTAGACTTTCCGCCTAGGGTTACCACCCCCTAGGGTTACCTCCCCCTAGGACCTAAGGTTACCCCCTTAGGATTTTCACCACCTAGGGTTACCACCCCCTATAACCTAAGGTTGCCGCCCCTTAGAGTTTTCCTCCACCTAGGGTTACCATCCCCTAGGACCTAAGGCTACCACCCCTTAGAGTTTTCCACCACCTAGGGTTATCACCCCCTAAGACCTAAGGTTACCACCCCTTAGGATTTTTCACCTGCCTAACCGCAGTTAGGACTTTCCTGTAAACTCATTCAAGCACATTAGATAACAACACAACTTAACTTGAATCCTTTGACATAATCAAAACATAGGTTCAATCGTCGGATGCTTCCTGCACTAACACAGTTCACTTCTGATGAGGATTATATTGGTAAAATCACTTTTAGATTGATGAACCAAGATTTTCAGTGGGCATTTAGTGATTTCAATAATTGTTTTGACCTACCTACAAGTGGATCTCACGGATTTGATTCGAGTTTTAGTTGGAATAGTTTTTGGACTTTTATTATTGGGTTAAATGATTCTTATGAGCCCTCTAGAGCTAAGGCTTCCCATATGTAAAATCTCGTATTTAGACATCTCTACCGTGTAATGAGCAAAATCATCTTTGGTAGAGGGGAGAGGGATGGGGTAGTTAGAAAAGTGAAACTTCACTCTTTTTGGTCAATGTTTAATAAAGTTGACTTTAATACTAGTTTCTATTATCTACAAACCCTTGAGAAATTTAGGAAACCAATGTCGGGATCAATAGTTTTTGGCGGGTTGATCATCCAAATAGCTGTAGATTTGGGTTACGAACTTAGTAATTTAGAGGTGATTCATGATAACTACAAGATCGATATCGATACTTGTATTGCCATGAAGATGATAATGACTTTACTTTTATGAGGAAATGGATTTCTATTACCTCTACCTTACAGCGAGCGCACTACAGTTTGTAACCCCACCAAGTAGGTTATTACTAATATAGCCCCCGAGGTTCCTCCTCGCCCTTTGGAAATCCTTGAAACTCTTATATCTAGACATCCGTAGCCGTCTAGACATCCAGAATCTACTAGGCACTCTTTTGCCTATGGTACGGGTCCCTCTAGATTTGATTTCTAAGATTTTTGTGCCTCTTTGGAATCACTTCATGAGAAGCAAGACTCCTAACGACAAATGTTGGAGGGTCATGTCAAATTGTCTGGCAGTAAGTTTCAGGAGGTATGGGATCATTTTTAGTTTCAGAGAAATTTTCAAGGTCAGGTGGCCTAATTTTTTCAGGATTACGACATGACCAGGGAGGATAAGAGAGTTTATGGATGTCATGGATATCACTAGACATCATGTGGATACCCTTTACCACTACCATGAGTACATTGGTCAGCTCCTGGTATGCCTAGTTTCCCTTCCGACCGACAAGGACGAGGTCCCCCCTCCCAACCACCACCATATTAATTTCATCGGGACGCTGAAAATAAATTTTAAGGGTGGGGGGGGGGTGTATATAGTTTAATTTCCTTTCTATTCATTTCTTTTCTTTACATTTTCAACATTTCTGTTTGCTTTCATCTTCAATTTTATTGTGCATTTTTGCTTGTTTTCATGATTAGTTTTTTAGTTTTCTTGCTTGTTATTTTGTGCATGTCGAGAACATCAATCCTCACATTACTGCTGACTTGTCCAATAGCAAAGTAGTTAGCATGTTGATTTCTTCATTCATGTTGTTGTGGAGATAGTGCTAATATGTTTAGTGGATCTCTTTTCTGTATCTGTAGTAGCATGAAGTAAGCTAAGTATTGTAAAGAGATAAACTTGAGTTTTGACCTAAACTTAAGGATCTTACCTTCACTTCACTTAAGCTTGAGTAGTAAATAACTTTGGAATAGTCATAATTCATCTAAATTATTTAGTACTTAGGTTCCCATAGTGATTTCTTAGATTACATTTTGGTTACTAGATGACCTAGGATCATGGCAACTCATTTGAAAAAATTAAAATCCCTACATTTACATTATATTTGCATATATGATTAGTGCTTCACCTTATAAAGCACAAAAAAATCATTTAAATAAGGGATAAAAAATAGTTATCGTGAGTGAAAACTAATAATTTACCCCTTTGAAACTGAGTTAAGTTACTGGGAAAATAAATATTATGTTTCTCTTGATTCCAAGTAGTCCTTTGAGACCTTGTGTAATCTAAGAAATATGAGCCAAGTGTGTGGCAGGTAAGTATCTATCACCGGGAACATAAGAAATTCAATTGGATGACGACTTGACTAGGATAAAGATTGAAACTTAAAAAGCTTGAGTTACTTATTGCATTGTGCACAAGAACTTATGCTTAGGCCATACTTAGGTTACTCCACAATCATGCTCACAAATGAAACTAGTTGATAGAGTTAGGCAAGTGCACTAGGGATTATGATAAATATAGGAGCACATGAATTTAGATTACGATATTTTGCTTGAGGACAAGCAAATGTTTAAGTCTAGGGATGCGATGTGCATAGATTATATACACTTTATGCATGTTTTGACGCACATTCATGTACTTTATTTGTGCTTGATCTATGCACTTTTACACTTCTTATTATATTTTCAGTATAATTACTCTTCTTTATCAGTGATATGCTCTTTGTATATTTTTTTATTGATAGGACGCGCTTTTGGAGCAAAAATAACGTTGATAGATGACTTGGAGAGCAAATGAAGAAAAAGGGCCCAGCCGTGTGGAATCCACACGGCCGTGCCACATACCCACAGGAGGAGAAGGCTATGATAATGAGAACCCACATGGCCATGCCACAAAGCAGAGCAAGCAACCACACGACCATGTGAAATCCACACGGCCATGTCAATTTCTAGAGCCGAAACAGCACACGGTCGTGCCACAAGACTAGAGCCAAGGCAAGCTCCAGCCATGTAGATTCCACACAGTCGTGCCAGACCCGTGCCCAACTCTATTTTAGGGGAGTTCTTACCCTTTTTCAAAGGAGGAAGGTTCTGGAGATCCAACTTGGGCGAGATATGGACTTCTTAAGCACTTTCTTGGACAATCCGAAGCCAAATTCAGCTTCTCCATCACTCCAAAAGCTCGGATTGGACCCGAAGACCACTCTTCATATAGGATAAGCCTTCTTCCATTTATCTTCTCGAGTTTTTGGGTGATTTTGGCTTAAACCTTTATGTATTTGGATTCTCTCCTCCTAGTTATGGAGTAGATCTCTTATTCTACGATTAAGGGAGTAATTGTGATTTGAATTGATGTAAAACTCATGAATTTACCAATTTCCTATCTAAATGACATTGTTATGTCTTGTATCTACTTGATCTTATGTGTGTGTAATGTTCTTGAACTTAATTTCAATGTTTGCTTAAATGTTTGTGTAGAATTACTAA
Organism: Zingiber officinale; assembly: GCF_018446385.1. Taxonomy (NCBI): domain Eukaryota; kingdom Viridiplantae; phylum Streptophyta; class Magnoliopsida; order Zingiberales; family Zingiberaceae; genus Zingiber; species Zingiber officinale. Next base: position 18,737,586 of record NC_055993.1, on the reverse strand, counting down.
TTTCGTAGAGGAAATACTCTAGATCATATGACCGAGGGGCTATAGTAACAAGAGTATTTCATTTCTGAACATCTGGGACATTGCCTTGAAAGGAAAAAAAATTCTCCACAAGAAAGTAGAGAATTGGACGTAATTGTTATTTCTATCTCTATGTTATTGAGTGTTAGTGTATTTTTGTTTTGTATGACCGAGAGGTCCTAGTAACAGGGGTATCTCGTTATCGGACTTCATAGGAATCACTTCGATTTAGTAGCATAGGATATAGATTAAGATAGCATTTCAGCTTGACCTCCTCAGGGAAGAGCTGGTAATGAATCTAACTTCCTATAAGTGCATAAGAATAGAGGATGAGTGATAGGTGATCCATGATATATTGATTAGCATCACAATGAAACTGAACCCCTATAACACTTCCCAAACCAAGTTCCTCAATACTCTTTCTCTTTCTCTCTTTCTCCTACTTACTTCCCTTTATATTTGTGTTTGTAATCTTAAATCTTTCAATAGTTTAGCTAGTTCGCTGTGCTTAGATTCTAGTACTTATATCTAGTCCATATAGGATCGATCTTTTTATTACTTGACGACACCCGTATACTTGCGGGTTCATATCATTGCCATCGAATGAATTGTGGAAAATGATTTTTGACAAGTTTCCTGTAAATTATATAAACAAAAAATGGTAAGAAAAGGTTGTTTGAACTGTCCAAATAGCTATTACACGTTGTAGCAGCTAACTGTCCAAGTAACTGCTACACGTTGTAGCAGCTAAGGTTTGTATATTGTAGCATAAATTCTAATAATATATTCAAATGAAAGAAAATTATAACTTAAATTGAAACGACTTACCATCAAATCAATTGTAAGAAATTGAAACAACTTAAATTGGCAAGTTTCCTACAAATTATATAACTAACAAATTAAATTTTATCAAAAAAGATTATTAATATTTTAAAATTGTACATTGTAAGCTTAAAAAGCTCTTTTTTGTCTCCTCTTTACTCTCAAAGGACTTGTGTATATCGTACTTAAAATGATTAACTTGTGTAGATTCTTTTATCCAAGTGCCACCCGGCTGACGCTCAATAAAGACAACATATATTTTTTCCTATATTAAATAGATCATTTAGAATCACTTATAAACAATATATTAGGATTAGAGAGAATTAAAACTTAAAATGAAATGACTTACCATTGGTTATGAAATGTGAGAAATGATGTTTGGCAAGTTTTCTGCAAATTTTAAAACTAAAAACTTTAAAAATTATCAAAAAAAGATTATACTTCATTGTAAAAAAAGATTTTTTGGACTGACCAAGTAGCTAATACAATGTGTAGCAGCTATTTAGACAGTTAGCTATAACAACATGTAGTATCTATCTATCCAAGTAGCTGCTGCACACTGTAGCAGCTAGGGCTTGTATGTTGTGGTAGCTAACTGTCCAAGAAGCTACTGCACGTTATAGTAGCTAACTGCTCAAGTAGCTGCTATGCGTTGTAGCTGCTACACGTTGTAGCTGCTACATGGATAATTAGTTGCTACACGTTGTAGCTGCTACATGGATAATTAGTTGCTACACATTAAAGCAGCTAACTATCCAAGTAGCTGCTACATGTTGTAGTAGTTTATTGTCCAAGTAACTACTATAATGTGTAGCAGCTAGATGTCCAAGTATCTGCTACACGTTATAGCAACTAGGCTTTGTATGTTGTAGCATAAATCCTAATAAAAAATATTGTACATCACTAAAAAATAAACAATGGAGTGGAAAGGCTTACGATCGAGAATGAAGAGGGTTGATAAGCAACGTGTAGCATCAGCTTTGTTTGCGATAGTGATTTAGGGAGCTTCCAACAAGCTCAAGAACAAACATGCAGTTGTAAGTTGTGCTTAGATTGCCCCTCCTTTGCTTTGCTTGCCAACAAGAGCGAGAGCGACGGAAGACAGCGGCAAAGGAAGGTGCGGGAGTGAGATTTGGGAAAGCTGAGAGATTAAAAACCGAAAATGGAGAGGGGTGCTAAGTAACATGTAGCGTCGACTTTGTTTACAGTGATAATTTGGGGAACTTCCAGCCAACTCGAGAACAAGCATATAACTATAAGTTGTGCTTAGCTTGTCTCTTCTTTACTTTACTTATCGACAGGAGTGACAGTGACAAAAGACTGGCTAAGAAAGGAGCAAGAGTTAGAAAAGTCGAGAGATTAAAAACAGAATCACAAATTTTGAATAGAGGACGGGGAGAGAGCCACATAAGTGCATCACTCACCGTCGCATATATTAGGGTGCATGGTAAATTGGTTGGAATGGTCCATCTGATTTGATATGGTGAGTTTAAAAATATATTTATAATATAACATTTTGAATGGAATACTTTTTGATATATTAGGGAAACAAATTATTTTAATTTTTATCCATTAATTGATTAACAGTCCAGTGAGACTGAATGAAGCTGGCCCGAGTGCATTAGAAATAGCAGCAGCGAGCGTGAGACAGCTCAACACAGTTTTCTGAACCATTAATATTACGAACACAAAAAAATTTATGAGAAACGGATTTATAATTATGATGAGCTGCACAAGAATGAAGTTATTTACCTTTTTTATCGTTTTACTTTTCTTTACAAATGATGCAATGAAAATTGTGTACAGTATGGACAAGCAGTGATGTATACATGCCTACAATGCTTCCTTCTTCCTCGTATCGCTGGCCATCATGCAACCCGAACACGATAGAGATCTCAAATACCATAGCGCCACCACCTTTTCTTCTTCTTACATTCCATGGCAGGAAACTCTGCTTATCAAATACATAAAACATAGAAAACATATCAAGCCATATTGAAAAGCAATACATAAGATGCATAGCCACACCAGAGCAAATCAGATGATTGAATGGCTTGGGAGATGCATGAATTCATTTTCACTCCTCCCAAAATGAGAAGACACTACTCCACTAACAAATGTGCTATCAACTACAACAAATGCTCAAGAACATAATAGATGACCAACCTCCTTCTGGATAGATTGAGTTGTAGTGCACTTCGGCCCAAAAGCTCAAACATATAACTGCGAATAAATATGACTGTTGAGATCGATGGCCGTAGTTAAGAGGGGGGGAAAAAGGCATTGGTCAGCAAGCAGTCTTACCCCGTTTAGATTTCTCAACACTAGGAAGTATCTCAATGTAGCAGGTGTCCTTGAAGGAAGTCAGAATGAATATTTTAACACCATACTGCACCAGATAATGAAATTTCTTGCTGTGAGATGTGACAGGAAGAAACAAGGAGAAAATGACGGGAAAAACTTCCTAAAGACCAAGAAGTAAACTTTTGCCTTGGAATGCATATGTCATGTATAATCTAAAATAGTACACTCTTGCCTTACATTCCTTAAACTATAGTTCTGACTTTAATATTCATTGCTTTACATTTTATAAGTTCTAACAAAAATAATTATTGCAAGGATGCCTCATTAGAGTATTGCAAAGTTTCCGAAATCAGATTCATCCTGATATCTCAGAAACCTCAAGATTTGAGAATACAAATTCAAGTGGCCAAATTGTCTGTTCAGTGTGATGTAATAAAATTCTTATATGGATTCATTATTTTCTGCAAGAAGTGCAACGTGCCTACATTTCATGACAAAAGAGTAATAGACATACTGAATCAGCAGCTGCTTGTAACGTCACATGGTCTCCCCATTCTCCACTTCTGTTCATCCACATCAAAAAGAAAAAACATTAAACAAAACATAAATGTTGTAGCTAGTAGCTACCATACAGCAGCATTCATCGTGCATATATGAAATGTAGTTCAAAAAAGAAAATGTACTTGCACATCTTCCTAAGGTATTCATCAAATGGCATGGGTACATAACCCTCATACACCTCACGATGAGACTTCAGCTGCGTTCCACAAAAGAAGTATCAAATCCATTGACAAAGCAAAAAAAAAAGATCATAAGTGGAAGATAAAATGAGAAACTTAATCAACCACTGTATTGGATGTATTGACCAAACCTGATCAACAACTTGATCTCTCACAAACTTATGGTGCTCAGGTGTACGATAAAATTGATCAGATAGTGCCCGAAACTGGAAAGACGATAAAAGGAAGATCATCAATTCTCTAAATAATAGGGGACTCTTTCAGCTTTCACTGTCAAAAGCATTGCAACATTTTGAAGGATAAATTTGTACAAACAATAAGCAAACAAACAGACTCAAGAGATATCCTTTATTCTTCAAAACAGAGAGATGCCAAAAACTGTGGCAAAACCCAAGAACTGAAAATACATGTTCTGATGCATTATACAAATATGAAAACCTCTTTCGAAACTCTAGTATCCAGGGACGAAGTATGCTTACCTAGAGAGAGTTGTTATTGGAAATTAAAATTGAACTTTTAGAAATTAGATCTTTTTGGAAGTTGACTTCTTGGAGCTACATATTTTTTGGGAACTATATCTTGTTGGAAATCCAAATTGACTTCTTGGAATTACATTAGGATTTACCTTTTTACTCTTTTCATAGTCTCATGTTTCAATGGTTGACTACCTCACTAGGTGTTTTCCAATGTAATCAAATAAGGGTCTACATAGTTCCTTTGAGTTGTATATATAAGGGAATGTTCTCTAAGCATTGGTATCCTAAGTAATCAAGTTCTCAAAGACATTCCTCTTTCTCTTGTTTTTATTTTTGAAATGATTATTTTCTTATTTGGTTGTCTTCCTTTAATGTTTTTTTATGCTCTATATTCTGGTAATGATATTTTTACAAGGTATCAGTCATGGGTTTTGGTATATTTGTAACAAGGTCCCTTAGTGGAGGATTCAACCAGTGCCTCAGAAATGGATTCAAGTGGGTGTGTTCATGGTCGTCTCAAGGGTCCTTGAGGCCCTAGGCAAAAAAATAAATAAACAAGGACTTTAATATTTTTAAAAAAAATCATCCTTTTTCATTCGAACTTGGGACCGACGGGTTTAAAATTATTTTTTAAAAAAGTAAAATAATTAAAATGTTAATTTTTTAAAATATATATATATATATTAAATTTAGTTTTCTAGATTTTTTTATATGCAAAATTATTAATTAATTTTTTCTATTCAAGTTTTAATAATAAATAATTTTTAAATGATAAAATTACTAAATTATTTAATCTTTCTTGAGACATTATTGAACGTAAATAAAACTTTATTAATTTTAATTTTAAAAAAAAATTACACTAATAATAATATTCTATACGCTATCCATACATTGGGAAAAGAAATTTAATTTTTTTACAAGGGTAAATATTTCAAGTGTTGTTTTTTATTCTAGATTTATTATTTCTTTTAAAACTTTTAATTCTAAAAATAAATCTACATCATATCAGATAACATATCATATGTTAAAAAGTTTTCAAGATTTAAATATTTTATTTTAAAAATACATTATCAAGCAATTTTAACTTTTCTATGTCATATAAAAAATTAAAAATATTATATTTTTAATTGTTCAAACATACTTTGAAGTGAAAAAATAACATGATAAATAATATAATTAAAGTAATTAATTTTAAAAGATTTTCAAATGAAAGTTTTACCTTATTTATTTTATTCTCATCAAATCGTTTGTTTCTTCTAATTACAGTTTTTTCACAAAATTTTGGTTTTATATTTATTTCATTTGCAATCTCTTTGACAAAAATCACAGTAGATATAAATTAATTTTCTCTATAATCATTAAAAAAAGAAACAAGACCTTTTAACTGATGAGGAAGGAGAAACGTACGTAATCACTGATGAGGAAGGAAAATAGCGCGGAACACTAATGAGAGAGAGAAAAGTTACGTGATCACCAATAGCTAGGGTTTTGAGAGATATTGAAAAGGAAAATTAAATCGGTTTTTGTTGCCTAATTTCAAAATAAGGTGGAAAGAAAAATTAACAATAATAATAAATAAATCAATTAAGCAACGAATTATAGCATGACATTTATTAAGGGATAAGTAAAAGGTGTTTAATTGAGAATTGGCACACACAAAAATACAAAGCAAGACATTTATTAATGTGGACATGTTTTTAACGTCATTAATTTATATTCGATGGCAAAATTTAAATTGATGGCTCAAATGTTAAAACTAATGGACTCTAATTTTATTGGGGCCCTAGGCATAGAAGGCCTACGCCTTAAGTCGAGCCTAGGTGTGTTAGTGGACTTGGTATGAAGTTATTGACTTAGTCCAACTACAAAGTGTGGAGGACTTTCATGGAATCTTATCTTGTTGGTGAAGATTAATGAGATTTTGTTAATGGAGGAATCACTAATGCTTTTATAAATATACTAGTAAATGCTAATGCTTTCAAGAAATGAAAATAGCCAAATGGAAAGGTTGAATTCATTTTAAAGAGAATGGTCTACCATGGCTTGTTAGACAATATTATGTGGTGGAAATCAACTCAACGAAATTTGGCAAACTCTTATAAGGTTATTTAACAAAAAAAAAAAAAATTAAGCTCGGCTACAAATTTAACTACACAAGGTGATCTTTCTATATCAAAGTATTCTTTAAGGATCAAGAACATATGTTTATAAATTTTTCGAAGCAATTTATGAAGCTCGTATAAGGCAAATATAATTAAAAGCTTTAAGTCAACATATATCCACTTCATTGCTTAATAAATGGATGCACTCAACATATCTTCTGTCCGGTTTTACATTTTTTTTTGCTGTTTTTCTATTTTTGCTGGTTCGTGTGTGTTCAGTGCCTTGTTGCTGCTGTCCAGTTTTGCTTTTTTTTTCTGTTTTTCTTTTTGTTTTTTCCTATTTTTCTATTGTTGTACAGTGGTACAGTCTAAATATGATGCAACTTGCAAATACATTGTCTACCTTCGCATTTCCATTGATCATGATATCAAGTTTGCTAAGGAACATAATCCATTTTCTTTTTACTTAGTTTGTCATACTCATATATGACCAAAATTTGTTCAATATTCAAATCATTCTTTTTGTTCTTTTTGCATTTTGGTTTTTTATAATAGTAGATGTGATAATAAACTAAACGAGATCACAGAAAGAGCATCTGTTGATAAGCGAGAGGTATGAAAATTTTGTCTATTTTACTTAGTTATTACTTGCTCATACTGGAAAGTAATGTTTCTTTGTTTTCACATTGTCTAGGCTTTGCAACTGAAAATTTTCTCTATGTAGAAATTGATTTACTAATCCATCCTGTCTAGTTTACCATTTATAATGGAAAGTAATGTTTCTTTATTTTCACTTATAGAAGCATATTTTGCGAGCTAAAGATTTTTCAATCAGAAGCATAATTTGTTGGTTCGTGTTTAGTGTTCTTGCTGCAGTCCGATTTTTCTTTTTTTTTGTCCTGTTTTTCCTATTTTTTTCTTTTTCCTTTTTTTCTTTTTGTTTTTGTCATGTTTTTTATTGCTGGTGGCCTGGTACAGTATTTTTCTATTGCTGGTACAGTGTTAATTTTATTTTGTTTTTAATTTTTCAGACTATTTTCTTATTCAATTATCATGGAAGGTAGTAGTGATACTCCAACATATATATCAAAAGATCTGGCATGGAATTATTTTCAAAGAGTTAATTCGAATAAAAAAAATTATTTGATTTATAACTTTTGTCAAAAAGTTATAAAAAAGGATATCTATCGTGCAAAACAACATCTTGTTGGGGGGTTTCGAATTACCACGACTTGTAAAAAATGTCCGCCTCATGTACGTGAAGAAATAAAAAATTTCATGGAGAAAAGGCAGAGAAAAGTAATATTTCTAAACTTGCGATATTGGACTTTGAGGATGTAGACCCTCTTGGTGATGATATTGATATGAATGATATTGGAGCTAAAGTTGTGCCACCTATAAGTACAAGTACAAATTCTAAATCAGTGAATATGCAAAAAAAAATCAAGACAAATAGGTCCAATGGATACGTATTTTGCTCCTAATGTGCAAAAAAATATTGAAAGTAGAAAGGGTAGAGAGGCGAACTACGATAAATGAAGCATACAAGAAAGAATTGAGAGAAAAAACTTGTATGGCTATAACTGAGTGGATGTATGATGCAGCAATTCCTTTTAATGTCGTTAAATATTTAAGCTTTAAAAGGATATTAGACTTGGTTGGCCAATATGGTGTAGGTCTAAAAGGACCTAGTTATCATGAGGTGCGGGTTCCTTTTCTAAAAAATACTGTTGATAGTGTGACCAATGATTACATTAAGTCGTGTGAAACAGAATGGGCCAAGTATGGTTGTAATTTGATGGCAGATGGGTGGACAGACAAAAGATAGAAGACATTGATTAATTTTTTAGTGAATTCTCCTAAAGGTTCAGTTTTTATCGAATCGGTTGATGCTTCTGATTATGCAAAGATTGGAGAGAAAATATTTCAGTTGCTTAATCAATTTGTCGAGCGTGTAGGAGAAGCAAATGTTGTTCAAGTTGTTACGGATAGTGCAAGTAACAATGTGCTTGCTGGTAAAAATCTATTTAATTCTTTCTTATCAATATGTTTTTTTCTTATTTATGTTAAACTTATCTAGTTTTCTAACTTCTTTTGTAGGAAAATTATTAGAAGCAAAAAGGTCACACCTATATTGGACTCCTTGTGTTGATGTCGACTTGATCTTAGAAGATATTGCGAAATTTCCTAATTTTAAAACAACATTGAAGAAGGCAATGAGTATGAATGTTTACATTTATGTTTGCCCAGGCATGGTAAATATGTTGAGGCAATTCACAAGACAAAAAGAGCTTCGTCAGACGGGTGTCACAAGATTTGCTACTACTTTTCTCACTCTTGAAAGGATGCACCTACAGAAGCAAAATTTAAGGAAAATGTTCATTTCAAAGGATTGGACAGAGAATAAATGGGCAAAAGAATCGGCGAGCAAGAAGGTAGCTAAAATCATCATGACACTTAGATTTTGGAACAGTGTTGTGCATATTTTAAAGATATATGGCCCTTTAGTCTGTGTTCTGAGACTGGTTGATGGTGAAAAAAAATCTGCAATGGGTTATATTTAGGAGGCTATGGATAGGGCAAAAGAAATAATTATGAAGGCCTTTAAGGAGAAAGAAGAGAAATACAAAGAGTGTTTGAGACCATTGATAAGAGATGGGAATGCTAACTTCATCGGCCTCTGCATGCTGCAAGACATTATTTGAATCCAGAATTTTTTTATTCATACACAGATTCAAATATCTGTGGAGAAGTGGTGAATGGTTTGTTTGAAACTATGGAGAGATTGGTTTCAAGTGCTACTGAGCAAAGATAAAATCACTACCCAGCTCTCTATATATCGAAAGGCAGAAGGACTATTTGGGAGGAATATGACAATTAGACATAGAAGAGCATTATCACCAGCAGAATGGTGGGAATGCTACGGAGCAAATACCCTAGAATTGCAAAAGTTTGCTATTAAAGTGCTTAGTCTCACTTTGTAGTGCTTCCGGCTGTGAGTGCAATTGGAGTGTATTTGAACAGGTATGTAATAAATATAAATGTATAATACTATTATTATGTCACCTTTATAAGTAGAAAATATTCTTTGCTATTTTATTATACTTATTGTGATTTTTGACATTTTGTAGATTCACAGCAAAAAAAAAGAATAGGCTACCTCAACAGCGTTTAAATGATTTGGTATTTGTGAAATACAGTCGTGCCTTAAAACTTCGATATGATGCACGTGATAAGATTGACCCCATCTCTTTAACAGATATTGATGACAGTAATGAATGGTTAATGGGTAGAATAGATGGAGAAAGTGATAATGAAGAAAATGAGTTGGTTTTTGAAGGTGATGACTTGACATGGGATGTCATTGTTAGGGCTAATGGAGTTGAAGAGTCTGAATATTGTACTAGAGAAAAACATTGCATCCATGGCCTCTAGTTCACATGCTAGGCCTAAACAAATAGAGAAGGGAAATACATCTTCCTCTATGAGACACTCATCTCTAAGACTTAGAGATGAAGAAGAAGAAGAAGAAGAAGAAGAATAAATTAAATTTGAAGAAGATGAAGATAAAGAAGAAGAAGAAGAAGAAGAATACAATGAGGAAGATCTTGATCTTGATGATTAATTTGACTTATTACGCTTGTTTTGATGAACTTTGTTAGTTTAGATTAGAAAGTTTGAAACTTTTACTAATTTTATCATGGTATTGTTTTGCTTGTCATATTATGTGGTTTATGGCTAGTGGTTTGATATTTGTGTGTATGGAATATTAATAGTTATCACATATTATATGAGTATGTCAGTAGTTTAGTAATCAACCTCATGTTCAAGATGCGCGCGTCTCAGGCATGCCTCGCGCCTCTAACAACACTGCTAGAGATCAATCAAAAAATTTCAACTTTCATGAATACAATGGTTGTGATGCCATTATAACAATGGATAATACAATGTCAATGTCATTGTAACAGTGGATAATTCAGTTCATCGTGTGATGAAGATACTCTTATCATCAACCAAAAGCAAGAAAATCTTATTACAATTACTAGTGTATTTCATGTTCGAGGAATAAAAAAAAAGTTTCAATGCAAACGCTGTAAATGCTGGAATTTTTTTTTTCTTTTTGGCCCATAAAATGTGAAGTTTCTTTGGAACATCAAGGAGCTCAAGATAGATGTCATTCATACTAGTAAGAGAGTTAGATTTATTTGTTTTATCTTCTTCTAGTTCATATATTAAGAAGACAAATAGCAAAAAAAGTGCACATACATTGCATGCTAGGTTGGGACATCTTAGCATGGAAAATTTAAAAACTATGCTGAAACTAAATCTAATAAAAGAGTTGTCAAGCTTAACTAAATTTTGTGAAGGAGGAGTGTGTGAAGGATGTCAATTTGAAAAGGTTCGTCGATTTCCTTTTGACAAATCAACTTTATGGTGTCAAGCCCCATCGGAACTTAGAGCTTATTCATGATGATTTAATGGGACCAACTACAACTCCTTTTATGGATATCTATAAATATTTTTTATTGTTGACTATAATAGATTCACAGGGATATATTTTTTGAAGCATATGTTAGAAGTTTTCAGCAGACTTGTGGAATTCAAAGAAATGATTGAGAGAGAGCTTATTCCAGAATTAAGCAACTAAGAACTGAAGGAATGAACAATTTTTATCTTTGTGTCATCGACATGACATTAAAAGAGGACTAATTTGCGCTGAGCTACCACAACAAAATAGTGTAACAAAACAAAAGATTATTTACTTGAGCTGGTTATATGCTAAGAATCTTCAAAAGTTTTATAGGCTCGAGGTATGGAATATGCATCATATGTAATTAATAGAGAAGAAAAATCACCTATTCTTGATGATGATGGTTCAATCCCATACCATTATCAAGCCAACTCATTATAGAGAAGAAAAATTCATTAGCACCTATTCTTGTTCCTTTTTGCAAGTCCAATTAATGATGAAGAACCTTTGCATTTGATGAAGCAAAAGAAAATAAAGAATGAGAGCTTGCTATAGAAGCTGAAATAAATACTCATAAGAAAAATCAAACTTGAAGCCTTATTCCTAAGCCCCAAAATGTACAACCTATTTCTTGCAAATGGGTGTACAAAATCAAAAAGAAAAGTTGATGAGAACATATATATATATATATATATATATAAAGCAAGGTTGGTTGCTTGATGGTTTTTTACTCAAGAAAAATGGATGACATTATGAAGACACTTTTAGCCCTATGGTTGAGATGATTTTAGTAAGTATGGTGATAGCTTTGGAAGCCTTTTATTATTGGAAACTACGGCAACTTGATGTGAAAAAATGTCATCTTGTATGAAGAGCTTGAAAAAGATATCTACATGAAGCAAGACTTGCATCTTGATTATATTTGCAAAAGTAAAAAAGCACTTTATGAGTTCAAGCAAGCTCCACACACATGTTATGGAAAAATTTCATAATACTTAAAATTTTATAGCTAGTTTATTTGTTAAAAAACAAGAAAATTTGCATATAATTATTCTCATATATGTAGATGACATGATAATAACGGGAAATGATAAAGTGAAAGTTAAACAACTTTAAGATGAGCTTGCTATAAGATAAGACATAAGAAATTAGGGGAGTTGCATCATTTTCTTAGTTTAGAAGTGATGAATATGGACAATGGAATTTTTACACACAACAAGGCTATTCCAAAAAGTAAGTTGAGCGATTTAGATTCAATCAAAGCAAAAGATACTATATTTTGATGCAAATGTAAAGTCAAGGTGTGAAAAAGGATTATTTTTGCCAAATCTTAAACCTTATCATTGGAAGTCTTTTATATTTGACTATAACAAGGTTAGATATTTCCTTTTCAACTAGATATGCTCAATAGACTTACGCAATCTCCTCAAGAGCCTCACTTTTACACTACAAAGAAGATTTTGAAATATATAAACTCAACTTCAAACTTTGGCTTATTCTTTTAAAAATAATGCCAATAGTTCCTTTGGTTTCACAGATATTGAGACTTTGTTGGAAATTTGGATGATCAAAATGTACGTGGAGAATTGGATGTGAAAATTTGGATGATAGAAGATGTACATTAGGTGATACAAGTGTCTTTTAGGGTAGCAAGAAACAAAATTTAGTGTCTTTATTAACTAATGTGGTAGAGTACTAAGTTATTGCACTTGCTACCCAAGAATGTGCTGAAGAGCTACATATTCCTATATATAAATCAATTGCAATTTTTAGAGACAACCAGAGTTTTATGAAGATTGCAAACTAGACATACAAGAACTGAATATATTGAGCTTGAGCATTACTTTATTTTAAGAAAAAGTTCTTGGTGGCACCATGGTCTAAAATTTCATACCGTGCTAAGCGAAACAGTCAAAATGTGTCATTTGGTAAATCACTAAAACTCGATATCACTCAACGCCAAGGTTCAAAATCTCAAGCTATGCCATAATTTTGTTCTTTGGCCATGAAGATATTGTTCCAGTATCATGCTAACACTCGTGTCGATGATAGATTGAAAGTTGAAGGAGAAAAGAGATAAAGCAAAGAAAAGAGACATTGCGAGTAATATCGAGTTTCGATAATTTACCAAAATAATATGTTTCGATCCTTTCACTTGGCATGGTGCCAGATTTAAAACTATGCCCAGCACAAACAATATCTCATCTTTTTCCTTCTTCAACCATTGTCACTGACTTCTTTTGAAGACAATCATCAACTTCAGTCTAGTTGTCACCTCTTTTAAATATAAATCTCATGCTACATCATCAAACTTCTCAACCATTGTACTACACTGCATTTGTGTCATCTTCATCTAAAGTTTTCTTTCTCTATTTAGGAACTTTATAAATATCTGGCTATTTCAATCATAACATTATAATACAAGCTAGCCCAACCCATCCAAAACAAGATTAACATAGATAATACCCAAAAGTGACACGACACAACGCAAATATATAAATGAGTTGACACAAAATTGAACCGTTTATGAAGATACTTCATTTTAAAAAATCTTAAGAATGTTTATGTATTATAACTAAGTTCTCTAGAATTTGGTTAATCATGTATTATAACTTTTTTGTATTTATTTTCATGTTATCTCATATAGTTTTTATTGGCACAAATGGCATGATTGGATACCCAATTAACAAAACACAAAACAAATTGGCACCCTTTTCATGTGACAAGTTGGACATATATATATATATATATATATATGCTCTAACTCAAGGGAGAAAGTGTTAGGAATAATAGGCAACATTTTTATTAATAAAATATGGCATGGTTATAAATAATAGGCTATATTTTTTAATAACTGTTTAAACCTAAAGACTGTATACATGGTTGTTGTTTAGTTTCTCCCTCTCAAGTGAATTGATGTAGAAAATGAAATAGATGAATCTTACAAAATCATGCAGAAAATATAGGTTGTCTTCATCTCAGACTTAAATCAGTTAGAACCTTCAATGCCAACCACAAAAACTCATTTCATTTATCTAGTAAGAAATTTTGTGGGTAGAATCTCTGCCTTATAGCAAGCATTGAGAACCATTATTAGTTATATTTAATTTTGAAAAAAAGGACAATAAGGATCAAAGATACTGATTTTAGCCAAGTTAGTTACACCTAGGGAAACACTGTAGTTAATGGCTTACAAAATTATTTAATATGATATTGAAAATAAAAAAAAGTACACGATCAATGGAGGGTAAGTACTCTAGTTCCCTTATATAAGAATAAGAAAGGCGTACAAAATTATGCAAACTATCATGGTATTAAACTAATGAGTCATACCATTAAACTTTGGGAAAAAGTAATAGAAAAAAGATAAGGAAAGAGACCACGGCGACCAAAAAATCAATTTGGGTTTATGCCTGAAAGGTTGACAATAGAAGTTATACATCTTCTTAGACAACTAATTGAAAAAAATCGGGAGTAAAAACAAAATCTACACATGGTATTTATTGACTTAGAAAAAACTTATGATAGAGTCCTAAAAAAAATTATATGGAGAATTCTAACAAAAAAAAAAAAAAATGTTAGCGTAACATATATTGAACTAATTAAGAATATGTATAAGGACGCAACGTCCAGAGTAAAGATTTTAGGCGGAGTAACTGAAGTATTTCAATAAAGATAGGGTTATATCAAGGATCAGCTCTAAGTCCCTATCTTTTTATACTAATTATGGACGAACTCATTACACACATTCAAGACATAATACCGTGGTACATGTTGTTTGCAGATGATATTGTTTTGGTAGATGAAACACGTGAAGGAGTAAATACTAAACTAGAATCTTGGCAGGAAACACTAGAAGGAAAAGGTTTTAGGCTTAATCGAATAAAGACAGAATATATAGAATTTAAGTTTAGCGATATTAGAGTTAATGAGATAATTGTTACGATAGGAGATGATGAGTTGTGCGAAACTGAGAGCTTTAAATATTTAGGATTATTTTTGCAAAACGATGAAGGGATTGAGAGAGATGTTTTATATAGAATACAAGCAGGATGGTTGAAATAGAGGAGAACGTCAGGTGTTTTATGTGACCGTAAAGTACCTCTAAAACTAACTTAAAGGAAAGGTCTACAAAACGACAGTTAGACTTGTTATATTATATAGAGCTGAATGTTGGACTATGACTCAAGCACATGAGCAGAAGATGAAAGTTGCAGAGATGAGGATATTAAGGTGGATGTGTGGATATAGAACAAAAAAAATGAGAACATTAAAGAGAAAAAGTCGAAGTTGCATCTATTGAGGGAAAACTCTGAGAGACACGTTTAAGATGGTACGGACATGAACTTAGACCACCAATAAATGCTCTAGTTAGGCGATGTGAAACTATGACAAACACACATCAAACAAGGAAGAGGGACCAAAAAAGATTTGGTTAGCAACAATAAGACAATATAAAATTTATTTAAGTATAGATGATAATATAGTAGGAGATAGAACTCAATGGCTAAAAGGGATCCATATACCTGACCCCACCTAGTGGGATAAGGCTTAGTTATTGGTGTAGTTACACCTAAATTATACAATAAAAAGTTCAAAAGAATGAAAGAAAGGCATTCGTATAACTAACCTGACAGTTTCCATCACCTTGAACCTTTAGCTCAACGAAATCATACAACTTTAACCTGGAGTGTTAAAAACATTTACTATCATAAATCTACAGAAGAATGTTTCACGTACAATATGGAACAACATTCAAGAATCTCGTTTGTGACAATCCAAGTATTTGAAATCACATGAATCAGGTACTGAATGATTAGATCTGGTAGAAGTAACATATTTAAGATTTTTACAAAAAATGCCATTCCAAATTACAAAAAATAATATCCAAATAGTTGTCATTAGAATAAGCATTTGATGATAGTAATAATAACGCCAATATTTTCCATTTTGTAACCAACGTGGTGCTGTGTAACATTTACCAGATAAATTTCCTGATTGAAATTCTCTCAACACGTGGACAATTGGTACAACCTATTTGATAACAGACCTGATTAAGTTATTTCTATACAAAATGGTAGACCGTAGACATCATATACAATAGTTGATATAGTGATTTGATTACGAACATTTTCCCAGTGTTGATGCTCTAGATTTCTAGGCATCAGAAAGTTCTCAACTGACAAGGAAGCAAGATGCTCAAATCCTATATTCCATTTTATACCTGCCTTTCAACTGTTCCAGAAATAAAATTTGAACTAATCAGTCAAAAGTTCATTAATCATTATCATATGCTTTTCTACAGAGAAATCCATCAAACTAAACGTGATAGTTGGCCCCACTTTGTAAGTATCTAAAACAAAGAAAGCATGTCAACTAGCCAACAGAGTATTTCTCTTTTGGCATTCTCAATTTACATAATATGGGTCATCTAAGAGATGGATAGTCAAATCCACAAAACATTTCATGTAAGCCATCTGATAGTTTGAAAGAAACAAAGAGCCTTAATGGAACATTTTTCTATTAAGGTGTTTGTTGACTACATGGTAAAGGTTACTTGAATGAAACAAGTTCACGAGGCAATGAATGGCATATATCCATTAGCTCTATACCGGTCAAGAAGCCTTTGATGATCTGAAATTTCTTCATCAACTGAAGGAATATCTCCATTAATTTTTGGAATGTGCTGCATATAAGACAGGTAGAGAAATCATACATCCAACATCCTCCAATGTGATGAGATATATTAGTGCCACGACACAAGATGTTCAAATTTTGCTGTTGAATCTGGCAGAAATCAGCCACAAATAAAGCAGATTAAACTACAAATGAACTGAACTTACAGGTACAGGAGTCATGTGATTCAGTCTCCTGCATACTTCACCATCTAGAGCAGAGAAGTCATCTGCAAATTCTATCTCGACCGGTCCTTCACAACTCAAATTTCCATCAGACATTGGCAGTGACGTAGAGGCCTCCATATTTCCTAAATCTCTGTTAAGAGAAACACTCCCTGTGCAATGTTATATAGTGTATAACCATTAATTTAATAAAATAATAACAAAATTACAATAGAAAAATACCAAATAAGTAGTAGGAGACAACTAAGTGGAACTGGGAACTAGGTAAGGCCTTCCTAGAGAGTATTATACCTGAATTACTCTCTCTAGGGGAAGACAAAGCCAACCAATTTTGACTGAGCACAGATGATTGCAACTGCTCTTTAGTTGTATGTAAAGATCCAGATGCTTCCACAATAGCAACTCGTGAAAGTTCTTCCTGAAGAGCACGGGCAATTACTTCATCATTTTCAACAGAATCACATTCTTCCTGCAAACCAACTTCATTGGTACATTGTGCAACACAATCTTTCACACCGTTTTGATGAGTGGTCACAAAATATGTGGAGTTCAACAATGGATCATTAAGGAGATGGAGACCCCACCGAAGAATATCAGGATCTTGTTCATATAATAATCAACTTCAGTTAATAATCAATAAGTAGAGCTGTGTATCAGATTATTGTAGCTTTGCAAGAATTTAAATAGATATGACATGCATTATAAAAGCTTCAACATGCATATATAACAATGAAATTTCCGTGCAAGATTTATTTCATCCAAGAGCACTTTCAAATTTACAACTTGTATAACAGCATACACAAATGCAAACTTTGCTCACATAGAAAATCAAAATCATGGTTTAAAATTTCAAGCCGTATCAGAGTTTCAGTTTATGACTGGAATGATACGGTTTCGATATTGTATCGTATTGTGCTAATACAGTTCCGGTACTTTTTAAAATATAAAATATATTAATTAAAAAATATTATTATAATATTTGATTATTATAAATACTTACTATTAGGTTAAATTAATATTTTAAAAATTAAAATTGAGTAAAAATTAATTTAGATAACTAAAATCTAGACATAATGATTAGGATCATGTAAGTTTAAATTAAATTGAATTTATTTTAATTAATTTAAGAAGCGAAAAAAAATTCTTGTGTATTTAAAGAGGAAAGACGACGACAACAACGAAACCTTATCCCACTAGATGGGGTCGACTATATGGATCTTTCTATGTCATTGGGTTCTACCCCCTCTTATATCATCATTTATATTTAAATAAATTTTATCCTTTAAAAAAAATCTTATTGAAAAAAATAATAATAAAAATCATGTGTATAAGGATGAAAGGAATAAAGTTAAATAAAATATGGGGAGGAAGGAAAAAAATTAAGAGGGAAAGGAATTGACTATTAAAATAATTTAAAAAGTTAACAGCTGAAAAAATAAGGAAAATTTTTTAAAATTAAAAAAACTCAACGGCCTAAAAAAATAAAAAAATAAATTGGAAAAAAAAGGCCTCATGTGGTCGTGTGGTGTCGGTTGAGGAACGATAAGTTTCATCTGTGTCGCTCGGTACGACACAAGATTTTAAACCATGATCAAAACTTATATTGTTTCAAGCACTATGCAAATCATACGAGAGAACAACATACAAAACTAATATATTTGACAATTTTTAAGTATCTCATTCTCCTCCCTCTCTATCTCACCGAAGGGGGAAACCTACAGATGACATCTTATGAACAATGAAAATGTATAGCAAAAGCCTTTTACCTTTCACATCAACCGAAATAGTATTCACATGTGGAATTTAGTTAACATAAACTTTAAACTATTTTTACAAGAAACAAGGACAAATAGCAACAACAAAAACAACTTAAGATGCAAAATGGTACTTGAATGACAAATCCCCATAACAATCTAAAGACAAGTGGTATATTTATTTTGTTCATGTTCATTCTGATTCAAACTAACATTTGTACAACTGTTTGTGCCAAGGAAAAATCTTTGTACACATAGGCCAAGGTCGTGTTCAGTCACCATTCGATGTGAGACACAACAAGGATTTTATTGCATGTTTGGCATGTAAACTACAATGAATTCATTGCCTCTTAAGCGTGAGATTCAATGTTGCACAATTACCCATTCTACCCAAAACCAAGTGTGCATTCTTTTGGTTATGGTTGAAGCAATACAAGTAGGAGACCCATACAAATTAGGCATATAGGTGTGAGACCTAATCCCTTAGTAGTTAAGTGCAAAAGGTGTGCAATGCATCCTTTTGGCTCAGCAAGCAAACATCCTATCCTCTATACAGGTCATCTTGAGTCAGACTAAAGTTTGGATGTTGGTTAGGTGGGTCTACGCTTCCATTGGAAGTCTTTTGTTGCATCTCTTTTCGGATACTTCGCAAGTCTCTATCCTCCATTTTGTATTTTTCATCTAAGAACCCGCACAAAGTCTTTTAGTAATAGTCACAATATACGTATTATATAGTTTGCCGTTCAATCGATATGCTTCTTGTATAGAAAATCTCTCTTTTTCCATGTAATATGCCCTCCTGTTGTTTAAGGGTCATCTTCAAATGTATTGGGGGCATCTATTGGATCCCAATATGGTACACTTTTATGAAGAAAAATAGCATTTTTCACTACCACTACTTGAAGGCAATTTTAGAGAAATTCTCATGTTTCTCACGTAAGAGTGGGTCTTCAATCGCCCTAATCATAAAATATCATCTTTAAAATTGTTGATTGAATTTCTCTTAGTTAATGAGATTGGTCCAACAAATTTAGTTTGAATAATAGTTCATTGACAAGTCAGCGGCATGACCTAGTGGGGCATCAATATGGCGAGGTAGATCTCGTACCCTTTAAATTCTCAGATGATAAAGATACCCCTTCTAGTAGTATCCCCATTAACTTAATATTGTTGAACACCAACTCAGTATCCCTTCTGGTAGTATCATCACTAACTTAATATTATTGATCACTAACTTAATAATGTCAGCTGTTGAATCACCTTTATATATATTAGCACACTCTTTCAAGTTGATTTATCTCTCCGAATAAGAGAATTTAAGGACAAGACAAGTGAACCCTCTCTCTTTAAAGATGATATTACACCGCCTAGGCGTTTACGATTTATTAATACAACAACCTATTGTGGGCCAGTGACGTAGCTAGGAGGGGTTCATAGCGATTCGCTTTTATTGTATCCGTTGTTCATTGTGCTCAACTACAAAGGGGTTAATACACAGCAGAAAATACAAATAACAAACACAAAAGAGAACAAGCACAACACACAACATTTTTACATGATTCGAAACCCCCAACTCTTACTCCACGGCCTACCGTCCTATTGTCGAGTGCTCAAGCTCGACTATCGAGTACCTAAGGTCGTGGCCTATTGTCGAGTGCCTGAGCCAACTACCAAGTACATGAGGTTGCGGCCTTCCCAAATGGCAGAGATCGTAGCCAACTACTGAGTGCCCGAGCCCGACTCCCCAGTTCCCCACGCCCCCTGAGCAGCTCTAGTCCGAGTACTGACTCCCAAGTCACATGCACGCGTCCGAGCAGCTCGAGTCAGAGTGGGTTCCCGAGTACTGACTCTCAAGTCACCTGCACACGCCCAAGCAACTCGAGTTTGATTCCCAAGTACCAACTCTAGAGTCATGCGCCCGAGTCAGAGTCAAAGTCGTTTCTCGAGTACCAACTCATGAATTAATCGACTAATAACTCTATTTCAATGTCGTTAAGGCTGAATTCTCACTTTGTTAAGAATCTGATCAACCTTAACCTATCGAGCTTCACCATTATCAAACATCTTGTCCTCCTTGACCTGTTTGGACTTCCGATCTCATGCCTAGCATCCAATCAATGACGACTTCACTGTTGCCAAACATCCGGTCCTCCTTGACCTATTTAGATTTCTCTTCTCATGTCTAATATCCGGTCCTCATGACCTATTAAGACTTTACCACACATACCAATTGTATGATCCTCCATAATCCAATTGAGCTTCACTCTCCTCATGTCATAGTGTTTGTCCTCCATGACCCACTTAGACTTCTCCACTTGTCAACTCTCCGTTAGGCTTCTCCACTTGCCAATTCTTTGTTAAACTTCCGACTATCAAGTGTTTATGACCCACTTGGACTTCTCCATTTGTCAACTCCTCGTTGGGCTTAGACTTCTCCATTTGTCAACTCCTCGTTGGGCTTCCAACAACCAAGTGTCTGGTCAATTGTGACCCACTTGAACTTCTTACTCAACATAGAAACTCAACCAATCTCGATCAACCCTAACCCGAGGTCAATTGCATCCACAACCTCTCTCTACAACAATCTCCCTTTTTACTTACATCTCACTCAACCATCAAATATATTATTCAAATATCGAAATCCAACTCGAGTTAACTCGAATTTGGTCAACCTTGACCAGAGATCGATTGCACCAACACATAGTTTGTAGGATCGTGATTCTACGCAAGATCGATTTATTATCAGAATCAGATCGGTCAAAATCAGATCATAGGATTCTACGACCCTACTCAAAATCCTTACAATTTAATTTAATATTTGATAAGATAATCAAATTGATCAATGAAAACTAAATCAGTTTGATAGTTAATTAAAATTCTCTTTAAAAATAAATTAAATCAAATTAATAAAAATAATATTAATGATATTAATCAATAATATATATAATAAATAAATATAATTTATTTATAATTTTTAAAATTTAACATAAATTTATATATATTTTAATGGGATAATTTAATTAGGGTTTGAGGAAGTCTATTTAAATTATCTTATTTATGTTAGGAATTGATTGAATTAATTAACTAAGGTTTTAATTAAAATTCTAAACTTTTTAATCATCAATGCTTCCTTTTTAACTCACTGTGAACATCACTGTGCCCTTTTTTTTATTCATTGTGTCGATGCTTCCGCTGCTTCCTCACCCACACGCTCATTGTTAAATTGAATTTCTTAAACTGCTATCTTTATCGTCATTACTCACGCATCCCTATCACCGCCACTACCAGTTATTGGACATCGCCTTCCCATCACAAGTAGTCAGAGAACGGCCTCCATCAACTGTCAGAGACAGTTCCTAAGAAACTAGCAAAGCCCAAGTTCGTGCGTCCTCCTCCACAAGCCACCAACGCCGCCTCCTTTACTGACGCTGTCCGTGGTTCCACCGACGAGGACGCTATCCTTGGTTTCATCAACACTTATGAATTAAAGTAGGAGTATTTTAAATTTCAAATTCTCACAAGTTTTCGGCCTTAATCCTATTTTAAAAAAAAATGATTAACCAGGCTGTGTAATATCGAACCTAGGGTGACCAACCCAGCCCCACAGAAGTTTCCCACCCTCTTAGAGAGAGAGAGAGAGAGAGAGGAACTTAAAAAAAATCACAAATTTTACGGAGAAAAATAGAGCAAAGTTCCTTCTTTTAATAGATGAAAGGACATAAGTTTTAGGATGTGTCTCTTTAAGAAACATTTCTTTTAATTTAATTAACTAGCTTTCGATTAATTAATTTTAATGGGTGCATGGATCTACTTGCATCACTGGACCTTACTAGTGTATGAATGATTTAATTGGACTAACCGTTCATAACTCAAACAATCTAAGATATTAATTTTTTATTCACTTGAAAATTAATTTACATAGACTAGTTGTGAAATAGTTAGCCATATCACTATTCGATTAATCGGTTATAGAAACCAATTTTATTGCATCAAAACTGAAAATCCCTAATTAAACCTAATATGACGTTCCAGGAAAAGGAAAAAAAAAAAGAGTTTTTCCTCTCACCTAATATGTTCTACAAATCGCGAATAAACATAAGAAACAATAAATCCGCTTCGACTCAAGCATTGAGAATGGAACTGTAATTAACAAAACTCTGAAAACAATCGGTACGAATTAGTTTGCAACACGAACAAAATAAACCCCATTACGGTCGATCACTCAAACCGCAGCCCGATCCTAGCGTCTAAATTTATCAAATACACACACAAAAAATTCAACCGAAACAAGATCAAGAAGGGGAAGCAATGGTACCTGTTTTCATTCCGTCAGGACGAGTTCCAGAACGAAGTGACTCTACTTCACGATCGCCCTACGAAACATCCATCCACCGAGATATAGAGAGAGAGAGAGAGGAGCATACTTGCTATCGAAGAAAAGCTATCTGTCCTGACACCAAAGGCGGCAAACCTGACGAAGAACGATCCAAAAGAAGAGTCAGATTTTTGTTTATTTCCGAGAGAAGGGTCCCAAGAAGGAGCCGACTTCGAGACGCCACGCCACATTATTGAGGGTCGCACGAAGATGGATAAGAACGGCCAATCAGAGGCGGAGAAGAGGAGGTGACTGGTGAGTGTTTTTCGTGTGATTTTTTTATGATTATTTTGGCTGCAATGAGTAGAACTGTAAATAAATAAAATATTGTAGGACTTGTCATTAGTAAACAAATAAAATATTTATAAGCAAATATTCATATAAATAAATTTAAATAACTAATTAAATTAAATGAATAAATTTTAACATATATATACTCAATTTATTGATATTTACACATAATATTTATTGACCAATAATATATATTTATGAATCATATTTATTAACAAAATTTTCATCAATATAATAAATAAAAATTTAAAATTAATAAATAAATTTATATTATAAACTTAATAATCAATTAAACATTTAAAATTATAAAAAATCTGAATAATCAAATAAATTTGAACTACGAGTCTGATAAAATATAATGAACTTGAACCAATTTAGTCAAACTTGAATAACTAATGTATTAACTTGATTCATTTTAAACTCTATTTGGCATGATTATTCTATCAAATAAATTTAAATATCATAAAATTTAACTCCACTTCATTTATTTACAATTCTATACATAGCACAGAAGGTGTATAGTTAAATAAAAAATATTAAAATAATGCTCGATATACTAAAAGTATTTTTATTCAATATATTATTTAACATCTTTAAACATAACCTAGTTAAGATAATTTTAAACAATTTTAATATTGAATTATTGGTGCGGAAAACATCCGACGATTAAATTTAAGTTTCGATAATGGTAAAGGGTTCAAAGTTAAGACTATTTGTGACCTAATGTATTTGAATGAACTTATAGGAAAGTCCTAAGTGTACTTAAGCAAAAGTCCTAACTGCGGTAAGGCTGATAAAAACTCTAAGGGGTGGTAACCCTAGGTCCTAGAGGGTGGTAACCCTAGGCAGAAAGTCTTGGCGGGTCAAGGGCTTCAAGCAAAAGTCCTAGAGTCGAGAACTCTAGGTGGAAAGTCCTGGTGTCGCGAACCAGGAGAAAGACTGGGCGGGTCGTGGAGCGGACGTCCAGCGGAAAGTCCTGGAGCCTCGGGCGCTAAGCAAAAGTCCAGTCGGTCTGGAGGACCGGTCTGGCAACAGGTATATTATCCTGAGTGGAGTAGATGAGGACGCATTCCCCCGTGAGAAACCAGTAGGCATCGGTTCGATCTAGGGTTTCCGGTTGGGAATCCGAAGTCAGAACCGGAGAGTCCGATGACTGGCAAATTCTTATCTTTTATGTTTATATTATCCTAACTTTGTTTTGCAGAATATGTTGGACTAACGTATTTTGCAGAAAGTGAATTAAACGTGTTTGCCTCGAGTAACCTAGAGAAGCAACCTCGCAGCAAGGCGCGAGGGTGCCCTCATGGAGCCTGGGGGCGGCCTCATGGAGCTTGAGGGCACCTTGGACACTGGAACGAGGGCGCCCTTCATGCGGTTGGAGGCGCCCTCAAGCGGATAAGCAAAGAAGGTCATAAGCTTATCTGCACGCGGTTGACTCAGCGGGTTGAAGGCACCCTCATGGAGCTTGAGGGCGTCCTCCACAAGCTATAAAAGGTAGTCTCGAGCAACAGCTTGAACAACAACAAAAATTGCAATCTGTCTTCTCCGTGCTGCTCAAAAGATGATCCGGAAAGGTTATAGCAAGACCCC
The DNA here is from genome assembly GCF_018446385.1 of Zingiber officinale. Classification (NCBI taxonomy): domain Eukaryota; kingdom Viridiplantae; phylum Streptophyta; class Magnoliopsida; order Zingiberales; family Zingiberaceae; genus Zingiber; species Zingiber officinale. The sequence continues at coordinate 18,712,782 of NC_055993.1, read as the reverse complement.
GACGACCAGGAGCTTCAAAACTTATTACTCTTGTTGTCGGTATACATTTTACTACTGCTCTATTATTGTACTTAAATTGTAAAGAATTTTCCGTGCTTATAGTGATTGCCCAAAGTAAACGCTCAATGAATAGGAGTCGCCCTAGGCTCCGAACCAAGTAAAAGACTTGGTGTTTGCGTGTTTGTAACTATCTTTCATATTTCCACTGCGTTTTATTCTTAAGTCTTCCGAAACAAAAGTGAAAGCCACGAGCGCTATTCACCCCCCCCCCCCCTCTAGCACTTTCGATCCAACAATTGGTATCAGAGCAGGGTCGCTTCAATTTGGTGAAACCACCAATCAAGCATTTTTGTGGTAACTTTCAATTTTTTGGAGTCGATCGGAATCGGTAAGATTGTCATCTTCCGATCTCGTTATTTCGTAATCGAATTTTTTCCTCGCAGTTGGTGCAACACCACTCGAGTTCGTATTTTAATTTCTTAATTCCACACCACTAATCTAAGACTGAGTCTTGGAACAAGTTTTTTGTTTTTGTGTGTGTGTGAGATATTTTAATCAATGGCCCATCAAGAAGGCTACATCACAGCCCGTTCTCCGCTCTTCACTGGTGAGGACTTCGGCTATTGGAAGGACCGAATGGAGTCATACCTCCAAACTCAGTTCAAGATGTGGATGATCATCAAGATTGGGATCACACTTCCACTCGATGACTCGGGAAAATCGGTACCATGCGAGAATTGGGATGCTAGCATAATTAAGAAGGTCGAGGCCAACGCCAAAGCATCATGCACCCTCCAATGTGGACTAACAAAGGAGGAGCTGAACTGAGTCGGCCCATTCTCAAGCGCGAAAGAGCTATGGGAAAAACTAATCGAGCTGCACGAGGGCACGTCCGACACAAAGGTAAGTAAATGTGATCTACTCTTTAATAAATTATACAACAACAACAACAACCAAGCCTTTTCCCACTAAGTGGGGTCGGCTGTATGAATCCTTTTACGCCATTGAGCTCTATCTCCTATTATATCATCATCTATATTTAAATAAATTTTATCTTGTTTTATTGTTGCTAACCAAGTCTTTTTTGGTCTTCCGCTTCCTCGTTTGATATGCATGTTTATCATAGTTTCACATCGCTTAACTGGAGCATTTATTGGTCGTCTAAGTACATGTTCGTACCATCTTAAACGTGTCTCTCGGAGTTTGTCCTCAATAGATGCAACTCCGACTTTCTCTCTAATGCTCTCATTCCTTATTTTGTCCATCTTCGTATGTCCACACATCCACCTTAACATCCTCATCTCTGTAACTTTCATCTTATGCTCATGTGATCGAGTCTTAGCCCAACATTCAGCTCCATATAACATAGCAGGTCTAGCAGCAGTTTTATAGAACTTACCTCCATAAAACACCCGACGCTCCCCTCCATTTCACTCATCCTACTTGTATTCTATATAAGACGTCTCTCTCAATCCCTCCATCATTTTATAAAAATGATCCTAAATATTTAAATCTCTCGATTCCAGGCAACTCGTCCTCTCCTATCTTAACAATTGTTTCATTACTTCTAATATTGCTAAATTTAAATTTCATATATTCTTTCTTTAATCTACTAAGCTTAAAACCTTTCCCTTCTAGTGTTTCCCTCCAAGATTCTAGCTTAGCATTTACTCCTTCACGTGTCTCATCTACCAAAATAATATCATCTGTAAACAACATGCACCACGATACTGTGTCTTGAATGTGTGCAGTGAGTTCGTCCATAATTAGTGTAAAAAGATAGGGACTTAGGGTTGATCCTTGATGTAACCCTATCTTTATTGGAAATGTTTCAGTTACTCCGCCTGAAGTCTTTACTCTGGTCGTTACATCCTCATACATATCCTTAATTAGTTCAATATATGTTACGCTAACACCTCTCTTTTCTAAAATTCTCCATATAATTTCTCTTGGGACTCTATCATAAGCTTTTTCTAAGTCAATGAATATCATGTGTAGATCTTATTTTTACTTCCGATATTTTTCAATTAATTGTCTAAAGAGATGTATAACTTCTATTGTCAACCTTCCAGGCATGAACCCAAATTGATTTTCTGTCACTGTGGTCTCCTTCCTTAATCTTTTTTCTATTACTTTTTTCGAAAGTTTCATAGTATCACTCATTAGTTTAATACCCCTATAGTTTGCACAATTTTGTATGTCTCCCTTGTTCTTATATAAGGGAACTAGAGTACTTATCCTCCATTGATCAGACATTCTTTTCATTTTCAATATCATGTTAAATAATTTTGTAAGTCATTCAATACCTTGTTTCTCTAAGTACTTCCATACCTCTATCGGAATATCATCTGGTATAACGGCTTTTCCATTGTGCATCTCATTTAAAGTTTGTTTTACTTCTGAAGTTTGAATTCTACGATAAAAATTAAAATTTCTATGCTCATTTGACCTAATTAAATTACCTAAGTTAAGTTGGTCACCTAAACCTTCATTAAAAAGTTGATGAAAATACCTCTTCCACCACTCTTTTATTTCTCCATCATTTACTAATACCCTATTACATTCATCTTTAATACATTTTATTTGGCTAAGATCTCTTGTTTTCCTTTCTCTCACTTTAGCAATTCTATAAATATCTCTTTCCCCTTCTTTTGTATCCAATTTTTGATATAACCGTTCAAAATTTTCATTTTTTGTTTCACTCACTACTTTCTTAGTTTCTTTCTTGGCTATTGTATATTTTTTTAAGTTTTCCTCGTTCTTACAAATATATAATTCCTTATAAGCTATTCGTTTTTCCTTCACTTTCTCTTGTACTTTCTCATTCCACCACCAAGATTCTTTACTTAGTGGTGCATGTCCCTTTGACTCACCGAGTACACTCTTAGCTACTATTTTCAACTTTGATACCATCTTATCCGATGTTGTATTAGAGTCATCGTATATTTCACCTAATGCTTGTATTTCTACCTTCTCCTTAAATATATTTTGTTTCCCATCCTTTAACTTCCACCACTTAATTCTAGGAATTGTATATATTTTTTTTATTGATACTATGTTTGAGGCGTATATTTAACACTACTACCCTATGTTGGGTAGTTAAGTTTTCTCTAGGGATGACTTTGCAATCTTTACAAATCTTTCTATCCTTCTTCCTAACTATAAAAAAGTCAATTTGTGATTTATTATTCTCACTTTTGAATATGACTAAGTGTTCTTCTCTTTTCTTAAAAAACGTATTAGCTAATATAAGGTTATATGCTATCACAAAATCTAATATAGTTTTCCCTTCCTCATTCCTCGTTCCAAACTCATAACTCCCATGTACTCTCTCATATTCCTCATTTTTCACTCTGATATGCCCATTTAGATCACCTCCTATTAAAATCATTTCACTTGGTGAAATATTTTGTAATATTTCATCTAAGTCCTCCCCAAACCTTGATTTGGTAGCTTCATCTAATCCTACTTGTGGTGCATATACGCTAATTATGTTCATAGTTCCTTTCGCCATTATTATCTTAAGGGTTATAATTCTATCCCCTTTTCTAACTACTCCTACAACTTCATCCTTTAACAAATTATCTGCAATGATACTCACTCCATTTCTTCCTTTACTCTTTCCAGTATACCATAACTTAAAACTCGAGTTAACTTAAAATATTAATTTTGCTCCTAATCATCATATATACTACCTCCATTGATTTACCAGTGAGAGTTCCTATATTCCATGTTCCAAATCTTAGATTATTAGTTTTCCAATCATATTTGTTCTTATCTAACCAATGGTGTGAGAACTTTTACCTATTTAACACTACACCCAAGTTCTCATGGAGATATAGCGGTCCTTTCTAAGACGTTACAGTCGGACCCTGTAACGCGAACTCTTGCATATTTATCACTACACCCGAGTTCTGGAGATGTAGCGATCCTTGCCGAGACGTTACAGTCGGACCCTACAACGCGTTCCTTCCGGGGAATAACCTAGCATTAGCACAATAGTTTAATGGATTCATTCATTGAATATTTGTCATAGTTTGACGCTGGTTGGCAACCTAACGCAACCCTCCTCCTTTATCCGAGCTTGGGACCGGCCATGACCAGTCATCATGGGTAGAGTTTACTCTTTAATAAATTATATAACATTAAAATGCAGGAAGGAGAGACAGCAAGCCAGCTTCATGCGTGAATTTAAGACCCGCTGAACGAACTCCACACGATCAGACAGAAAGTGGAGAACTGAGACGTCATAAGGTGCGTACTTAATGCCTTTCCAAGGAATACTTTATGGGCATCCATGGTTGATGCTTACAAAGTGTCCAAGGATCGCTCTCAAATTAAGTTAGATGAACTTTTCTCTGAATTTGAATTGCACGAACAGACTAATGCACGTCCAACCGAGAAAAGTGTTGCATTATTTGCAAGTACAAGCAAGACAAAGGAGGCAAGAAAGAGGCTTCAAATCGAACCCGTGTCCAAAGAAGAACCAGACTCAGATGACGACGATGACAATGAGATAGTAACCGAACTAGTCAACCTAGTACGCAAGCTCTACAAAAAGAAGAAGGGGTTCACAAAGAAGGATATCAAGAAGGTGGTTCAGTCCAAAAAGGTTCAACCAAATCCAAAGGTAAAATTTGAAGTAACCCGCTACGAGTGCAATCAAAAGGGACACGTCAAGGCCAATTGTCTGAACCTAAAAGAAGCAAAGAAGCAGAGGAAGAAGAAAGCACTACAAGCTACATGGGATGAGTCCTCGTCAGAAGACTCCAATGAAGAGCTCAAACAGACGAGTTTTCTTGCACTGACATCCCAGGAACAAGTCGATGAATCGGAGACCAAGAGTGAATCGGAAGTTTAGTCCAAGCAGAGCCACAGATCTGTATCCATTTTTGAAGGGCCTAACCCCGATGTAAGTACTTGTCAAATAGATAAGCTTTACAAGTTAGTTAATTATTTATTGCGTAAGTTAGCTAAATCTAATGTCCGGGTCAAGTCACTTTAAAAGGAGGTAACAATCTTTAAAGAATTGACTAATCCTAGCTCCTTGATTGATTTCATTTAGACGGGAACCTCAACTCAAGTCCAAAAGCTTGAGAAAGAGAATTCTAGCCTGAAAGATCAAGTCAAGGAACTAAAGGACGCGTTGAAACGGTTTACTCTAGGTTCCAAAAATCTTGATCTGATTCTTAGAAAACAACGAACTGTTTACAACAAATCTGGACTTGGATTTAAAACTAAGCGCAAATACAAGTCTTATTTATCCCTTGTTTACAGAACAAATAACAAATTAGTCCAAGCATGGGTCCCCAAGTCGAACTTGGTTAATCAAGTTGGACTTGGACAATATTGGGTCCCCAAGGATCAAATCCATTACCTTGATAGACCATATTAAGGCTATGATCCAGGGGGAGCTAATAGGAAGATCATTTTTAGAATTGTTTGATGATTGCCTTTACTGCTTTCACTATACATGCTTAGATTAAGCTAGATAAGGACCTAGGCGTAATTTACACTTGACTAGTTAGACCTAGGGGTTCAAAAGAAAAATTAAATACCCAATTTCTTTGAAAGCCTTTATCTAGAAGTGGTGAATGATCTCATACCCAAGAAGGCCTAGTGCCTCGCCACAGCCTGAAAGTCAATCTTCGAAATGTGTATTTAATTGACTAATTAAAAAACCTAAGTCTAACCCAAATGTAAATTAATCCTTGGACATAATCTAAATCCAAGATAAAATGAACCATCTTACAAAAAACTATAAGGTTCCCTGATTGACAATTTAGAAAATGGTGAGATGAACATAGGTATAAAATAAAATTAACCTAATCAATCAATTGATTGATTCAATTAACCTAATTAATTAATTAATTCAATCAACCTAATCAATCAATTAATTAATTCAACTTACCTAATCAATTAATCAATTAATTCAATTAACCTAATCAATTAATTAATTCAATCAACCTAATCAATCAATTAATTAATTCAACTTACCTAATCAATTAATTTAAATTGTTAAATCTTAATTAATTTAATACTACTTAATCTAATCAATTCATAAATTAAACCTAAACCTGATTAACTCGATAAACCATCTCACAATCACCCATCAGGATACCAGGTTTGATAATCTAGACTGGATGAGATGGAATATTAAGGAATTAATTTCAATTAAACTATCTTTTGATACATCAAATTGAACTAAATAAAATATATTATGTAGGAACATAAAGATTTGGATAAATGGATGCTCCAAGCACATGACTGGAGACAGATTGAAATTCACTAAGCTCAAACTCAAGAATTTGTTGGTGCGGGAAGCATCCGACGATCGAACTCGTGTTTTGATAACGGCAAAGAATTCAAAGTTAAGATGTTTTTTAGTCTAACAAGTCTACTTGAGGATTTCAGGAAAGTCCTAGCTGCGGTTAGGCAAAGGGAAAACCCTAGGGGGCGGTAACCCTAGGTCATAGGGGTGGTAACCCTATGCGTAAAGTCTTGGCAGGTCGATGGCTTCAGGCAAAAGTCCTAGGGGGTGGTAACCCTAGGTGAAAAGTCCTGGTGTCGCGAACCAGGTGAAAGACTGGACTAGCCGGGGAAGCGGATGTCCAGCAAAAAGTCCGGAAGCATCGAGTGCTGAGCAAAAGTCCAGTCGATCTGGAGGATCGACTGGCAACAGGTAAATCTCCTGAGTGGAGTAGGTGAGGACGCGTTCCCCGCAGAGGGAACAGTAGGCGTCGGGTCGACCTAGGGTTTCCGGATGAAAATCCAAAGTCAGACTCGGACAGTCCGAAGACTGTCAATTATTACTTACTGTGTTTTATCATATTCTAACACTGTCTTGCAGGGTATTTTGCTCGAACTAACCTTTGTTTGCAGGTGAGGAACCTGCTGGAAAAAGGCTGTCCGGGCGCCCGGGACCAAATTCTATCCCCTGCGCGACTTCGCCACGTGGAGCATCCTGGTTGGTTGGCCACGTCACACTCCAGGCGCTCGGAAGGGATCCAGGCGCCCGGAACCGCATATAAAAGGAGGGTTGAGGTGCAGCTTCAAAGGACAACGAATTCTAAGTGATCTTTCATCAACACGCTGCTCCAAAAGACACTCCGAAGTGCTACTACAAGTGTCCGACGACCCGAAGCTTCAGAATTAGCATTTCTTGTTGTCGGTATAATTTTTGATAGCTTTTATTTGTACTCATAATTGTAATCTTTTAACGAGCTTATAGTTGTTGCCCACCGGAAGCGATCAAGGATCGCGGGCCTTCGAGTAGGAGTCGACTTAGGCTCCGAATGAAGTAAAACGACCTATCTCTTTGTGTTGTCTCTTTATTTTATTTCCGCTTATTCCGCTGCACGTTTTAACTCCGATAGTTTTCCGATAATCGAACGAAATAGCCACGAGCGCTATTCACCCCCCCCCCCTCTAGCGCTTCTCGATCCAACAATTGGTATCAGAGCGGGGTCGTCTTGAATCAGTGCAACCACTATTCGAGACAATTTTTTTTTCATGGTTTTGTTCGGAGTCGATTAGAATTTAGCCTCATAGCTATATTCTAATTTCTTTTCTGAATCGATTTTGCTCAAAGTTGGTCAATACCACTTGAGCTCGTTTTTTTCTTTCCTCCTCACTACTACTCCAAGACTCAGTCTTGGAATAGATCTTGTTGTTTCTGTTTTTTAGATCTAAAAATGGCCCAACAAGAAGGATATAGCACCGTTCGTCCCCCACTATTTTCCGGAGAAGACTTCGGATATTGGAAGGGGCGAATGGAAATATATCTGAAGATCTAGTTCGACATCTGGATGATAGTCAAAACAGGACTGCAGCTACCAACTGGTACAGATGGTAAGCCTACATCCTGTGAGAACTGGGAGCCAGCGTTTATCAAAAAGGTGGAAGCCGACGCCAAAGCCACCTGTACCATCCAGTGCGGTCTTACCAAAGAAGAGCTCAACAGAGTTGGTCCATTCTCCTCCGCAAAAGAGCTATGGGAGAAACTGATCGAACTTCACGAGGGCACCTCGGAAACCAAGGTAAGTAAGCGTGATTTGTTACTTAATAAACTATACAATTTGAAAATGCAGGAAAGCGAGACGACAAGTTCTTTACACGCTTGAATTCAAGATATTCTGAATTCCCTTCATGGAATCGGGCAAAAGGTAGAAAACAGAGATATAATAAGGTATGCTCTTAACTCATTTCCTAGGAGCTCATTGTGGGCATCAATGGTAGATGCCTACAAAGTCTCTAAGGATTTGTCTTCCTTAAAATTAGATGAATTATTTAGTGAATTTGAACTCCATGAACAAACTAATGCACAGCCATCCGAGAAAGGTATTGCTTTGATTGCAGGAACGAGGCGAACACGAGAATCAAGAGGACGGCGAAGGATTGAATCGGGATCAGGAGACGGACCGGACGCAGAAGATTCAGAAGGTGAACAGAACAGCGAACTTGTGAATCTTGTAAAGAAGCTCTACAAGAAGAAAAAGGGCTTCAACAAGAAAGATCTAAAGAAGGCAGTCCAATCCAGGGAGGCCCAACAAAACTCAAAGGTAAAGTTCGAAGTCACATGTTACGGGTGCAACCAGAAAGGGCATATCAAGGCCAACTGTCCCAACCAAAAGGAGGCCAAAAAGCAAAGAAGAAAGAAGGCCCTAAAGGCAACCTGGGACGAATCTTCTTCGGAGGACGAAGACGACGAACTCGACCAAACGAGTTTACTCGCATTGATGGCCCGGGCCAGTCAGAAGCCGACTCCGAGCAAAGCCACGGATCCGCATCCGTTTCCGAAGGGCCAGACTCCGCTGTAAGTATTCCTAGGCTTAATAATTTAGTCAATTATTTACTTCGCAAATTAGCCAAGTCAAATTTGAAAATTAAGTCACTTTTAAAAGAAGTAACCATTCTTAAAGGAGTAACTAACTCAAAATCTTTAACTAAAGATTCAACTCAAGTACAACAACTTGAGAAAGAAAATTCAAATTTGAAAAATCAGTTAAATGATTTAAAAATTACTTTAGAAAAGTTCTCTCTGGGCTCCAAGAATTTGGATCTAATTCTTGGGACACAAAGAGCCGTCTACAATAGAACTGGGCTAGGATATAAAAGTAAAAAGAAATATAAATCTTATTTATCCTTAATAAACAAACAAAGTAGTAAATCAGTCCAAGCATGGGTTCCCAAGTCCAAATTGATAAATCAAATTGGACTTGGCCAATACTGGGTTCCGAAGGATCAAATATACTACCTCGACAGACCATATCGAGGTCGTGATCCAGGGAAAGCTAAAATGAAAACGATCGTAATTCAAAATTCAAAATTAAATTACAAATTCAAAATTCAAAATTTGAAATTAATTTAAAAATTCAAAATTAAATTCTAAATTCTAAATTCGAAATTAATTTAAAAAATTATAAATTAAACAAATCGAAATTATAAATGAAAAATAGATGGAGGGTCCAAACTAGCTGGCACCTCCAACTGAACTACCCGACAGGGTAACTGAACCTAATTTACCCGGAATGGGTAAAACAAGAATAGATTACCCGGCAAGGTAGTTAAGGTTAGATTAAAACGGGATAAGTTTAACTTGAACCACAGTACTGGTGAAGTTTTTGGATGATAGTACGTTAGGGAAACTTAGGCATCGCATGTCTAGGAAGATATGGCTTCGACCTGGTGCATTTGGCCAAGTGGAACTGACCGAAGCTACCCTTAAATGGATCCTAACTAGTTAGACCAAGTTTTAGTATTAAGTTTAATGGGTAGGACTATTTGGAAAACCTCGAAGGCATGGTTACTTTAATGAGCTCCTTGTGACTCACCATAGCCCAGAAGTTTATCCAAAGAATGCTTACTTGTTAAATCCAAAGCTAAACCTGAATCTAACACAAGACTAAACAAAACCCTTAAATTGAATCTCAATTCATCTCACAAAAATTATAGGATTCCCTGATTGAGAAATTAGATCGGGTGAGATGACTAAGTAATTAAAATCAAACTGAAAATTATTTTAAAAACTTAAATTTCAAAATTATTTTAAAAACTTAAATTTTAAAATTATTTTAAAAAACTTAAATTTCAAAATTAATTTAAAAACTTAAATTTCAAAATTATTTTAAAAACTTAAATTTCAAAATTATTTTAAACTTAAATTTCAAACTTATTTTTAAATTTCAAAATTATTTTTAAAAAAAACTTAAATTTCAAAATTATTTTAAACTTAAATTTCAAAATTATTTTAAACTTAAATTTCAAACTTATTTTAAATTTCAAAATTATTTTTAAAAAAACATAAATTTCAAAATTATTTTAAAAAAAAACTTAAATTTTCAAAATTATTTTAAACTTAAATTTCAAACTTATTTTAAAATCTTAAATTTCAAAATTATTTTAAATTTCAAAATTATTTTAAAAAAAAACTTAAATTGCAAAATTATTTTAAAAAACTTAAATTTCAAACTTATTTAAAACTTAAATTTCAAAATTATTTTAAACTTAAATTTCAAAATTATTTAAAAAAAAAAACTTAAATTTCAAAATTATTTTAAACTTATTTTAAAAACTTAAATTTCAAACTTATTTTTAAAAAAACTTAAATTTCAAAATTATTTTAAACTTAAATTTCAAAATTACTTTAAACTTAAAATTATTTTAAAAAAAAAAACTTAAATTTCAAAATTATTTTAAACTTAAATTTCAAACTTATTTTAAAAACTTAAATTTCAAACTTATTTTAAAACTTAAATTTCAAAATTATTTTAAACTTAAATTTCAAAATTATTTTAAAAAAAAAAACTTAAATTTTAAAATTATTTTAAACTTAAATTTCAAAATTATTTTAAACACTTAAATTTCAAAATTATTTTAAAAACTTAAATTTCAAAATTATTTTTTAAACTTAAATTTCAAAATTATTTTAAAAACTTAAATTTAAAAATTATTTTAAACTTAAATTTCGAACTTATTTTTAAATTTCAAAATTATTTTAAAAAAAAACTTAAATTTCAAAATTATTTTAAAAAAATAAAACTTAAATTTCAAAATTATTTTAAAAACTTAAATTTCAAAATTATTTTAAACTTAAATTTCAAACTTATTTTTAAATTTCAAACTTATTTTAAAAACTTAAATTTCAAACTTATTTTAAACTTAAATTTCAAAATTATTTTAAACTTAAAATTATTTTAAAAAAAAAACTTAAATTTCAAAATTATTTTAAACTTAAATTTCAAAATTATTTTAAACTTAAAATTATTTAAAAAAAAAAATTAAATTTCAAAATTATTTTAAACTCAAATTTCAAACTTATTTTAAAAACTTAAATTTCAAACTTATTTTAAAAACTTAAATTTCAAAATTATTTTAAACTTAAATTTCAAACTTATTTTTAAATTTCAAAATTATTTTTAAAAAAACTTAAAATTTTAAAATTATTTTAAACTTAAATTGCAAAATTATTTTAAATTTCAAAATTATTTTAAACTCAATTTCAAAATTATTTTAAACTCAATTTCAAAATTTGAATTAATTCTCAATTAAACATGGTTAATAATCAAGTTTACTTAAGCATCTTTAAGTTAATTAAAACATTAATAATAATAATAAAAATAATAATTATATATATACCAAGGTCAAAAATTGGGGGCGGGCGCCCCCGGTATTCAGACCCCGGGCGCCCACAGCGATCCCGGGCGCCCCGCCTCACATGACCCCGGGCGCCCGGAACACGTCCGAGCGCCCGGACTCCCTTATATATAGGGGGCAGGAGGCGTCCCCTTGTTGGTTGCTACTCGGAAAACCTAGAGGTTGCACTGTACAAAAATTTTGTACAAAGATCTGAACCTTTTCCTAGCTACCATGTGTTCTTTTAAATTAAATTTTGGATCGCCTGCGGAACTTAACACGTTTGATCCAAAACTTAATCTATTTGTTCTTTTAGGTTTTGACTTGGATCTCCTGCGAAACTTAACACGTTCGACCCAAGTCACCTTAAGTTATTAATTCCATTAAATATTAATTTCCATAATTGGTTCCCAGTACTGACGTGGCGAGGCACATGGCCTTCTTGGATATGGGAGCAACCACCACCGATTAGACAAAACCTTTTATGGAAAGCTAATATTTAATTTCCTAAAATAACTTTAGGTTAACCGAAAAGAACAATCAAATCACAAGGAAAAGAAAAAAAAAAGAACACTATATCGAAAACAAATTTGAAATACTAGAATCGTATGCCTCTTGTATTTAGTATTATTTCCAAAAATAACTAGTATGATGCGGAAAGAAAAATACTAGTTATACCTTTTAGAAAAACCTCTTGATCTTCTACCGTATTCCTCTTCTAACCTCGGACGTTGTGTGGGCAACGATCTTCCGAGATAAGAACCACCAAGCACCTTCTTCTTCCTTGTAAGTTTTGGCCATCAAAACTTCTTCTAGGATGAAGAGGTTCGGCCACCACCACCATGCTCCAAGGGATGCTAGAAAAGAGGCTTCTTTTCTCTCCTTCTTCTCCTTCTTAGATCCGGCCACCAAAGCTATCTCCACCATGAGAGAGTTTCGGCCACACAAAGGAGAGGAGAGAAAAGAAAAGGGTCGGCCATACCCAAAGAAGAAGAGAGGGAGAAAAATAATAGAGACATCCACCATGAAGCCTCCTCTACCCCCTCTTTTATAATCCTTGGTCTTGGTAAATAAGGAAAATTTAATAAAAACTTCCTTAATTCTTTTGCCATTGAAAAGGAAAATTTATTTAATTAAAAATAATTTTCTTTTCATCGTGTTAATGGCCGGCCACCTTAATCCCTTTAATCAAGGAAATTTTAATTCACACAAGAATTAAAACTTCCTAATTTGCATCCGGAAATTAATAAAAAATTCTCAAATAATTTTTCCCTTCATGGTGGTTAATAAAAAGGAAATTTTATAAATTAAAATATTTCTTTTAAACATGTGGATAAAAAGAAAGTTATCTCTAAAAAATTAAAATCTCTTTTAATCTACAAATAAGGAAAGATATCAAATCTTTTCTTAATCTTTTGTAGAAACTTATAAAAGAGAATATTTAATTTTAAACTCTCTTTTAAATCATGAACATGATTAAAATTGAAAGTTTTCTTAAAATTTAAAATCCTCCTTTAATCAACAAATAAGGAAAGATTTCAAATTTTAAACTCTCTTTTAAACATGTAGATGATTTACAAATAAGGAAAGTTTTTACCAAAAATTAAAACCATCCTTTTAAACTACAAATAAGGAAAGAGATTAATCTCTTCTCTTAATCTTTTGTAGAAAGTTATAAAAGGAAATTTTTAATTTTTAAACTCTCTTTTAAAATCATGATATCCACATAAGAAATAATTTTAATAAAAATCCTTTTTAATATTCTAGTGGTCGACCACCTACATGGCTCATCCACTTGGTCTTGGCCGGCCCTAGCTTGGGTTCCAAGCTAGCTTGGCCGGCCCCATTGGATGGGTAAGAAGGTGGGTATGCGGTGGGTATAAATCTCTATATACTAGAGGCTACGATAGGGACCGAGAGGAGGAATTGGTTTTGGTCTCCCGATGAAATTAAGCATCCCGTGTTCGCCCCGAACACACAACTTAATTTCATCAATAATAATTCATTCCACTAAAAAACTATTATTGAACTACCGCACCAATCCCAAATTACATTTTGGGCTCCTTCTTATTATGAGTGTGTTAGTCTCCCTGTGTTTAAGATAACAAATGTCCACTAATTAAGTAAGTTCCTGACAACTCACTTAATTAATATCTTAGTCCAAGAGTAGTACCACTCAACTTCATCGTCATGTCGGACTAAGTCCACTGCAGGGTTTAACATGACAATCCTTATGAGCTCCTCTTGGGGACATTCTCAACCTAGATCACTAGGACACAGTTTCCTTCTATAATCAACAACACACACTATAAGTGATATCATTTCCCAACTTATCGGGCTTATTGATTCATCGAACTAAATCTCACCCATTGATAAATTAAAGAAATAAATATCAAATATATGTGCTTGTTATTATATTAGGATTAAGAGCACACACTTCCATAATAACTGAGGTCTTTGTTTCTTTATAAAGTCAGTATAAAAGAAACGACCTCTAATGGTCCTACTCAATACACTCTAAGTGTACTAGTGTAATTATATAGTTAAGATAAACTAATACCTAATTACACTACGACCTTCCAATGGTTTGTTCCTTTCCATTATGTTCGTGAGCTACTGTTTATAATTTATAAGGTACTGATAACATGATCCTCTGTGTGTGACACCACACACCATGTTATCTACAATATAAATTAATTGAACAACTTCATTTATCATAAATGTAGACATTTGACCAATGTGATTCTTATTTCTAGATAAATGTTTATAACAAAAGCTAGGGTTTTAGTATACACTCTAACACCCCTACCCTTGCACCCAAGTTTTTCTTAAAGCTTCTTGGCTTACCTGCGAAGACTTTCAAAATTTAAATTTTTCGCGGTTAATACGGAGTCGTGACTCAACCGAGGTCGTCAGTTCTAAAATTTCTATCAATGGCTCCTCGGTAAAATGTCTAACCCCCTCCTAAACTTTATTTCTTATAATGCTTGTTTATTTCTCAGTATAATATTAGTTTGAAATTTAGGAAGCGTACTAAGTCTGGTGCTGGGCCCTCTACCCCTAGCATTGACCCTAGGTTTCCCACCGACGAACTTAGGATTAAGTTTATGTCAACAAATTACATGGCCATTAGAACCAAATGTATAGACAGATCGTTCTTTTTACGCTCTTGTATTCCAGTCTCCGAGACTATAAACCACTATAGGCTGCGAAACCTAGTTGAGTGCACCAGCGCAGTAAACATAAGTTTATATGCCGAATTTTACAACAACCTAGTGAAAGTAGACGACTACTCCTATACCACTAGGGCAGCTGGCACGGATATCACACTATCTCCCACCACCATTCGTGAGTTTCTAGGGTTACGAGAGTCACCCTGCACCTTTTTATGCTATCCTCCTAGGGAGCTACCTTTTGGAGATCCCTACTCACATATTACCCTCGATACGATCTATTCGTCCTTCTTTGAGGACCAGCGTGATCCCACTGAGACCCAGTTTAGGTCACTTAACCTTAGAATTCAGGACTACGCCCTTTATAGGGTTCTAGTACTTTGTATTCTACCGCTAACCACTCACGACATTGCGGTGATGCGTCCATTTCACTCCTTCCTGCTCTATGCCCTGTGTCAGAGGTTAGACATAGACATCAGTCTTCACATCTTTTCCACTATTATTTATGCAGCCGGATACGTGACCAGCAGACGAGTACATATGCCTTATTGTCATATTCTGACAGCTTACATGTCCTCATTACACATTGATGTCACCAGAGGTGACATCCGCTACATGACCGAGTTTGACATCATAGGAGCTAGGAACTTTTCCCTAGCAAATATCCATATAGATGATGAGGGTACCATGTCCTGGCGTAGGGGGGCACAGCACCAGCAGGCGGAGGAGGCAGAACATGATGAGTTCATGTTGGCACTATTTCCTGAGGAGGCTGCTCCTGCCCCACCACCACCTCGAGCACCACACCCAGCTCCCCGCACTCTCGCTGATCGAGTTTCCGGACTAGAGAGGGCTATGTCGAGTCTCCAGCACAAGAACTCCGAGTTTCATTAGTCCATGCGACGAGAGGTCTCCGATCTTCGACGAGAGGTCCGACAGGAGGTCTCTGACTTACGATGAGACGTACGATAGGAGCTCTCCGACTTGCGCCGAGATCTACGAGAGGACGACCGGGCTCGTCACACTGAGATCCTGACACTACTCCAGTCGCTGGGTTCCAGACCACCTTCCTCATCATCTCAGTAGCTCCTACTGTTGCTCTATTATGACTCTAGTACAGCTTGTAGCAGCTCTATTATGACTCTTTTATCTATGTCGACTTTTTAGTCTAATGGACGATTTCATGTCAGGCTTGATTGACTATACCTTAATCTAATAAATTAATCTTTTAGTCACATTTTTTTATAACTTCTAGGCAAAACTGATTTCCCAAAATCCCCACTTTGCTAGACTTTCAAAAGTTGGGTTTAGTCTAGGATTTCCCCCTAGATATCATGTTCCCCTAGAATTAAACCAGAGCATCTCACAAAACACCTAGGTTCACCTTGATTGTGATTGAAAAACATAGAATGGCGTGAGATGCATAGGGTATAGCCTGGACTCAAGAATGCTTATATCTGTGCATCAATATGAGTCTGGGCGTTAAATATGCAATAAACATTAATCAAGTTAAAGTTCTCCAGCTCTAGTCAAGTCTGAACCCAAATAACTTAACTTGACTAACCTAGTAAAAGCTATTGTCCTATAGATAATCAGCAAGTAACTAAAGGTTAGACAGTTGGCAAAAGATACTCAATTTCTTTTTCAAAAATGTTTTGTTCTCTATGGCTCTGATACCTAATATATAAACATGACTTGTGCTTGGACTTAAGGACCAACTGAACTTAAATGAATAATCTTGTCCTAAAACCTTAAATTCCAATTGACCTTAACTTCCAAACTCTGTTGAATATTGCTAACTTTAATCATGTACAACTCTTTATACATTGCCCATTTTTTGAGTTATGGCAAAGGGGGAGAGTAGCAAAAATGTAAACATAAAATTCAAGTTAAAAATTAAGGGGGAGCAAAAGTTAAGGGGGAGCCAAAGTTAAGGGGAAGTATATAGGGCAAAATTTACTTTAGTTACCTTGTTCATCTATACTTAGCAAATTTTGCCTGTGTTTAAAATGACTATCTATTCGCTTGTTTACTTAACTTCGAATTTGTGTTGCCATAATCAAAAAGGGGGAGATTGTTGGTGCGGGAAGCATCCGACGATCGAACTCGTGTTTTGATAACGGCAAAGAATTCAAAGTTAAGATATTTTTTAGTCTAACAAGTCTACTTGAGGATTTCAAGAATCTCCGAGCAAAGGAAAACCCTAGGGGCGGTAACCCTAGGTCATGGGGTGGTAACCCCATGCGTAAAGTCTTGGCAGGATGGCTTCAGGCAAAGTCCTAGGGGTGGTAACCCTAGGTGAAAAGTCCCGTGTCGCGAACGGTGAAAGACCTGACTAGCCGGATGTCCAAAGCAGAAGTCCGAAGCATCGAGTCGAGAAGTCCACGATCCGGAGGATCGATCAAAAATCTCCGAGTGGAGTAGGTGAGGACGCTGTAACGAAGGCGGTCGTCGGGTCGACCTAGGGTTTCGGATGGAAATCCAAAGTCAGACTTGGACAGTCCAGAGAATTATTACTATTGTGTTTTATCATATTCTAACACTGTCTTGGTATTTTGCTCGGACTAACCTTTGTTTGCAGTGAGGAACCCGGGAGCCGTCCGCGCCCGGATGGATCCGGCGCCGGAATAGTCCGGCGCCTTAACAGTCCGCGCCCGGACCAAATTCTATCCACTTCGCCACATGGAGCATCCTGGTTGGTTGGCCACGTGACACTCCAGGCGCCCGAAAGGGATCCAGGCGCCCGGAACCGCATATAAAAGGAGGGTTGAGGTGCAGCTTCAAGAAATAACGAATTCTAAGTGATCTTTCATCAACACGCTGCTCCAAAAGACGCTCCGAAGTGCTACTACAAGAGCCCGACGACCCGAAGCTTCAGGATTAGCATTTCTTGTTGTCGGTATAATTTTGATAGCTTTTATTTGTACTCATAATTGTAATCTTTTAACGAGCTTATAGTTGTTGCCCACCGGAAGCGATCAAGGATTGCGGGCCTTCGAGTAGGAGTCGACTTAGGCTCTGAACGAAGTAAAATCGACCTGTCTCTTTGTGTTGTCTCTTTATTTTATTTCCGCTTATTCCGCTGCACGTTTTAACTCCGATAGTTTTCCGATAATCGAACGAAATAGCCACGAGCGCTATTCACCCCCCCCCCCCCTCTAGCGCTTCTCGATCCAACAGAATTTAGGGTCAATTGCATTCGGCAATGACGGAACACTTAAGGTAATCGGAATAGGTAATATCCAACTAAGTTTCAATTTCTATATTCGAAAAGTATTATTAGTTGAACAATTCAAATTTAACTTACTTAGTATTAGTCAGTTATGTGACTTTGGGTACTTAGTCACATTTTCAAAATATGATTGTATAATTAAAAATGTTGAAAATTCTGAAATAATACTTAAGGGAATCAGGAAAAAGAATATATATACAATTGACTTACCATCCTCTTCACTAAAGTGTCTATTGACACAATAAGAGAAAATTAAGTTGTGGCACAGAAGACTGGGTCACACTCATAACAGACTGATTTAAAAAATGAGTCAAATAGCTTAGTAAGAGGTCTACCCAAACTAAAATTCATAGAAAGTTCAATTTGTAATCTTTGTCAACAGGGTAAACAAACCAAGTCAACCCACAAGTTAATCAACTTAAATAGAATTAAATCAATACTTGAGCTCCTACACTTAGACCTGTTTGATTTGCATAGAGCCAAGTCACTAAGCAAAAACCAATATTGCTTAGTCATAATTGATGATTACTCAAGATTTACTTGGGTAAAATTTCTAAAAATTAAAGATGAAACCTATAAAATCTTTAAACCTTTTGTAAATTTGTAGAAAATAAAAAAGATACTAAAATTAAAAGAATTAGAAGTCATCATGGAGGAGAATTTGAAAATCATAAATTTATTAAATTTTATGAAATTAATGGATATAAACATGAATACTCATGTCCTAGGACCCCCAACAAAATGGTCTAGTTGAACGTAAAAATAGAACCCTTCAAGAAGTTGCTAGAACCATGTTAAATAAATTTAACTTAAATAATCAATTCTGGGCTGAGGCAATTAATACAACCTGTTATATTTAAAAAAGAATTTTAATTAATAAAATTCAAAATAAAACTCCATATGAAATATACTACAATAGAATTCCAAACTTAAATTATTTAAAAGTATTTTGGTGTAAAGTTCATATACTAAACATCAAGGATTACTTAGGAAAATTCACATCAAAATCAACCCTAGGAATCTTTTTAGGGTATTCCACAACCAGTAGGGCTTACCGAATCTTTAACAAAGAAACTCTAAAAGCTGAAGAAAAACCCAATGTAATCTTTGATGAAAAAGATAAATTGTCTAACTTAATAAATGAAAATGAAAATCAAAATATTAATTCAAAAACTATAGAAGATGATGAAGATATCCAATTTAAACCAGAGAAATAAAAGAATCAATTATTGACCCCAATTTAAGACTATCAAGAATAAATACAAATCACCCATCTGACCAAATCTTGGATGATCCAACCCTAGGAGTTCAAACTAGATTATCCTATAGGAATCTAAGCCAGATAGCTCTCATTTCTAAACTTAAACCCAAAACTATAGAAGAAGCTCTACCTGACCCAAACTGGATATTAGCAATGCAAGAGGAGTTAACACAATTTGAAAGAAACCAAGTCTGGAAACTAGTACCTAAACCCAATAATAAAACTATAGTTGACACCAAATGGGTATTTAGAAATAAATTGGACGATAAAGGTGAAATAGTAAGAAACAAAGCTAGATTAGTAGCAAAAGGGTTCAGCCAAGTAGAAGGGTTAGACTATGATGAGACTTATGCTCCTGTAACCAGACTTGAATCTATTAGGAAGCTGCTGGCCTACGCAACATATAAAGGATTCAAGATATACCAAATGGATGTAAAATCCATATTTTTAAATGGGTTTATCAAGGAAGAGGTATATATAAGTCAAGCCCCAAGATTTGAGAACCTAGACAACCCAAAACATGTTTTTAGGTTAAAAAAGGTCATATATGGACAAAAACAAGCACCTAGGGCCTGGTATGAACGATTATCAAATTATCTAACATCTAAAGGATTTAAACAAGATCAAATAGATCAAACCTTATTTGTAAAAACTTTTGAAAAAGATATTTTTATAGCCCAAATTTACGTAGATGATATAATCTTTAGTTCAACCAATACTAAATTTTTAAAAGAATTTACCAAGTTAATGGAAAGTGAATTTGAAATGAGTCCAGTAGGAGAACTTAACTTTTTCTTAGGCTTACAAATTAAACAAACCAAAGATGATATTTAAATATTTCAAACAAAATATGCTAAGGAATTAATTAGAAAATTTGGAATGGAAAATTTAAAAAATATAAATACTCCAATGACTACTAACATTAAAATAGACTATGACTTCGAAGGAAAACTAGTAGATTTGAAATACTATTGAAGTGTGATAAGAAGTCTATTGTACCTAACTACAAGTCATCCAGGCATCCTATTTGCAGTAAGTATGTGTGCAAGATATCAATCTTGTGCAAAAGAGTCACATTTAACAAACGTTAAAAGAATACTTAGATATATTAAGGGAACCCTAAATGTAGGACTCTGGTACCCTAGGACTAGCACCTTTGACCTAATTGACTATTCTGACTCAGACTATGTCGAGTGCAAACTAGATAAAAAAAACACAAGTGGTAGCTGTCAATTTCTAAGTCAATGCCTAGTAAGTTGGTCAAGAGAAAGCAACACTGTGTTGTTTTATCTACCACTAAAGTTGAATACATAGCCATAGGAGAATGTGCATCTCAACTATTATGGATGATGCATACCTTAGAAGACTATCAACTAGAATTTAATAATACAAAAATTTCAATTGATAATATAAGTTCAATTAACTTAACTAAGAATCCAATTCACCACTCAAGAACTAAACATATAGAGATAAAATATCACTTTGTAAGGGATCATGTAGCTAAGGGTGGTATTGTACTTGACTATGTTGAATCCAAATCAAACCTGGCTGACATATTCACAAAACTCTTACCTGAACTTGAGTTCAGTGCACTTAGAAGATAAATAGGAATGCGCTTAGTAGAATAGAGTCAAATTTTCTTTTCAAATTGGTTTTAAAATTTTAGGAAAAATACTTTCAAAATTATAAATTTATTAGTTTTTCAAAATATTAGACTTAGCCTAGGTATTTACCCCTAGAAAGCATGCACCCCTAGTTCTTAGCCAGAGCATCTCACAAGCACACTAGGTTTACCTTGCTTGTGAATGAAAAACACTTAGAATGGTGTAAGATGCATAGGGTACTGTCTGAACTTCAGAATACTTATGTCTATGCATCGACATAAGTCTGGGTAATAAATATAAAATTTATATTAATTAAATTAAGTTATCCAAGCTTAGTCATACTAACTGGAACACTTACTTAATTTGACTAACCAAGTGAAAGCTACTATCTCTTGGTAAATAGCTAGTAACTAAATGTTAGACATTTGTTTAAAAGTAGAATTTTTGTCTCTTGTTACCCATGCTTGGACTCTAGGACTTTAACTTTTTGTTAAATTGGTTGTTATTAATCAAGGGGGAGTGGAAAAAGTTTTTTTAACCAAGTTGTTTTTGTTCCTTAAATAAAATTATTTTTTTACTTGGATTTGAAATAAAATTATTTTTGACTTGGATTTGAAATAAAGTTATTTTTGACTTAGATTTGAAATAAAATTATTTTTGACTTGGATTTGAAATTACTTTGGCTTTGAAATAAAAAAAAATATTTTTGACTTATTTATGCTTAAAGGTTGGATTAATTTTTTTAAAAAGTTTAAGCTTAGTATTTTTCAAAGTTTTTAACTGTGTAATTTAAACTCCTATTTTTAAGTAACAAAGCTTCCTTTCGGGGGGAGCAAACTTTTCTTTACATCCCTTTCTCTAATTTATATATTTTTGATATATGGCAAAAGGGGAAAGGAAAGTGAAAATTAAGAAAGAGAAAGTTAAAGTAAAAAATGAATAAAACTAGAACATTTTGCTCAATTTGTTCCAAGTACTTAACGTGTTCTAGTTATTGCATTTACTTGATTATTAATATATTTATACAATTTGTGTACTCTTGTTTTACTTAACTTTGAATTTTATTGTCATAATCAAAAAGGAAGAAATTGTTGATGCGGAAAGCATCCGACGATCAAACCTAAATTTTGATAATGGCAAAGGGTTTAAAGTTAAGGTTATTTGTGATCTAATGTGTTTGAATGAGCTTGCAGGAAAGTCCTAAGTGTACTTAGGCAAAAGTCCTAGCTGCGGTAAGACAGGTGGAAAACCCTAGGGAGCGGTAACCCTAGGTCCTAGCGGGTGGTAATCCTACTGTAACGACCCGCCTCCTACTAACTAGGCTGTGAGGCCGGACCGTCACATTATGCTGTGCTAACTATAAGGTGCGGAAATCTGTACTAATTAAAATCTTACCAATCTTACTCTGCTACTGACTATTACAGCCTGTAAGATTAGGTTCAAAGACCTTTCCTTTGACATACATACACTAGGGAAGGAACCCAACTTTCTATTTGCTCAAAAGACTGAAATGAGACCCTTCCAGCTGAAATCAGACACTCTAATCGATCGGCTGATCGATTGGAGTCATCTGATAGATCCCCTGATCGATTCAGCTGCTACTGTGCACGGAAGAATTTATGGATCTATCGGCTGATCGATCCAGCTATACCAATCGATCCAGTGATCGATTCAGAAGCTCTCTGTTCGCGAGGCTAATTCTTCGATCGATCCAATGATCGATTCCAGAGCTTACTGTTCGCGGAAATCAGCTCTCAATTGATCTACCGATCGGTTGAGGTCCCTCCAATCGATCGGTCGATCGATTGGAGTTTCTGATTTCGCTGCAGAACTCTGATTTCAGAGCTCGATCATACACAACTCACTATAATAAACCTAAAATGCCTAGAGAACATTGTAATAGGTCTTCACTAACATTATGCATGATTTACTACTCATCAATAAGCTAACTAGTGTTCCAGGCATGGCATAAGCATGGTTCCAAACATTAAAATAACTAGAAGTGCGGAAACGTAATAACTTAAGAAAATGCTAAAGGTTTCTAATTTTTTTCTAGTTTCTCCAAGATCTTTTATTCCAAGTTCCATCCACACACATCTTCCTTGCATTGTCCTCCAGCCTCCGTTAATCCATCCTTCCTTTACCTTTATCTGCAGTATAAGGAAAAGAAGTATCTGTAAGCTCGAGAGCTTAGTAAGAAACCATCTACCTCACAAAACATGCATACGATGCAATTTATGCTTTTAAAACATGTTATTTGAAATATATACTGAACATGTTAGAGCATGGCATGGCATACTATCATACAAAACATAGAAATCCATAGCTGTTCATGGCAATATCTTCTAGTATCAATAAGATAGAACTAAACTGATACGATAGCTAACTAAACTAATGCTAAGCTGATACAAATTCTGAACTGTAATTACATAACTAAATTGTGAAACTTTGAAAAACTTTTTATCATAAATAGATAAATATACTAATCATGCTGCTGTTGGGCCCGACAACTGTACTCGCTGTGCGCGCATCCCTAACTAAACTCGGGGTTGCAAATCTCGATTCTAGTAGGGTTTACTAGGTTATCTAAACCTAGGGACGACTGTGGGAGCCCAACCCAAGGACAACTGAAGTCCAGTACAGTGCCACTGAAAAGTAAAATACTGATTTGTAGCTAATATACCTTACCTTGCTCTTACTAGGTTATCTGAACCTAGAGGCGACTGTGGGAGCCCACCCATTGGACCATAGTCCCATATAAGCTGAAGCAAGGCTAAGTATGCTATAAAATGCTCCTATTGCATTTATCTAAGCTATTAAAAATGCCTATGTTGCATTTAACTGAGCTAAATATTTTATCAAACATTTGGTGTGCACTAATTCACACCCTATGTGCTGAAAATCTGCATGCAACTAAACTAAGGCATAAAATCGTAAAAAGAGCTACTTATACTGCAGGTGAGGGGTTTCTTACATCCT
Organism: Zingiber officinale; assembly: GCF_018446385.1. Taxonomy (NCBI): domain Eukaryota; kingdom Viridiplantae; phylum Streptophyta; class Magnoliopsida; order Zingiberales; family Zingiberaceae; genus Zingiber; species Zingiber officinale. The sequence goes on along the minus strand of NC_055993.1, from coordinate 18,688,899 downwards.
GCGCTAGATTCCTAACAATCCAATCGCTAGGTTTTCCGGAGAAGGGATCTCTTCGACGATCTTCTCGCGTCTATGCGTTCTTCTCGCGGAGAGGAGCGTCCTCGTACCCTTGATGTTGTCGGAAGATACTCCTATGGCCCTAGGGATGGAACCCTAGGTTCTTCCTTGGACTTGGGCGCCGAGAGGTGAGGAAGGGAGAGGGGTCGGCGGAATTAGGGTGAGGAGAGGAAAAGCTTCCAATGTAAACTAATAACTCCTCACTTAATTTTTCCTATTTATATTTAGTGGTTTATTCGACTAACTAAACCTTAAATATAATTGTTTCCCTCTTCTTTCAGCACACCCCTGCTGGGGCCTCCTGGTTACTAGAATTGTCTATAAGACATAGGGTCTCATAGGTCTCGGGTTCAATTCCCGCTTAGGCTATTTTACGTTTCTATTTATTTTTACTACTTCTGCTATTCCAAAAATTCCATAAAAATATTCTAAAATTCTAGAAAAATTATAGAATATTTCTAAAATTGATTTGAGAATTTTCGGGCATTACAATCCCCCATACCTTATAAAAAAAGTTCGTCCTCGAACTTAGAATAACTCTGGGTGCTTCTGTCTCATACTAACTTCTGTCTCCCAAGTTGCCTCTTCTGCTGTGTGACTTTGCCAAATGACTTTTACTAATGGTACTTCCTTGTTCCGCAACTTCTTAACTGCTCGGTCTATTATCTGAATAGGTCGACTGTCATAGCTGAGGTCTTCGTGGACTTGTACCGACTGGGGCTCAATCACCTGGGTGGCATCTGGGATATGCTTCTTCAGCATAGAGACATGAAATACATTGTGGATAGCTGACATCTCCTGGGGTAGCTCTAGCTCATATGCTACCTTGCCCACTCTTCTAGTGATAAGGTATGGTCCCACATATCTGGGACTTAATTTGCTCTTCTTCCCAAAACGCATTACTCCCTTCATGGGAGACACTCGGAGAAATACTGTATCCCCAACTGAAAACTCTAGGGGTCTGCGCCGTGTATCAGCATAGCTTTTCTGGCGGCTCTGAGCTGTCTCTATCCTCTGGCGGATCTGCTGTATAACTGCTGTGGTATCTGCTACTAGATCTGTCTAAAGTTTTAGTTCTTTCTGTTCACCACTTTCATACCAGCAGATTGGAGATCTACACCTCCGCCCGTAGAGAGCCTCGTAAGGTGTCATGCCGATGGTGGCCTGATAGCTATTGTTGTATGCAAATTCTGCTAAACTCAGATATTTACACCAACTTCCCTTGAAGTCTAGGGCACATGCTCGGAGCATATCTTCAAGTACCTGATTCACTCGCTCCATCTGACCATCTGTCTGAGGATGGAAGGCTGTGCTAAATTTTAACTTGGTGCCCAATGCTGACTCTACACACTCCCAGAAGTGTGATGTGAATCTACTGTCTCTGTCTGAAATAATGGTCCGTGGGACTCCATGTAGTCTAACGATCTCCTTGAGATACAACTGAGCTAGCTGCTCCATGGAGTAGGATATCCTGATAGCTAAGAAGTGGGCTAATTTAGTCAACCTGTCAATTATTACCCAGATGGCATCAAAACCATTCGTGGTTCTGGGTAATCCCACTATGAAATCCATAGAAATATCCTCCCACTTCTATTCTGGGATCTGAATGGGTTGCAGAACTCCTCCTGGTCTCTGATGTTCTGCCTTGACCCTCTGGCAGGTCAGACAAATACTAACATATCTAGCGACGTCTCTTTTCATCCCAGGCCACCAAAAACGTTTCTTCAGGTCTTGGTACATTTTGGTGGAGCCCGGATGCATCGCATAGGGAGTCCTGTGAGCCTTGTCTAAAATCTTTCTCTTTAGTTCCTCCTGATCTGGAACACAAAGTCTGTCACCAAAATATAATACTCCACGATCTGAGACCCTGAACTCTCCCCTTTCTGATTATATCAACCCTTGCTTGATTTTCTGAATTTCAGGGTCTTGACCCTGAGCTGTCTGGACGTCACCAAGCAGGGTAGATGCTAAAGTCATAGTAGAGAGCTGTCCCGCTATAAGTTTGAAACCAAAATCTGTAATCTCCTTCTGTAGGGTTGGTGACATGGCTGCCAGGGATAGTAAGGTGGCACTGGACTTCCTGCTAAGTGCGTCTGCCACCTTATTAGCCTTCCCTGGGTGGTAAAGGATGTTTATATCATAGTCCTTGACCAGCTCGAGCCATCTACGCTGTCGCATATTCAGATCCTTCTGAGTGAAGAAGTATTTCAGACTCTGATGATCTGTATACACTCTGCACTAAGCTCCATATAAGTAATGTCTCCAAATTTTGAGAGCGAAGACAACTGCTGCAAGCTCGAGGTCATGAGTAGGGTAGTTCATTTCATAATCCTTGAGTTGTCTGGAGGCATAGGCGATCACCTTGCCATTTTGCATCAGTACTGCTCCCAGTCGCAACTTAGAGGCATCACTATAAATGTCAAAGCGGTCTGTGTTTTCTGGTAGAGCCAGAATGGGAGCACTAGTCAATCTCCTCTTTAGCTCACTGAAGCTGTTCTCACAGTTCTCTGTCCACTGAAATTTTCTGTTCTTTCTGGTAAGAGCTGTCAGTGGGGAGGCTATCCTGGAGAAGTCCTCTACGAATTTTCTGTAATAATCTGCTAGTCCCAAAAAGCTTCTAATCTCACTGGCGTTCTTGGGTCTTTTCCAGTTACTCATAGCCTCTATTTTACTGGGGTCTACCATAATATCATCCTTGGAGATAATGTGACCCAGAAAGGACACCTGATCGAGCCAGAATTCACACTTCGTGAACTTGGCGTACAGTTGGTTCTGCCGAAGAATCTGTAGTACTGTCTTCAGGTGCTCTGTGGTGTTCTTCCTGAGTTCTCGAATAGATAAGGATGTCATCGATGAATACAATAACGAACTTATCTAAGTATTCTCTGAATACCCTGTTCATGAGGTCCATGAAAGTAGCTGGAGCATTTGTCACGCCAAAGGGCATGACTACGAACTCACAGTGTCCGTATCTGGTCCTGAAGGCTGTCTTGGGTATATCACCTTCTTTAACTCTCACTTGATGATATCCCGATCTGAGATCTATCTTAGAGAACACTGTTGCTCCCTTTAGCTGATCAAACAGGTCATCTATTCTGGGAAGAGGATACCTGTTCTTGATTGTGACTTGGTTTAGTGCTCTGTAATCTATACACAGGCGCATGCTCCCGTCCTTCTTCTTCACGAACAATACAGGCGCTCCCCATGGTGAGTGACTAGGATGTATGAAGCCCTTGTCAAGCAGCTCTTATAGTTGCTCCTGAAGTTCCTTCAGTTCTGCTGGAGTCATGCGGTAGGGTGCTTTGGAGATGGGATTTGTACCGGGAATGAGTTCTATCTCGAATTCAATCTCCCTGTCTAGTGCTAGGCCTGGTAACTCTTCAGGAAAGACTGCTGGGTAGTCACCTATAACTCGGACCTCCTCTAGCTTTCGGTCCTTGTCCTGGCTGCTACTGACTACATGTGCTAAGAATCCCGTACATCCTGCATCTAGTAGTTTCTGTGCCTTCAGAGCTGAGAGAAACTTCTTGTCCTTTCTCTTTGGTTCTCCGACGAACCCAAACTGCACTCCTGCTTCGGGTTGGAATACAATTCTCTGTTTACGGCACTCTATAGAGGCGCCGTACTTCATCAGAAAGTCCATTCCAAAAATGACATCGTAATCAGTTATATCTAGCACTATCAGATCACAAAAGAGTTCTCTGTCGGCTATAATGACTGACACTGCTCTGAGCCAGTGTTTGGATGTCATAATTTCTCCCGAAGGTAGTGTTGTCAGAAACTGACCACTGAATACCTCTGGGGGTACTGCTAACTTTTCGGCGAATGCCCTGGATATATAAGAATAGGTTGCCCCAGTATCGAATAAGACAGTTGCACTTTGCTGTAAAATACTAATCTGACCTGTAACAACTGTCGAGGCATTCGCTACATCCTCTCTGGTGAGTGAATAAATCCTTGCGTTCGTCGTGGCTGAGGGAGCTTCTAGTCTGCCCTGGCTGATGGATGGACCATCTAAAGCAGCCTGCATCTGGTGTAACTGGGCTGGCTGGCCTCCATGCTGAATCGGCTGTGGTTGAGGAAAACCGGTCTTGTTCGGGCACTACTTAGCCATATGCCCCTCTTGTCCACATTCGAAGCATCCCCGTGTGCCCTTGCGACAAACACCTGGGTGGAATCTCCCACAAGTAGAGCACTTGGGATAACTAGGCTATTTGTTGGCTGGTCCTCCTTTTGGGTAACTCCCTGGTTTGCGTTTGTTGTTGGAGTTCCCTTTCCAGTTAGAGCTGTGGGAGCTGTGGCCCTGGTGTTTCTGAGTACCTGAGCCTCCCTAACCTTTGGACTCTGAGAGGACTTGCTTCTGCTGTTTGATATTGTTCTGGTAGTACTCGGTGGTCAAAGCACTGCTTACTAGTTCTTCAGTGGTTTGCGGTCTCTGGACGTCGCTGGTCACGTTCATTGCTATTTCCGGCCTTAGCATCTTGAGCATCAACCGGACTCATTCTTTTTCAGTGCTGACTAATTCAGGGCATAAACGAGCCAATCTGTTGAATTTCTTCACGGCTTCCTCCACTGAAAGGTTACCCTGGCGAAATTCAGTGAACTCGTCGTAGTGGCGGTTTGTGACCTGCATGTGAAAGAACTCCTCGAAGAATTCCTTTTCGAAGTCAGCCCATGTCATCTGATTCACTGGGCGCTTCGCTTTAACTTTCTCCCACCACATACGTTCGTCTCCTGTCAGACAGAAAGAGGCGCACTTCACCTTCTCATGCTCTGGCCAGTCCAGAAGCTCCATCGTACTCTCCAGTGTTTTGAACCAGGCTTGAGCATCCCATGACTCACTGGTGCCTGAGAAATTGTCCGGCTTGACTTTCTGCCACTGGATCAGATAAGCTTCTCTCTGTGTCCCCGCTGTTGGGGCCACTGGTGCTACAGGTTGGACTGGTGGAACCTCTATCACTATTGGAGTTGCCAAGTTAGGTTCTGGAGTGACAGTGGGAGTGTTCTGCTGATTAGCCCTTAAAGTGGCTATTTCCTGTTGCCGTTCAGCTAATTGCTTCTGTAACTGAGCCACTACTGCGGTAAGGTCTGGGGGAGATACTGAGATGCCTGCCTCATGCTAGGGCTCAGTAGCTGGTGTCTTTCTAGCTGGGCGTCCTCGTACCATTTTCTAAAGACACAGAGGATATACATAACTAGTATGATCATGTTGCATAACCATTGTTATCATGTTAGGTACTATCATACATATACAAACAAGCTTTAGTTATCTAGGAACATGAAAACAAACAAAACATAAATGAAGTGAGAGATGTTCTTACTTGGAAGCTGCAGGTTCAATGCTGATGTGTGTGTATGAAGTATGGAACTTTTGCTCTGATACCACTCTGTAACGACCCGCCTCCTACTAACTAAGCTGCGAGGCCGGACCGTCACATTATGTTGTGCTAACTATAAGGTGCGGAAATCTGTACTAATTAAAATCTTACCAATCTTACTCTGCTACTGACTATTACAGCCTGTAAGATTAGGTTCAAAGACCTTTCCTTTGACATACATACACTAGGGAAGGAACCCAACTTTCTATTTGCTCAAAAGACTGAAATGAGACCCTTCCAGCTGAAATTAGACACTCCAATCGATCGACTGATCGATTGGAATCATCTGATCGATCCCCTGATCGATTCAGCGTGCTACTGTGCATGGAAGAATTTATGGATCAATCGGCTGATCGATCCAGCTATACCAATCGATCCAGTGACCGATTCAGAAGCTCTCTGTTCGCGAGGCTAATTCTTCGATCGATCCAATGATCGATTCCAGAGCTTACTGTTCGCGGAAATCAGCTCTCAATCAATCAAACGATCGATTGAGGTCCCTCCAATCGATCGGTCGATCGATTGGAGTTTCTGATTTCGCTTTAGAACTCTGATTTCATAGCTCGATTATACACAACTCACTATAATAAACCTAAAATGCCTAGAGAACATTGTAATAGGTCTTCACTAACATTATACATGATTTACTACTCATCAATAAGCTAACTAGTGTTCCAGGCATGGCATAAGCATGGTTCCAAACATTAAAATAACTAGAAGTGTGGAAACGTAATAACTTAAGAAAATGCTAAAGGTTTCTAATTTTTTTCTAGTTTCTCCAAGATCTTTTATTCCAAGTTCCATCCACACACATCTTCCTTGCATTGTCCTCCAGCCTCCGCTAATCCATCCTTCCTTTACCTTTATCTGCAGTATAAGGAAAAGAAGTATCTGTAAGCTCGAGAGCTTAGTAAGAAACCATCTACCTCACAAAACATGCATACGATGCAATTTATGCTTTTAAAACATGTTATTTGAAATATATACTGAACATGTTAGAGCATGGCATGACATACTATCATACAAAACATAGAAATCCATAGCTGTTCATGGCAATATCTTCTAGTATCAACAAGATAGAACTAAACTGATACGATAGCTAACTAAACTAATGCTAAGCTGATACAAATTCTGAACTGTAATTACATAACTAAATTGTGAAGCTTTGAAAAACTATTTATCATAAATAGATAAATATACTAATCATGCTGCTGTTGGGCCCGGCAACTGTACTCGCTGTGCGCACATCCCTAACTAAACTCGGGGTTGCAAATCCCGATTCTAGTAGGGTTTACTAGGTTATCTAAACCTAGGGACGACTGTGGGAGCCCAACCCAAGGACAACTGAAGTCCAGTACAGTGCCACTGAAAAGTAAAATACTGATTTGTAGCTAATATACCTTACCTTGCTCTTACTAGGTTATCTGAACCTAGAACTAGGTTATCTGAACCTAGAGGCGACTGTGGGAGCCCACCCATTGGGTCATAGTCCCATATAAGCTGAAGCAAGGCTAAGTATGCTATAAAATGCTCCTATTGCATTTATCAAAGCTATTAAAAATGCCTATGTTGCATTTAACTGAGCTAAATATTTTATCAAACATTTGGTGTGCACTAATTCACACCCTATGTGCTGAAAATTTGCATGCAACTAAACTAAGGCATAAAATCGTAAAAGGAGCTACTTATACTGCAGGTGAGGGGTTTCTTACATCCTGCGCTAGATTCCTTACAATCCAATCGCTAGGTTTTCCGGAGAAGGGATCTCTTCGACGATCTTCTCGCGTCTATGCGTTCTTCTCGCGGAGAGGAGCATCCTCGTACCCTTGATGTTGCCGGAAGATACTCCTATGACCCTAGGGATGGAACCCTAGGTTCTTCCTTGGACTTGGGCGCCGAGAGGTGAGGAAGGGAGAGGGGTCGGCGGAATTAGGGTGAGGAGAGGAAAAGCTTCCGATGTAAACTAATAACTCCTCACTTAATTTTTTCTATTTATATTAAGTGGTTTATTTGGCTAACTAAACCTTAAATATAACTGTTTCCCTCTTCTTTCAGCACACCCCTGCTGGAGCCTCCTGGTTACTAGAGTTGTCTATAAGACATAGGGTCTCATAGGTCTCGGGTTCAATTCCCGCTTAGGCTATTTTACGTTTCTATTTATTTTTGCTACTTCTGCTACTCCAAAAATTTCATAAAAATATTCTAAAATTCCATAAAAATCATAGAATATTTCTAAAATTGATTTGAGAATTTTCGGGCATTACACCTACGCAGAAAGTCTTGGCGGATCAAGAGTTTTAGGTAAAAGTTCTAGAGTCGAGGACTCTAGGTGGAAAGTCCTGGTGTCGCGAACCAGGTGAAAGACTGGGCGGGTCGTGGAGCAAACGTCTAACAGAAAGTCTTGGAGCCTTAGGCGCTAAGCAAAAGTCCAGTCGGTCTGGAGGACCGGTCTGGCAACAGGTATATTATCCTAAGTGGAGTAGGTGAGGACGCGTTTCCCCATGAGGGAACAGTAGGCATCGGTTCGACCTAAGGTTTTCGGTTGGGAATCCAAAGTCAAAATCAGACAGTCTGATGACTGCCAAATTCTTTATCTTTTATGTCTATATTATCCTAACTTTGTTTTACAGTGTATGTTGGACTAATATATTTTGCAGGAAGTGAATTGCACGTGTTTGCCTCAAGTAACCTAGAGAAGCAACCTCGCAGCAAGGCGCAAGGGCACCCTCTGTTGGTGCAACATCCCTCAGGTCAAGGTTGACCTGGTTAACCAAGCTGAGTCTTGGTTTGGGTTTAGATGTTTGACAATAAGATATTGATCGAAGAAGAGTCAAGTAGGTCAAGGTTGACCGGATACTTGACTGGGAAGTCCTAACTGGCAAGTTAGGCAGAAGGAAGTCCTAGTGAGTGAAGCTAGGCAGAAGGAAATCCTAGTGAGTGAAGCTAGGTGAAAGTCCTGGTGAGTGAAGCCAGGTGAAAGTCCTAGTGAGTGAAGCTAGGCAGAAGGAAATCCTAGTGAGTGAAGCTAGGTGAAAGTCCTGGTGAGTGAAGCCAGGTGAAAGTCCTAGTGAGTGAAACTAGGCAGATGGAAAACCCTAGTGAGTGAAGCTAGGTGAAAGTCCCGTGAGTGAAGCCGGGCAGGAGGAAATCCAGATGGATCAAGGATGATCGGACATCTGGTGTTGGAAGTCCAAGTAGGTCAAAGGATTGATGGATACTTGGCAAGGAAGGAAATCCGGATGGATCAAGGATGATCGGACATCCGGTGTTGGGAAGTCAAGTAGGTCAAAGGATTGACGGATACTTGGCAAGGAAGGGAAACCAGATGGGTCAAGGTTGACCAGACATCGGTGGAAGTCAAGTAGGTCAATGGAGTGACCGGATACTTGGCACGACAGTAAAAGTCCAAGTGGGTCAAAGGATTGACCGGACACTTGGTGGGGAGTCCTAGCAGTCAAGGGTGACCGGATGCGAGGCATGATGTACCAACAGTCAAGGTTGACCGGATGTTGGTTAGAGGTTTGGGACTTGGTTTTGGGCAAAAACCAGTCTTGGATCGATCCGTGGATCGATTCCAACGTGGATCGATCGGTGGATCGATCCGATTCTTCCAATCGAAGCTTGGATCGATCCGTGATCGATCCAGGTCGATCGATCGAGCGATCGATCGGGATGTTCGCAGCGCGATAAGCGCCGGATCGATCCGTGGATCGATCCGCCGTCGATCCTGAGAGGCGCTCTGGATCGATCCGTGATCGATCCAGCCTCCGATCGATTCGGAACATTCGAATCGATCGAGAGCTGCGTCGGGTTTAAAGCCGCAGGCGAGCGTGGTCTTAAAAAATCTCTTCACGAGCTCTTCTCAGATTCATTCCAGCTCCTCCACAGCTCTCTACAAGCACGTGATCGCCAGTTCTTGAAGGTTCTTGGAGGCTTTCCAAGTCAAGAGGCGGATCTATTGCAAGAGGAAGAAGTTAGGGTTAGGGTTTTTACTGCACATCTTGTAAGCTTTTGCTTAACTTGTATTTCCCTTTCTTCTTCTTGTATTGAGAGTGTTGTAGGGCTTCTCCGCCTTCGGTAGTTACCGAAAAGGAGTGTTTCATAGTGGAGGGTGTGTGCGTGGTGTGGATCCTTGGATTAGTCACCTCCTTTGGAGGTGGATACCAAGTAAAATCCTAGTGTTAGCGTGGTTGTATTTGTTTCTGTATTTTCCGCTGCACATCCAAGAAGAAACAAGCAACGCCAAGCAACGAAGCGCACCGAGAGAACGCGACGAGCTATTCACCCCCCCCTCTAGCTACTTTTGGTCCTAACAAGTGGTATCAGAGCAAGGTTGCTCTTCACCGGAATCATCCCCGGAAGGGTCAAGCATATCAAGAAAAGCTAGAGGGTGAAGAAGTTGGAGCAAATTCTTCAAGTTCAAGATTTTATCAAGCTCAACTTCAAGATGCAATTCCAAGATGGACTTGGATTTGACACAAGGGTGGCTCCACCATACACATCCACAAGCTTCGATTCTTGGAAATCAAGAATCGAAACCTTTCTTATGATGGAGATAGAGCAATGGTTTGCTCTAATGGAAGGCTTCGAAGCTCCAACAAACTCCAAGGGCAAGCTTCTAAAGAAAAGCAGATGGAGCTCGGAGCAAATTCAAAGGGGCGAGGCAAATGACAAAGTGACCAAGCTTTTGGTCAACTTATTGCCTAGCCACATCTTGGCTCAAGTTGGAGAATTCGAAGATGCCAAGGAGCTTTGGAGCAAATTGGCCAAGCTTCATGAAGAGATCCCCTCCACTGTACGAGATCAAGAAGAATCCAGAGAGGGAGACTCTGTGGAGCAAGACCAAGAGGAGGATTCCGAGGTTGAGAGATGCTCAACCTCCAAAGAAGAGGAAATCCAAGAAGCTTCATCCTCAAGGGAATGCAACGAAGGGAACAAGGAGGGAGCATATTCCTTGTTTCATATTCAAGATGATGAAGCCTCCACCTCTAGGATTGAGGGGGAGCAATCCTTGGTGACACCGGATCAAGAAGAAGGAGAAGCCTCTACATCCGGGTCAAGAGAAGAAGAGGAGGAAGAAGCTTCTACCTCCACAAGTCAAGAAAAATCAAATGGAGGAGAATCAAGGTCCGATCAAGAGGAAGCTTCTACCTCCGGATCCAAAGAAAAGATGCCACCCCTACAAGCAAAGGTATAAATGTTTCAATTAATAATAAAAATCATATTATATGCTTTGAATGTAGGGAACATGGGCACTACAAGAGCAAGTGCCCTAAATTAGCCAAGAAGAAGGGCCAAGTGGCACAAAAGGGCAAGGTGAAGCCCAAGGAGACCATCCCCAACACAAAGAAGAGCAAGGAGCATATTATATGCTTCTCTTGCAATCAAAAGGGGCATTATCGTAGTCAATGCCCCAAGGGAAGAAGAAGGTCAAGGCTCAAGGAGGCACTAGTCAAGGGGAGCCTCCAAGGTAACAAGGAAGGTAACTTTCATTGAGCCTATTCCTTTGCAAAATGGTAAAAAGCATGATAGTTCAAATTTTTATCATTTTAATGCAATTTACCATAAGAATAGAAAGCATGAGGGCTTTAAGGAAAAGCATGTGGCCCTACATGCTAAGACTATCACTCCTAGGGTTAGGAATGTAGGTAAAAGTCTAGGCAATAACTCTAAGGATTTTAGATACAAGCCTAGAAACCAAAATGCTCATGGACTTAATGAAAACCAAATTCTAAGGATTTAATGATAGAAAATCAAGTCTTGAGATCAAGACTTGATAAAATGGAAAAGACCCTAAAAAGGATGGAAAATATCCTAAAAGGGCAGAATGAGCAAAACCTAGGGCTAGGAAAGTCAAAGCCATCAAATAGCCATAGAGGTTTGGGATACAAACCAAAGGCTAAGAAGGATGTGCCTAGTTATCATAGGGTTCCATATAGTTATGGAACAAACCCTAGGTTTAATGGTCAAGTCAAGAATACTAGGGAAGTCATCCCTAAGAGTATTTTTGCAACCAAAGTGACTAAGACTTCTAAGAAGTCTAAGAAAGTCACTAACAAGGTCACAAGGGAGGCTATCCCTAGGGTTGACCTAGAAAATGTGACCAAGGCTTCTAAGAAGCCCAACAAGGTCACTAGGAAGGTATCTAGGGAAGTTATCCCTAGTGAGTACCTAGAGCATCCAAGGAGCACCAATAGGTGTTGGGTTCCTAGGAGCATCTTCTCTACCCCATAAATGGGTTAGAGAGTGTCAACTCCGATTAGAAGGGTAGTTAACCCAACTTTGAGGAAATTGACACTCAAGGAGCATTTTCAAGGTTTTTGTTAACCTTTGAAAATGAAATGGAACTATTATTTACTCCTTGAAAGAGTAAAATGTGCCTAGTGGTGAAAATTTGATTTTAATCTTAAAAGGCACATATTGGGAAATTCATAAGAGCTACCAAGTTGGGATTTTGGTATGTTCTTAGAAAATTAAAGGAAATTGAAGCCTTATGTTGAAGTGCTACTCTTGTGGAAAATGAAATATGCCAACATTTGAGGATATGCTTAATTTCAATTGGCATAAATTAATCAAGGGAATTAGAAATGCCAATTTAGGCTTTGACATTTTCTTGAAGCACTTTAGGGCAATCTAGGTTTAAGTTGTAAGTTTAGCTAAGGTTTTAAGGATACTTAGATAGTTAATCTAGGTATATTTTATTTATGCTAAATCTTGCCATGATTGTTTGCCCATCATATGTCATGACATCATGTCTATTTTTGCATTCATGTTTTATTATGAAAAATCCAAAAATACCATGTCATGACATTCATACATCATGTAATTATAGGATATTTTCTTTTGAAAATTATTTCTTTTTGATGTATGTCATAACATTATCATGCATTAAGTTTAATTCCTTGTAATTAAGGACAAAAGGCATTTAACAACACTTATTAACAAGTGACATCCTAGGTGGGTGTCTAATATCTCCAAAATGCCTAGATAGATATGCATGATCCCTAGATTAGGGCAAAACCAAAATCTACATCTCACAAAGACCTATAAGATGACTTGTATGTATTTTAGTGCACATTAGATACAAGTGAGATGTTAGGATGATGAACAAAACTCAAGATGTTGATTTAGTGCATTCTTTTGAGTTTTAGTTTCATCAAAACACATAGATATGTGTTTTCCCATCATTGGGAAAGCTAATGTACAAGTCATGTGCATTATGCCCAAGGAACATGGTGGGATATTGGTTTTGAAAAAGTTTTCAAAATGATTTTGGAAAACCTTGGTGAAGGCTATCTTTTGATAGTAATCACCATTGAATAGTTAGACACAAACTTGAAGAAAACATTAAAGTTTTTGTAAGTTTTCAAGTTTGTGTCAATCTTTGAAAAGATGATGTATTTTCATAGAAAACTATTTTTCCTTGATAATATATGCCCTAAACAATGTCTACACGAAATTTCATAATTTTTGGATTTTTGTAGAATTTTCTAGGGGTTTCTGAAGTTGACTGGAATGGAATTTCAGCAACTATCAGAGCTCCGATCGATCCATGGATCGATTGGAGTACCTGAATCGATCCATGGATCGATTCAGAAGGCAAATCACGCGAGCAGTAGCTCGCTGGATCGATCAGCCGATCGATCCAGGTAGTCTGAATCGATCAGTGGATCGATTCAGAAAGGTTCAATCGATTGGAACCCAACTCCAATCGATCCAAGTTGCTGATTTTGGCTGGGAAAGCCTGATTTCAGCACTTTGAACCTATTTTTAGTCTAGGTACTCATTCCAAACCCTTAAAATACATTTGTATACATAAAAAGGGTATTTTCGTGTTGAAAACAAGGATGGAATGGTAAAGGAAGGCTAAGTTGAAGTTTAGGTTGAGGTTTGTTTCAAATTTTGAACATTTGAACCTCAAAACTTCTAAATCTGGGTTTCCTAAAGGTTTAGGGATTCCAAGTCATTGTTGGTGCAATGACAGAAGTTTCCACCATGTCTTTAGGGGGAGGGACTCTTTAAAGACATGAAAATTATTTTTCATGAACCTTGGAAGGTGGTTAACCTTCTGTTGTGAACTTGCTCAAGGTTGAGCATTTAAACTTGAAATGGGGATAAATGGGGAGTGGATATCCTCATCATTTCAAGTGGCAACTCAAGTGGTTGAAAATGCTCAAGGTTGGGTATTTGTCAACATTGAGGGAGAAGTTAAGGATAAATGAAGGGTATGGGACCTTCATTATTGTGTTGATCACAATGAGTGAAATTGTGATCACGATGAGCAACTCTTCAGGGGGAGAGTCTTCAACAAATGGAGTTGTTGAAGTGTGCCCAAAATTGGAGCATAGGTTTATGTGTGTCCAAAGACGGGTTGATGTGTTTTATTAGTAGGAGGTTGATGTGTGCCAATAGGGGAGAATGAAAGGAAGTAAGTTAGGTTTTCATTACCTAGAGGGAGTTTGCCCTCTTAGGGGAGAATGAAAGCTTAATTTATGGGTTCATTACCTAGTGGCATGAAGAAGGAGGCTATAGGATTAGCCTAACTTACATGTGGGATTGTAAGTGTTATTGTGGTATTGTCAAACATCAAAAAGGGGGAGATTGTTGGTGCAACATCCCTCAGGTCAAGGTTGACCTGGTTAACCAAGCTGAGTCTTGGTTTGGGTTTAGATGTTTGACAATAAGATATTGATCGAAGAAGAGTCAAGTAGGTCAAGGTTGACCGGATACTTGACTGGGAAGTCCTAACTGGCAAGTTAGGCAGAAGGAAGTCCTAGTGAGTGAAGCTAGGCAGAAGGAAATCCTAGTGAGTGAAGCTAGGTGAAAGTCCTGGTGAGTGAAGCCAGGTGAAAGTCCTAGTGAGTGAAGCTAGGCAGAAGGAAATCCTAGTGAGTGAAGCTAGGTGAAAGTCCTGGTGAGTGAAGCCAGGTGAAAGTCCTAGTGAGTGAAACTAGGCAGATGGAAAACCCTAGTGAGTGAAGCTAGGTGAAAGTCCCGTGAGTGAAGCCGGGCAGGAAGGAAATCCGGATGGATCAAGGATGATCGACATCTGTGTGGGGAAGTCAAGTAGGTCAAAGGATTGACTGGATACTGCAAGGAGAAATCCAGATGGATCGAGGATGATCGGACATCTAGTGTTGGGAAGTCCAAGTAGGTCAAAGGATTGACTGGATACTTGGCAAGGAAGGAAATCCAGATGGGTCAAGGTTGACCAGACATCTGGTGGAAGTCCAAGTAGGTCAATGGAGTGACCGGGTACTTGGCACGACGAGTAAAAGTCCAAGTGGGTCAAAGGGATTGACCGGACACTGGTGGGGAGTCCAGGTCAAGGGAGTGACCAGATGCGAGGCATGATGTACCAACAGTCAAGGTTGACCGGATGGGTTGGGAGGTTTGAGACTTGGTTTTGGGCAAAAGCGCCGGATCGATCCGTGCGATCAGCGCTGGATCGATCGTGGATCGATCCGATTCTCCGATGGAAGCTCGGATCGATCCGTGGATCGATCAGAGGTCCCGATCGATCAGCCGATCGATCGCGGCTGCTTCGCGCGATAAGCGCCGGATCGATCCGTGGATCGATCCAGCGCTTCGAAAGCAGTGGTCGGATCGATCCGTGGATCGATCCAGCCTCCCGATCGATTCGAACATTCGAATCGATCGGATCCAACCGTTGCGTCGGGCCGCAGCGAGCGTGGTCTTAAAAATCTCTTCACGAGCTCTTCTCGATTCATTCCAGCTCCTCCAGCTCTCTACAAGCACGTGATCGCCGGTTCTTGTTCTTGGAGGCTTTCCAAGTCAAGAGGCGGATCTATTGCAAGAGGAAGAAGTTAGAGTTAGGGTTTTTACTGCACATCTTGTAAGCTTTTGCTTAACTTGTATTTCCCTTTCTTCTTCTTGTATTGAGAGTGTTGTAGGGCTTCTCCGCCTTCGGTAGTTACCGAAAAGGAGTGTTTCATAGTGGAGGGTGTGTGCGTGGTGTGGATCCTTGGATTAGTCACCTCCTTTGGAGGTGGATACCAAGTAAAATCCTAGTGTTAGCGTGGTTGTATTTGTTTCTGTATTTTCCGCTGCACATCCAAGAAGAAACAAGCAACGCCAAGCAACGAAGCGCACCGAGAGAACGCGACGAGCTATTCACCCCCCCCTCTAGCTACTTTTGGTCCTAACACCCTCATGGAGCTCGAGGGCGCCCTGGACACTGGCTCGAGGGCGCCCTCCATGCGGTTGGAGGCGCCCTCGAGTAGATAAGCAGCGAAGGTCGGAAGCCTATCTGCGCGCGGTTGACTCGGCGGGTTGAAAGCGCCCTCATGGAGCTTGAGGGTGCCCTCCATAGGTTATAAAAGGCAATCTCGAGCAGCAACTTGAACAACAATAAAAATTACAATCTGTCTTCTCCGTGCTGCTCAAAAGATGATCCAGAAAGACTATGGAAAGACCCTGACGACCAGGAGCTTCAAAACTTATTACTCTTGTTGTCGGTATACATTTTACTACTGCTCTATTATTGTACTTAAATTGTAAAGAATTTTTCGTGCTTATAGTGATTGTCCAAAGTAAACGCTCAACGAGCATGAGCCTTGGAGTAGGAGTCGCCCTAGGCTCCGAACCAAGTAAAAGACTTGGTGTTTGCGTGTTTACAATTATCTTTCATATTTTCGCTGTGTTTTATTCTTAAGTCTTCCAAAACGAAAGTGAAAACCATGAACGCTATTCACCCGCCTCCCCCCTCTCTCTAGCGCTTTCGATTCAACAAGAATAACTTTATTTAAAATTAGGGGTGTAAATGAGCCAAGCCGCTCGTGAGCTATTCGAAGCTCGATTCGATAAAAGCTCGTTTGAGTTCGTTTAATGAGTCTCGTTAAGATAAACAAACCAAGCTCAAGCTTCACAATATTCGGCTCGTTAACTCGTGAACATGTTCGTTAAGCTCATAAATCAACTTTTAAATAAAAAAATAATAGTTTTGATATTGAATTTATAGATCTTACACTCTACTTATGAAAAACATATACAAATATATTAAATTTATTTATTAGAATAAAATTATAAATTTTAACAAGAATATTATAATTTTTTTAAAATATATAATTTAGTTTTTAATGAATATTTAAATTTATAATTTATATTTATTAAGCTCGTTTAGGCTCGATAAAAGCTCGAATAAGCTCGTGAGCCATGAATATATTCGTTAAATAAAGCTCGAGCTCGGCTCGATTATAAACGAGTCAAACTCAAACATCCAAGAGTTCAGCTCGGTTCGGCTCGATTACACCCCTATTTAAAATTATTAAAAAATAATTAGGATTTAAATGAAGTTGTCAAATTAAAATAATTTTAATCAATTTTGATTAATGTTTAAATAATTTTTACTATAATTAACTAATAATTTCAATAATGTTAAAATAGCTTTGATAAAAGTTATTATAAATTATTGAAAGAAAGAGTATTTTTGAAATATAGAAAATTCTTTTAATATTTTTTAAAATAAAAAAAATGACATACCAATTCATCCTTTGCCGATTAAACGAAATGACTTTCTTAGTAAAAGATTATTACAAATACCGCCCGTTTTTAAATTATACAATGGGTGGTAAATCATAAGTTAGTTTATAGCCGATCATATATGGTTAGAAAGTGGAAAAAAAAATTTAAATATATGTGTCTGTCAAAAATTAACCCTTTTCATGAAATGACTTTCCATAGTAATAAAAAGACGATTAGTTTATATCAGACATTTTTTACTGCCTATATCTAAATTATATAAAGAAAGATAAATTATGAAATTAATTTATAATCAATTCTTAGTCATGTTAAGATTTTTCATAAAATAATTTTTTTAATTTCTACCGAATGAAGCCAGCCGAAAGTCATTTTTCTTGTGGCTTATTAATAATGTATTTATTTTTATTTCCAACGAGTGGCTGACGGCAGTTGTGCAGTGCTTTAAGATTCGTGTATCTGCGAGAATGTAGCCACGGGTCGTAACTGAGTGCCAACTTTGCCGGCCGTTTAATGTGTCAAGGTCAACGTCATGGGGCGCCGATCGCAACCAGCCTTTCATAATTAATAAAATGTGAATCCGGTTGGATTTCAAGCGGAGACCTTTGAAAATTCGATAAATAATTTTCAGTGGTTTTGTTTATTTATTTATTTATAGTTTTTATAAAAAATCAAAAGTGCACTCATATTTTTGCAAAATCAAGGGGCGTTTTTTTTTAAAATAAAAAGAAGTCTCTCAACTCATATAAACTTATCCAATCAACTTGTTTTCACATTATTATCCTCTATTATTTAATCTCATCACTTAATTGAATGGATAAAATAAATATCGAATATGCAGTGATATAAATTATCCATCGATCGTCAAAGTTCATTAAAAATGATGAAAAATCTAAAAACACATTATCTTATAAGTTACACGTCTCATTTAGAAAAAAAATATATAAATATATTATAATTAAAAAATAAACTATTTTTTTTATAAATATATTATAATAAAAAATTAAATTATGAATATCTGAATAATAATTTAATATTTTACTATTATATTATAGTCGGAAAATTACTATAATAATTATAGGGTTTATAAATATTATATAACATGAATATTATTTAACATCAGAAATTTATATGGTAACAAGATTAAAAATTAAAAAAAGACGCATCTTTCACGATTTCTAAAAATTAAGACCCTGTTTTTATATTCCGCCTATTCCTCTTGCGCGTGTTTACTGGGAATTTTATTTATTTTATGTTGTTGGGCGGTTAAGCATAGTGGTTTTGTTTACCAAATTCCGTGTACGGAAGTTGTTTTTTGTTTTTTTTTTTGTTCCGCTTATTCCTCTCGCGTGTGTTTACTGGGAATTCTATTGATCTATGTCGTAGGACCGTCAAACTTTGGATAAATAATTACGTAAACTTTTTAATTTGAAATTGATTTTTCATATAAAATTAAATAATTTAAAATAAATATTATTTTTGATCTGACCCAGCAAACTACACAAGTTAAATTGAGGTCAATTAAATTGATTTGGCCAAACAAATTAAGATCAATTGGACTAAGTTGGTCAAATAATTTGGCCGAATTGATTTTTTTTACCCAATATTTTTTTTTTTCTAAATTAAGATAGAATTAGGATGAAGGATCCTTCGTACTTAACCTATTTGGTGAAGACCCTCTTTGTGAATAAAAATTATTTTGTATAGATTTTTAAAGCACTTAATGTGAGAATGGTTTAAAAAATATAACACGTGCTTGAACTAAAGGATGACTCCTTGAAATGAAGCATGAGATATGCTTGTCCCCGAGGTAATCATATAGTAGTAGGACATGTTCTATAAATTAACAGATAAATTTAATAGATGGTTGACTTTTCATAAGATTGGATAGATCACCTTAGAATTAATTGACATAAGTAAAATTTAATGTCAACAAAAAAAATAAAGATATGTTTGAACTAAATCATGACACATGTAAATTGGCTCCTTCTTAATGATAATTATTCAAATTAAATGGTAGCAGTTAATTAGACTAAATATTGACACTTAGACACGTATATGATACAAGAAATACACAAAGGACGACAAACAATTGAATTAAATGATAACACTTAACTCTTAGGATAGAATCAAATGATGACAATTAGATTAAATGGCGGCAACTACGAAGAAAAAATTAAATTAAATTAAACTTTTTAAGAAATTATTTATATTCAAAAATAATATTGGCTAATCTACGATTCAACTTGTAGTACAATGTTTAACTTTCTACTTATGCATCAAGCTAAGCAACGGTCTCAACCTTGCCTTTGAATATAAAATTAGTGGCAACTTTGCGTGTTAAATTGAAGCCATATGTCATGCCGTTTTCCTTTCTTCTCATCATCTCATGCCCCGCCTGCCTTATATCTACCTATAACTCCTTTCAATTTCTGTTTCTCGTGTTAGCCTTTGAATAATAATAATTTATTTATTTATTTATTTTGGATTGAGAAAAAAAAATTATTTACGTGCACGTCTAGCCTGAGTGCCTGACAACTTGTCATGGATCAAAAAATAATCGAGTCCATTTTCGCTTCTGCATAATAAAAGAATAGAGGCGAAATATTAAATTGGATCCAAATACATAGAGGAGCAATTTATATGCTTTTAAACGTACACGGCTAGTTAATAATAATTTCATATGTTGGCCCTGTCATACACGTAATATTATTGTAATAAATTATGAGCTCTATTTTTAATATATACAGAATACATCACCAATCATCATGCCAAAGGTTAAATTTTTCGTGATTTATCTGTCTTCCAAATATATAGAATATAAAATATATATATATATAACAAAAATTATTGAATTTTAGATTTAACCAAACACTAAGTTGCAAGTGAAAAACACAATTTTATTTTAGTCGAAAAATATATTCAGCAGAATCCATTTGAATCTCTCCTGATCGAGTTGATATAGTTTTTAAGATTGTGCTTCATCAAAACTTGTGATAATGAATTGACAAGTCGGTAACCACGTCAGTTGGTCCATCCAATGACCAGAAACGATGTTCTGACCGCCAGCAAATTAATATACCAACCAAATGAAGATTGTATTATAATTAGTTAAACGTACATTCTAATATTTATTTTTGGTCAGAATTAATAAAAACATATATAACTAAATGAATTAATAAAGATTGCGTGTATATTTATATTGTTTTAAAAATTAATAAAGATATAAATAATATGTGAAAGTTGGTTAGAAGTTTTATATTGGAGGGAATAGCTAGACAAGGTCAAGGCTTGGCGCGGAAATTTCCATGTGGAGCGTCGTTCCCGTTAGAAACAGTCGTCGCCACCACAACACAAAGCAAAGCCAAGCCAAGCCTGCCTTAATTCCTCCTCTTTTAAATATCCTCTCCTCTCTATCCTCCTCCTTTCCCTCGTTCTCGTCGCCTCCTCTTTCTTGTCATCGCATTCGCAGACCAAGCTAGCTAGGGATGCCCGTTTGGCGGGTTTCCGCTGCTGTCAGCCTCGCCGCCCTCGCCGCCGCTGCTTTCCTACTCCTCCTCCCCTTGGGCCGTTGCCAGAGCTTCGGAGGAGTCGGCCTTGCGCCGGCGCAGGTGCTGGCTCCGTCACTGTGGCAGCTTAATGACGCCGTCGATAACGTCACACAGAGCTTGTTTCCGATCGTCAAAGCCCGCTTCGGCTTCTGCGTCGGCGATGCGTCCGTTTCCTAGCTAGCTCTCATGCACGCTTTTAATTTCGCTGCTTTGACTTTTTATTTATCTCGATCGATCTCGAATGTCTATGTGGGTTTCAGGCAGAAGGATTGGGATCGGACGTTCAATTACAGCGGGAATATGGATTTCATGGAGAACTGCGCGGCCACGACTCCTGGTACGTGTATATATATATATATATATATATATATATATATATTTATTACGGATGCAATGAAATATCAACTTTTGTTCATTTATATTACGAGTTGTTTTGGAAAGGATTCCATGTGTTGCTATTTATTTATTTCATACTTTTGATGCGATCTGTTGGACGCTGATCAAGTGGAATGTTGATGTGGAAGTCCAAACGTACAGCTAGCGTGGGGAGAAGAAATACATGGAGATTGTTTCCATCGTTATACCCAGTACGTAGCTAGGCAGAGATCTCAGCTAGATCTTTGAGAAAATAAGATCACTTAATTATTGCTTCCGTTGTATAGTCATACCCAATCTGTAAAGATCTCGATTAGATCTTCGAGAACATAGAGACCACCTAATCGCTTTCCTAGTTATCAATCAGATCTCTGAGAAAATAAGAATCACCTAATCACTTTCGTAGTTATCAGGAATATTAATTTCCAGCCGGCCAAACCCAAGAGGTCGACTCTTGTGGAGATCTAGTTCGAAAGATCGACACATGTCTTTTGGCATATAACAATATGGCAAGTTGAAGTAGCTAGGACCACATAGACATGTCCTGCTAACTTGTTTTCCTTCGAGTCGAGCCGAAGTATATAAGAGTCGATTAAGATATTTAGGTCATTAAAATGTGGAAATGGGCTCCAGTAGATTTTAGAATATGAGTTTCAACGAAGATAATGATTATACTTAAAATTAATTTGATACAATTGAACCTGGCCAAGAGGTCAACTCTTAGAGATGCCACAATTTGAGTTTGGTATATTAGTTCTACTTTCGAGTTAAGAAGATGAGACAGTACTTAAGCTCCCAAAGCTTAATTAATTAAGACTTATTGCAGTATATCTATATCTTCCATTTGAGCATGCAGGATGCATGATGAGCAGTGAGTTGTTCCTAATTAACTTCACTTATTCTTGGATAACCAGATGTAACTGGACGCTTATGTACAGCAGCTGAGGTTAGGCTCTACTTCGACAGTTTCGTGGAGAGCGGAGGAAGTACCAACTACATGAAACCCAACAAAAATTGTAACTCCAGTTCATGGGTTTCTGGATGTGAGCCAGGATGGGCGAGCAGCGTCCCTGACAATGAGAACGTTGATCTTCGAGATTCTGAGAACCTGCCTTCAAGAAATCTCAACAGCAAACCATGCTGCGCCGGCTTTTATTGCCCTTATGGTATTACTTGCATGATACGTGAGTATATCTATCTATCTATCTATCTATCTATCTATCTTGATCTATAGCTAACAGGTGCTGAACAATGTAGCAATCCAACAATATCTATTTCTGACCTTGTTTAATTTGATCTCTTTGATGATGAAGCTTGTCCCTTGGGTGCATACTGCCCACTTGCCACCCATAATGTAACTACTGGTCGTTGTGATCCGTAAGTTCATCATGCTTAATTTAATTTCCTATAATAACTGTTCTTCATGTTAACATGATATATATATAGAAATTAAACCGATTACCTGCTTACTTGTGTACAGATACAATTACCAGTTATCCCCTGAGAACAATTCTTGTGGTGGTGCAAATATCTGGGTCGATGTCGATCATAGCCGTGATCTATTCTGCCCGGCAGGAGACTTCTGTCCGAGCACCATCTCGAAAAAAAATTGTAGTAAGGGGTATAGTTCCTATCCTTTATGCCCAATCTAGTTTTATGTATGTTTCCATATTATATATATCCATCATGGTATATACATATATAAATATCGTGGCGTTGTTATATATCTAATGGAATTACTTTGTATTTGTATATATTTTCCAGGCATTATTGTCGGATGGGTTCGACTTATGAGACAAGTAAGCCCCACACTTCTTTAGTTTGCTGCTCATGAACATTTACACGCTTCACTTGTTTAATTTCTTACAAATAGTTTTCCACTATTATTATGATGTTTGTCTAAATTCATATGTTTGTTATTTGATGCTCTCCACCTATTTTAATCGAATCAAAATACTAATTTAATATATATATATATATATATATATATATATATATATATATATATATATATATATGCATTACGTATAATTACATAAAAATTTATATTAGGTCAATTTTTCATGAGGACGTTAACTTTGTTTAAAGCAATCCAGGGTTTCTGGTCCGTAATTTTTGATTTTTTCTTAATCCCTTTCGTAATTTATATGACAGATTGCGGCTAGAATTTAGTTAAAATTGTCTGCGATCTTCCTTAGGTTTACCTTCTAACTTAGGCTATATATAGTTTTGGATGAGTCAGGAGGCTAGAGGCCATTAGCAGTCAGCGGGCCACCCTTGCTCAGCACCATACAGTCTATCCACCACCGGCAACCTCCGTCCGTCTGGCTCGATCCAAAATTATAACCTACGTGGGAAGGTGAACCCAAGGAAGATCATAGTCAATTTTAGTTAAATTCTGACCACGATCTGACTTATAAATTATGGAATGAACTAGGAAGGGACTATGAATTATATTACGGATTAGAGGATCCTGTCTCTGTTTAAAGAAGAAAAAAAACTTATTATAACCAATTAATTTGATAGTATTTTAATAATTACTATTAATTAATTATTAGATTCAATTATTAATTCATAGGATCAATAAAAATATCGTATAAATGTTATTGCTAAATTATAACATATGATTTTTAATAACTAACACATGAACAATTTAGATAGAAAACAAAGAGACTTCGTCCTAATTAACATGTGAATACACATGTATGAACACTTATTCATAAAGAAGCCCAAAAGTTTATAAGAATAAAAGAAGCCCAAAAGCTTATATAACTCAATACGTGTAGAAGATAGTTTATAGATATATACATATGGATTGTAGATAGGATTGTTATTTTATGTTAATCTTCTACAAATTGTTTGCAGATTGCTTCTTATCTAGCTCGTGCGATGCAAATTCTGAAAAACAAAATATTACTATTTTTGGTGCTTTAGTAATGGTGAGTAATCTATTTTGTTCAAGCAAAGGAAGTAATTTTGTTTTATTGATGCTTTTTTTACCTTTAATTCTAATTCTTTTGCATTATTCTATTTGAACTTCCCATCAAATCTCTAAATGTAGAACTTCAATATTCGACCTCACTCTAATACTTTTTGGGATCATAAGTGTCTTTGATGCTACTAGATGATGTTGAAGAATACTCTAGCTAGCACTAGTTGTTAGAATTCACCATCTTAAAACACTTATTTATATATCTAAATTGGTGCTAAGTTATGTTAGGACCCATGCGAATTGGATGGTGAATCACTCCAATTGCTTCGTTTTGATCGTGTACTCGTCGTTTGAATGCACAACAAAAATCTTGATTCAAATTCAACTCTACATATACAGTACTTGCATTTTACTTAGTATTCGTCTCTTTGAAGCGACTAATCGAAGGGTCCACTCCTAGGTTACCATTTCCATGCACTAAAACTTTTTCCTTCTCAGAAACCTTCTGAAGACGGAGAAGCCTCTTACAAACTTGAGCACAAGAATACAATAAGAAATGAGAATGCAAAGACAAATAAAATCGAAAATGATTTTACAATAAAAACCTTACTTTATTTGATCTTTTGTTACTTAGAAATGTCTCTTTTTTGTCTTGAAATGCAGTAGCACTTTGCTTCAAAGCCTAAAAAAATCAGCGGCTTCAAACCTCCAAGAACCCCCCCCCCCCCCCCCCTTTCTAGGATTGCTTTCGGGCTTAAATACGCTTCCTAATTAATTGTCATGTCAAATCTGACAATTCAAATCTGTAAAATAACTTTTTTTTCTACCCAATCAATCAATTTGTGAGTTAAACAATCGATTGTTGGATACTAATCAATTCTGAATCCATCAGTTCATGGATTACTATCAAGCAATCGATTGATTGCTGTCAATCGATTCTGGATAACTATGTGTTTCCGAAATAAGCTCCTAATTAATTGCCCCTCTTCTAAAAAAAAATGTAGGGGTAGTATTATCAACTAGGTACTAACCCCCTCTTTATAAAAAAATTTGAGGAGGGTGGTGGTCCCCCCCCCCCCCCCCCCCAACGCTCTACCCACTTAGCTTTCCTCTTGCCAACTTTTCATTAGACTTCTCACCAAGTGTCCGGTCAACCTTTTAACCCACTTGGACTTTTCTTTTATCAACTTTCAATTGGACTTTTCAATCACCAAGTGTTTAGTCAACTTTTGATCCACTTGGACTTTCTTCTTACCAATTTTTTATTAAACTTTTGGATCACCAAGTGTCTAATCAACCTTTGATTCATTTGAATTTTCCTCTTGTGCTAAGTGTCTGGTCCTCTATGACCCACTTAGACTTCTCGTCTATGCTAAGTGTCTGGTCCTGCATGACTTACTTAGACTTTTATCTTGCTAACTTCCAATTGAACTTCTGATATTATCAAATATCCAGTCAACTTTAACCTACTTGACTTCTCTATTATACATTGATCAAATATTAAAATTCAAACTCGAGTCAACCTGAATTTAGCCAACCTGGTCAATATTGATCCGAGATCAATTGTACCAATAGATTATAAAATAACCAAAACCAAGAGTTTAATCTTTGCACCCTTTGTAGAACAACACCAACACTCAAAGACAAGAGACCTCTCAATTCTTTTCAGGCTATTAACATCAATGGAGATAAATTAAAAAGCTCCCCTTCTACATTTTTAGATAACAAAAACTATTTTCTCTGTAAGCCTCTTGGTCTCCCATAGCTCCAAACGTGCCTCTACATTGTCTTGAGCTCTCTAACACTTCACTAGTGAAAAATTCTCTAGCTTTCATCGTGGAAATTATATAAAAAAACATTAAAAAGTAATTTGGCACTTGGGCCATAACTAGACCTATTGGGTCTAACAAATGGCGCAATCCATCTTTTATATATTACATTCATTTTATCAACAATTTACCAATTCAGGCACTTAACTTTAAGAAATACTCAAATAGTACACCTAATTTTCATATTTATTAAAAAGCACACTTAATTTTCAAAATTCCCTTTAACTCATTACAGCTGTAAACCAAAGTAAACAAATTTAATTTTCTTACTTGAACTAAACCGAACCAAGGCAAAAAAAAAAAAACTTAATTATTTTATCAATCACTTTCATCTAAAAGTCATTAATGATCCTAAAAATAATTATAAATGTGACCCTAAAAATTTTAGATTCATGTCACATTAACATTGTTACACTCCTAGTGATACCCTCAATCTATCCAATTTTTTTCCTTCAAAATTTTGTGTCTTTTAAGTTCACAAAGTTTTGACCAAAAAGTCATATATGACCTTAAAAAGCTCATATTTATTTTAAATTTATACCATTGTACTCCTAGTGGTCGGGACCAGATCCTCTAGACCACTTTTCACGGTTCAGGGGATGATCCCTTTGCATGTATTGGTGGAAATGAATAGTCTCCATCTATTTTATAAGTGGAGGTCATCCATTCTACCAATGCATGTAAAAGAACCATCCCCTGGACCACTAAAAACGGTCAAGAGGATCTGCTCTCCTAGTGGTTCCGTGAACTTATTTATATTTATTTTTTCTAAATTTATAATCTTTTAAGACCATCAATGACCTTGTGCTAAAAGTCTTTGATAACACTTGAACACAAGTGTTTGGTGGTTCTATAGATCTTAAATTTGTACCAAATAAACACAATTACACTTCTAGTAACCCCTTGAATATATATTTTTAAAAAAATTGTAAGTTTTTTTTTTTGCTATAGTTTTTGACCAAAAACTTATAGAAGACCTTAAAGAACTTAGATTTTTTTTTTTTTCGAATTTAAACTATTGCACTCCTAGTGATCCCCTAAATCTATAATGTTCCCCGTTCCAAATATTTAAAGTCTTTTAGATCTATCAATTGATAACACTTGCAAACTACCAATGAGTTTTAGGAAAATATTATTGATGGACTTAAACACATCAACTCTGCTATCTTTTTAATCATTAATAAATTTTAACCAAAAGTCATTTAGCACTCTCTTGAGTTTGCATATTCTTAAATTCTATTCTAAATTCTTTTTAGCCATCAGTGAGATTTGGAAAATAAAATTCAATCATCAATAAATTTGGGTCAAAAGTCATTAATGAATCCAGTATCATGACCCGAAGACTTCTATTAATATGTAAGGGATAACCTTCCTGCTGGGACAATATCCATTACTACATCTAAACCGCAATTAATACCCCCAAGAGTGCATTAGGCTAACAAATATGAATACTTAAATTTATAGCGTCTTCAGTCAAGTCCTTGGATCGATTATAAAATCTTTTGTTAGTTTCATAACGTCATCAGTTGAGTTCATGCACAACAGTCAATTGTTCATACCACAACCCTACCTGAAACCTCGAATTCATGGTTTCAAGTTCATCAATCGACTAGCAATCCTATAGCAATTGACTGATACCTTTGTTTCAGTCTTACCAAGACTGAACTTTCACCTTACCTAGTATTTAGTTGATTTTAACTTATTAGGACTTCTTCTGTTTAACATTTGGTTAATCTTGACTGATTAGAACTTCATTATTGTCAAACATTTGATCCTCCTTGACCTGTTTGGATTTTCCTTCTCACTCTTAACATTTTGTCAATCTAATATTTAGTACTTCATGACTTACTTAGATTTCAACCGTGTACCTGACATTTGGTCATACAAGACTTATTAGCACTTTCCTTTTTGTGTTTAACATCCGATCTTCTATAACTTATTATGATTTCACTCATTGTTGAGTGTCCGGTCAACTATGATCATCTTTGTTTTGGGTTAGTCCTATAAACTTGATATTTTTCTAACAAACAAATAATACTTAACTGTTGGATTGGGAAATACAAAATCACAAATGAAAAACCAAAATTAAACTACAGACTTATCTTGTCTGTCAAGAGAGTGAGCTCTTTGAGAGCACTGGCTCGAACCGGAGAGCACGGGGAGTTGAGTTGAGCAGCCACCGAGTCGAGTCGAGTTGAGGTACTTGAAAGATAGAACAGAGTTATGGTGCTCGGGACACTGAGCCAATTCAAGGAGCTCAGGAGATTGAGCAGAGTCAGAGTACTGAGGCATTAGAATGGGTTAGAGAGCTCGGGAGATAATCCAACTCAACAGTGCTACAGGGGTTACATCTTGAGAAGTAATTAATGAGCCTCATCTTAGCTCGAGTTGCGTGTCAGTATTGATCAACAATGATGCTACACTTTTCTAGAGTTATACTGAAACCCATAGTATAACCAAAAATTGAACATATTTATGGTCATTGATCATTATGCTCGGTGATTCCTTTTAGAATATGAAAGTTTGACAGGTTTGTTACCATTTATTTGTCGCGCTATTTTATTTTAGCATTCCTTTCCTTCAGTCAAATTCTACATGTCTACTGTAGAATTTTCATTTTTTTTTTCTTTTTCCACGAGCTATCTGTGAATGACATCTTCCTAATTACATCTGTAGGCTGCATTGGTTTTATGGTTGTTGATAATATACAACTTCTCTGATAGAATTCTCTCTCACCGTGAAAGAAGACGAGCTAAGTCCAGGGAAACTGCCGCAAAGGTAGCTAGAGAAGCTGCACAAGCTCGTGAAAGGTGGAAAGCCGCAAAAAATATTGCAGTTGATATTCAACGCCAGATATCTCGCACAATTTCAAGGAAAAGATCTAATAAACTTCCAGTTGGTCCTGCATCAACATCAGAGATTGAAGAAATTGGTGTTCCTTGTCATGTGGCACAGCCATCTGAATTAAACTACTCTGACAATGCTGGAGGTCATCCTTCGGAAAAGAACCCCAAAAAGAACTCAACCAAAGGAATCCATAAGCATACTCGAACCCAAATTTTCAAGTATGCCTACGGTGAAATCGAAAAGGAGAAAGTTCAGCATCAGGAAAGAAAGAACTTAACCTTCTCAGGAGTAATCTCTATGGCCACGAAAACTCAGGCCAGAACGAGGCCAGTCATAGAGATCGCTTTCAAGGATCTAACCATAGTCCTTAAAACAAACAAGAAGCAACTTCTGAGGAGTGTGACTGGGAAACTTACTCCTGGCCATGTGACTGCAATCATGGGTCCTTCTGGTGCGGGGAAAACTACCTTCCTTAATGCTTTGGCAGGAAAATTATCCGGGTGTCAAACAACTGGATTAGTTCTGGTAAATGGAAAAGTTCAACCTATCCAATCGTACAAAAAGATCATCGGTTTCGTGCCACAAGATGATATTGTTCATGGGAACTTGACAGTAGAGGAAAATCTCTGGTTCAGTGCTAACTGTAGGTAAGAGATATATACATGCAATGCACAAAAAGCCAATTTTTAAGTTTCAAACTAGAGTATGTGTAACATTATTTTCCTTCTTCTTGTAGACTTTCTGCGAAAATGTCAAAAGCCGACAGAGTTCTAATTGTCGAGAGAAACATAGAGTCTCTGGGGTTGCAATCCATACGAAACTCCTTGGTTGGAACAGTAGAGAAGCGTGGAATCTCTGGCGGACAGAGGAAGCGTGTAAATGTTGGGCTGGAAATGGTTATGGAGCCTTCTCTTTTGTTACTGGATGAACCAACATCAGGCCTGGACAGTTCTTCATCTCTGCTGCTAATGAGAGCACTTCGGCGCGAGGCACTCGAAGGGGTGAACATCAGCATGGTCGTTCACCAGCCCAGGTCGGTGCCCAAACTTTTCTTTGCCAAAGTGCATGATTCTATTCATTCTGCGATGTAACTA
This sequence comes from Zingiber officinale, assembly GCF_018446385.1. Lineage (NCBI taxonomy): Eukaryota > Viridiplantae > Streptophyta > Magnoliopsida > Zingiberales > Zingiberaceae > Zingiber > Zingiber officinale. The sequence continues at coordinate 18,659,337 of NC_055993.1, read as the reverse complement.
CTCTCCACGAGGCTAATTATTACTTTTGGTGCTTCAGCTATACTCTGTTCAACATGTTCGACGATTTAATACTTTTGGCAAAAGGAGGTTTAGTTGCATATCAAGGGCCAGTGAAGAAAGTTGAAGATTACTTTGCAGGCCTAGAAATTAAAGTGCCTGATCGTGTTAATCCTCCCGACTACTTCATTGACATTCTGGAGGGTATGGTGAAGCTGAACACGAGTTGGGGCCTTAAATCCAGTCAGCTGCCGGTTTTATGGATGTTGCACAACGGCTACACTGTGCCCCCTGATATGCAAAATGAACTAAACAGTGTCGCGCCGTTTAGAACAAACTCTTCCGAGGATGGCTCAGTCGAGGAGTCTGTCGTCGCTGATGATGTTTGGGGAAATGTAAAAGGTGCGCTGGAGGAAAAGAAAGAGCACTTGGAGAACATCTTCCCGAAATTCAAAGATTTAGCAGACCGAAGAACTCCTAGTAAACTTTACCAGTACAAGTACTATCTCGGAAGGTAAAATCTAGAACACGATCGAGTTGCTGTCGAAAAAAGGTTTTTGTAATGGAGGAGTACCTTTTTTGGTTTGCAGGGTGTCCAAGCAGCGACTGCGTGAAGCTACGGCACAAGCTGTTGACTATTTGATCCTAGGTCTTGCAGGAGTTTGTTTAGGGATACTTGCTAAATCATCAAACGACTCGAATCTAGGAGCTGCTGGTTACACGTACACAATTATAGCTGTTTGTAAGTTGGAGACGGCTCACCTTTCGTTACGCATACTCAATTGTTTGTAAAAACTCTCTTTTAACCTTTAATTTGTTTACCACGCTGCAGCTCTGTTAGGTCAGATCGGTGCTTTGAGATCATTTTCACTAGAAAAGCTGCAGTATCTGAGAGAGAGAAGATCTGGAATTAGTTCACTTGCTTATTTTCTTGCAAGAGATACGGTCGACCATTTCAACACGGTAGTGAAACCGGTAGTTTATCTCTCCATGTTCTATTTCTTCAGCGCCCCTAGATCGACATTTGCGGACAACTATATTATTTTGCTCGCCCTTGTTTACTGTGTAACTGGTATTGGTTACACTTTTGCTATCTGTTTCCAACCTGGTTCTGCCCAATTGGTGCGTACACATTCCTTTGAGTACATTTTTGTTCTTTCAACGAGTTGAATCTCTAACACAAGTCAATATCAATTCCGCAGTGGTCTGCTCTTCTTCCTGTCGTGTTGACGTTGATGGCAACTCAGCGGCGAGGTTCGCAAATATTAGCTAATATTTGCTATCCAAAGTGGGCGTTGGAGGCATTTCTCATCGCTAACGCTAAAAGGTATGTTTGCTCTTCTTATTTTGTTATGCATGATCAGAATGCTGTTGTTTTTTTGTTTACGTGTTCAACTAACCCTCTGTTTGAAAGGAGGTGAGTAGAGGGGAGGGAAAGGTAAACATGATTAAAATAAATTTTTATCTTTGTTTGGGAGAGAGTGAGCTATGAAGGGGAAGGGGAAGAGGAGAGAAGGGTAAAGTCTCCCCTTGCATGCTCGGGAATAAACGAAATTCCTTACACCCCAAATTGAGGTGTAAGGAAGGGTAAGGAGAAATTATTACAATTATATTCTTATTTATTTTTTCGCATACAGATTTATTAAAAAAATAAGAGGATATTTTTATAAATTTGTATATTTAACCTTTATTTCATCCCTTTCCTCTCACATAAACTTTCTCTCCCTTCCAAACAAGGGTAAGATAAATATATTACTTTCCTTTCCTTTCCTTTCCCTCCCTTCCCCTTCCATCCCCTTCCATTAACGAACCTTACCTCACCCCATCCAAACAGAAGCTAATGGTTTACAACACTTATCTAAAGGTTTATTATTATGATAGTTTTACTCTCCGAGGTCAGAGATTCTCAGGTGAAACTAATAATAAACTTATATTGATAAAAATAATTATAAGGCCTCTCATATTTTATAAATCATTAAGAAGATGTTCATTTATTTTTTACAAAAGTCAAAAGGATGTGCCATTAATAATTTTATCTCAAAAATATTTATTGTAAAACAGAAAATACTCCGTAGCTGCTATAATAAATAAAAATTATAATATATTATATATAAATTAAAAAATGTATGTATAACAATACCTAATTTCTATCTATCTCTAAAATATAATAGAAAGTAAGATAATAACTCATGAATGACTAACCTGATTCTATCGTAATGTTATAACCTCTTATCATCGGAGTATCCCGTAAACGTAGTGGATGTCTTTCATAGGATTAAGCCCGCAAACATCACGTTCCTTCTCAGTAGGAGAGAAAAAGCTAGAAGAGGAGAGCTAGGTTCAGCATGTCCTAATGAACCTTATCTCTTCCTTTTTATACCTAACCTAACCTATGGAGATTATCTATTATAAAAGTCTATGTTTCATTAACAGTTCATCAATATTAATAAACTGGGTTATTAGATCTACTCATCTACACATTAAATCCACATGCATTTAATTCAAACCATCTATATATGCTTGAAGTATTATATCACTTAATTGAATTTAATTACTTTAATGACAATTAATTATGTGTGTTAATTAAGTACAAGTTCAACCTTATAGAGATTAAGTCCACGTACTCACATCTAGTCCACCCATATGAACTTAATTCTACATAAATTACTCAATAATTATTACAACATGTTTAAGGTGAATTTACAATTCAATTTGATTACATATGAAATAGATAATTTTTCACATTATACCATCTATCGAGTAACTATAACACATTATAACTAAATTCTAAAACTTTAAACTCTCAATTCTAAACTTTGAACACTTTTATATCAAAATTATTCTTTATCATTAAATCAAAATTATTTAAATTTTATCAAAATCATTTTAAATTAATCAAAATTATTTTAAAATAGTTGTATGCATTACTAATTAACTATTACTATACTACAATATTATTATATTAGGTGTTACATGTTTTAACAACTATATAATAGCTTTTAAATATTATAGCAGTTACGTAATAATTTTTAACACTATAAAAGCTAAGTTGTAATTGATACAATAATATTGGAAATAAATAATAAGATTATAAAAAAAATGGAATAACTATCTCGAGTGAAACAAAACCTGATTCATGCATTTGTAAACAATTCATGAGATATATGTAAAATGCACAAGAAATTAGAATGATTCCACTACAATTGGTTTCAATTTGCTATTGCTATCTGTTTGCTGCAGGTATTCTGGCGTGTGGCTCATAACACGGTGCGGCGTGCTTCAGAATTTTCACTACGACATCAATCATTTCGGACGTTGCTTAACCGTCCTCTTTCTCTATGGTTTCCTCTTCCGCTGCATTGCCTTCCTCTGCTTGGTGCTGCTAAACAAGAAATGAGCAGTAAAACTTGTTTAATTCTACTGTCCAATTATACTCGTCGCTGTACATGATCCCATTCCATTTTTTCATTCAACTTATCCGACGAACCGACAAACGAAGGGAGTCATCATACGAGACGATCGACATGTATATGCTTTTCCGGTATTCGTAGCACAGTGGTGTAATCACAAAGGCAGTGAAGTAACATAAAAAAACAAATTTGATTGTTATTTTTTTTTCTACTTTTAGAATTTTCTAATTCATAGTTTTGGTTTTGTATTGCTCAAGTCAAAAGTTTATTTATTCAGTTGAGCTATGTTTATCTGAACTGATGAAAAGTATATATATGCTGGGGTAGAAGATTATATTGATGATATAGCATTTGTTTTCAACAATTACATGAAAATGGTTTTTCTTTATTTACTTGAAATGAAAAAATAAATAAAAAGATGAATAATTTAAATTGGGCAAAAACTAAAAGGCCACTCTAAATTTAAAAAAAAAACATCAAATGAGTATTTTTTATTAAAAAAATTTAAAAAATCAAAATGATATCCTATCAAATATTTTACTTCCATAATACTCCAGTCCTTATTTCAATGTTTATCGATAGCTCTTATAATCTATAGAAATTATTAAGTAGTTGTTACAATGTTGTTTTTTTTTTAAATTTTCAACGTTATTTTAGTAGTAACTAGCTGCTATAGAAGCTATTTTATAACTTCTATAATGTGTAATATTTTGTAGTAGCTACTTAGTAGCTTCTACAACTGTTGTCAGTTAATTTTAATTAATTTAAAATGATTTTGATAAAGTTTAAATAATTTTGATAATATGGTAAAAAATATTTTGATATAATATTTTTTAAAGTTTAAAATTTAGGATTAAAAATTTTATAATTCAGGATTCAAAATTTTATAATTTAGGATTCAACTATAACGGTGTAATAACTAGTGGTAGATGTTAAACATGTAACATTTACTCGGTAGCAGCTATAATATGAAAAATCATCTATTTCACATTAATCAAATTAAATTGTAAATTCTAAATTATAAACACGTTATAGTAGTTATAAGTTAGCTTCTACATATTATAGACAGTAAAAAGTGAAATTGTCACCTCGGTTGCCCTTCTAGAGTGACTCCCACTATCTAAAAGGAAGGTAAATCACGGGGGGCTTCACAAAGGGGTTGAGACAACCAACAGAGCATTCCGCATCTGCTGGGAATCGACCCAGACATATTGGTAGTAACTCCCTTGCATGAACCAATTGTGCTAACCCATATGGGCAACTTTTACCTATTATATTGTAGCAAAAAGGTGATTACACTCACTCTAGACATCCCTCATAGTCTGTCCTAGGTTTTGTGAAGGGCGTTAAATCATGGGTCAGTTTATAGTTGATCGTCAAATGGCTAGAAGGTAAGAGGAGTTTTTCTTCAAGGGCATGCGCTCGTTGAGAATTCAGTACTAGAAAATAGGACTTCAAAGACGAAAAAAAATTTAATTTTGAAAGTCATTTTTCCGTCTTTAAAGAAAGTTTAAGACGGAATATTCCATCTCTAAAATCCATTATTAAAAATATTCTATCTCTAATTTCAAAAACAGTTAAAAAGTCATTTATAAATTTGTTTTTAATTGACCAAATGAAATTCATTTCAAATACAAATTTCGTCTATAATTTTGTCTTAAATTCGTACTAAATATAATTTTAATTTATTTATAAATCCGTTTATAATTTTATTTATAAATCTGTATATAATTTTATCAATAAATTTATATTATAATACATTTTTTCATCTACATATTACTTTACCAGAGATAATAAGGCATTTTAAATAGATTAAAAAAAATATTAAAAACAACTAATTTCTCAATAAAAAAAAGTATACAATTAATATTAATACAAATAAATATTAACATAAATTTTAAACCACATGGTAATCTAATCTTTACGCTCACAAAGGCTAAATCCTCCTATATCCTGAGAGATTGGCAGCTCCTCCATTATCTCCCCCTTAATCTTCCTCTATCGTAAATTCGTAATCAATATCCATCCCTCAACTTGACATCTTGCATCAAGGTTAAAAATATTTAATTAATATATTTAACAAAGACATAATATATGCCATAAAGGTTTTATTAACAAAGAAATAAATATAAAAAATGAATTTCATGGGGAAAGACATATTTAAAAAGATGAAAATAAATAATCTTTAAACAAAATAGAGATGCTCACCTACTTCAAGAACATTTTACACCATATAAGCTTTATAATGATGTGTACTCATAGAAAAATATAGAAACCAAATTAATCATACCCCATGTAGAAGGTAATTATGTATACTAAGTATAATGGTGTGATGAGGAAAGAAATTTATATAGATCATACACTTTAATATAAGAAATTTATTATACCTGCCCTCTCCCCCGAGCATATAAATCTAATATAAGTGTATACACTCCGCCATCCTCATTAGGAATTGTCATGCGTGCACAACACCTCCAATTTCATAGTAAGCTCAAAATTATTGTGTTTCCAACAAGTAGTCAAGAAGCAAGTCCATACGACAATGTTGGGGGTTCTATTTTTACATTCTCAATGATCTTGTTTGCCTCCTCTAACCTCCATGCCTTGGCAAAAACGTGGACCATCACCCATATCTAAATTCTTTAACCATATTGACATAGTAGCTCTAGCCCTCCTCGATCAAAACAGAATCATCATCATATCCGAATTTGTGACTCAAAATTTCAATAATCAATTATACTTTACTCTGTTAAAATCATATCCTAGCGAAAGGAAAAAAATTTGACAAAGTATTTACCAAAAGTTTATCTCTGTTTCTCAAACTTTTATACTCTCATCTCATATTTCTTTCTCAAATATCTCAATCCTCACTTCATACTTCTACAGTTTGATAAGCTTTTTGATACTTATTACATAATTTCAAACTCCAAGTCAAAAGCATTCTGGCACACTAGAAGAGTATTATATAAAACAAATTATTTTATGGAATATTTGATGAAACTTCCTACTACTAAGTTATTTGTGATCACTTGTTACATAATGAAAGACTGGCATAATTGTCACTTGGTAAAAATAATATATGGGAACTTTTGTTAATGAAGGCAAGCTACAAACACTTGATACCAATAAATTGCATTTACCGAACTTCAATACATGAAATGTATCAACATGAAGGAACTAGGGGATTACCTATAAGAAGCGCAACCCATAACAAACTGCAAGATGCCAGAGCCAGAGGAGGCACTTCCTGCCATTGCCCAAGAGCAGAGAATTAAGGAATCTGATCTATGTAAAGGGCAAATTGTTCCCATAGAAGAACTTGATGGTTCGAAGAGGAGGTGGCAACAAATCGTTTAGTTTCGTTCCAAAGCAGTAATACTTTTAAATCACTCATTAGATGGAAGAACTGATCTCATAGACTATTTTGTTCCCGTCAACCTGCATACTGCCAAATTTCAAAAACAAAAACAAAACCTAAAATCTCATTTTTGGATAGTTTGCATCAATAGAAAAGATAAGATTTTAGGGCACTAAAAACCCACCAATTGTGACATTATTTGCTTCAAAACCATCTGCAAGGTGGCGGAGGAGGCAAAGGAGAAGGGTTCCTAGAGATCGCAGGCGAGAACTCTTCAGTTTTCTCTTGGGATGGTCCCCTATATCTGCGGCGAAGGGGCATTGACGAGAGGGCCTTGGAGACCTCGAGCGCGGAGGCTCCGCGCTCCGGGAGCAAAAGAGGAGCTCCATGTCGTCCGGGAGCTCCCGGACTGTTGTCCCCATGGAAAAGAATAGTTCCCCATGCGAAGAGGAATTGAGGAGATTCGATTGGGGAAAAGAAATTAGTGTAAATAAATTTCAGAAAAAAAAAATGGTTTAGGGTGGACAAGGATGGCATTTATAAAAAATATCATTATAAATAATCTAATATATGCATTTTTAAATTTATATTTTTAATAAATAACAATAATCACATTGTATTAAAAAATATCCCATGAAAATATCATATAAATCATCTCTTAATTACATAAATTTTACATGAATTTATTTCTCTCTTACATTTTTATTAAATTTTAAATAGATTGTTTAACAAAAATTATACGATTTCAACTTATGTTTATAATCTGTATTTATTTTTATTTTAAAGAAATATTTATAATTTCATCTCAAATTTATTTTAATTTTTTTTCTCAAATATTTTGTGTACATTATATTTTATTAGAGTGAAGTAGATTAGTATTTCTTAGTCCATCTGTTTTTGATTTATCTAAATCTAAAAAAGATTTTAATTCCATCTTAAATTTTTACTAAATTTTAAACAAATTTTTTTGTCTGAAATCATATCATCTCAAAATTTGTTTGTAATATGTTTTTATTTTTATTTTTAAAAACTTATTTATAATTTCATCTCAAATTCTTTTTAATTTCCGTCTCAAATTTCTTTTTTCTTAAAGTGGAACATATTAATATTTCCATAAGTCAATATTTATCTAAATCTGAAATAAATTTTAATTTCATCTTAACTTTTTATTAAAATTTAAATAGATTTATTTTTGACAAAAATCATACCATATCAAATTCCATTTAAAATCCGTATTTTTTTGTTTATAAAAATTTTTATGTAAATTTATATTAAATTTGTTTTAAATTCCATCTTAAATTTTCATTCAAAATAAAAGTAAAAATGAATTAATAATTCCGTCTCTTTGATTTATATAAATTCAAAATAGATTTTATTACATCATAAAAATCTATTTTTGAAGTCCTATTTTCTTATAGTGATTGATCCCTATCCTATTGTAATAAATTTGTCACCTTCTAACCAACTTATTACCTTCGTGGGAACAACTTTTGCCTATTATATTGTAGTAAAAAGTGATTATACTCACCCAGATGTCCCCTCACAATTTGTCCCCATGTTTTATGAAAGGAGATAAATCACATGGTTAATTTATAGCCGACCGCCAAATGGCTAGAGGGTTAGAAGAGGTTTTTTTTATGAGGGCATGCATTTGTCCGGAATTGACCCCTTATCCCATTGTAGTAAAATTGTCACCCTCTAGCTAATTGGACACCCTGTGGGACCAACTTCTACCTATTATAAAATAAATGATGAACCAGATAAAACTGAACCTGGAGCGACCGGGCTGACCCCACGAAAATTTTCCATCTATCGCTAGGGTAAATTAGGAAGTGCTATTGGCGAGCGGCCTAGAAGCCCAACATCTCGTGATTGCGCGCTCCATTTGAAGGAAAAATCCCTACAAATGTATCGTAGCTGGGTATCGAATTGTTGGTACATGAGTGCCAACTTGACGCCCTTCCACTATACCGTAGCCCAGGGGAAGCTTCTACCTATTATATTTCTTTTGATGAAAGGATAAATATATATCAAAATATAAACAACCATATAAAAAATGGCCACAGAGGTTCTTATGTCATGTATGATGAACTATCATATTTGGAAGGGAAACTGTGGTAGCGTACATGTACGCACTAGGGTGCTATCTCTCTCTGTGTATCACGTACCGGTTGTCTGCTCACCCTCCATATGAGGCATTGAATATGAGATATTGATTAACACCGTCTAACATCATACTGGTTGCTACTCGGAATACCATTCTAGTTCCCCTGTACAAAAAATTGTACAAGCATAGAACTATCCTAGCTACCCATGTGCTCTACTGAAGTTAAATTTGGATTGCAAACGATGCTTAACATTATTAATCCAAATTGTACTTCAGAAGTTAAACTTGGATTGGAAACGATATTTAATATTTTTATTCTAAATTTAACCAATGTGTTCTTCATAAGTTAAACCATATTACAGAAGTTAATTAAATATCTATTTCAAATATCGGCTTCCAGGTTAAACATGGCGAGACACTAGCCTTCTTGGGTATGAGATCATCCACCACTTCCTAGACAAAGCCTTTCAAAGAATTTAGATATTTAACTTCTTACAATAAACTAGGTTTAACTACAGAGACATCAATAGAAGCACAATATCGAAACACGAATTCGAAAAATAAAATCGATAATAAAACGATAACCTAAAACCGATAGCCTCTTGTGTTTAGTTTTTCAAGATCTATACAAAAGGATGAACTAGTTATGATGCGGATGTTAGAGTGTATACTAAAAGCCTAGCTTTTGTATAAACATTTATTTAGAAATAAGAATCACATTGGTCAAGTATCTACATTTATATTAAGTGTAGTTGTTCAATTAATTTATATCGTAGATAATATGGTGCGTGGTGTCACACACAGAAGATCATGTTATCAGTTCTTTATAAATTATAAACAGTTGCTCACGACTAAGATGGAAAGGAACAAACCATCGGTAAAGTCATAGTGTGATTAGGGATTAGTTTATCTTGACTGATAAATTACACTAGTACACTCTAAGTGTATTGAGTAGGATCATTTTAGGTAAGTTCATTTTATACTGACTTGATAAAAGAACTAGACCTTAGTTATTATGGAAGTGTGTGCTCTTAATCCTAATATAATAACAAACACATATATTTAGTATTTATTTCTTTGACTTATCAATTGGTGAGATTTAGCTCGATAAATCAATAAGCCCGATAAGTTGGGAAATGATACTACTTATAGTGTGTGTTGTTGATTATAGAAAGAAACTGTGTCCTAGTAATCTAGGTTAATAATGTCCCCAAGAAGAGCTCATAAGGATTGTCATGTTAAACCCTGCAGGTGGACTTAGTCCGACATGACGATGAGGTTGAGTGGTACTACTCTTGGACTAAGATATTAATTAAGTGAGTTGTCAGTAACTCATTTAATTAGTGGACATTCGACATCTTAAACACAGGGAGACTAACACACTCATAATAAGAAGGAGCCCAAAATGTAATTTGGGATTGGTGCGGTAGTTCAATAATAATTCTTTAGTGGTATGAATTATTATTGATGAAATTAAGTTGTGTGTTCGGGGCGAACACGGGAAGCTTAATTTCATTGGGAGACCAAAACCAATTCCTCCTCTCGGTCCCTATCGTAGCCTCTTGTATATAGAGAATTATACCCACCTATACCCACCTTTCTACCCATCTTAAGGTGGCCGGCCAAGCTAACTTGGAGCCCAAGCTAGGGCCGACCAAAGTTAATGGTGAAGCTAAATTTAGGTGGCCGGCCACTAGAAAATAAAAAGGGTTTTTTATTAAAATTATTTCTTATGTGGATATCATGGTTTTAAAAGAGAGTTTGAAATTTAAATATTTCTTTTTATAGCTTTCTACAAAAGATTAAGAAAAGATTTGAAATCTTTCCTTATTTGTAAATTGAAAGGTGGATTTTAATTTTAAGAAAAATTTCTTTTTTTAACCATGTTCATGATTTAAAAGAGAGTTTAAAAATTAAATATCTCTTTTATAAGTTTCTACAAAAGATTAAGAAAAGATTTGATATCTTTCCTTATTTGTAGATCGAAAGGAGATTTTAATTTTTAAAGATAACTTTCCTTTTTGAAAATTATCCACATGTTTAAAAGAATGATTTTAATTTATAAAATTTCCTTTTTATAATCCACCATGAATGGAAAAATTATTGGAGAAATTTTTATAAATTTCCGGAGACAAATTAGGAAGTTTTAATTAATTAAAACTCTCCTTGTTTATAGCTTTAAAGTGGCCGGCCATGATGTTTAAGAAAAAAATTATTTTTTAATTAATTAATTTTTCTTAATCATGGAAAAAGAATTAAGGAAGTTTTTATTTAAATTTCCTTATTTGCCAAGACCAAGAATTATAAAAGAGAGGGTAGAGGTGCCTTCATGGCTAACGACTCTATTCTATTCTTCCTCTCTTTTCCTCCTTGGTGGCCGGCCCTAGCTTCTCCCTCTTCTCTTCTTCTTGTGGGCGGCGGCAACTTCTCTAGGAGTTTGGTTGGTGGCCGGATTTTACTTGAGGAAGAAGAAGACTTGCTTTCCTAGCATCCCTTGGAGATTGGTTGGTGGTCTAAGTTCTTCATCCATTGAAGAAAAGAAGGTGGCCGAAACTTGGAAGAAAGGAGAAGGGCTTGGGTGGTTCTCATCTCGGTAGATCGTTGCCCACACAACGTCCGGGATAAGAAGAGGAATACGGTAGAAGATCAAGATATTATTTGTTTACAAAGAAAGGTATATCTAGTAATTATTTTCTACATCATACTAGTTTTCTTTGTATAATTATTTTTGGAAATACCAAACACAAGAGGCATTAGATCTAGTTTTTTCGAATTAGTTTTTTGAGTTTGTGTTTTCTTCTTTTTCAAATTTGTATTTCGATTGTTCTTTTTGGTTAACCTAGAGTTATTTAAGGAAATTAAATATTAGCTTTCCTTAAAAAGCTTTGTCTAGGCGATGGTGGTTGCTCCCATATCCAAGAAGGCCACGTGCCTCGCCATGCAGTCCTGGAAGCTAATTTTGGAAATTAATATTTAATGGAATTAATAACATAGGTGGATTTGAATCAATAGTGTTAAGTTTCGCTTGCGATTCAAATCTAAACCATTAAAAACAGATAAGTTAAATTTGGAATCAATGATGTTAAGTTCCGTCTGCGATTCCTAATTTAACTTCTAAAGAACATAATAGGTTATTTAAGAAAAGGTTCAACACTTGTACAAAAAAATTTTATACAGTGGAACCGGTACGTTTTCCTAGGACTAACCGATAATTGGTATCAGAGCTAGGGTTTGTCTCTGTGTGTTTGGTTTTCAAATAGATTATACACATGTCATACATAATTTAAGCTGGATAATAATAGGATGTGCTAACTTTGTGGTTGCAGGCTCCAACTATTATGACATATAAATATTGTGTGTGATTGGACCTTTGGACATGTCAAGGACATTATTTTGTGTGTGCATGATTGTATGTATTAAATACAGCAGGAGCTGTATTAGTTTTAGAATTTTACTTTTTTGTTCGATCTAGAATACATGTACATTCCTTTATGGAATATAGGATCGATATATGTAAAATTCTATTTTTTTTGCGGATCATATCTTTGCGAGGCGTGGTGCTATTGGAGGACCAGAGGCGCAGCGGAATAAGAAGCAAGATAGATGCGACAACTCGTCCTGATGGCGGTGGCTAAAGATGGCAGTGGCTAAAGATGGAGCACACGGAGGGCAGTGATGAAAATGCCATAATAGTTGGAAAATTAATTTCCAAATTTATTGCTTTTATTTACTGTGTGTGTGCGCATGTGTTATATGCTAGCATAGGTTAAAATTCCTCACCTTAAATAACTAAGTGGGAGAGGGATTTTAAATAAATTCCACGGTCTCCATTACTGGTTTGTAAGTGATGCAACAAGCTTGAGTGTTGGCTCTGAGTGCCTCCCTCCACAACGGATGGGTTTGTTGAGGATCACTAGATCAAACTTCCTTTATGGATGGTTATAGGAAATTATTTAGGAGCGTGTGATCTTCTCCAACTGAAGGAGCATAATCCTATTTAATGAACTAAGTATCAAGTAATGATATACACTTAGACACATTCAATAGTATCCTCCCCAACGGAGTCACTGCTATTGTTTTGCGGGACCAAAGGAATACCAACTATTAATTTGTCATAAAACTAGGTTGGCAAGATAATAAAATTAATGGGTTAACACCCCTCTTACAAATGATTGATTTTGTATACGTCCACACTAACGTGGCATACAAAATTAACGGTGTTTGAGATAATTTTATTTGTCATAAAGTTAGGTTGACAAGATAGTTAATGGGTAAAACCCTCCTCTTACAAATGTTGATTTTGTATACGTCCACACTAACGTGGCATGCAAAATTCACGGTGTTTTGGGGTGTTGGTAAATTTAAATAGTATTGTTAGAGGAATCAATATTATTTTAAATTTAGAGTCTTGACCAAATATTTGATCAAAGACAGACCAACTATTAATTTTATTTGTCATAAGTTGACAAGATAATAAAATTAATGGATAAAATTTCTTTTTAGAATTTGTATACGTACACACTATCGTGGCATACAAATTTCACAGGGATTTTGAGATGTTGGTCTTGACCAAATATTTTTGTGATTCTTAGGATTTCAAATGTTAGTCAATCCCCTAGTTGTTATACTATAGAAAAGACTCAGCAGTCCCAATTATAATGATTGGAAATAGGACTTGGATATTAAGGTAGACTGTCTTCTTAAAACTAAGAACAATTTAGGTGTATTTTATTCATTAGTTGTAACATGTTTAGTGGAGTTATCTACTGGTACTTGGCGTGTAGATACGGGAACCACTGATCATGTCTGCAATTTATTGCAGGGTTTCAGGAAACCCGACAACTATATGAAAAGGAAAACACCGTCTACATGCACACTACTGCAAAAGTAGCAGCTGTTGCAGTGGGAGATATTTATCCTCTAATAGAAATAAAATATGGATTTTCAGAAATTATCTACTAAGTTTAGAAAGAACCTGATTTCGATTTCTAAACTATTAAAGAATAGATATTCTGTCTATTTTGATAACAAACTTGTTATCAAGAAAAATAGGGAAGTTATCTGTTCTGCTACGCTGGTTGACAATTTTTAATCCAATAACTCCCACGATGTAATAAATGGAAACACATTTTCTAAATAAGAGAAAGTAACCTTCGAAAATGAACCAATCATATTTTTGGCATCTAAGGCTAGATTATATTAACTTGAGTAGGATTCAAAGGATAATAACCAATGAACTCTTGGGTTCATTGGTAGTGGAAATCTTTCCAACCTGCGAGTCTTACTTGGAAGGAAAAATAACTAAGAAGCTTTTAAGTCTAAGGGGTATGAAGCCAAAGATATGTTGGAATTGGTTCATTCTGATTTGTGTAGACCTTTGACTATCCAGAAAAGAGGTTGTTTCGAATATTTCGTCTCTTTTATAGATGACTATTCGAGATAAGGATACATTTACTTAACGTGCCATAAGTCTAAGTGCTTTGATTAGTTCAAAGAGTACTAGGCTGATGTGGAGTAACATCAAAGTAAAAGTATCAAAACACTACGGTGAAATCGTAGTAACGAGTACCTCTTAGGAGAGTTTAGGAGTCACTTATCAGAAGACGGGATTTAATCCCAACTAACTGCACCTGGTACACCCTAACAGAATGGTGTAGTAGAAAGAAGGTATAAGACTCTTATGGAATAATTAGATCGATGATGAGTTATTCAGAAAATTACCAAATTCGTTTTAAGGATATACGCTGGAAACGGAAGTGAACATAGTACCTTCTAAGTCAGAACTCTCTACTCCCACAGAATTGCAGAATGGGCGTAAGCCTAGTCTGAAGCATATTTGGATTTGGGTGGTCTAGCACGTGAGAGACACTGATAAGTTGAACATGAGTTCACTTGTTTGTGAGTTATCCTAGAAAAACGAAAAGAGGTTTATAGTCCTTAAAATTAGAAGGTCATTGTTGGCACCAATGCCCGATTTTAGAAAAGGACTATACTATGAACCACAAGCCCATGAGTAAAAATTGTTCTTAAGAAAATTAAAAGACACGTCTAACCTAGTACCAGTTGTATAAGATGAAATATCACAAGAAACTGCAACACGTATCACAAATGATACATAATTACAGAAAGTGTCTCGTCGTAGTGGGAGGGTTGTTAGGCAACCTAAAAGATTCATGTTTTGGGAGAGTCTTTGGACTCGATCCCTGGTGGATATGAACCTGATCTCTGCACATATGACGAAGCACTCCAAGATAAAGATGCAGCATCTTTGCAAAGAATACAGAATTAGAATATATATATATTCTAATAGAGTCTAGGAGCTTATAAAATCACCAAATGGTGTAAAAGTCATTGTATGAAAATAAGTCTACAATAGGAAAAGAGGGATAGACAGGAAGGTAGCAACTTTCAAAGCAAAGGCTTGTTGAAAAAGGAAACTTTTTTACCGATAGCCATGCTTAAGTCTATCCAGATTCTTTTATCTATGAGATTTAGCAAGTGGATGTCAAGACAGCTTTCCTTAATGAAAGTCTTGAAGAAAAACATCCATATAAAGCAACCAGAAGGGTTCATTGCAAAGAGCAAAGAGCATCTTGTGTGTAAGCTCAATCAGTCTATGGACTGAAGTAAAACTTCAAGGTCTTGGTACATCCGGTTTAATAAAGTAATCCAGACCTATGGATTTATTTGATAACCGAATGAGTTTTGCGTATACAAGAAGTGTGATGGAAACGTGGTGGTATTTCTTGTACTATACGTAGATAACATTTTTGGTAGTTGGAAACAATATCAAAGTGTTGTCAGAAGTAAGGGTATGGTTATCCAAACAATTAGATATGAAGGACTTGGGAGAATGCATATATTCTTGGGATCAAAGGGATCGCAAGAAAAGAATATATTTTACTTATCCCAAGCTTTATATATCGAAACAATCCTTGCTCGTTTTAAGCATGCAAAACTCCAACAAAGGTTTCTTACCTTTTCAGCATGGAGTAGCTTTATCTAAAGAGATGTCTCCGAAGATATCAAAGGAGATAGAGGAAATGAAGGCAGTTCCTTATGCTTCGGCTGCCGGAAGCGTAATGTATGCTATGCACGAGATCAGAAATCTATTTTGCCAAGGGCATAGTTAGCAGATATCAAAGTAACCCTAGACAAGGACATTGGACTGCAGTAAAACATATATAAAAGTACCTTAGAGGCACTAGAGATTATATGCTAGCTTACAAGGTAGATAATTTGCTCCCTGTGGGTTGTACGGATTTTGACTTCCAATCGGATAAGGACAATAGTAAGTCAACCTCGGGGTTTTATGTTTACTTTAAGAGGTAAAGCCATAACTATAGAGGAGTGTTAAGCATAAGTGATTTTCAGATTCCACTATGGAAGTTGAGTATGTGGTAGCCTCAGAGGCAACCATAGAAACTGAGTGACTCAGTAACCTCAAGATGGACTTAGATATGATTTCTGATTTGTCCAAAGATTATTACAATTTATTGTAATAATAGTGGTGCAGTAGCAAACTCGAAGAAAACATAAGTCTATAAGACAAGTAAACACAATAGAGCGTAAGTACCACCCAATGCGAGACATCGTATAATGAGGAGAAGTTGTTGCCGCCTAGATTGCATCAGGTGATGACCTGTAGATCCTTTCACTAAGGTCCTTAAGGCAAGAGCTTTTGATGGGTATGTTGAAGGGTTGGGAATCAGATGTATGACAGCATTTATGGCAACATAGTCTTTTAATATAAGTGGGAGATTGTTAAAGTATATACTAAAAACCTAACATTTGTATAAACATTTATTTAGAAATAAGAATCACATTGGTCAAGTATCTACATTTATATTAAGTGTAGTTGTTCAATTAATTTATATCGTAGATAACATGGTGTGTGGTGTCACGCACAGAAGATCATGTTATCAGTTCTTTATAAATTATAAACAGTTGCTCACGACTAAGATGGAAAGGAACAAACCATCGGTAAAGTCGTAGTGTGATTAGAGATTAGTTTATCTTGACTGATAAATTACACTAGTATACTCTAAGTGTATTGAGTAGAACCATTTTAGGTAAGTTCATTTTATACTGACTTGATAAAAGAACTATACCATAGTTATTATGGAAGTGTGTGCTCTTAATCCTAATATAATAACAAACACATATATTTAGTATTTATTTCTTTGACTTATCAATTGGTGAGATTTAGCTCGATAAATCAATAAGCCCGATAAGTTGGGAAATGATACTACTTATAGTGTGTGTTGTTAATTATAGAAGGAAACTGTGTCATAGTAATCTAGGTTAAAAATGTCCCCAAGAGGAGCTCATAAGGATTGTCATGTTAAACCCTACAGGTGGACTTAGTCCGACATGACGATGAGGTTGAGTGGTACTACTCTTGGACTAAGATATTAATTAAGTGAGTTGTCAGTAACTCATTTAATTAGTGGACATTTGACATCTTAAACACAGGGAGACTAACACACTCATAATAAGAAGGAGCCCAAAATGTAATTTGGGATTGATGCGGTAGTTCAATAATAATTCTTTAGTGGTATGAATTATTATTGATGAAATTAAGTTGTGTGTTCGGGGCGAACACGGGAAGCTTAATTTCATCGGGAGACCAAAACCAATTCCTCCTCTCGGTCCCTATCGTAGCCTCTTGTATATAGAGAATTATACCCACCTATACCCGCCTTTCTACCCATCTTAAGGTGGCCGACCAAGCTAACTTGGAGCCCAAGCTAGGGCCGGCCAAAGCTAATGGTGAAGCTAAATTTAGGTGGCCGGCCAAAGCTTAGGTCCCAAGCTTAGGTGGCCGACCACTAGAAAATAAAAAGAGTTTTTTTATTAAAATTATTTCTTATGTGGATATCATGGTTTTAAAAGAGAGTTTGAAATTTAAATATTTCCTTTTATAGCTTTCTACAAAAGATTAAGAAAAGATTTGAAATCTTTCCTTATTTGTAGATTGAAAGGTGGATTTTAATTTTAAGAAAACTTTCCTTTTTTAACCATGTTCATGATTTAAAAGAGAGTTTAAAAATTAAATATATCTTTTATAAGTTTCTACAAAAGATTAAGAAAAGATTTGATATCTTTCCTTATTTGTACATTGAAAGGAGATTTTAATTTTTAAAGATAGCTTTCCTTTTTGAAAATTATCCACATGTTTAAAAGAATGATTTTAATTTATAAAATTTCCTTTTTATAATCCACCATGAATGGAAAAATTATTGAAATTTTTTTTATAAATTTCCGGAGACAAATTAAGAAGTTTTAATTAATTAAAACTCTCCTTGTTTATAGCTTTAAAGTGGTCGGCCATGATGTTTAAGAAAAAAATTTGTTTTTTAATTAATTAATTTTTCTTAATCATGGCAAAAGAATTAAAGAAGTTTTTATTTAACTTTTCTTATTTGCCAAGACCAAGGATTATAAAAGAGGGGGTAGAGGTGCCTTCATGGCTAACGACTCTATTCTATTCTTCCTCTCTTTTCCTCCTTGGTGGTCGGCCCTAGCTTCTCCCTCTTCTCTTCTTCTTGTGGGCGGCGACAACTTCTCTAGGAGCTTGGTTGGTGGCCGGATTTTACTTGAGGAAGAAGAAGAAGAAGGAGACTTTGTTTCCTAGCATCCCTTGGAGATTGGTTGGTGGTCTAAGTTCTTCATCCCTTGAAGAAAAGAAGGTGGCCGAAACTTGGAAGAAAGGAGAAGGGCTTGGGTGGTTCTCATCTCGGTAGATCGTTGCCCACACAACGTCCGGGATAAGAAGAGGAATACGGTAGAAGATCAAGATATTATTTGCTTACAAAGAAAGGTATATCTAGTAATTATTTTCTACATCATACTAGTTTTCTTTGTATAATTATTTTTGGAAATACCAAACACAAGAGGCATTAGATCTAGTTTTTTTCGAATTAGTTTTTCGAGTTTGTGTTTTCTTCTTTTTCAAATTTGTGATTCGATTGTTCTTTTTGATTAACCTAGAGTTATTTAAGGAAATTAAATATTAGCTTTCCTTAAAAGGCTTTGTCTAGGCGGTGGTGGTTGCTCCCATATCCAAGAAGGCCACGTGCCTCACCATGCAGTCCTGGAAGCCAATTTTGGAAATTAATATTTAATGGAATTAATAACATAGGTGGATTTGAATCAATAGTGTTAAGTTCCGCTTGCAATTCAAATCTAAACCATTAAGAACAGATAAGTTAAATTTGGAATCAATGATGTTAAGTTCCGTCTGCGATTCCTAATTTAACTTCTAAAGAACACAATAGGTTATTTAAGGAAAGGTTCGACAATTGTACAAAAAGTTTTTGTACAATTGTAAGGAAGCCTCTTGATCTTCTATTGTATTCCTCTCCTCCTCTTGGACGTCATGTGAGCGACGATCTACCAAGATGAAATCTACTCAAACCTTCTTCTTCCTTCCAAGCTTTCGACCACCAAGGGATGTCACAACTGTTGGTGCAACATCCCTCAGGTCAAGGTTGACCTGGTTGACCAAGCTGTGTCTTGGTTTGAGTTTAGATGTTTGACAATAAGAAATTGATTGAAGAAGAGTCAAGTAGGTCAAGGTTGACCGGATACTTGACTGGGAAGTCCTAACTGGGATGTTAGGTAGAATGGAAGTCCTGGTGAGTGAAGCCAGGCAGAAGGAAAACCCTAGTGAGTAAAGCTAGGTGAAAGTCCTGGTGAGTGAAGCCAGGTGAAAGCCCTAGTGAGTGAAGCTAGGCAGATGGAAAGCCCTAGTGAGTGAAGCTAGGTGAAAGTCCTGGTGAGTGAAGCCAGGCAAGGGAAAATCCAGATGGATCAAGGATGATCGGACATCTGGTGTTGGGAAGTCCAAGTAGGTCAAAGGATTTACTGGATACTTGGCACGAGGAAATACAGATAGGTCAAAGGGATTGACCAGACATCTGATGGAAGTCCAAGTAGGTCAAGGGAGTGACCAGATACTTGGCATGAATAGAAAAGTCCAAGTGGGTCAAAGGGATTGACCAGACACTTGGTGGGAAGTCCTAGCAGGTCAAAGGAGTGACCAGATGCTAGGCATGATGTACCAACAGGTCAAGGTTGACCGGATGTTGGTTTGAGAGGCTTGGAACTTGGTTTTGGGCAAAAACCAAGTGTTGGATCGATCAGTGGATCGATCCAGGATCTGGATCGATAAGTGGTTCGATCCAGGCCTCTCTTAAGCGAACAGAGCGCCTCTGGATCGATCCGTGGATCGATCCAGATGTCCCAATCGATCAGTGGATCGATTGGGACGCGGCTGCTTCGCGCGATAAGCGCTGGATCGATCCGTGGATCGATCCGTGGATCGATCCAGGCGCGATAGATCCGTGGATCGATCCAAAGCCTCCCCGATCGATTGGGAACATTCGAATCGATCGGGATCCGACCGTTGGCGTCGATAAAGGCCGCAGGCGTTCATTTCCTTCGGCATCCCTTCACCGATTCACTCCAGATCTCTCGCCAGCTCTTCCACAGCACTCACAAAGCTCAGATCGCCAGTTCTTGAAGGATCTTGGAAGCTCTCCAAGTCAAGAGGCGGATCAAAGCCAAGAAGGGAAGCTAGGGTTAGGGTTTATACTCATTGTAAGCTTGTAAGCTTGTATTTCTTGTATCCTTTCCCTCTCTTCTTGTATTGAGTCTTGTAGGGCTTCTCCGCCCTTGGTAGTTACCATAAAGGAGAGTTTTATTAGTGGAGGGTGTGTGTGTTGGTGTGGATCCTTGGATTAGTCACCTCTTGTGAGGTGGATACCAAGTAAACCAACCGTGTTAGCGTTGTGTGATTGTTTCATTGTATTTCCGCTGCACATCTTTGAAGAAACAAGCAACGCCGAGCAACGAGCGAACGCGACGAGCTATTCACCCCCCCTCTAGTTACTTTTGGTCCTAACAAGTGGTATCAGAGCGAGGCCGATCTTCACCGGAATCATCGCCGGAAGGGGCAAACGAAACAAGCAAAGCTAGAGGGTGAAGAAGTTGAAGCAAATTCATCAAAAGTCAAAGATTTCAACAAGCTCAACTTCAAGATGCAATTCCAAGATGGACTTGGATTTGACACAAGGGTGGCTCCACCGTACACATCCACAAGCTTCGATTCTTGGAAATCAAGAATCGAAAATTTTCTTATGATGGAGATAGAGCAATGGTTTGCTCTAATGGAAGGCTTCAAGGCTCCAAGAAATTCCAAGGGCAAAGTTCTCAAGAGGACCAAGTGGAGCCAAGAGCAAGTTCAAAGGTGCGATGCAAATGACAAAGTGACCAAGCTTTTGGTCAATTTATTGCCAAGCACCATCCTTTGCAAAATTGGAGAATTTGAAGATGCAAAGGAACTATGGAGCAAATTGGCCAAGCTTCATGAAGAGATCCCCTCCACTGTACAAGATCATGAAGAATCCGGAGAGGGTGACTCTTTGGAGCAAGACCAAGAGGAGGACTCCAAGGTTGAGAGATGCTCAACCTCCGAAGAAGAGGAAATCCAAGAAGCTTCATCCTCAAGGGAATGCAACGAAGGGAACAAGGAGGGAGCATACTCCTTGTTTCATATTCAAGAAGATGAAGCCTCCACCTCTAGGATTGAGGGGGAGCAATCCTTGGTGACGCCGGATCAAGAAGAAGGAGAAGCTTCTACATCCGGGTCAAGAGACGAAGAGGAGGAAGAAGATTCTACCTCCACAAGTCAAGAAAAATCAAATGGAGGAGAATCAAGGTCCGATCAAGAGGAAGCTTCTACCTCCGGATTCAAAGGAAAAGATGTCACCCCTACAAGCAAAGGTATAAATATTTCAATTAATAATAAAAATCATATTATATGCTTTGAGTGTAGGGAACACGGGCACTACAAGAGCAAGTGCCCTAAATTGGCCAAGAAGAAGGGCCAAGTGGCACAAAAAGGCAAGGTGAAGCCCAAGGAGATCATCCCCAACACAAAGAAGAGCAAGGAGCATATTATATGCTTCTCTTACAATCAAAAGGGGCATTACCGAAGTTAATGCCCCAAGGGGAAGAAGGTGGTCAAGGCTCAAGGAGGCGCTAGTCAAGGGGGAGCCTCCAAGGTAAAGAAGAAGGTATCTTTTATTGAGCCTACCCCTTTACAGTATGGTAAAAAGCATGATAGTTCTAATTTTTATCATTTTAATGCGATTTACCATAAGAATAGGAAGCATGAGGGCTTTAAGGAAAAGCATGTGGCCCTACATGCCAAAACTACCCAACCTAAGGTTAGGAAGGTAGATGAACACTTGGGCAAGAACACTAAGGATAATAGATATAAGCCCAAAAATAAAAATGCTCATGGGTGTAATGAAAAATCAAAATCTAGGGATTTAATGATAGAAAATCAAGTCTTGAGATCAAGACTTGATAAAATGGAAAAGACCCTAAAAAGGATGAAAAATATCCAAAAAGGGCAAATTGAGCATAACCTAGGTTTAGGGGTACAAAAGCCATCCAATGGCCATAGAGGTTTGGGATACAAACCCAAAGCTAAAAGGGATGTGCCTAGTTATCATAGGGTTCCATATAGCTATGGAACAAACCCTAAGTCTAGAGGTCAAGTCAAAGATACAAGGGAAGATATCCCTAGAAGTATCTTTGCAACCAAAGTGACTAAGACTTCTAAGAAGTCTAAGAAAGTCACTAACAAGGTCACAAGGGAGGCTATCCCTAGAGTTGACCTAGAAAATGTGACCAAGGCTTCTAAGAAGCCCAACAAGGTCACTAGGAAGGTATCTAGGGAAGTTATCCCTAGTGAGTACCTAGAGCATCCAAGGAGTACCAATAGGTGTTGGGTTCCTAGGAGCATCTTCTCTATCCCATAGATGGGTTGGAGAGTGTCAACTCCGATTAGAAGGGTAGTTAACCCAACTTTAAGGAAATTGACACTCAAGGAGCATTTTCAAGGTTTTTGTTAGCCTTTGAAAATGAAATAGAATTATTAGTTACTCCTTGAAAGAGTAAAATGTGCCTAATTGTGGAAGAATTGATTTTAATCTTAAATGGCACATATTGGGAAATTCATAAGAACTACCAAGTTGGGATTTTGGTATGTTCTTAGGAAATTTAAGGCAATCCGGGCCTTAATTTAAAAAGGTGCTACTCTTGTGGAAAAATGAAATATGCCAACATTTGAGGATATGCTTAATTTCGACTGGCATAAATTAATCAAGGGAATTAGAAATGCCAATTTAGGCTTTGGCATTTTCATGAAGCACTTTAGGGCAATCTAGGTTTAAGTTGTAAGTTTAGCTAAGATTTTAAGGATACTTAGATAGTTGATCTAGGTATATTTTATTTATGCTAAATCTTGCCATGATTGTTTGCCCATCATATGCCATGACATCATGTTTATTTTTGCATTCATGTTTTATTATGCAAAATCCAAAAATACCATGTCATGACATTCATACATCATGTAGTTATAGGAATCTTTCTTTTGAAAGTTATTTTATTTTGATGTATGCCATAACATTATCATGCATTAGTTTAATTCCTTGTAATTAAGGGCAAATGGCATTTAACAACACTTATTAACAAGTGACATCTTAGGTGGATGTATAATATCTTTAAAATGCCTAGATAAATATGCATGATCCCTAGATTAGGGCAAAACCAAAATCTACATCTCGCAAAAACTATAAGGTGACTTGTATGTGTTTTAGTGCACATTAGATACAAGTGAGATGTCAGGATGATGAACAAAGCTCAAGATGTTGATTCAGTGCATTCTTTTGAGTTTTTAGGTTCATCAAAACACATAGTTATGTGTTTTCCCATCATTGGGAAAGCTAATGTACAAGTCATGTGCATTATGCCCAAGGAACATGATGGGATATTGGTTTTGAAAATGTTTTCAAAGTGATTTTGGAAAACCTTGGTGAATGCTATCTTTTGATAGTAATCACCATTGAATAGTTAGACACAAACTTGAAGAAAACGCTAAAGTTTTAGCAAGTTTTTCAAGCTTGTGTCAATCTTTGAAAATATGATGTATTTTCATAGAAAACTATTTTTCCATGATAAAGTATGCCCTAAATAATGTCTACACGAAATTTCATGATTTTTGGATTTTTGTAGAATTTTCTAGGGGTTTCTGAAGTTGACTGAAATGGAATTTCAGCAACTATCAGAGCTCCGATCGATCCATGGATCGATTGGAGTGCCTGAATCGATCCGTGGATCGATTCAGAAGGCAAGTCCCCCGCGAGCAGAAGCTCGCTGGATCGATCAGCCGATCGATCCAGGTAGTCTGAATCGATCAGTGGATCGATTCAGAAAGGTTCAATCGATTGTAACCCAACTCCAACCGATCCAAGTTGCTGATTTTGGCTGGGAAGGCCTGATTTCAGCATCTTTGAACCCCTTTAAGTCTAGGTAACATTCCAAACCCCCCAAAATACATGTGTATACATACAAAGGGTGTTTTCATGTGAAAACAAGGATGGATTGGTTAAGGAAGGCTTCATTGAAGTTTAGGTTGAAGTTTGTTTCAAATTTTGAGTATTTGAACCTCAAAACTTCTAAATTTGGGTTTCCTAAAGGTTTAGGGATTCCAAGTCATTGTTGGTGCAATGACAGAAGTTACCACCATGTCTTTAGGGGGAGGGACTCTTTAAAGACATGAAAAATTACTTTTCATGAACCTTGGAAGGTGGTTAACCTTCTTTAAAGAAAAAGCTCATGTATGAGCTTTTGAACTTGTAATGGGGAGTGGATATCCTCATTATTTCAAGTGGGAACTCAAGTGGTTAGAGAATGCTCAAGGTTGGGTATTTGTCTACATTAAGGGAGAAGTTAAGGATAAATGAAGGGTATGGGACCTTCATTATTGTGTTGATCACAACGAGTGATGTTGTGAACAACGATGAGCAACTCTTCAGGGGGAGAGCCGTCAACAAATGGATTTGTTGATGTGTACCCAAAATTGGGACATGGGTTGATGTGTGCCCAAAGATGGGTTGATGTGTGCCAATAGGGGGAGAATGAAAGGACCTGTGAATGGGTGCAAGTTAGGCTTAGTGTGCCCTCTTAGGGGGAGAATGAAGAGCTTAATTTTATGTGTTCATTACCTAGTGGCATAAAAATTGAGGCTATAGGATTAGCCTAACTTACATGTGGTATTGTAAGTGTTATTGTGGTATTGTCAAACATCAAAAAGGGGGAGATTGTTGGTGCAACATCCCTCAGGTCAAGGTTGACCTGGTTGACCAAGCTGAGTCTTGGTTTGAGTTTAGATGTTTGACAATAAGAAATTGATTGAAGAAGAGTCAAGTAGGTCAAGGTTGACCGGATACTTGACTGGGAAGTCCTAACTGGGATGTTAGGTAGAATCGAAGTCTTGGTGAGTGAAGCCAGGCAGAAGGAAAACCCTAGTGAGTAAAGCTAGGTGAAAGTCCTGGTGAGTGAAGCCAGGTGAAAGCCCTAGTGAGTGAAGCTAGGCAGATGGAAAGCCCTAGTGAGTGAAGCTAGGTGAAAGTCCTGGTGAGTGAAGCCAGGCAAGGGAAAATCCAGATGGATCAAGGATGATCGGACACCTGGTGTTGGGAAGTCCAAGTAGGTCAGAGGGATGCTTGGCACGAAATCTGAGATAGGTCAAAGGGATTGACCGGACATCCGATGGAAGTCCAAGTAGGTCAAGGGAGTGACGGATACTTGGCATGAATAGAAAAGTCCAAGTGGGTCAAAGGTTGACCGGACACTTGGTGGGAAGTCTAGCAGTCAAAAGTGACCGGATGCTGGGCATGATGTACCAATAGGTCAAGGTTGACCGGATGTTGGTTTGAGATGCTTGGAACTTGGTTTTGGGCAAAAACCAGTGTTGGATCGATCGATGGATCGATCGATCAGTGGTTCAATCCAGGCCTCTCCTAGCGAACAGAGCGCCTCTGGATCGATCCGTGGATCGATCGGATGCCAATCGATCGTGGATCGATTGGGGAGAATTGGCGCGAGCACAGAAAGCCTCCCAGAGCACAGAGGCGCTTGGATCGATCCGTGGATCGATCCAAAGCCTCCCGATCGATTGGGAACATTCGAATCGATCGGGATCCGACCGTTGGCGTCGATAAAGGCGCATCGGCATCCCTTCACCGATTCACTCCAGATCTCTCGCCAGCTCTTCCACAGCACTCACAAAGCTCAGATCGCCAGTTCTTGAAGGATCTTGGAAGCTCTCCAAGTCAAGAGACGGATCAAAGCCAAGAAGGGAAGCTAGGGTTAGGGTTTATACTCATTGTAAGCTTGTAAGCTTGTAAGCTTGTATTTCTTGTATCCTTTCCCTCTCTTCTTGTATTGAGTCTTGTAGGGCTTCTCCGCCCTTGGTAGTTACCATAAAGGAGAGTTTTATTAGTGGAGGGTGTGTGTGTTGGTGTGGATCCTTGGATTAGTCACCTCTTGTGAGGTGGATACCAAGTAAACCAACCGTGTTAGCGTTGTGTGATTGTTTCATTGTATTTCCGCTGCACATCTTTGAAGAAACAAGCAACGCCGAGCAACGAGCGAACGCGACGAGCTATTCACCCCCCCTCTAGCTACTTTTGGTCCTAACAACAACTAGAGAGCTTCCTTTCTCTTCTTCTTTACCTCCAAGTATCCGGCCACCAAAAGAACTCCAAGCTTGATCCCGTCGGCCACAAGGAAGAAGAAGAGAAGAAGATGATGAAGGTGCTGACCACCAAGGAAGGGAAGAGGAATAGAAGATGTGTTAAACCATAAGACACCACCTCCTCTTCTTTTATAATCCTGGTAAATGCAAAAAGGAAAGTTTTAAAATAAAATTAAAACTTCCTTTAATTTCTTTATCATGGCCGGTCATAACCTTCTTCATCCAAAAAGGAAAGATTGTAAACAAAAATTAAAATCTCTCTTTTAAAATCCCTTTTGTGAATATCTATAAAAGGAATGTTTTATAAAATTAAAATCTCTCTTTTAAATCTTTTATGGATGTCTATAAAAGAAAAGATTTCAATAATTAAAATCTCTCTTTTAAAGCCCTTCTATGGATCTCTATAAAATGAAAGATTTAACAAGATAAAAACTCCTTTTATTTCCTTTTTGTGACCAATCTAAAAAAGGAAAGTTTTATAATTAAAATTATCCTTTTAAATCCTTTTAATGGATCTCTATAAAAGGAAAGATTTTACAAAAAATAAAACTTCATTTTCTATGTGTGGCCGACCCCTTGCTTAGGCACCAAGCAAGGCTTGGCCAACCCTATCTTAGGCTTTAAGAAGCTAGGCTTCGGGTGGATATAAGGATTTATATGAGAGGCTACAATAGGGACCTAGAGGAGGAATTGACTTTAGTCTCCCGATGAGCTTGAGCTTCCCGTGTTCGCCCCGAACACCCAACTCAAGTTCATCAATAATAACTCATACCACTAAAGAGTTATCATTGAACTAACACACCATTCCCAAATTATATTATGGGGTCCTTCTTATCATGAATGTGTTAAACTCCCTGTATTTAAGATATCTAATGCCCATTAATTAAATGAGTACTGACACTTACTTAATTAATATCTAGCTCCAAGAGTAGTACCACTCAACTTAATTGTCATGCAAGACTAAGTCCACCTACAAGGTTTACATAACAATCCTTATGAGCTCCTCAAGGGGACATCACCAACCTAGATCACTAGGACACAATTTCATTCTGTAATCAACAACACACCATATAAATAATATCATTTTCTAATTTATCGGGCCTATTGATTTAATGAACTAAATCTCACCTTTTGATAAATTAAAGAAATAAATATTAAGTATACGTGTTTGTTATCATATCACGATTAAGAGTACGCACTTCCATAATAACAGAGGTCCTGTTCTTTTTACAGTCAGTATAAAAAGAGCAACCTCAAATGGTCCTGCTCAATACACTCAGAGTGTACTAGTTAATTTTATAGTCAAGATAAACTAATACCAAATTACAATACAACCATTCCAATGGTTTGTCCCATTCCATCTTAGTTGTGAGTAACTATTTATAATTTATAAGGAACTGATAACATGATCTTTTATGTGACATCACACACCATGTTATCTTCAATATAAATTAAATGAACAACTATATTTAGCATATAAATGTAGATATTTGACCAATATAATTCTTATTTCAAAATAAATATTTATATAAAAAGCTAGAATTTTAGTATACATTCTAACACATCATGCTAAAATGGTAGAAAACCTTTCTTGAAGTTTTGCATGCTAAAACGAGCTAGGATAGTATCCATATATGAAGCTTGGGATAAGCACAACATTCTTTTCTTGCGATCCCTTATTACTTTGATCTTAAGAATATGTCCGCATTTTCCCAAGTCCTTCATATTGAATTGCTTGGACAACCATACCCTTACTTCTGACAACACTTTGACATTGTTGTCAATTAACAAAATGTTATCTACGTATAGTACAAGAAATACCACCATGTTTTCGTCACACTTCTTGTATATACAAGACTCATCCGGACACTAAATAAATCAATAAGACTGGATTACTTCATTAAACCGGATGTTCTAAGATCTTGAAGCTTGTTTCAGTCCATAAATAGACCGATTGAGCTTACATACAAGATGCTCTTTGCCCTTTGTAATAAACTCCTCTGGTTGCTTCATATGGATGTTTTCTTCAATACTTCTATTAAGGAAAGCTGTCTTGACATCCATTTACCAAACCTCATAATCCATATGAGCAGCAATAGATAAAAGTATCCGGATAGACTTAAGCATAGCTACCGGCGAAAAGGTTTCCTCAGAATTGATTCCCTCTTTCTGAGTATACCCCTTCGCAACAAGCCTTGCTTTGAATGTTTCCATCTTCCCGTCTGCCCCTCTTTTTCTTTTGTAGACTCATTTACATCCAATAGCTTTTACACCATTTGGTGGTTCTACTAGCTCCCAGATCTGATTAGAATACATAGATTCTATTTCAGAGTTCATTGTTCTTTGCCAAGATGCTGCATCTTTATCTTGGAGTGCTTCATCATATGTGTAGGGATTAGGTTCATATTCACCAGGGATTAAGTCTGAAGACTCTCTAAAAAAATATGAATCTATCAGGTTGCCGAACAACCCTCCCACTACGACGTGACACTGCTTGTAATTGTGCATCATTTGTGACAGGTGTTATAGTTTCTTATGGTATCTCATCTTGTACTGTTGGTACTAGATTAGACGTGTCCTCTCTTACTTCTTCAAGAACAATTTTACTCATGGGCTTGTGGTTCATGATCCGGTGGTAAGAACAGGGGACCCCGTTCGGTGAGGTCAACGCCACGTGGAAGTCAACGTGGAAGGAAGCCCGTCCGGAGATCGGAGGTCCGAACGGCCGATCGGCCGTTCGGTGGAGTCAACGTCCGGAGAGGGCTGGGTCCGACCGGCCGGCCGACCGGTGTCGGGCTGATGGTTAAAGGCGCCCTATAGGAAGTCAGGGTTCCGGCGCTCAATGGAAAAGATTGCAGGGCCGAGCGAACTGCACGCTCGGCCAAAGCCATAAGGTAACATACTGCTAATGGTCTCCACAAAGCACGTGATTAAGAATCTCCCAAGTAGACCATCGTATACATCCGGACGGCTGTCGCGGAAGTTGGCCGGCCGGACGCCAGATCTGGAGTGAAGGGGAAGAGGACAAGGGACATCTTTGTCTGATAGCGAGTATGTTCCGCATGTAAGCCATACTCCAAATCTTATGACAGGAGATTCCGCTGTCCCATCGAGGACATGTCTGGACTGTAGCAGTATGGGTCAGGTAAGCTCACTGACAAGCCCTTACTGGGGTATAGGCCATGGACACGTGTACACCTCGGTATGTGTACACTCGCTTCTCTGCTGCTTTATATAAAGGCCCTCACCCTTCGCCTGAGGTACGTGTTCTAGGAGTCTCGGAGCCACTTTCTTTCTATTGAGCTTCGCCTGACTTGAGCGTCGGAGGGTCGCCGCCGGGAACCCCTTCCCGGCCCGACTTCTGTGCAGGTTCGCCGGAGCTTCGGAGGCCTACGTCATCGACTAGGAGCGCGCCACATGCCCAGCGTCCTTTGGTTCGGCGATTCGGACAGGATCAATTTGGCGCCGTCTGTGGGAACGCTCCTGCATCCGATCGGAAACAATGGACGAGGCTGGACGACAACATATGGTGACGCTTTCAAACGAGGAACTCGATGCTCTGATCGAGATAAGGGCCGCCAAGCTCGTAGAGCAAAAACAGAAAGCCACAGCCGAGCGCCGGAGCAGCAAGCAACATCAGCGTCTGCAGCTCATAGAGACCGGGGATCTTCTTCGGATGAAATGCCTAGACGAGAAGACAGAAAAGGGAAAGCCCCCCGAGCGGACGCATCGTCCGAGCAGATCAATTGCCAATTTTCAGAGGCTATTCTGCGAGATCCCCTGCCAAAGCACTACGTGCCTCCGACGATCGGCGACTATAATGGAACAACCGACCCGGATGATCATCTGGGTAAGTTCGATAACACAGCTACTCTCCATCAATACACAGATGGAGTAAAGTGCTGAGTTTTCCTCACCACTCTCTCGGGATCGGCTCAACGGTGGTTTCGGAGGTTACCGGACGGATCCATCACAAGCTTCAAGGACTTCCGAACGGCCTTCCTCCACCATTTTGCAAGCGGTAAAACGAGCGTGAGCCTGTTCGCCATCAAGCAAGAAGCCCGTGAATCGCTCCGAGCTTACATCCAGCGGTTCAACCAAGTGGCGATGGACATTCCAACGGCCACCTCGGAAACCATGATGAATGCCTTCACACAAGGCCTAGTGGATGGGGATTTCTTCCGCTATCCGAAAGTCGCCCCAAGACTATGATCACATGCTACAGCAGATACATCAACGTGGAAGAGGCACAGCTAGGAAAAAGAAGCTCGAGGGCTCCTCGTGAGGCGGAAACCACACGCCACATCCCAGGAGGACCAAGGGCGAAGCAATCCGATCCCCCGTC
Source organism: Zingiber officinale (assembly GCF_018446385.1). Classification (NCBI taxonomy): domain Eukaryota; kingdom Viridiplantae; phylum Streptophyta; class Magnoliopsida; order Zingiberales; family Zingiberaceae; genus Zingiber; species Zingiber officinale. The sequence continues at coordinate 18,628,503 of NC_055993.1, read as the reverse complement.
AAGTCCTATGGGTAGCTGCCGCCCGACCCAAACCAAGGAAGAAATGGACCCCGATGTTCTGCTTCCACTGGACGGATACGCACAACACAAGGGATTGTCGAAGTCTTCCTTCGTGGCTCATGCCCCGGAATCTTGGACGGTCTCCCTCGGTCGACAGGCGACAGAAAACTCATGAAGCCGATCGAACGCCACGACAACAAACTCCCGATCGGCATCGTTCCCAAGGCGGGAGAATCGCCGAAAGTCACGAGAACGGTCTCGACCGTTCGCTCGGGAAGAAGAAAATAAACAATACTTCGAGGCAAGATCAATATTATTCTTTGGCGGGCGACCGGAGGACTCCAACGAGCAAGAAAGGCGGCGCCCGGACTCGGATCCATGCGGTGGCGGACCGAAATCGATTTTGGGCCGGGGACTTGGAAGAGTCAGTGCGCATGATGACGCTCTCCTCATCAAACGGTAATAGCAAATTATACAATCCACCGTATTTTGCACGGGAGCTCCGTTAATATCATATTCAAGAAAGCCTTGATCAACTACAAATTGATCGGTATTGCCATGCGACCCGCTCACCGGGCAACGAAGTTCTACCGGTCGGACAGATCCGACTGGCTATCTCTCTAGGAGAAGAGTCGCTCAGGAGGACGCGGACAGCAAATTTCGTGGTGGTGGACTCGCCCTCATCCTACAACGTAATTTTGGGACGATCGGCGCTTAGCGAGTTCCGAGCGGCCGTCTCCACCTTTCACCAGAAGATCAAGTTCCCCGTCGAGGACAAAGTGGGAGAAGTACGGGGAGATCAACTAGCAGCTCGGCGATGTTACGTCGAGATGGTCCGAGCCGAAGTCAGTTCCGCTCGGAAGGCGCCCCGGATCGAGGTAAACGCCATAACAGAAAAGCCTCCCACTTTAATTTATGAAGAAAAGGAAGAAGTGCAGATTCATCCCACTCGGTCGGAGGGCACAACCTTTATTGCGTCCGATCTGGAGACCAACCAGAAGGAGGAGGTGGTCCAATGCCTCCAAAGAAACCATGATGTCTTCGTCTGGTCGACACATGAGCTGCCCGAAATTTCACCAAGTATAGCGCAGCATGAGCTCCACGTCCGACCGGACGCTCGGCCAGTGAAGCAGAGAAAAAGGGATTTCAGCGCTGAACAGAACGCCGTCATCCGGGCGGAAGTTGAGAAGCTCTTGGAAGCCGACCATATACGCGAGGTCCAGTTCCCTAGCTGGTTGGCTAATGTGGTACTGGTCTCCAAGCCGGGAGGCAAGTGGAGAGTCTGCATAGATTTTCGGGATCTCAACAAAGCTTGCCCAAAAGATTTTTATCCCCTGCCTCGGATCGATCAGTTGGTGGACTCCACAACCGGCTGCGAGTTGATATGCATGCTCGACGCCTATCAGGGGTATCATCAAGTGCCGCTCGCCCGGCAAGACCAAGAAAAAGTTAGCTTCGTGACGGCCAACGGCACATACTGCTATAATGTGATGTCGTTCGGGTTGAAGAATGTTGGGGCCACCTATCAATGCTTGATGAACAAAGTGTTCAAGGAGCAGATCGGGCGGAATCTGGAAGTGTATGTGGACGACATTCTCATCAAATCCGTCCGAGCGGCCGATCTCTTCAAAGACATGGAGGAAACCTTCCGAACGCTGCGCAAATATGGAGTCAAGCTAAATCCCCAGAAGTGCCTGTTCAGAGCAAAAGGAGGGCGTTTCTTGGGGTACATAGTGACCGAGCGGGGTATTGAAGCAAATCCCAGTAAAGTAAAAGCTCTACAAGACATGCCGCCCCCAAGAAATCTGAGGGAAGTGCAGCATCTGACCGGTCGGATAACGGCATTGTCCAGATTTATCTCCAAAACCGCCGACCGGAGCCTACCATTCTTCAAGATCCTACGCAAGGCTACTAAGTTCCAGTGGGATGAAGAATGCGACCGAGCGTTCGAAGAATTGAAGACATATCTTAATTCTCTGCCTGTACTTGCCAAGCCGATCGGGGATGAGTCACTTTATATTTATCTGTCTTCAACTGAGCATGCTGTAGGCTCAGCACTTGTGAGGTCGAGCGGCGATGAGCAGCCGGTGTATTTTCTGAGCCACATTTTAAAAGAGGCTGAATCTCGCTACACCGGGCTCGAGAAGTTGACCTTTGCTCTGGTTCTAGCCGCTCGGCGCCTTCGACCATATTTCTTGGCTCACACCATCATTGTCCGGACGAACATTCCACTAGGAAGAGTACTGTTGAATCCAGAAGCGTCCGGACGGCTCATCAAATGGACTACAGAGTTGAGCGAATTTAATATTCAATACCAACCCCGCTCGGCAATCAAGGCACAATCCTTGGCAGATTTTATCACTGAAGTGCAAAGGCCAGAGCCAAAAGCTATGTGGAGAATATATGTGGATGGGTCGTCCACTCGGCTCGGAAGCGGAATCGGAATATTGTTGCTCTCCCCTCAAGAAGAAAAGATGCACTTATCCGTCTGGCTGGATTATAAAGCTACCAACAATGAAGCAGAGTATGAGGCCCTCATAGCTGGCTTGCAGGCTGCCCGGCATGTGGGAGCCGGTCGGGTAACGCTTCACTCGGATTCGCAGTTGGACCTTCGAAATCAATAGTGCTCAGCTCAAGCTCTACGCTGAAGCCTTCGAGAAGCTCAAAGCCGATTTTAGAGAAGTTATTGTCCAGAAGATACCCCGAGTAGAAAACCAAGTAGCTGATGAGTTAGCCAAACTTGCGAGCTCAGTAACGCCGGTCGCCATTCAGCAGCCAATTGAAAAAGTATTGTTGGTGGCACACGTCGACCGGATGGCAGGCCTCATGTTTCCGAGTGACTGGAGAACACCCCTTGCGGATTTTTTGCGCTCAAGAGCCACACCGTCTGACCGGAACGAAGCCCAGCTGTTAAGGAGGAGGGCCGATCGATTCACACTCATCGGCGATCAGCTTTACAAGAAGGCTTTCTCTCTCTCGCTGTTGAAATGCGTGAGCTCGGAAGACTCAGCTTACATCCTCCAAGAGGTACATGAAGGATCGTGCGGAGGACATCCGGGCGGACGATCGCTAGCTAAGAAGATCCTGCTAGCCGGATACTTTTGGCCGACCTTACAAGCAGACGCCGCTCGGACAGTATCTACGTGCCTTTCGTGCCAGAAATACCATAACTTCTCCCAACGACCGGCAGAGGAAATGAAGGCATCAACCGTTTCATGTCCATTTTCGATGGCGACCGGGCAGAGGAAATTTTTGCTGGTGGCGGTCGATTATTTTTCCAAGTGGGTGGAGGCCGAGCCGCTAGCAAAGATCACCGAACAGATGGTCAAAAAATTTATCTGGCAACACATCATCTGTCGGTTCGGCATCCCTCGCCGATTGGTTTCCGACAATGGGCGGCAATTCACAGGGAAGATGCTAGAGGATTGGTGCAAAAGCTACGGCATCGAGCAACACTTCACGTCCGTGGCCTATCCCCAAAGCAACGGTCAAGCCGAAGTAGCCAATCGGGAAATTCTTCGAATTCTGCGCGCTCGGCTCGACCACTTGGGATGAAGCTGGGTGGACGAAGTGCCGGGCGTCCTATGGGCTCTCCGAACTACTCCAAAAGAAGGAACGGGCGTTACGCCGTTCCATCTGGTGTACGGCGGCGAAGCGGTGATTCCTGTCGAAGTCGGCATCGAGTCAGCTCGGATCCAGCATTACGATGATGATAACACCGAGCGGAGGAACATGGAGCTGGATTTGGTTGATGAGGAGCGAGCCAAGGCGTCCGTCCGGCTGATGGCATACCGTCAACGAATGAAGCAAAACTACAACCGACGCGTCATTCCCAGATCATTCCAGGTCGGCGATCTTGTCTGGAAGAAAGTCAAGCCAGTCGGCGACGTCAGCAAGCTGGAGGCACCATGGGCGGGCCCCTTCAAGGTTATTGAAAAGCTCCGCTCGGACGCATATTATTTGGAGGATGAAGACGGACGGCAGCTGGATCGACCGTGGAGTGCAAATCATCTCCAGCCTTATCGAGCTGGATGAAAGGTGCACGAATGTAACTCATTTTTGTGTATATGCTAGTCGTCCGTGTCCTTGTAATGCAGGAAGCGAAATTAATTCAAAGGATGGCCAAGGGTTCCGCCGATCGGCAATATCGAGGTTAGCCGGCGTCTATAAACGTCCGAGCGGAAGACCGTCGAGCTCCGACGTTAAATATCGAGAGACGAGCCGGCATCTATAAACGTCCGAGCGGAAGACCGTCGAGCTCCGACGTTAAATATCGAGAGACGAGCCGGCGTCTATAAACGTCCGAGCGGAAGACCGTCGAGCTCCGACGTTAAATATCGAGAGACGAGCCGGCGTCTATAAACGTCCGAGCGGACGACCGTCGAGCTCCGACGTTAAATATCGAGACGAGCCGGAAACCCTCCGGCGGAAGACCGTCGAGCCCGGCGTTAAATATCGAGAGATGAGCCGCGTCTATAAAGCGTCCGGCGGAGGCCGTCGAGCTCAGGCGTTAAATATCGTGAGACGAGGCGTCATAACGCGTCCGGCGGAGGCCGTCGAGCTCAGGCGTTAAATATCGAGGCGAGGCGTCTAAGCGCCCGGCGGAAGACCGCCGAGCTCGGCGTTAAATATCGAGAAGCGGTGGCATCTATAAACGTCCGAAGCGGAAGACCGCGTCGAGCTCGGCGTTAAATATCGAGGCTATAAACGTCCGAGCGGAAGACCGTCAAGCTCCGACGTTGAATATCGAGAGACGAGCCGGCGTCTATAAACGTCCGAGCGGAAGACCGTCGAGCTCCGACGTTAAATATCGAGAGACGAGCCGGCGTCTATAAACGTTCGAGCGGAAGAGGGTAATAAGGACTGTCAGCGTCCAAAGATCTCTGCTATCAAAGCTTCAATATTATTCGACCGCCTCTACGTTCCGCTCGGCCTTGTACCCAAAGGTACATCGGCATCTAGCGAACGACCTCTGCTATCTCGGCGGAACGTTACCTATTTAGCCGAGCAGAAAGGTTATGCAAAATACTTTGTAAAAATCCCTTTCGAATACTAGAGGTATGATAAAAGGCGAGCGGACAGCACACAGGCAAACTTCCATTCAAGACATTATATCAAAGAAACAGCAAACAAAAGGAGATTACATTAAGAAAAATAAGGCTGAGCAGCCAAATTACAAAAAGGGGTAGTTTATAGCCGAGCGGCTATATTACATTTAAACTTCTACTCTAAATAATCGTAGAGGTCCTTAGGTATGTTGTCAAGAAGCGCCACCTGATCGGCTGCTGGAATGACCGCGGAATCGGGAAGATGCCCCTTCGACTTCAAGTAGGTAGTGGTGGCGGCCATGGCCAGATCAAAAGCGGTATACATCCGCTCACAAACTTTCTCCGAGAATTCGGGCGAGCGGATGTAGCCCTGTCTTAAAGCCGCGACCCGACTCGGCTCAGCCTCTTGGTACTCTTTGAAGGCCGACTGAGCTGCAGCAAGAGATTCTTGCAAAGTGGTCAGCTCGTCCTTATGCTTGCTGGCGTCGGCCGAGTGGCTCACTTTCTCTTGGTCGAGCTGCTCCCTCAACTCCTTGACCTTCAGTTCCAGGCCCCGAGCCTCAACATTCTTTTTCTCCAGGTCGGAGATGGCCGTGTTTTTCCGAGTGGTGGCCAAGGTTATCTTTGTGTCAAGCGACTTGACTTGCCACTCGAGCTCGGCCAGATGGTGAGCCTGGTCGGTTGTCTTCTTTTGCTCGGCCGCTAGCAAATCCTGAGCTTTCTTAAGCTCCTCCTGCAGCTCGGAATATGACGGGCCGTGAGAGCCGGACGGACCGCCTGCCGCCTTCAGTTGCCTCAGCTCCTCGTCCACCATAGCCAGGCAGTTGGAGACGGCTATCTCTTCCACCCATCGCTGATACAAAAAGGCGAAATTGTTAAAGGCCGAGCGGAAAAATGCGAGTGAAGCTTCAGAAAAATAAGCTTACCCCCGTGGACTCCTGCATGTGGCTGTTGGCCAAGTTCCGGAGGGGGATCATTGCAATGCGCGCCCGAGCGTCGGCCCACATCTCGGCCAAAGGCCCTTTCAAGGTGATGGTGTGCTCGGGCGCGGTTGGCCGGTCGGCTTCTGGCAGCAATTCTTCAGTCGGGAGATGAAGGGTGACCCGTACTGTGCGGCCGTGACCAGGGATCGTCCGACTGGGAATAGCCTCCAATGGGGCAGTTGGCTCGTCCCAATCCGAAGGCGTCCGGTCGGACGAGATGGTTTCGGTCTCTGGCGCCTTGCCTCGAGCAGTTGCAGTGACCCGCTCGGATGGTTGGACCGCGGAGGTTGCCGACCGCAGGGGAGTCTCCACTCGGCGCCTCTTTTGTAGAGGCTGCTCCTCCTCCCGAGCGGAACCTTCCTCGGGTGCGGTTCGTTCGCCAGCGGGGGTGGCTCCGCTGGCCACGTTTGGCTGAGAAGCTTGAGCGGCCGACTCAGCCTGAGTCCCGCTCTCTCCCTCATGAGATCCGACCGGCTGGATACCCAGCGCCTCCATCTCCTTTGCTGCCACGGCCTCGAGCGCCGCCGCCTTCTTTTTCAAGATGCCAGCCATCACCGACTCCATGACGATGTTTGCTGCAAAGGAAAAATGAGAAAATCAGTTAGCAATCAAAGTGAATGCACAAGTAAAATTCTTACCGAAGTCGGTCGGAAGAGGAGTCCGCATGGGACTCAGGCCGAAGATGTACATCACTCCCTCGTGAAGAAGTTTATTGATGTCAAGGCGCAGACCGGCTAGCATGTTTGCAACATGAAGGTACTCCGGTCGGGTCTTAAATTTTTTCAGATCGGGAGTGGGGGGCAAGCCGACCTGCCACTTTGTTGGGAAGGTGGCCTGATCGGGCATACGGATGTAGAAAAAATAATCCTTCCAGTGTTTATTGGAAGAAGGAAGTTTGTTGAAGAAGACCAAACCGGGCCGAGCCTGGAACATGAAGGTGCCCGGCTCGGCTTGCTTGGGGTAGTAGAAATAAAAGAAGACCTCCGGTCGGAGGGGGATGTTGTGAATCTTGAACAAAACAACAACACCGCAGAGGAGACGGAAGGTATTGGGTACAAGGCTGCCGAGCGGCACACCGAAAAAATTACAAACGTCTATGATGAAAGGATGTACAAGGAACCGCAGACCGGCGGTAAACTGGTCTCGGAAGACACAAAAACCTCCGCGCGACGGCTTGTGCGGCCGAGCGGAAGGACCGGCTAAAAGAAGTTCAAAGTCTTCAGGGATTTCGAAATTATCTATCAGAATATCAAAATCGCGCTGGTCGAATCGGGACTGCATGGTGGTGTACCATGGGCCGAGCGACTGGTCTTCGGGATTTGAAGAGCTAGCCATGGGCCGATCGGAAGGAATCAAAAGGAAAAAAGGCAGGAGAAAAACAACAACAGACGAAAGGAGGTTTTAAAGATCGAGACTGAGAAAGAAATGCGGAGGAAACACCGGAAAGGAGGGAGGGAAGATATAAAACCTTACAGCGGGGAAAGGGATCAAGGAAAAAGGCGCCAGAGAGCGTCGGAGAGCAGAAACAGGATCGCCGGAGCTCCAAAGCACTGGAGGCAGTGGTCGAGATCGCGGAAGCAAATGAGGGAGAGAAGGAAACGAAGGCTTTATAGGGCGGAGGCCGGCCGGCCTCCACCGTTGGATCCAGGTCACGGGAATCAAAGCGTGTATCTTACCGTCCATTTCGAATCGCTTCGATCACATCAAAACACCATGCCGCCGCCGCCGTCGCCGTAGGCTGATGGCAGTGCGCCACGTGGCATTCGACCATTCGGAGCATTTAATGAAAGCATGCTCAACCTTAATGTCGAAGATTGGCGCAGAACACGAGGAGATCCGGTGAATGCCATTGTTGATTTGTTCAAGGCCATCTCTGTGGTCGGCCGATCGGAGGATACTAGCATGGAGGAGCCGCCCGGCTAGATTCGCAGTCCAGTCAGTCGGACAATTCGCCTCCTTCGACTAGACTTGAAGGGGAGGCAAGTGATCCGTTGGTAAGAACAGGGGACCCCGTTCGGTGAGGTCAACGCCACGTGGAAGTCAAAGTGGAAGGAAGCCCGTCCAGAGATGGGAGGTCCGAACGGCCGACCGACCGTTCGGTGGAGTCAACGTCCGGAGAGGGCTGGGTCCGACCGGCCGGCCGACCGGTGTCGGGCTGATGGTTAAAGGTGCCCTGTAGGAAGTCAGGGTTCCGGCGCTCAGTGGAAAAGATTGCAGGGCCGAGCGAACTGCACGCTCGGCCAAAGCCATAAGGTAACATACTGCTAATGGTCTCCACAAAGCACGTGATTAAGAATCTCCCAAGTAGACCACCGTATACATCCGGACGGCTGTCGCGGAAGTTGGCCGGCCGGACGCCAGATCTGGAGTGAAGGGGAAGAGGACAAGGGACATCTTTGTCTGATAGCGAGTATGTTCCGCATGTAAGCCATACTCCAAATCTTATGACAGGAGATTCCGCTGTCCCATCGAGGACATGTCTGGACTGTAGCAGTATGGGTCAGGTAAGCTCATTGACAAGCCCTTACTGGGGTATGGGCCATGGACACGTGTACACCTCGGTATGTGTACACTCGCTTCTCTGCTGCTCTATATAAAGGCCCTCACCCTTCGCCTGAGGTACATGTTCTAGGAGTCTCGGAGCCACTCTCTTTCTATTGACCTTCGCCTGACTTGAGCGTCGGAGGGTCGCCGCCGGGAACCCCTTCCCGACCCGACTTTTGTGCAGGTTCGCCGGAGCTTCGGAGGCCTACGTCATCGACTAGGAGCGCGCCACGTGCCCAGCGTCCTTTGGTTCGGCGATTCGGGCAGGATCAGTTCATTACATAGTTCTCTTCTAAAATTGGGCATTGATGCTAACAATGACCTTCTGATCTTTAGGACTATAAAACAAACCACCTTTCGTTCCTTTAGGATATCCCACAAACAAGTGGACTTCTGTACGTGATTCTAACTTATCAGCGTCTCCCTTCAGCACATGTGCCGGACTTTCCCAAATCCGAACATGTTTTAGACTAGGCTTACACCCATTTCACAGTTCTGTGGGAGTAGAGGATACTGATTTAGAATGTACTAAGTTCAGAATGTACATTAACATTTCCATAGCATATCTCCAAAACGAATTTGGTAATTCAGAATAACTCATCATTGATCTAACCATTTCCATAAGAGTCCTATTCCTTCATTCCGCCACACCATTCTGTGCAGACAATTGGGATTGAATCCTGACCTCTGATAAGTAATTTCTAAACTCTCCTGAGAGGTACTTGCCACCATGATCAGACCGTAGTGTCTTGATACTTTTACCATAACGTTTCTCCACATCAGCCTTGTACTCTTTGAACTTATCAAAATACTCAGATTTGCGACGCATCAAGTAAATGTACCCGTATCTCAAATAGTCGTCTATAAAAGAGACAAAATATTCAAAACCACCTCTTGTCTGGATAGTCATAGATTTACACAAATCAGAATGAACCAATTTCAACACATTTTTGGCTCTATACCCCTTAGCCTTAAAATGTCTCTTGGTTATTTTTCCTTCCAAGCAAGACTCGTAGGTTGGAAAGTTTTCCACCACCAATGAATTCAAAAGTCCATCGGCTATTAACCTTTGAATCCTACTTAAGTTAATATGACCTAGCCTTAGATGTCATAGATGTGTATGGTTCATATCCAAAGGTTGCTTTCTCTTATTAGAAGATGTGTTATTACTTTCCATTTGTTGCATCGTGGGAGTTATTAGATTTACAGTATAAATTGCCAACCAACGTACCAGAACAGATAACTTTCTTTTTTTTCTTGATAACAACTTTGTCATCAAAAGAGATAGTATATCCATCCTTAAATAGTTTAAAAATTGAAATCAAGTTCTTTCTAAAACTTGGTACGTAAAGATAATTTCTCAAAATCAATGTTTTATTCTTATCAAAAGGTAAATAAACATCTCCCACTGCAACAACCACCACTTTCGTAGCATTGCCCATGTAGACGGTGATTTCCCCTTCATGTAGTCGTCAGGTTTCCTGGAACCCCTGCAATGAATTGCAGACATAATCAGTGGCTTCTATATCTACACACCAGGTACCAGTAGATAATACCACTAAACATGTTTCAACAACTAATGAATAGGATACACATTTATTGTTTTCAACTTTGCGAGGACAGTCTACTTTTTGTTCCCAATCAATATAATTGAGACTTGTAAGTGTATTCTCTAATATAACAGCTAGAGGATTGATAAACATTTGAAATCCTAAAAATCACAAAATATTTGGTCAAGACCTTAAAATAATATTGATTCCTCAATATCATTTAAATTCACCAGCACCTCAAAATACCATGAATTTTATATGCCACGTTAGTGTGGACGTATACAAACTCAAACATTTGTAAGAGAAGATTTTATCCATTAATTTTATTATCTTGTCAACCTAACTTTATGACAAATAAAATTAATAGTTGGTCTGTCTTCGATCAAACATTTGGTCAAAACCTTAGAATTTAAAATAATATTGATTCCTCAAACAATATTATTTAAATTCACCAACATCACAAAACACCGTGAATTTCGTATGCCACGATAGTGTGGACGTATACAAATTCAAACATTTGTTAGAGGAGGTTTTACCCATTAATTATCTTATCAAGCTAACGTTATGACAAATAAAATTATCTCAAACACCGTGAATTTTATATGTCATGATAGTGTAGATGTATACAAATTCAAACATTTGTAAGAGAGAGTTTTACCCATTAATTTTATTATCTTATCAACCTAGCTTTCTGACAAATTAATAGTTGATTTTTCTTCAGCCACACAAATAATAGTAGTGATTCCGATGGAGAAGATACTATTAAATGCGCCTAAGTGTATACCATTACTTGATACTTAGTCCATTAAATAGGATTGCACCCCTTCAGATGGAGAAGATCACATGCTCCTAAATAATTTCCTATAATCATCCATTAATGAAGTTTGATCTAGTGATCCGCAAACAAACTCATCTAATGTGGAGGAATGCACTCAGAGCCAACGCGCAAGTTTGAATGCATCACTTACAAACCAGTAATGGAGACCGTGGAATTTAAATAATTCCTCACCCACTTAGTTATTTAGAAACGAGAAATTTTAACATGCACACAAGCACACAAACACAACACACACATCACAGCATAAAAGACAATAAATATGAAAACTAATTTTCCAACTATTATGGCCTCATCCATAGCTGTCCTCCGTATGCCACCTGTTGGTGCAACCTTAGGTCAAGGTTGACCTGGTTGACCCGACTCGAGGTGACTTGACTCGAGTTGTATTTTGATGTTTGACTTGGGAAGATTGTCGGTGCAACCTTAGGTCAAGGTTGACCTAGTTGAGTTGCATGTTGATGTTTGACACTCGTGAGAGAGTTCTATTCTTGATGTGAGACAAGAATAGATGGTTGGGAGATTATTGGTGCAACCCTAGGTCAAGGATTGACCTGGTTGACCTGAAAAGTCCAAGTATAGAGACTTGGCACTGGAAAAGTCCAAGCAGGGAGCTTGGCACGCGAAAAGTCCAAGCAGGAGCTTGGCAGTGGGAAAGTCCTAATGGGATGTTAGGGTGTGGAAAGTCCCGTGAGTGAAGCCGGTGGGAAAGTCCTAATCGATGTTAGGTGTGGAAAGTCCCGTGAGTAAAGCTGGGAAAGTCCTAAATCTGTTAGGCGGGTGAAAAGTCCCGTGAGGTGAAGCAGAGGAAAGTCCTAACTGGGTGTTAGGCGGTTGGAAAGTCCTGGATGTTAGGCAATGTGAAAACCCTAGTGAGAGAAGCTAGATGAAAGTCCCGGTGAGTGAGCCAGGCAAGGAAAATCCAGATGGATCAAGGGTGATCGGACATCCGGTGATGGGAAGTCCAAGTAGGTCATAGGAGTGACCGGATACTTGGCACGAAGAGGAAAGTCCAAGTGGGTCAAAGGTGGAGAAGTCTTAGCAGGTCAAGGGAGTGACCGGATGCTAAGCATGATGTACCAATAGGTCAAGGTTGACCGGATATTGGTTTGAAGGTTTGGGACTTGGTTTGGGAAAAATCAGCTCCGGATCCGCAAACCGATCGTTGTGTATCGATCGATCCGGTGACCGATCGATGACAAATGTAGGTGATCATGGTTACCGACGGGGACCGATCGTTTGAAACGGGACCGATCAGACGCGATCGGTCCGGACCGATCAGATTCCACATGAGAGTTGGGCAACTCGAAGCTTTCGATCGGTGGGGCCCTGTTTGATCGGTCCCCACGATCGATCGAGGACGAAGTGCGATTCTCGTGAGAGGGGATCGGTCGGGACCGATCGGACTTGATCGGTCCACGCATCGATGATCCATCTCTTCGCGATCAAGGTTAACGCGCGCAACGCCAGTTTCTGTTGTCTTCTTCGCAGTATAAAGGGGGCTGCACAAACAAAGCTTCTTCTCTTTCCTAGAACTTCATTCTTCTGCTGCAAAAAACCGAGCTTTGATTGAGCTTCCGAAGCCGCGTGAGCTTCGTCGACAAAGTGCGTTTGGGTTGTGAAGTTTGTCGCTTCACCTCGATCGACAAGAAAGCAAGCAATTGGTAGAGTGCTATTGTATTCATATTGTATTGCTTTTCTTATCTTGTACTCTTTGTTTGTTGCAAAACGTTGTGGCGAGTTTCTCCACCCACAAGGAGTATATTGTATTAGCCGGTTCTCCGGGGACTCATCCACCGGATTGACTGGACTCGCCCACCTTACGGACACGTGGAGTAGGAGCCCTAATCTCGAACCTCGTTACATCCTTGTGTTAAGGTTTGGTTTTCTTCTCTTTTGTATTTTCCACTGCGCTAACACGCTTTGTAGAAAGAAATGACGTCGGCTATTCACACCCCTCTCTAGCCGAGTACGAACGATCCTAACAAGTGGTATCGGAGCGAGGTCGCTCTTCATCGGATCAACACCGTGGGAGCAAAGCTAGAGAATGGATCTCTATGGAGAAGACATCACCATTCCACCCTTCTACGAATGCGGGATTGGAAGGTAAGGATGAAGTACTTTCTTATGACTAACATAATGAATTGGTTTTGTGTACAAGAAGGTTTTACTCCACCGGTGGATAAGGAAGGAAAACCACTTGAGAAGAAGGAGTGGACAAGAGAACAAATTCACAAATCCGAAATCAACGAAGAGGTAACGAGAATAATTGAATTTTCATTGCCTACTAACATCTTGTGTAAGATAGGTTACAACAATGCCAAGGAATTATGGGATAACTTGGCCAAGTTCCATGAGGGAAGCACAAATTCAAGCCATGAAGAGGAGCTAAGTGAGCCAAGTAGCTCACATCATGGAGGAGAAGATTTAGAAGTTGAGGGCCACTCAACATCTAAAGAAGAAGAGGAGGAGAGTTCCTCTTCAAGGTCGGAGCAAGAAGAAGAAGCTTCTACCTCCGGAAGGGATGAAGATGAGAGCGTTCATCCATCCTCAACCCTAGGTAACTCAAGCATTTTAATTTCTAGCAAATTACACATAATGTGCTTCGAGTGTAGGGAATTTGGGCACTACAAGAGCAAGTGTCCAAAGAGGGTTAGAAAGACTCCACCGGCACCAAAGGTCAAGGAAGCCGGCGTCCCAACACGCAAAGGCAAGAAGCACGTGGTGTGCTTTCAATGCAAGCAACGGGGACACTATAGGAGCCAATGTCCGAAGGGGAGGAAACCTCACAAGGACAAGGGATGCACATCGATAGGGGGAGCTAAGGCAAACCCTAAGGTATCTTTTAAGGCTCATTCGTGCAATTCTAGTAGGATACATGCTAGTAATTTTATTGCATTAGTCAATAATGATAAGCATGTTAACACTAGAAATCAATACATGTGCTTAGGTGCTAAACATGTCAACCTAGATAGGGATACTACTAGGAATGCTAACCCTAGGATTAACACTTCTAAGGTTAAGGAAAACCTAAGTAGAAACCCTAAATCAACTAGACACATGCCTAGGAACACCTCAAGAAAGAATGACAAATCAAAACTTGAGGTAATAGAAAAGGAGAATCAAGTCTTGAGGTCAAGGCTTGATACCCTAGAAAAGGCCCTTAAAAATTTAGAGAAGTCAACTCTAGGGCCTAAGGGTCAAAAGTCCCAGGACAAGAAAGGTTTGAGTCACAAATCTAAGTCCCAAGTGGTCAAGCCCACTTACCACAATGTTCCATTCGATTATGGAACAAAACTTAGGGCTAGGAAGACCACCACCAAGGTCACAAGGGGAGTCACCCCTAGAGTTGATCTTGATGAGTCCCAAATGACCAAGGCTTCAATGCCTAAGAGGGTCATTAGGAGGGTTGCTAGAGAAGTTATCCCTAGTGAATATTTAGTGAACCCAATGAGCTCAAATAGGTATTGGGTTCCTAGGAGCATCTTCTCTACCCCATAGATGGGTTAGAGAGTGTCAACTCCGATTAGAAGGGTAGTTAACCCAACTTTGAGGAAATTGACACTCAAGGAGCATTTTCAAGGTTTTGAGAACTTTTGAAAATGAAATGGAATTATCATTTACTCCTTTGAAGAGTTAAATGTGCCTAAAGATTGGAAATTTCATTTTTAATCTCAATTGGCACAATTTGGGAAAATCTAGAGAACTCTCGAGGAAAAATGAAACATGCCAAGTTTTGAGGATAAATTTGATCTTTAAGTGGCATGAATTAATCTAGAGTTCAAGAAGTGTCAAAATTAGGATTTTGGCATTTTGGGGCAATCTAGGATTAAATTTGAAGTTAGCCAAGTGGTTAAGGATACTTAGATAGGTAATCTAGGTATATTTATTTATGCTAAATCTTGCCATGATTGTTTGCCCTCACATGTCATGACATCATGTTTAGTTTTATTATCATTTGAAATGTCATGATAATGCTTAGGCTAGTTTTTATGTCATGTTTATTTAAGTTTCAAACTTTATGCCATGACATCATGACATTGACACATGTTTTCATTTATGATACCATTTTATGCCATGTCATTATCTCTTGCATTAGTAATCAATTGAATTGATTTAAGGATGAAAACACATTTTGATATTGAGATCAAATTTGTGTTTAGAAAATGCATGAGACCTTAGTCTAAGATACCTAAACCCATATCTCACATCAAAATTGACATGGATGTGTTTGATACACTTTAGATGTGTGTGAGATATTAGGATCATGAGTTAGGATCAAGGTGCATAGTTCTTGTACCTAGATGAGTCTAATTCAAGAAATGGAGGATCATAGGGAAAACTTGTGTACAAGTCATGTACATATAGTCCTAAGATTATGATCCTAAATTAAAGGGTTTAAAATCATTTCAAAATTGATTTGAAAAACCTTGATGAAGCTTTCCTAGTGATTGCATTCATCATTGAACATTGTGATACAAAGTTGAGTTAAACTTGAACTATTTCAAAGTTTTTGAACTTTGTATCAAGATTGAAAATGGAAGTTATTTTCATAGAAAACTATTTTCCATGATAGTGTATGATATGAGGAATGTATCCTCAAAGTTTCGTAATTTTTGGAATTTTCTTGAATTTATTAGGAGTTTCTGATTTTCGGAAGGGGAAATCGAAGTTCGATCGATGTTGGATCGGTCCGGACCGATCCGGAAGATCGATCGTCATGACAGATCCAGAGTGTGGATCGGTGCACCGATCCATTCGATGTGAGCGACGGTGAAAAGCGATTCAGGGGGACCGATCGGGCGTATTTCGATGTTTCATTTGTCGAAATTTCAGTTATGGAAATGGTGTTTTGGATTTCTAAAGGTTTGGAACTTTCAAAGACATTGTTGGTGCAATGGTCAGGGGAGTTGACCTTTAGGGGAGTTTTACCTAATTGTCAAGGGGAGTTGACTTTTAGGGAGTTTTACTCCTTAAGACTTTTGAGGATTAGTGATGGGATTATCACTAAGTTGATTATTGAGTTTAGTATCAAGGGGAAATTAAGAGTTTCAATGAAAGGTATGAGACTTTCATTAGGAAGAAACTCTTGACCTTGATACCCTCCTTTTCTTTTGATGTGTGTCAAAAAGGGGGAGAATTATTGGAGAACCCAAGTTAGGTTATCGGGTTAACCTAAGGGGAAGAATGTCAAGGAATGTTCGAGGAAGAACATTGGAATTCTTTTGATGTGTGTCAAAAAGGGGAGAATTATCGAGAGAAAAGGTAGAGTTAGGTTTAAGGAGAATGGAAGAATGTCCAGAGAATGTTCAGGAAAGAACATTTGAAAACCTAAGTTAGGTTATCGGGTTAACCTAACTTGATTATGAGTTTTGTCAAACATCAAAAAGGGGAGATTGTTGGTGCAACCTTAGGTCCTGGTTGACCCGACTCGAGGTGACTTGACTCGAGTTGTATTTTGATGTTTGACTTGGGAAGATTATCGGTGCAACCTTAGGTCAATGTTGACCTAGTTGAGTTGCATGTTGATGTTTGACACTCGTGAGAGAGTTCTATTCTTGATGTGAGACAAGAATAGATGGTTGGGAGATTATTGGTGCAACCCTAGGTCAAGGTTGACCTGGTTGACTCGAAAAGTCCAAGTATGGAGACTTGGCAGAGAAAAGTCGAGCTTGGCACGCGAAAAGTCCAAGTATGGAGACTTGGCACGGGAAAAGTCCAAGCGAGGAGCTTGGCAGTGGGAAAGTCCTAATGGGATGTTAGGCGGTGTGGAAAGTCCCGTGAGTGAAGTGCAAGGAAAAGTCCTAATGGATGTTAGGGTGGAAAGTCCCGGTAAAGCTGTGGAAAGTCCTGTGGAAAGTCCCGTGAGTGAAGCCAGGAAAGTCCTAACCGATGTTAGGCATTGGAAAGTCCTAACTGCGGTTAGGTAGCAGGTGAAAACCCTAGTGAGAGAAGCTAGGTGAAAGTCCCGTGAGTGAAGCCGGGAGGAAAATCCAGATGGATCAAGGGTGATCGGACATCTGGTGATGGGAAGTCCAAGTAGGTCATAGGAGTGACCGGATACTTGGCACTAAGAGGAAAGTCATTGACCGGACATTTGGTGGGAAGTCTTAGCAGTCAAGGGAGTGACCGGATGCTAAGCATGATGTACCAATAGGTCAAGGTTGACCGATATTGGTTTGGAAGGTTTGGGACTTGGTTTGGGCAAAACCAAGCTCGGATCGGTCACCCGTTTGTGTATCTGATCGATCGGTGACCGATCGGATGACAAACGAAGGTGATCATGGTTTTGTGGGCTTACCGAGGGATCGATCGTTGAGCCTGACGGCCCCGGACCGATCAGATGGATCGGTCCGGACCGATCAGATTCCAGAGTTGGGCAACTCTGTGGCTTCTCGGTCTAGGACCGATCAGCCTGATCGGTCCCCACGACCGATCGGACAGCCCCAGACCCTGAGAGAGCTCGGATCGGTCCGGGACCGATCAGATAGACTGATCGGTCCATGATCGACAACGATCCATCTCCCCGATCGGCCCGCATCGATCAGGTTCTAACGCAACGACTCAGTTTCTTCACCGCCTTCTTCGCATGTATAAAGGGGTCGAGGGCTGCAACAAAGCTTCTTTTCTTCTCCTGCTGAAACTTCTGCTTCAACTGAGCTTTGATTGAGCTCGCCTCCGAAGCTTCGCGTGAGCTTCCAGTCGTCGACAAGCTGCTGCGTTTGGGTTGTGAAGTTGCTGCTTCACCTCCAGTCGACAAGAAAGCAAGCAATTGGTAGAGTGCTATTGTATTGCTTTTCTTACTGTTCTTGTACTCTTTGTTTGCTGTTGCAAACGTTTGTGGCGAGGTTTTTCCACCCACAAGGAGTATATTGTATTAGCCGGTTCTCCGGGGACTCATCCACCGACGGATTGACTGGACTCGTCCACCTTACGGACACGCCGAGGAGTAGGAGCCCTACTCTCCGAACCTCGTTACATCCTTGTGTTAAGGTTTAGTTTTCTTCTCTTTCGTTTCTTTGTATTTTCCGCTGCGCTAACACGTTTTGTAGAAAGAAACGACGATTTGGGGTCGGCTATTCACACCCCCCTCTCTAGCCGAGTACGAACGATCCTAACACCACCAACCCTAGCCACCGCCAAAGGGTTTACGTCATCGCGTCCATCATGCTTCCTTTTTCCGCTGCACCTCCGGTGCTCAAATAGTACCACGCCTCACAAGGATACGATCCGCGATAAAAATAAAATTTTTAAATTTATTGATCCTATATTCCATGAAGAAATGTACATGTAATCTAGATCGAACAGAATGTAAAATCCTAAAACTAATACATCTCCTGCTGTTTTTAATAAATATAATCATGCACACACATAAAATGCCCTCAACATGTCCGAGGGTCCAATCACACATAATCACAATAGGCCATAATAGTTGGAGCCTGCAACCACAAAGTTAATCTATTTGCACATCCTACTATTTTCATGCCTAAAATATATATGACATGTGCATAATTAAACTAAAAACCAAACACACAGAGGTAAAAACCTAGCTCTGATACCAATTGTTGGTTGCTACTCGGAATATCATTCTAGTTCCCCTGTACAAAAATTTGTAAAAGCATAGAACTATCCTAGCTACCCATGTGCTCTACTGAAGTTAAATTTGGATTACAAACGATACTTAACATTATTAATCCAAATTGTCCTTTAGAAGTTAAACTTGGATTGGAAACGATACTTAACATTTTTACTCTAAGTTTAACCGATGTGTTCTTCATAAGTTAAACCATATTACAGAGGTTAATTAAATATCTATTTCAAAGATCGGCTTCCAGGTTAAACATGGCGAGGCACTAGGCCTTCTTGGGAAGATCATCCACCACTTCCTAGACAAAGCCTTTCAAAGAAATCGGATATTTAACTTCTTACAGTAAACTAGGTTTAACTACAGAGACCTGAATAGAAGCACAATATCGAAGTATGAAATCCAAAAATAAAATTGATAACAAAACGATAACCTAAAATCGATAGCCTCTTGTGTTTGAGTTTTAAGATCTATACAAAAGGATGAACTAGTTATGATGCGGAAACAAATAACTAGTTATACCTTGTAGACCTCTTGATCTTCTATTGTATTCCTCTCTTCCTCTTGGACGTCGTGTGGGTGACAATTTATCAAGATGAAATCCACCTAAATCTTCTTCTTCCTTCCAATTCGGCCACCAAGGGATGTCACAACTAGAGAGCTTCCTTTCTCTTCTTCTTCACCTCCAAGTATCCGGCCACCAAAAGAGCTCCAAGCTTGATCCCGCCGGCCACAAGGAAGAAGAAGAGAAGAAGATGATGAAGGGGCCGACCACCAAGGAAGGGAAGAGGAATAGAAGATGTGTTAAACCATAAGGCACCACCTCCTCTTCTTTTATAATCCTTGGTGAATGCAAAAAAGGAAAGTTTTAAAAACAAAATTAAAACTTCCTTTAATTCCTTTATTATGGCCGACCATAACCTTCTTCATTAAACAAGGAAAGATTTTAAACAAAAATTAAAATCTCTCTTTTAAAACCCCTTTTGTGAATAGCTATAAAAGGAATGTTTTATAAAATTAAAATCTCTCTTTTAAATCCTTTTGTGGATGTCTATAAAAGAAAAGATTTCAATAATTAAAATCTCTATTTTAAAACCCTTTTATGGATCTCTATAAAAGGAAATATTTAACAAGATAAAAACTCCTTTTATTTCCTTTTTGTGACCAATCTAAAAAAGGAAAGTTTTATAATTAAAATCATCCTTTTAAATCATTTTAATGGATTTCTATAAAAGGAAAGATTTTACAAAAAATAAAACTTCCTTTTCTATGTGTGGCCGGCCACTTGCTTAGGCACCAAGCAAGGCTTGGCCGACCCTAGCTTAGGCTCCAAGCTTGGCTTGGCCGACCCCTTGCTTGGACACCAAGCAAGGCTTGGCCGATCCTAGCTTAGGCTTTAAGAAGCTAGGTTTCGGGTGGATATAAGGCTTTATATGAGAGGCTACAATAGGGACATAGAGGAGGAATTGACTTTAGTCTCCCGATGAGCTTGAGCTTCCCGTGTTCGCCCCGAACACCCAACTCAAGTTCATCAATAATAACTCATACCACTAAAGAGTTATCATTGAACTAACACACCATTCCCAAATTATATTATGGGGTCATTCTTATCATGAATGTGTTAAACTCCCTGTATTTAAGATATCTAATGTCCATTAATTAAATAAGTTACTGACACTTACTTAATTAATATCTAGCTCCAAGAGTAGTACGACTCAACTTAATTATCATGCAAGACTAAGTCCACCTGCAGGGTTTATATGACAATCCTTATGAGCTCCTCAAGAGGACATCACCAACCTAGATCACTAGGGCACAGTTTCATTCTATAATCAACAACACACCATATAAATAATATCATTTTCTAATTTATCGGGCCTATTGATTTAACGAACTAAATCTCACCCTTTGATAAATTAAAGAAATAAATATTAAGTATACGTGCTTGTTATCATATCACGATTAAGAGTATGCACTTCCATAATAACAGAAGTCCTATTCTTTTTACAGTCAGTATAAAAAGAACAACCTCAAATGATCTTGCTCAATATACTCAGAGTGTACTAGTGTAATTTTATAGTCAAGATAAACTAATACCAAATTACACTATGACCATTCCAATGGGTCGTCCCATTCCATCTTGGTTGTGAGTAACTATTTATAATCTATAAGAAACTGATAACATGATCTTCCATGTGACACCACACAGTCACACACCATGTTATTTTCAATATAAATTAAATGAACAACTACATTTAGCATATAAATGTAGACATTTGACCAATGTAATTCTTATTTCAAAATAAATATTTATACAAAAAGTTAGACTTTTAGTATACATTCTAACACATCATGTGACACAAATAGTCATGTAGCTCGTCTCTGTCTATACCGCGTATAACTCAACATCATTAATGCCCATCTCCACCCAATGTATGTGAGCTGTCTATGGCTCAGCATCATCTTTGTCAAACCTCCTCTTGTGTCCATGAGCCTAGGATCATTCGATGCCTTGTCTCCAAGTTTCTCAGAGTTACTTTTAGCAAGTGACCAATTATCAATAGATTTGACATGTCTTGTGTGCCATTTACTACAAACTATATATACTTTTCTAGTAGGTCTATTCACCCTTTTGGGGTTTTTGGCAAATCCCCAGCCATAAATGATTTGGAGTGTCTCTATCGTGAGTCATTTGCTATGGATTAGATAAACCTTTCTCGTGAGTCTATTCATCCTCTTGGGCTTTTTGACAAATTTTCAGCCATAAACAGATTTACAATGTCTTTACCGTGAGCCATTTGATGCAGACTAAATAAATCATTCCAAGGTGGATTTATTCACCTGTACATCACTACCATTTCGACTTGTCTCTCTCACATACAATCCTCACCCTCCACATCATATCTCCCTTTGATGTATCCTCCACTCTCAGCTCTCCTCCTCACTCACATAACACTCTCCTTATATGTGGTAGTCTCTAGTAAATCTCCATCCATGTTGTCTTGATGCTCCTCAAGGTGTCCTGCATCCCATTCGTGTCTTGCTCTAGTAATCCATTTGCATGCCCACTCTAACTGGCTCTGAAGAGGTGTTACTATATTCGAAGCATCTGCATGTGAGTATATCTAATGGGGAGGCATCCGTCCACCGTGGTTGTATAGTGTGATGCCATATCCTAGGCCTCTCCACATGTTGTCTCTTGCCGCTACCAACTTCGAATCAAGTACTAGTACAAATTTTTTTTCTGACTGAGACCATATTTTAGTTTGACGAGGTGTCAGTTAGAGTAGTGTCCTAGTTATGTATACTTTGTAACAGAGAGAATGTGTATGACCAACATATCTTATGTGGCATACCAAAATGTTCGATGTGGATAATGGATAGAGACCTTATAAAACTTCATACAAATGCTGGATGCCATCTCTCTACTCCTCAGTGGACCTGCCATCCCCCTATCTATATGTATGATGACTACGAATTCAAAATGCATGCTTTTGCTAAGTGTTCAAATGATCCCTACACTCTCACTAAGTGTTCAACTGATCCCTACACTCTCAAAATTTATGCTTTCACTATACTAATCTACATGTATGCTAAAATGTATGCTCCCAATTGGGATCAATCTATGAGAATGTATGCTAAAAGTATGTGAAGTAGGCCCGTATCCAAAAAACTGCATGGGCAGAATGTATCAACCTTGCCTAAGTACTTGATCAGAGTATATGTCCAGCGTCATGAAGACATGTACTTGCATCTTCTTGAAAACTAGCTTGCTATCAAAGCACATCCCCTCAAACATACTATGATTCCTTGCCAACCAAATATGATGAACCATCACTGAAATGGCAAACTGGCGAGCCTTGGTCAAGGTGGAGATCCCCTAGAACTAATGCTTAAATGCTAGTAGCATGCTCGATACGTGACCATCTGGGGCTGCATCTGTAGCCATACTCTGATACCTTCATAGTTGATTGGTCGGCTCACATCTAAAAAAGACATGATCCAATGTCTTCTCCTCATGTTGGTAGAAGGTGCATCACATGTCCTCCAGGTAATCCTGTCAAGCTCGCACCGGAAGCCTTCTATGGGCCAACAACCATACTATGTGATCCTGTCCGAACCGGGAATCAGTGGACGCTGGGCACGTGGCGCTTCCTGCTAGATCCTCGAATGCTCCGGTGAACCTGCAACGAAACCGAGCCGGGAGGGGTATCCCGGCGACGGCCCTCCGACGCTCAAGTCAGGCGAGGAATAACAAAAAGGTGGCTTCAAAATGAAGATTTTTCATACCTCCAGTGGAGAAATGGAAGTCTTATATAGATCTCTCAAAGAAGCCTGGGCGTGCCAATCAAAGCAACCACCTGCCTTTGACCATGCCCAGGTATGGGTCTGTCAGAAGGGCCATGTCTAAATATGGATCTGTTAGGGAGACGTCCATGAGACCATACTGCTACGGTATCAGCCTCTCCATGATGTGACGGCAAGATCGTGCGATCTTGTGTACGGCCTAATCATTAGACATGCTTCGGCTGACATCTCATATCCTAAGTCGAGCGCATAGGCCGCTCGACCCCCTTTATACCCTCGAGAGGCGGGGAGCCTAAGGAGCCGGGAGGCCTGAGAGGTCAGGAGGCTAATGAGCTGGGAGGCATGGCCCAAGACTTTCCTCTCCTAGAACCACCTTCGCAGCATCCACCAATTTTTTTTCATCCTCATAACCCTTAGTGGTCCTTCCTTGGATCATTTGTCTCTCCTTCAAGTCTAGTCGAAGGAGGCGTGAGTCCGAACGACTAGGCTGTTGTATAGTCAGACTGATCCTAGCTGTCTCGACTGCTTCATCCATATAGCCGCTCGGCTCTTTATTTTGGTTGTCTTGTCGCTTAATGTTGACATTTGCTTGTCTAGATCTCCTCGAAAATTATGCAAATCCTCTCCATTAAGTCGGAGCATGCGCGGTATGGGCGCATTAATTGCACTCGGTGACAGGGCGCCACGTGTCGACCCTTGTGTGGCGGCGGCGTCACTTACGATGGGACGCACTCGTTTGAAATGGACGACACGATGGCGTCCTTGTTTCTCGTGACCTGGATCGGACGACGGAGGCTGACCGGCCTCGGCCGTATAAAGCCTCCGTCCCTTTTTTGGCCGTATATTCGCTCGCGCGTTGCCTTCTGCTTCGTTCTGTTGCTGCGGCCTCCGGCGATCTAGTGTCTGGTTTTTAGGCGGCGATCACCTCATCGGTGATTCTTTCCACCCGTTTCCTTCCCAGTGAGTCCTCTGCCTTCACTTAATAGGTTTTCCCTGCGCATTTCGCTCCTTTCGTTTCCCTTCCTTTGATTTTTTTCTGAGATGGCGAGTTCCTCCGAACCCGCTGTTAACATTTCGGGCCCCTGGTACCTGACCATGGAGAGCCGATTCGATGAGGAGCATGCCCAGCGCCTTGTTTGGACATACGGGCTTCCTGATGACCACGAAATAATTATAGCCGGCCCGTCCGACCGTCCACATGACCCGCCGATCGGCTTCTTTTTAGACCAATTCCAGGGCGGCCTTAGATTTCCTACCCATCCATTTATTCTGGAGGTTTGTAATTACTTCCGCATCCCGCTCGGCCAGCTTGTGCCGAATTCCTTTAGGTTGCTGAGCGGGATGGTCGTCCTCTTTAGGTTGCACAGTATTCCTCTTGACCCTAAGATATTCCATTTCTTCTTCTACCCCAAACAATCCGAGCCGGGCACTTTTATCTTCCAAAGTAGAATAGGCTTTAAATTTTTTGATAACATGCCGACCTCCAACAAACACTGGAAGGAGTTTTTCTTCTTCATCCGACTTCCCGATCGGCCAGCCTTCCGCACCCAATGGCAGACCGCCGTGCCGACCCAGCCGGAAATCTTCATGAGGCGAACTGGTTGTCCGGCCAATGATACAAGATCGACCAGTTGCTCTTGAAGGTGCTATATATTTTCGGATTATCTCCCGTTCGGGCGAATCTCCCTTCCGCATGAGTAAGGACTCTTTACTCTCTTAGTCTTTTGTCTAACCGATTTTAATTTCTTTCTGCGGTGACGTCATGTGGCGATCAAGGCTACCGCCACTTGAAATTGAAGTCAGAGAAATTGAAGCAACCACCAAAAGGAGCTCGCCGGCGGGTTTAATCCTAGGCCCCGGCGGTGCGGGAGAGGGAGGGGCACATCCGCTCCCGAGCGCCTCATCCGCTTGGAATCGATCTGCCTCGGCCCGCCGAGGGCGTTCCGTTGGAGATCCGCTTTGGAGGTTCGGAAACGTCAAGAGACCCCTTCACTCGGAGAGGGAACCACAGCGCCGATCGGCGTAACCGCCCGACCGCGTCACGGATCGGGCCCCCCGCCGCATCTTGGCTCTCCTCCTCGGCTTCGTCGGTTGGGCGAAACTTCCACCATAGGGGAGTCCTTGCATCAGGCGGCCCGTCCGGCCACCCTACTATCAAGACTACTCTCGATTCCCATCGGAGGAATATTCTTGTCGATCGCCATCGAGCCCGTTCACGAAATAACCCAGTTGGTCCGCCAAGCTCTCGAGGACGCCATTTGGCCCTTATGAAGACGATAACAATATGCGCAGCCACCTCGGTAAACCCATCTTCATTCCCGTGTCATGCTATTGTTTGATTCCTGACATTATTATTTCCCTTACAGCGCTGGGCTGAACAAATTGCCACTAGCCATCGGCTAGACGAGTTGGAGGGCCTTCTGGAAAAACTCCAAGTGTCGGAAGGTCCCTCGGCCGAGCGGGAGAAACAAGCTCTTGAGGCCGAACAAAAGAAGGCTGCCGACCTGGCTGTTGAGGTAGCTCGGCTAGAGGACTTGGTGAAGAAGCGTGACAAAGAGGTGAAGCGCGCCGGTAGCCGGAAGAGGCAGGCGATCGCTGACCTGGACAGAATGAAAGTAGATGTCCATGCGCTAAATCAGCGATCTAAGGATCTGGAGGCCCAGCTGAACGCCGAACGGGAGGTCCGTTCGGCTGAATGCACAAAGGCTGAAGCAAACTTGAAGGCCCTCCAAGATTCCTTAACTGCTTCCCGGGCGTTGCTCAAAAAATACAAGGAGGGAGAGCCGAGTCGCCTAGCCGTAGCGCGCCAAGAATACATCCGCTCAGAGCGATTTGGCGAAAAGTTTGGTGGCAACGTCTCCTCAACCTTCCTCGAGGCGGTCAAGGTCACCACGGCGTACTTCAAGAAGGGGGGGCATCTTCCTGCTGACCTGAGCATTCCCCCTCCCGAACTGGCGGCCATGATCGACGACATCCCGGACACCTTTTTTAATTTTGAGGATCCGGAGTGATGTGGGTTATTCAAGCACTTTTTGTACTTCCTCCGCTCGGCGGATGTGAAATTTTTGTACGTGCCGTTCGGCATAATTTTTCTTCTAATGAAACGATGTCCCTTTTCCTGTCTTCTTACTCATTGTCCATAATATTCTTCTGTTTGCTTAACATTAATGCTTGTAAAATTTTCGCCAGTCGTGCTCTTAAGCTTTCTCCCTCACGCGTCCGATCGGCTTGGCTCATTGCATAAAGCGCGAGTGAGCAGCGCTCTGCACGTATCCTGCTTGCGTGGAGTCAACAGACGCCGAGTGTCGAAGGACCAACCCCCCTTCGGGCCTGAATGCTTTAATATTTATAGTTTCCGCAGTTTCTTACTCCGATATCCGTTCTTCCGCTTGGAATATTTATAGCCGATCGGCGCGGCTCTCGATTTTAACGACGGTGCTCCGGATCTCGATTTTTAACGACGGTGCTCGCCGGCTCGGGCGGCTCTCGATTTTAACGACGGTGCTCGTCGGCTTTCCGCTAGGACGTTCTCGTCTCTCGATTTTTAACGACGGTGCTCGTCGGCTTTCCGGTTATTTATAGGCGCCGCTCTCGATTTTTAACGACGGTGCTCGCCGGCGCGGAGTCGCCGCCCGTCTCTCGATTTTAACGACGGTGCTCGTCGGCTTTCGGCTCGGATACCGCCTCTCGATTTTAACGATGGTGCTCGCCGGCTTTCCGCTCGGATTATTTATAGACGCCGGCCCGTCTCGATTTTTAACGACGGTGCTCGTCGGCTCGGATATTTATAGCCGGCGCTCTCGATTTTAACGACGGTGCTCGCCGGCTTTCCGCCGGATTATTTATAGACGCCGCCCGCTCGATTTTTAACGAGCTCGGATATTTATAGCCGGGCTCTCGATTTTAACGACTTTCCTTCCGCCGGATTATTTATAGACCGCCTCGATTTTTAACGACGGTGCTCGTCGGCTCGGATATTTATAGCCAGCTCTCGATTTTAACGACGGTGCTCGTCGGCTTTCCGCTCGGATTATTTATAGCCGCCGGCTCTCGATTTTAACGACGGTGCTGGCTCGGATATTTATAGCCGGTCGGGCTCTCGATTTTTAACGACGGTGCTCGTCGGCCTCCTGAGATTATAGACGCCGGCCCGTCTCGATTTTTAACGACGGTGCTCGTCGGCTTCGGATATTTATAGCCGGTCGGCGCGGCTCTCGATTTTAACGACGGTGCTCGTCGGCTTCCATAGTCGGCGCGGCTCTCGATTTTAACGACGGTGCTCGTCGGCCGCGATTATTTATAGACGCCGGCCGTCTCGATTTTTAACGACGGTGCTCGTCGGCTCGGATATTTATAGCCGGTCGGCGCGGCTCGAGGTTTAACGTCTGGGCGATCGGCGCGGCTCTCGATTTTAACGACGGTGCTCGTCGGCGGATTTATAGACGCCGGCCCGTCTCTCGATTTTTAACGACGGTGCTCGTCGGCTTTCGGCTCGGGCTCTCGATTTTAACGACGGTGCTCGCCGGCTTTCCGCTCGGATTATCGCCGGCCCGTCTCGATTTTTAACGACGGTGCTCATCGGCTCGGATATTTATCGGCGCGGCTCTCGATTTTAACGACGGTGCTCGTCGCGCTCGGATATTTATAGCCGCCGGCTCGTCTCTAATGTCTGGGCTAGACGGCTTTAGGGCTAACTCCTTACCGTGTCGAGCGACCTTGGCCTTCCGTTCGCAGAGGATACCTGTGCTATCATCCTCTACTTCTCGCAAGTGCATGGCGCATCGAGGAGCATATATTACATTTAGCGACCTTTCACCAGGAGAACGATTCGACCGAACGAGTCCGCTTTGTCGAGCATTTTGCTAAGATAATTTACCACCGTCCGAACAGTACAGGGCCTTCGACCCATGGTAATGTCTCATTTTCTTTTGACTCTTCATTTCGCATTTCAAGCATTAAAAAATGAAGTACACCGAGTGATTTACAAGGATACACCTTTCATCCCTTGGATGGAGGTGGTTCGCTGCGGTCTATCTAAACCGCCCTTGTCCTCCAAATAATATCTGGCAGCGGAGATCCCGCCTTGGTATTTCGT
The DNA here is from genome assembly GCF_018446385.1 of Zingiber officinale. Lineage (NCBI taxonomy): Eukaryota > Viridiplantae > Streptophyta > Magnoliopsida > Zingiberales > Zingiberaceae > Zingiber > Zingiber officinale. The sequence goes on along the minus strand of NC_055993.1, from coordinate 18,600,555 downwards.
CCAAGAAGAACCTCTATCTCTTCGATGTGCGGCCGCTTGGGTGCGAATAAGGCCCAATGACGCAGTGGAGGTGCTTCCGCTCGCCACGACGCAGATGTCGCTTGTTGCTCCTGCTTTCTATTTTTGTTCAACAAGTTTGGCGGCCTTATCTCGACCGCCGAGCTCTTCCTCGAAAGCGCCACCGTGTTTTGTCGTCCGCGTCCATTGTTACCGATCGGATGCAGGAGCGTTCCCACAGACGGCGCCAATTTGATCCTGTCCGAACCGGGAATCAGTGGACGCTGGGCACGTGGCGCTTCCTGCTAGATCCTCGAATGCTCCGGTGAACCTGCAACGAAACCGAGCCGGGAGGGGTATCCCGGCGACGGCCCTCCGACGCTCAAGTCAGGCGAGGAATAACAAAAAGGTGGCTTCAAAATGAAGATTTTTCATACCTCCATTGGAGAAATGGAAGCCTTATATAGATCTCTCAAAGAAGCCTGGGCGTGCCAATCAAAGCAACCACCTGCCTTTGACCATGCCCAGGTATGGGTCTGTCAGAAGGGCCATGTCTAAATATGGATCTGTCAGGGAGACGTCCATGAGACCATACTGCTACTGTATCAGCCTCCATGATGTGACGGCAAGATCGTGCGATCTTGTGTACGACCTAATCATTAGACATGCTTCGGCTGATATCTCATATCCTAAGTCGAGCGCATAGGCCGCTCGACCCCCTTTATACCCTCGCCCTATTTTGGCCGAGCGGACTCCCGCTCGGCCCTTCGGTCTTCCTGCCTTGGCGTCGGAAACATGAGCCCATGGATGAGCTTATCTATAGCTCCGTTCGGACCTACCCATCCGCTCGGCTCGGCCATCCACCGCACAGCCTTTCATCGGTCCTCAGGCTGAGACCCTTCAGGAAGTGGGTCCCCCCTTCTTACGGCCGGATCACTATGAAAGCATGACTCAATTGGAGATATTTCTACCACACCATTTTCATTCAAGGCTTCCTAACTCTGAAGTCTTTGAAATGATCATAGGCCCTCCTAACACCTCCCTTCCCCTGACTGAATTGATCGGAAAGAATCTACCTTACAACCTCTGGACTACTTACCACGCCAAGACTACTGCCCTAGATGTGTACCAACTGTTTAATGAGTGGAGAGTTCGTATTTTTGACTTGCCACCCCTATATCCCTACTCGCTATAAGTACATATGGTGCACCCATCTTATTCATAGTGTGTCTTACTTGTCCTGTACGCGCCATAGAACCTTTGCCAATAGTTAGAGGTTCCATTATCATAAATCACTCAAGCCAAGACCACCTTCCTCCTTGTGTTCGAACTAGGGACCTCTTAGTCATCCTATACAGGATCAGCAGATGTTGTAAATGCGATCCATAACTACATGGGACAGAGGTAGAATGGACATCCAATGCCACTCAACCCCCTGCAGAACTGATGATATGAGTTGTGCTTTCATTATATAAGATGATGTAGACCTAGGCCAAGAGTTAGATCCTTCGTGTGAACGAGTCCATTAGCATGCTGCACTTGGATATTTTTAATTTTTGGGAGGCTACAAGGATCCCTACGTTTCTGAAAAGTATATCTCCTACCTAAAGGCCTTTAATGATCAATAGCACTTCCTGTGTGAGAGAATCTATTTTTACCATGTAAATATTGCATTTAGCTAAATTGCCTGTAAGACTAGTCATTTGGGCAAATTATGATAATAAGCCAACTAACTAGGTAATTAAACATACATCCCTATGAGATAATAATAGAATGTCATCCGTATATACCATACCGTGGGTAGTATTCTTAGATGCTTACCCTTGTGATGAAAATGGAAATCTCAGCTCACGGTATGTCAGACAAGGGAAAAACAAAAAGATATTCTATGCATAAGCCGAACAGTCATGGAAGAGAGCATCTCCCGGTCCCCCAGTAGTTCCTATAATAATACTTGAAAAAGAGATATTCTAGCGATAAAACATTGAGAGATGGGTGTTTTTCTATTTTTTTATATTTTAAAGAACCAGCCAAGCGGGCTTCATCTCTCCCTTCTTTCTCACGAGTCCTCTTCCTTGGAGGAACCTAAACTATTCGCAAAGCGGAGATTGGAAGCTAAGCGAGGTGCCAAATGTCCATCCACAGCCGGAGATCCCAACCTCCTCCGAAAGCTCCCTTCCATCCTCCTCTCCATCTTCAGAAAGCCCGAGCCCAAGACACTCGCGCGCTTGCTTCCTTGCTCCCGAAGCCTCCAACTCCCTTCCACTTATTCATACCGCCATCTCCCCTGGGCTCCTCTTTAAGTGGGATGCTACTGGTCGTACCAGCTCGACTCGGGGCGGGCGCTTATTGTTGCTATTGCTCCTGATGGGGCATGCCGACGAGGGGCTTGTTGCGGATCCGGTCGCTGTCGTCTCCACTATGGTAATTTTGCTGGGTTTGCTTTCGTTTGTTCTTAGAGGGTATTTTGGTGGTTGTTCGCGGAGGTGATACTTTGTTGATAGGCAAGGGAAAAGGTGTTATCTTTGGGTGCAGTTATTCTGTTTAATGCGGTTGCTTGGTTAATCTTTAATCTCCTCTTCAATGGGAACATGGGTTTCGTGATATCGGCTGATCCATCCAATGTTTCTTGTGCAGGAAAACAAGAGTAATGGTAACGAACAGAGAAGATTAGAGCTCGAAAAGGAGGTGAGTTACTACTGGGACAAAGGTTTTATTATATTACTAATTTTATTTTCTTCTGATCGAGAAACTGGAATAAGGAAAAAGAATAAATAAAATAAATAAGGATAGCAGAAAGAGGGAGAAAGAATTTTGTTTCTTGATTAAGGGAATTGGCTATGAAATGGTAGAAAACCGGGAATCCCCTTTTTTTTTTTAGAGCCATGATTTAATTTCTCATAGGATTGGAGAAAAGAAATAGAATGTTAAAATAAGCTTGCCCTCTTCCTCTCTGTTTGATTCACACTAGGAGAAAAATATTTGAATGTCTTCCTTCTTTTTTAGTTTTGTTCTTCAGGCAAAATTCTTTCTTTTCTCGGATGAGCATTGGTTTGTAAACACTTGTCTTGCATCTACCAAGCCATCTATTCTGCCCATTAAGTAGTGTAAATTGATTGGCCAGAAGTGCCTCAAAGCTGTCAATCTTTGGAGTTCTCTGTTGTACCAAAACAATAATGTTGGATAATTTGCTTGATTTTCAGGTTGTTGACCTTCAGAGGATGCTCTGTGATGAAGAGAGGGTGCATGAAATTTTGGAACGTGCATTGGTTCCGCAAAATGCTCTAAAAACACTGCATATCCCAAATTTCCTTCCTAAAAAGGTTATTTTCCGCCCCTGTGTCATAAAAAAGGGCCAAGGTTCTAGCTTAAAACTTGATCATGATGATTTTTTTTTTAAAAATAAATCAGTGTTGTGTAGAATCGTGAAGCATTTGAACACTATAACCAGTAGAAGGTTCAATTTAAATATTAAACAATCACAGTATGATAAGAAGCAATAATTGCAAATGTGAAAAAGTATTGATAAACTTTTAATTAAATACAAATACAAGTGATTTTTTTAAAAACAAATTCTACATTTGACTACAAATAAATGGGATGGATGGCTAATTTTTACATAAATTGAATAAACTTTTTAGACCAATCATGAGATGCGAGGCCCAAGCTATTGTAGCATTATTCTGGAAGCATATGACTAGAACTAATTTGGACCTAGCTAACAGAACTTGTATGACCTAGCTAACAGAACTTGTACTTAGTTATTACATTGTCTTAAATATCCATATAAACATCGTCTCCGGGATGCAATCAATGAATATCCAGTTTTTTCTTAGAAAAGGCATACGGAAGATTGTCTGATTTTATTTTGCATTTATACTTTTAACATGATGCAAATTTATTGACTTCAGGGTTCAGATGATCCTACTATTGCAGGTTCTTCTAGAGCTAGTCCGTAGAGCATTTTTGATCCCTGATACTTGCTCGTATCACCTTTCCAGGAGTCTCCTAAGTCAATGCATGATATGATTAGGTTTGAGAAACCAATAATGTTATATTTCACTGGCCCTATCTATTTTTCACGCAAAACTTTTTCAATAAGAAAAAGTTGATGCAATTATTTTACCACAGAAAAAGTCAGTTTTGTGGACATCCAAATGAGATTTAGATGGCTTGATTGTACATCGCAAGTGTCTTAGGTGGTTCAAGGAGAGGTAGAGAAACATCAAAAGTTAAAGCACTTCATCATTATTAAGAACTTACTCAAGGTACTTTACGATAATTAGTTAGAATTAATACAACTTGTTGCTGTTGTTCAATAAGTTACCCAAGCCTTGTTTGTGACAATCAATAATTATTACTCAACCACATGCTTGGTAATTTTATGGTTTCCAATAATAAATTTTGTACGAGTAGTATTTTTTTTTTTGTTTTTTTTTTCTGTTTAAATATCCTCTCATTCGTGCAGACAAAGGAACTGCTAGCAGAACTGGTAATGGTGGAAGAAGAGATAGCTCGACTGGAAAGAGAAATAAGTAAAGTTCGAGAAGGCCTGCAAAATGTGCAAGGAGCTCAGGAACAGAATTCCCCAAAATTTCATGAACATAAACATGCAAATGGAGATGTAGCTAAACCTCCCATCAAAATGCTGAACGCCATGCCATCTCTGCCTAATGGAAAAGTATTGCAGGATAATATAGAATTAGAAACCAAATCTATGTTCTACATAAATCAGGCAATAAAGGGAGATGTTTTAATTAATGGTTTGAGCAAAAAGGTAGGTGCTGGAAGAATAACTAGGTCAGATCAACATAATGAATGTCAAAGAATGATGGAAGTTAAGGACAGAACTTCAAAAAATGGTGGAATCACAGAGAAAGTGACCTTGCCCAAGTTATCTATGAAGCATCTTACTATAAAAGTAAGTCCTATACTTTACGAGTTTGTCTTGGTTTAATTTCCACCTATTTAATGACTATCTTGTGGCCTAGGAAAGAAGGAAAACAAATAGAATATCACTGCTATGAAACTGAGAAAGCAAATATGAAATAATGAAAACATACAATTTTTTAGGGAGAAGCAGTTTGTTGCTTGATATTGTTTAAGCTAGAAGAATGCTTATAACTGAAACTAGTTCTTGAAATTTGGTGTGCTTTTAGAGCAGTATAAGGCTTGGGCCTCTTGGGGGTAGTTGGATGTTTCAATTATTATGCCAAAACAATTGTTCTATTGTTTCACTAATCCAGATCAAAGAGAAAGTTTTTTATCTGGTAGTTTTAAACTCTCATGTTTTAGATTTCATGGGTAATTGTAGCAAATTAGTTAATTTTAATTAGGATTGTTTCTCTCCAAGTTTGATTTAGTTTATTTCCAAGTTTGTGTGGGTTGGACTTCTTAAAGGGGACTCCACTCCCCCACTTTAAGTCGTCTTTCAATTTAAAAAAGCTTAGTTTTCTACAATTGCTCTTTTTCCTTGCAAAACGCAGGTCGAGGCACACAACTCTGAGATTCACTGGTTGACACATGAATTTATCACATTCCCACGGATGCTCCACCATTCAATTGCCTGAAAAAAATAGCTATACTATTTGTATGTTATTGTCTATCAGTTTTGTCATTAAGGATATACTTACTGATTCAAAATATCAATCTTAGTCTTAACTTAATTTAAATAATTAGGTGACAGATTAATCAACATGGTAATCATAACTGAATAGTGATTTTCAACGATAGTCATCATATATATATATATATATATATTTTAAATTTTATTTTCTCTCTGATAGAATGATTGGAGAGGAGACTTTAATTCTTGGTTATTTGTGATGTGGGTCTCATATGACACGTTTACAACCATAAAGTTGCATGATCTCACCTAAAGTTTGTTGCCCATACAACATATGCATAGTCCGCTGCATATGTGGTATCTGGAACTTTTTTTTAAAAAAAATTGATTCGCTTGTTCCTTTTTCTTTATCAAATCCTCTTCTTCCTCTTCATGAATTCACACCTTTTTTCTCGTATGTCCATCTTATTCTGTAAGTGCATATCAAGATAAAAGAGCAAATCAAGCCCGGGTCAACCCATCCTCCCCTTTAAACTCTTGAAGTCAGTTGCTTTCCTGTCCATGTTCAATGTTGATAATCTTGTAAAAACCTTGACAGATGAGGAATCCTAGACCATACGGTTAATTCCTTGGACTCAGATCTCAGTGGTGCTTTCTAGAGTTAATATCATCCTTCTTAGGTGCATGTTCCATTGGTGGGGTCTTCTTTTCTCGTCCTCATCCTTATGAACAATTAGAGTCAACAAGTGAAGGAAAGTTAGGATCAAGAAGGGGAAGAGAGGGCTAATGTCTCCTTTCAGCTTCATCCTCTTTGTTAATGATTGTCGATAGTACAAAGGGAAAAATCAAATGGGGGAAGAGAGCAAGAATCAAACAAAGGTGAACAGAGAAAAGCGAGGAAGAGAGCCAAGTAAAGCCCTATTATGATCATTATCAAGTCATACTCATCCAACTATTTGGGATTGACTATATGAAATTTGTATCTTTTGCGTCGATTGAGTCCGACACGAGACTATCACTAGTAATATTTAAATCAATTAAATTATTTCTAATGCATTAAAAAAAATAACTCCGCCCATGTCAAACCAGTCATGATCGGTTCCAAGCCCGGATAAAGGAGGAGGGTTGGGTTAGGTTGTCAGCAAGCATTAAAACTATCCATTAAATTATTATGCTAACGCTAGGTTGTTTTCCGGAAGGAACACGTTGTAGGTTTCGACTGTAACGTCTCGGCAATGATCGCTACATCTCCAGAACTCAGGTATAGTGCTAAATATGCAAAAGTTCGCGTTGCAGGGTCCGACTGTAACACATCGGCAAGGACCACAACATCTTCATAAGAATTTGGGTGTAGTGTTAAATAGACAAGATTTCTCACATCATAGGTTGGATAAGATCAAATATGATAGGAAAACTAATAGTTTAAGATTTGGAATATGGAACATAGGAACCTTCATTGGTAAATCAATGGAAATAATAGATACGATAATTAGGAGAAAAATTAGTATTTTATGTGTACAAGAGATAAAATGGGTAGGCGAGAAATGATAGAGAACTTGAATTTTAAGTTATGGAACACAGTAAATAGTAAAGTAAGAAATATAGTGGATATTGTTGTAGATAATTCGTTAAAGGATGAAGTTTTAGGAGTAGTTAGAAAAAGGGATAGGATTATAGCCCTTACGATAATAGTGGCGAAAGAAATTATGAACATAATTAGCGTATATGCACCACAAATATGATTAGACGAAGCTACTAAATCAAGATTTTGGAACGACTTAGATGAAGTATTATAAAACATTCCACCAAATGAAATAATTTTAATATGAGGTGATTAGAGTGAAAAATGAGGAATATGAGAGGGTATATGAGGGTTATGAGTTTGGAATGAGAAATGAAGAAGGGAACACTATATTAGATTTTGGGATAGCATATGACCTTATGTTAGCTAATATATTTTTTAAGAAAAGAGGAACACTTAGTCACGTTCAAAAGTGGGAATAATAAATCGCAAATTGACTTTCTTATTGTTAGGAAGAAGGATAGAAAGATTTGTAAAGATTGCAATGTCATCTCTGGAGAAAGCTTAACTACCCAACATATGTTAGTAGTGTTGGATATACGCCTCAAGCATAATATAAATAGAAAGAAAATATATACGACTCTTAATTTAAGTGGTGGAAGTTAAAAGATGGGAAGCAAAATATATTTAAGCAGAAGGTTGGAGTATAAGTATTAGGTAAAATATATGGTGACTCTAATACGACATGAGATAAGATGGTATCAAAGTTAAAAATAATAGCTAAGAGTGTACTTGGTGAGTCAAAGGGACATATACCACTAAATAAGGAATCTTAGTAGTGGAATGAGAAAGTACAAGAGAAAGTGAAAGGAAAAACGAATAACTTGTAAAAACGAGGAAAACTTAAAAAAAATATACAATAACTAAGAAAGAGGCTAAGAAAGTAGTGAATGAAGAAAGAATGAAATTTTTGAACGATTATATCAAAAGTTGGATACAAAAGAAGAGGAAAGAGACATTTATATAATAACTAAAATGAGAGAAAAGAAGACAAGAGATTTTATTCAAATAAAATGTATTAAAGATAAATGTAATAGAGTACTAAGTAAACGATGGAGAAATAAAAGAGCGGTGGAAGAGACAGTTTCATCAACTTTTTAATGAAGGGTAAGGTGACCAACTTAACTTAGGTAATTTATGTAGGTCAAATGAGTATAGAAATTTAAATTTTTATCCTAAAATTCAACCTTCAGAAGTAGAACAAGTTTTAAATGGGATGCACAATGGAAAAGTTGTTGGACCAGATGATATTCCGATAGAGGAATGGAAGTGCCTAGGGAAATAAGGTATTAAATGACTTATAATATTATTTAATATGATATTGAAAATGAAAAAAATGCCTAATCAATGGAGGGTAAGTACTTTAGTTCTCTAGTATAAGAATAAGGGAGACGTACAAAATTGTACAAACTATAGGGGTATTAAACCAATGAGTCATACTATGAAACCTTAGGAAAAAGTAATAGAAAAAAGATTAAGGAAGGGGACCACGGTGATCGAAATTAATTTGGGTTCATGCTGGGAAGGTCGACAATAGAAGCTATACATCTTTTTAGACAACTAATTGAAAAATATCGGGAGATCTACACATGGTATTCATTGATTTAGAAAAAATTTATGATAGAGTCCCAAGAAAAATTATATAAAAAATTTAGAAAAGAGATGTGCTAATGTAACATATGTTGAGCTAATTAAGGATATGTTCGAGGATGTAATGGCCAAAGTAAAGACTTTAGGTGGAGTAACTAAAACATTTCCAATAAAGATAGGGTTATATCAAGAATCAGCTTTCCTATCTTTTTAAATTAATTATGGACGAACTCACTACACACATTTAAGACGCAGTACCGTGGTGCATGTTGTTTGCAGATGATATTATTTTGGTAGATGAAATACGTGAAAGAGTAAATGTTAAACTAGAATCTTGGCAGGAAACACTGGAAGGGAAATGTTTTAGATTTAGTAGAATAAAGATAGAATATATATGAAATTTAAGTTTAGCAATATCTGATGTAATTAGATAATTGTTAAGATAGGAGATAACGAGTTGCCTGAAATCGAGAGTTTTAAATATTTAGGATCTTTTTTACAAAACGATGGAGGGATTGAGAGAGATGTCTTATATAGAATACAAGTATGATAGTTGAAATGGAGGAGAGCATCAGTTGTTTTATGTGACCGTAAAATACCTCTAAAACTTAAAGGAAAGTTCTATAAAATTGCAGTTAGATCTATTGTGTTATATGGAGCTGAATGTTGGACTATGACTTGAGCACATGAGCAGAGATAAGGATATTAAGGTGGATGTGTGGACATACGAGGATAGGGGTGTAATCGAGCCGAGCTGAGCCGAACTCTTGGATGTTTGAGTTTGGCTCGTTTATAATCGAGCCGAGCTCGAGCTTTATTTAACGAATATATTCATGGCTCACGAGCTTATTCGAGCTTTTATCGAGTCTAAACGAGCTTAATAAATATAAATTATAAATTTAAATATTCATTAAAAATTAAATTATATATTTTAAAAAAATTATAATATTCTTGTTAAAATTTATAATTTTATTCTAATAAATAAATTTAATATATTTGTCTATGTTTTGCATAAGTAGAGTGTAAAATCTATAAATTTAATATTAAAACTATTATTTTTTTAATTTAAAAGTTGATTTATGAGCTTAACGAACATGTTCACGAGCTAACGAGCCGAATATTGTGAAGCTTGAGCTTGGTTTGTTTATCTTAACGAGCCTTATTAAATGAGCTCAAACGAGCTTTTATCGAATCGAGTTTCGAATATCTCACGAGCGGCTTGGCTCATTTATATCCCTATACGAGGATAGATAGAATAAGAAATGAGTACATTAGAGAGAAAATGTCGGAGTTTCATATATTGAGGGAAAACTCCGAGAGACACGTTTAAGATGATACAAGCATGTACTTAGATAATCAATAAATGCTCGCGATGTGAAACTATGATAAACACACATATCAAACGAGGAAGAGGAAGACCAAAAAAGACTTGGTTAGCAATAATAAAATAAGATAAAATTTATTTAAGTATAGATAATGATATAGTAGGATATAAAGTTCGATGGCGTAAAAAGATTCATATAGTCGACCCCACGTAATGGGATAAGGTTTGGTTGTTGTTGTAATGCATTAATAAAAATGAGGCTATTATTTTGCCATCCTCTCAATACAAACATATAGGAGTATTGACATATGAGATATGAAGGGGTATATGTGGTCAATGTTAGAAAATATTTATATTGATGAAAATAACAAACATATATCCAATAAAGGGTACTAATTAATCCGTTTAATTCATAAATCAACATAGAAAAAGAATATGTCATACATACAATGTAAAACACATAATATAACAATGTAGCATATGGCAATAGTTGTAACAAACATACAATTATGTTTAAAGTGGTTATCATTTGCAAAATAAATGGTTAAGGTAATGCTTACAAGCTACACACTACCATTTCAAAATCTAAATTTAGTCTATTGCAATCACAAGATCTCATCTGTTTTAGTGGGGAAAACATCACAAAAGTCCTACTTGATCATCTTTCTTTCTTTTCACCAAATAGATGGTCCACATAACTATCATAGCTGCCTGCCGTTCGCCTTGGTGCCCAAACCACCTAAAGCAGATACATATTGCATGTGCAATACAATCCCGCATATAAAACACCTAAGCAGTTGCACATGTGCCACCAAGATCACTTCTTAGAAAACAGACCAAGATCATCCTTAGTTGGGAAAAGTTGTAAATATCTCGATGTTGCTATATATTATATAGGGTAATTTGTATTTTGTGCTTTATAGATTATGAGGCCATTTTTTGTTTTCTTCTTATAAGTACAAGAGGTTTTCTTTCCTCAGAATGCAGAGGTGGAATTTCTTCCCAAGATGTACAAACAACCATCACTTGGAAATTCATCAGACACGAATGGTGTGACTTACCAGCCGAATAAGTTGTCTGAGAAAATAGTGAAATGCCTGATCTGTATTTTTCTAAGATTATTAAGAACATCACGATCAATGGATATTGAAAAATCAGGAAACTTGTCAAAGTCATCCAACATGCTGTTGAAATCAGGAAGCTTTCAGGTTGATGGCAATTCAATATCAAAGGGAAGAACTTCATTTCAAAGGGAAATAAGGCACCACGATCCATATGGAATTTTTGAGTTTGAAGACTCTCTTTCCAGAGATATTGGTCCGTACAAGAATCTTGTCAAATTTTCCCCCTGTTCTTCAGATTACAAGGAATTTTCTTGTTCTCTCTCTCTAATGAAGAAGCTAAGGTATGTCGCATAACTCTATTTCAAAAACGGAAGCATATATATTTTATACTGCAAAAAAGATATCTTATAATTCAGATCTACGTGACTAAAATGTGCAAAAAGTGTTCTTGATGGATAGGGTACTGAACACACATGTTAAAGATATTTACATATTTATTATAATGCTGAGTCTATAACTTGGTTGTTCAATACATCCATAACTCATTAATAGAATACCACTTTTATTATTTATTTTGTTTGAGGAAGGTGTAATGCCAGTTCCAGTCTAAACTATTATTTCAGGGTTTTAAGCAGGAGCCTTCAGGATGTGGACTTGAGAAATTTGACGGACCAAGAAAAATTAGCCTTTTGGATCAATGCTCATAATATTTGCATGATGCATGTACAAATATTTACTTCACTAGTTTTTTTTAGGTTTCTCATCAATCCTGATTAATTCATGAATATTCTGTCATTTTGCAGGGTTTTATAGAGGTTGGAATGCCTTCAAACCCAGAAATGGTTAAAGGAATCGAAAATATGGTACAGTCACTTTTCAGAGTGCATGTTAATCAATTTTTAAAATTTTAAGATCTAAAGAATCTAAGTGAATCTTCTAATCAGGCAATACTGGATATAGGAGGTAACAAACTTAGTGCTCTAATGATCAAGCACCTTCTAAGATGGCCATCAAATTCTAATGAGGTATGTTTAATTCTAAATCTATTCAAAAACTATTTTGTTGACAGTTTTATATGCATTATTTCACAGGAAAGAAAAGGTAACAGGAATGATAAAGAAAAATTACCAGAACATTATGAATTGGGGCACTCAGACCTGAACGTTGTATTTGCATTATGTTCTGGTTACAAATCTTCTCCAGCTGTAAGTTGTTGTTTAGGTTTGAATTGATATAAGTTCGTTTTAGCAAATCTAATTTAATAATAATCAAATGTGTGTTGGAGCTCATTTCATTCACATGCCTTGCAACTGGCATATATGCTTTGAGTACTCTGTCACTTTTGTTGTTATTTTAGAATCACAAATAGGAAAGTGCACGAGTTATTGCTCATGACTGTTTCATGCTTTACTGATTATGGCATGCTACATTGTTGGTGTTTTTATGGATATTCAGGTAATGAATTGAAAAGCTTTTGTTCAGGTCAAGATATACACAGCTGATGGTGTGACTAGTGAGTTGGAAAAATCAAAATTGGACTATTTGCAAGCTTCAATAGTAGTCACCACTACAAAAAGAATTATGATTCCACATTTCCTAGCCTCAAGCATGCACGAGTTTGCCGCAGACTTGGATTCTTTAGTTCACTGGATTATCAATCAGCTTCCAACTTCTTGGCCTTTAAGGAAGTCCATGCTGGAGTGCTTGAAAGGACATACGCCTGGGAGGATATCTCTTGCAGTGGATGTAATTCCTAGTGTCTCTGAGATTCAGTATCTTCTGCCCATGTGAGTTGGTATATATATATATTTTTTACATTTTTTGTGAAATTTGGAAAATGTAATGGAAATGTGACAATTTAAATCGTATATTCTGAAACTGATAGCTTTATGTATGGTTTCAGAGTATACATGTGGATCTGTATATATGACTAAGCTTCCAAGTTTATTCTACTTACAAGCTTGTAACGTGAATGAGCTCGATGCTCAACATCATGTTGGCATCAGTTGATTTGTGTTGTGTAAACTGAATCTCTCTTAGGCTGCTGTTGGCTATAATACATCTACAACATAAATACACAAGGTTGACAAAACAACAGCAAACACCATAACTGGATAGGGGGAAGAAATGCGATGGTAAATAAATGTAAACTATATGAATCATATTCCGCATTGACATTATATTATTGGTTAACTTCTGATTTATTCTCTCATAGAAAATGTCTTCTTTAATATCATAAAGTAAACATCAGTAAATGCAGAATTAATTAGCAGCGCGTTTAGCTCATGAAAATAGTTTTTCTATTTTCTATGATTTTTCAGAATAAGGATTTTTATATTGAGTTGTAAAAATAATAATGGAATACATGTTTCTATGAAATTATTATTCTAAATTCATGTAGCTATAGCTATCTTAATCAATCTTTTAAAGAATATATTCCTCTTGAATCATCAGAATAGAAGAGTCAAATGTGCCAAACATGTCAAAGTGAGCTACGTAGGATAAACAAATTGGACAAGCCAAAATGATCGACTAGGTGGCATGGGTCAAGTAAGCAAGAGAGATTATTGATGAGCTAAGTGGGTTGGGAACTACAGTGACTTGCAAAGTTGGAAGGAAGCATCAGTTGGGGGGTCAAATTAGCTAACTAGCCAAGCCTAACAAACCAATTAAGTTAGTCCTGGTGATGATGATGATGATGAGGTTGAATTATTTATATGGACCAATTAAGCTTGAAGGGAACCATTCCTATAGAAAGCATACCCTCCCTGTTTATGATAATATTGATCACTGCATTGTAATCAAAGAATTGGAGTAAAAGTTATAATGCTCGTTTCAGACGGTACAGTATCATTGGTCCTCTGACTAAATATATACAGATAAATTATGAGAGTATTTTGTTCTAGTATAATGTCTCTTTGTATGAGAAGGTCAAACATCTAATAAAATATTTTGTATCTATTAATTCTAAAATCTATTAGAACAACTATCTATATAATTACTAATTGTACCTATCTGTAGGCTTCATTGTAATCAAAGAATGATACTACTAAGGATTTAAAAGACTTTGATAGTAATAAATGTTGAAATTTATTAATAATATAAAAATATATTGACATAATGTTTAACTTATGATGATGATATAATTAGACCCGTGTTGATTGTCGTAATCGGAGAAAGCACATAAAAGTTGTTCCATGTAATGGGAAAAATAAAATGCATGAACACTGACAAAACTATATCTAATATTATGGAGTATCTTTGAGAGCTTCTGGGTGATTACTCATGAGCACTCTTCGTTTTATCCAAATGTTCAATAAAAATTTTTCATAGGACCAAATCGATTCTTCCAAATTTGATATTACCTAGTTCATCAATTTTTTTAATCTTTGAGGAAAATTATCTTTGTGATCTTATCCAAACTTAAAAATAGCTTTTAAGTCTATAAATTTATTGGTTAAAGGAAAAACAGACAATGAGCACACAAGTTTAAAGTGAGGTAAGAAAAGATGTTCATGATATCATATTAGAGATGACAACAACAAAATCTCTATAGATTATAGTTTTTATTTTCTTTTAGCATTTAGGCATCATAAATCATTTCTCATTATTCTTTCATTCCCTTTTCAAATACTTTCACACATCTGTATGTTTCCTCTTTTACAATAATATATATTTTCCTCTCTTATTTTATACAAGAATCAATATAAAGAGAATAAACGTCTTATAATGCACCAGTTAACAGATGCATAATATATTTAAGTGAACAACTCACAATCTATCTAATATGAGAGCATATCATATCTAAATATAAAATAGATGGTAAACCCCCATCGATAAAATACAAGATCGGTCGACTGATAAGAATTCGATCCCGTTAAATCAGTGTTTGATTTTTATTTTTAGTGGTCAACTGTTTTTCTATTTAATCAACCGAACCACTGTGTTATTCAAGTTCATGATCGGATCAAATTGAATCCCCATACAATTTATTTATCCAGTCGACTAATCCTTGAGATCAATCGATCGATCCATCCGTTTCTTTGGCTGGTCAGATCACATCGTGCCCCCATCTGCTGATTAAATCCGAGTTGGATCGAATAAATCTTTGGTACCATTAACATGAGATTCTCTCTTTTGTAACAGATTATAAATTATATCATTTGCTGCATCAAAAACGAAATATTGAAAAGACGATATGAAGTTTTAATTTTACAGAGTTTAAGGCTGCCATTTGTGGCTTTTAATTTGCTTCTGATAGATGTTCGTAAAACTTAATCCTCACCAATTCTACAAACAGGGAAGAACTTGAAATAGGAAATATACACATATGAGTATAGATCTTGTTTCATTGAATCATGGTATAACAAAGTAATACATAAATTGAAAGATAAAAAATCTGATTGAAGAATCATTATCCTTGTTCTTTATATCGTTTGGAAGATCTTGAGAAAGAAGAAAAAGAAACAGAAGCAAACGGGGAAGATGCTCTTAAGTGCTAGGATTTGTTGGATATTTTAAATAAATGAAAAAGGCTGGAAAGAAAAGTCATAACTTTTGAAAAAAGTCATAACTTTTAGCCATTTTTTGGTTGTCTATAAAAGAGGCAAGTTGGATGAAAAATAAACACACATTCTTGCTCTCCTTTCCTTTATTTTTTGAATTGTCTTACTCAGTGCAACGTATAGACAATTAGCTTTATCTAATCTTATAGGATATTTGGTTTGTGGTGCACAATTTATAAACCAAATAAAGCCTTAAGGATAGTGTTTGAAACACGATTTAGAGTTCAAGATTAGTCTTATTTTTTAGCACTAGGCTCGTACTACACTAACATTCTTAATGCTTTATGCTACCGCCCAAAATGGCTAGTTCTGTGAAAGACCTAACTGTTGGTGCGGGAAGCATCCGACGATCGAACCTGTGTTTTGATTATGTCAAAGGGTCCAAAGTTAAGTTGTTTTGTTATCTAAAATGCTTGAATTGTTAGAGTATATACTAAAAGTCTAGTTTTTTGTAAATAATTATTTTGAAATAAGAATCACATTGGTCAAATATCTACATTTATGCTAAGTGTAGTTGTCCGTTTAATTTATATTGTAGATAACATGATGCGAGAAGACACACAGAAGTTTATGTTATCAGTTCCTTATAATTTATAAACAGTTGCTCACAACCAAAATGGAATGGGACAAACCATTGGAGTGGTTGTAGTGTAATTAGGTATTAGTTTATCTTGACTAATAAATTACACTAGTACACTATGAGTGTATTGAGCAGGACCATTTGAGGTAGTTTTTTTTATACTGACTCTTTAAAAAGAACATGATCTCTGTTATTATGGAAGTGCGTACTCTTAATCATGATATAATAACAAGCACGTATACTTAATATTTATTTCTTTAATTTATCAAAGGGTGCGATTTAGTTCGATAAATTAATAGGCCCGATAAGTTGGGAAATGATATTATTTATATGGTGTGTTGTTGATTATAGAATGAAATCGTGCCCTAGTAATTTAGGTTGATAATGCTCCCTTGAGGAGCTCAT
Organism: Zingiber officinale; assembly: GCF_018446385.1. Classification (NCBI taxonomy): domain Eukaryota; kingdom Viridiplantae; phylum Streptophyta; class Magnoliopsida; order Zingiberales; family Zingiberaceae; genus Zingiber; species Zingiber officinale. The sequence continues at coordinate 18,583,882 of NC_055993.1, read as the reverse complement.
AAGGATTGTCATGTAAACCCTGCAAGTGGACTTAGTCCGACATGACAATAAGGTTGAGTGATACTACTTTTGGAGCTAGATATTAATTAAGTGAGTTGTCAGTAACTCATTTAATTAGTGGACATTCGATATCTTAAACACAGGGAGATTAACACACTCATAATAAGAAGGAGCCCATAATATAATTTAGGATTGATGCGGTAGTTCAATAGTAGCTCTTTAGTGGTATGGGTTATTATTGATGAACTTGAGTTGGGTGTTCAGGGCGAACACGAGAAATTCAAGATCATCGGGAGACCAAAACCAATTCCTCCTCTCAGTCCCTATTGTAGCCTCTTATATATAGTCTTATATCCACCCAAAGCCTAACCTCTTAACCCATGCTAGGGGCCGACCCCTATCCTTGCTTGGAGCCAAAGCAAGGGGCCGGGCAAGCCAAGCTTGGAGCTCAAGTTAAGGCCGGCCAAGCCTTGCTTGGTGCCCAAGCAAGCGGCCGACCAAGTAAGGAAAGGAAAGGGAATTTTATTAAAAATAAAATTTTGATAAAATCTTTCCTTTTATGTTTTTATCCACATGGTTTTAAAAGAGAGTTTTTAATTTTAAAATATTTCCTTTTATAGATTTTCTACAAAGGATTAAAAGAGAGATTAGATATCTTTCCTTATTTGTAGATATCTATAATGTTAAAAGAAAGATTTTAATTTTTAAGAAAACTTTTCTTTTTGTAACCATGATATAAAAGGAATTTTATTTTTAATTTTAGCTTTTATAGATATCCATAAAAGGATTTAAAAGAGAGAGATTTTAATTTATAAAATATTCCTTTTATAGCTAACCACAAAAGAGATATTTTAAAAGAGAGATTTTAATTTTTGTTTAAAATATTTCCTTGTTTGTTTTGTAAGAGATGACCGGCCATGTCATGAACAGAAAAGGAAGTTTTATTTTTTGTTATAAAACTTTCCTTTTTTGGATTCACCAAGGATTATAAAAGAGAGGTAAGGGGTGCCTTCATGGGACACAACTTCTATTCTATTGTTCCTCTCTCTTTTCCTTTGGTCGCCAACCCTCTTGCTTTCTCTCTTCACCTTTTGTTTTCCACATTGTGGCCGGCGGCATCAAGTCTACTAGGAGCTTTGGTGGCCTCTTACTAGGAGGAGAAGAAGAAGAGAAAGGAGGCCCTCTTGTTTAGATCCCTTTGGTGGCCGGAGTTTGGAGGAAGAGAAGAAGGCTTTGGTGGATTTCTTCTTGGTAGATCGTCGCCCACACGACTGTTGGGACCGAAATGTAGCTAGAGGGGGGGGTGAATAGCTCGACACGATCTCGTGCTCAGCGTTGCTTGCTTCTCGTGAAGATGTGCAGCGGAAATTACAAGAAACAATACACCACAACGCTAACTCGTAGATTTACTTGGTATGCACCTTAAGAAGAGGTGACTAGTCCAAGGATCCACACACTCACGCACCCTCCACTATGAAAAACACTCCTTTATGGTAACTACCGAAGGCGGAGAAGCCTTACAAGCTCTCAGTACAAGAAAAAAGGAAAGGGAAACAAAATACAATAAGATCTTACAAGTTTACACAAGAAAACCCTAACCCTAACTTCTTCCTCGCCTCTTGACTTGGGCGTGCACCAGCACAAGCCTCCAAGAACCTTCAAGAATTGGCGGCGAGAACTTTATGGAGTCGCTGTGAAGATCACTGAAGAGAAGGATTGAAGCCGTGGAAGTTCTGCCGAGAGAAATGCTCGCCAACAGCTATATCCTGCGCCAACGGTCAAATTCCAATCGATTGGATTGCTTCCAATCGATTGGGGAGGCTTTGGAGCGATCAACCGATCGATCCCGAGTGCCTCTGTGCTCCTGGGAATTGCCTAGATTGATCGGCTGATCGATCCAGGGCTTATCGCGAAAAATCGCAGGTCCCAATCGATCTCACGATCGATTGGAGGCTCCCAATCGATCGACCGATCGATTGGGAGGCTTTCTGTTCGCGCGACACTTCTCCCCAATCGATCCACTGATCGATTGGGAGGAGGCTTGTCGCGGGGACTCACCTAATCGATTGGGCATGAGCCAATCGATCGGCTGATCGATTCAGCTCCTGTTTTTGTCCAAAAACAAGTCCAAAGTCCCCTACACCAACATCCGGTCAACCATGACCTGTTGGTTCATCATGCCTAGCATCCGATCACCCTTGACCTGCTAGGACTCCCTCACCAAGTGTCCGGTCAATCTCTTTGATCCACTTGGACTTCCACCAAATGTCTGGTCAACATTGACCCATCTGGATTTCCTTGTGCCAAGTATCCGGTCAATCCCTTCAACCTACTTGGACTTCCCATCTGCCTAGCTTCACTCACTAGGTCTTTCACCTGGATTCACTCACCAGGATTTCCCATACTGCCTAGCTTCACTCACTAGGTCTTTCACCTGACTTCACTCACCAGGATTTTCCTTCTGCCTAGCTTCACTCACTAGGACTTTTCACAACTGTCTGGTTTCACTCACCAGGACTTCACAACTGCCTGACTTCACTCACCAAGACATTCCAACTGCTTGGCTTCACTCACCAGGACATCCACCTGGCTTCACTCACCAGGATTTTCCAGTCAAGTATCCAGTCAACCTTGACCTACTTGACTCTCCTTCACAATCTCCCCACATGAACAATCGCACCTGCAATCTCCATGTGTTATCTACATGTATTGTCAAACATAGAAATCCAAATATCAAGACTCGAGCTTGACCCAATTCAAGCTCAGTCAAATAGGTCAACCTTGACCTAGGGAATATTGCACCAACAATCTCCCCCTTTTTGATTTTTGACAATATCTCCTTTAAGTTAGACTAATCTCATAGCCTCAACTTCCTTCATGCCAATATGAATGAGGATTTCCTTCATTCTCCTCTTTTTCTAGAGGACAAACTCCCTTTTAGGTAATGAAGGTCTAACTTAAACCTTACATTCTCCCCCTATTGGCACACATAAAAAACTCTCCCCCTGAAGAGTTACCCAACGTTGCTTACAACTTCACTCGTTGTTCACAACTCAATAACGAAGGTCCCATACCCTTCATTATTCTTAACGCTCATCCTTGAGCATATACCACTTGGTATATTCACACACGATTCAAATAAAGGTCACATACCCTTCATTGTCATCAAATACTCATCCGTGAGCAAACACCACATGAATAATGAAGATATCCACTCTCCATTACATTCAAATGCCCAACTTTGAGCATTTTCGCTAAAGAAGGTTAACCACCTTCCAAGGTGTATGAAAAATAGATTTTCATGTCCTTAAAGAGTAACTCCCCCTAAAGACATGCACATAACTTCTGTCATTGCACCAACAATGACTTGGAATCCCTAAACCTTTAGGAAACCTAAATTTTGAAGTTTTGAGGTTCACAAATTCAATATTGAAACCAAACCTCAACCTAAACCTCTAATTAGTCTCCCTTAACCAATCCGTCCTTATTTTCATCATGAAAACTCCCCCTAAATGTATACAAATATGTTTTGAGGGGTAAGGAATGGTTACCTAGACTAAAGGCGGCTCAAAATGCTAAAATCAAACTTTCCCAGCCAAAATCAGCATTCCCAATCGATTGAAGTTGGGTCCCAATCGATTGAACCCTGCTGAATCGATCCACTGATCGATTCAGACTGCGTGGATCGATCGACTGATCGACCATGGAGCTTCTGCTCGCGGGAAATGCCTTCTCAATCGAGCACTCCAATCGATCGGGTGATCGATTGAAGCTCTGAAAATGCTGAAATACATTTTCAGTCAATTTCAGAAAGTCCCCAAAAATTCTACAAAATTTGAAAAATCATGAAAATTCATGTAGACATTCCTTAGGGCATATACTATCAAGGAAAAATAGTTTTCTATGAAAATACTTTTTATTTTCCAAGATTGACACAAACTTGAAAACTTATAAAAACTTTAGTGTTTTCTTCTAGTTTTTGTCTAACTCTTCAATGATGATTACTATCAAAAAATAGTCTTCACCAAGGTTTTCCAAAAACATTTTAAAATAATTTTCAAAATCAATTTCCAACCATGTTCTTTGGGCTCAATGCACATGACTTATATATTAGCTTTCCCAATGATTGGAAAACACATAACTATGCATTTTGATGAACCTAAAACTCAAAGGAATGCACTAAATCAACATCTTGAGTTTTGTTCATCATCCTACCACCTCACTTGCATCTAATGTGTACGGAAACACATATAAGTCATCTTATAGTTCTTTGTGAGATGTAAAATTTTTGTTTTTGCCCTAATCTAGGGATCATGCATATTTGCCTAGGCATTTTGAGGTTATGAACATCTACCAAGGATGTTACTTGTTAATAAATACTATTTGTCCTTAATTGCAAGGAATTTACAAGTTATGCATGATGCGATATGACATACATCAAGAATAAATAATTTTCAAAAGAAAATTTCCTATGACTACATGATGTATGTATGACATGATATGGTATTTTTATGTTTTTTATAACAAAACATGAATGCAAAATATGATGTCATGGCATATGATGGGCAAACAAAGCATGGTAAATTAGCATAAATGAAATACCTAGATTATCTATCTAAGTATCCTTAATCTTTGGCTAAATTAAAATTTAAACCTAGATTGCCCAAAATGTCCCAAGAAAATATCAAATCCCAATTTTGACATTTCTTTTACTTTTCCTAATTTGTGCCAATTTAAATTAAGCATATTCCTCAAATTTTGACACATTTTACTCTTCCAAGAGTATCAAATTAAGTTAAGGGTTAAGTTGCCTTTAACTTCCCAATAACATGCCAAAATCCCAACTTGGCATTTCTTCACACTTAATTTCATTGTGCCAATCAAGATTATATCAAATTTCTCAACCTATGGCACATCTTATCCTTTCCAAGAGTAAGCCATTTATCCTTATCATTTTCAAAGTTAACAATAACTTTGAAAATGCTCTTAGAGTGTCAGCTTCATCAAAGTTGGGTTAACTACTCTTCTAATCGGAGTTGACACTCTCTATCCCATCTAAGGGATAGAGAAAATGCTCCTAGGAACCCAAAACCTATTGAAGCTCCTTGGATGCTCTAGGTATTCACTAGGGATATCTTCTCTAGATACCTTCCTAGTGACCTTGTTAGACTTCTTAGAATCCTTGGTCACATCTCCTAGGTCAACTCTAGGGATTTCTTCCCTTGTGACCTTCTTTGTGACTTTCTTGGACTTCTTAGAAGTCTTAGTCATATTTGTTGCAAAAATACTCTTAGGAATAACCTCCCTAGTATTTTTGACTTGACCATTTGATCTAGGGTTGGTTCCATAATTATATGGAACTATATGGTAAGAAAATACATCCTTCTTAGCCTTAGGTTTGTATCCCAAACCTCTATGGCCATTGGATGACTTTTGTACTCCTAGACCTAGGTTATGCTCATTTTGCCCTTTTAGGATATTTTCCATCCTTTTTAGGGTCTTTTCCATTTTATCAAGCCTTGACCTCAAGACTTGATTTTCTTCCCATAATTCCCTAGATTTTGATTTTTCCTTAAATCCTTGAGCATTTTTATTTCTAGGCTTATAACTATGGTCCTTAGTGTTATTGCCTAAACTTTTACCTACCTTCCTAACCCTAGGTGTGGTAGTCTTAGCATGGAGAGCCATATGTTTTTCTTTAATGCTATCATGCTCCCTATTTTTATGATAAATAGCATTAAAATGATAAAAATTTGAATTAACATGCTTTTTACCATTATTTAAAGGGGTAGGCTCTATAAATGATACCTTTCATTTTACCTTGGAGGCTTCCCCTTGAGTTGTGCTTCCTCCTTGAGCCTTGACTGCTTTCTTCCCCTTGGGACATTGACTCCGATAGTGTCCCTTTTGATTGCAAGAGAAGCACACAATGTGCTCCTTGCTCTTCTTTGTTCCAGGAGCGGTCTTCTTGAACTTCTCCTTGCCCTTTGGTGCCACTTGACCCTTCTTCTTGGTCAACTTGGGATATTTTCTCTTGTAATGCCCATGTTCCCTACACTCAAAACATATAATATGATTTTTATTTTTAATTGAAACATTTATACCTTCACGTGTAGGGATGACATCTTCTCCTTTTGATCCGGAGGTAGAAGCTCCCTCTTGTTCCGATAATGGTGCTACTGCAATGGATTTGACTTGACTTGTGGAGGTGGAAGCTTCTTCATCCTCTTCTTCTTTTGACCCGAATGTGGAGACTTCTTTTTCTTCTTGATCCGGTGTCAATGAAAATTGCTCCCCCTCAATCCTATAGGTGGAGGCTTCTTCATCTTCATCTTGTATATGAAACAAAGAGTATGCTCCCTCTTTACCCTTTTCATTGTATTCCTTTGAAGATGAAGCTTCTTGGACTTCAAGAAGGTGATCCAATCCAAGGAGGTTCAACCAAGTTCAAAGGTGAAGTTCGAAGTAACCTGCTACGGCTGCAACCAAAAGGGACATATCAAAGCCAACTGTCTGAATCAAAAGGATGCAAAGAAGCAAAGAAAGAAGAAAGCTTTGAAGGCAACTTGGGACGAGTCCTCATCATAAGAGTCCGATGAAGAGCTCGAACAGACGAGCTTCCTTGCACTGACGGTCCGGGACAAAATCAACGAATCCGAAAGCGAGAACGAATTGGAAGCAGAATCAGAGAGAAGCCACGAATCCGTATCCGTTTCCGAAGGGCCTAACCCCGATGTAAGTATTTCTCGGTTGCATAATCTAGTCAATTATCTTATGCATAAATTAGCTAAATCTAACATTCGGATCAAATCACTTCTAAAGGAGGTAACAACCCTTAAAGAAGTAACTAACTTCGAATCCTTAACTGACCCTATTCAGACTGAAACCTCAACTCAAGTCCAACAACTTGAGGAAAAAAATTTCAATATAAAAACTCAAGTTAAAGAACTTAAAAACACATTGGAACAGTTCACGTTGGGTTCCAAGAATCTTGATCTGATTCTTGGAAAACAAAGAGCCGTTTACAATAAATCCAGACTTGGATTTAAACGTAAACATAAATTTAAATCGTATTTGTCAATTGTAAATAGATCAAATAGAAACATAGTCCAAGCATGGGTCCCCAAGTCTAACTTGGTCAATCAAGTTGGACTAGGTCAATATTGGATCCCCAAGGATCAATATTGAGTCTCCTCGATGGTGCTGCCTGTTGCCGTCGACAGTTGGAAGACGACGGGATTTCACACTGGCGGGCCTTCGGACCGTCGACTATGGGATGGAGAAAGGGTTAGGACACAGAGAGGGCCTTCGTCGCGAAATTATTTCTTGCAGAAGAGGTTTTCGCCCACAAGCCACTTTCGTCTGCGGCGTCACGTGTTTCTCACGAGAAACACTGTTTAACCTTGTCGTTATCTGCGTGGGATAGAGGGACAGAGAGGTTTTCGGGACAGAAGATTTGAACTGGGGGTGGGGGAGGAATCGAGTGGAACCCAGAGTGGCGAGTGGTTAATAGGTAGTGTTAAGAATTGGTTTAAAACCGCACCATTTTTTTATCTAACCAACCCGATTGAATATTTCAATAAAAATCGAATAAGTCAAATTGATACAATATCAATTAATTAGTTTTATCGAATTAATTAAATTTTATACAGTTAATCACACGATACGACCTTGTCTCCACGCGACATAACACGGTCATATGATCCGTTCTGATGTAATATCCATTTATTTAGTTTAATCAAATTATCCAAATCATTAATATTTTTAAAAAATGAATTTTTAAAATAACTCAAATCATTAATATTTTTAAAAAATGAATTTTTAAAATAACAACGCTCTAAAGTTGATTCAAACTTATAGAGATAGGGAGGAAGAAATGATGTTAGGATGGCATGGTACAAGTGGTAAAAAGATGATTCGTTCGTTTTCAACACTACTGTTAGTTTACTTTTAAGTAAACACAGAAAAGATAAACCACAGATGACTACTAGTGTTGGACAATTAAATAGCACATGAGGATGACAGACACTCAACTACTAGTTAGGATTTAACTCCTATATGATGATAGTACCATTATATATTAACAATTGTCTGTCTAGCGAAGATGATCCCTAGACCTCATGACGCCATACAAGAAAGAAGTGAAAGAAGAGAGATGTGTGCTCATGTGAGAAGGATGATGGAACTAGTATTTTTTTTAAAAAAATAAAAATCTCTCTGTTTTTCCTTACTAATTCGGGAGTGAGAAAGAAAAGGGGGGAAAATAATTTTTAATTCCTTAAAACAATTCTCTAATTGGTTTCAACCTAATTGACTTAGATTTTTTTTTTCCCACTAAAAAGTTGGTTTGATTACAAATTGTTCAAAACAAATTAAATCAATCCCGATTCAAACGATCGTGATTCTAATTATCAGACCTACCAAATGAATGAATTTCAACTCAAAATTTGATTTATCCATTTTGTTTGATATCCGCATCTAAAAATTTAATAAAAATAAAATAAATAAATTTTAAGATGTGAAAAAAAATTGTTGAAAAGTTTGTATTTAAGATATAAACAATCAAACTATTAAGCACAACATATTCAACTAAACTATGAAGCACAACATATTCTATAAATACTTGAGGTTTATTTTTATCTTGTGTTAATCCATATTTTTTATTTAATATCCTGAGTCTCTATGTTGACTCAAATCTGAATGTTTGGCCTTCCCACTGGTCATTCAAATATCAGACCTTTAAATACATCTTGATTATCTCTTGTCACTCAAATCTTAAACTTATGAATTAATTCTTTAATCATGAGCTTTCTAAGATATTCTTCAACTTTCTGCTGATTCAGATTCAAATTTTGAATATCTATATTCATCCTTACAAGACTCTAAATGTCTTTTTGGCCCTTATATATATGCTCGTTCAAATTTCAAACTTTTGAACACATACTTCCTTATTGACAACATCTAAAATTTGGCCTGAGAGCATAACCGAGTTGGTTTGCAGAATTGAGCCAGCATTGAATCCTAGTAAAACTTGAAGAATTACCTCCCATGTGATGACTAATTTTGATTTTGTGATTTATTCTTTTTTAATGATGTGAGATAATCGTAAGGGACTGTCAGGATGACAGATGTTATCTTTTGTAGATAACATCTAAAATTTGGAGTGACCGACAACAAATCTTATCCTTGTTTCAAATATGTATTCATTATATAACATAACTTTGGTTCTTCAAGTCCTAAACATTGCAAGTAAAATTTCATCAAAGCATCTATTTTGCACTGTAAAGGGTAGCATTATTTTAAACCTTTTAATCCAAGTTAATCAACAATGAAAACTAACTGTTTTTGAGGTAATTAACAACCAAACTTACAGTAGTCGTAATGTCTCACAGTCAAAAGACAATAATTTTTATAGTTTTTCGAGGATAATTAATAGTGAATCATACCCATCGAATTATCCCAATATCTCTTCTATTTACAAATGAAAGTGTACAAAAGAAAAGAGTACTGTTCACTCTTTCTGTTTTTACAAAGGAGAGCTAATTTTTTTTTTCTCTTATATGTGTTTTGATTTTGAAAACCGCGTGAACAACCAACAAACAATGCTACCTACACTTAGCAATGAAAATCTAATAAAAAAAATTAATCTCTGCTAAAATTAAAGCATACGATTCAACTTTGAGATTACTCAAAAACCCTACCACACGCAAGTAAATTTCAGGTCCTTATTTAAAAACCTTTTTTCTTCAAATGATAAAAAAAAAAGCCAACCGTAAGAGTCCATAGCCAACAAACTAAATCTCTTATTGTCATAGAAAAGAGAAAAAATGGCTACTCCTCTTTGGCCACAGCTTCACCTTCCTTGTCAAGCAATTGAAGACGATAAGCCTGCAATGCCGGTCCGGCGAGCCGGCAGATCCTCCACATCGGCAACACCTCGGCGCCCATCTCCTCGTAGAACTTGATTGCGTTAACGTTCCAGTCGAGCACGCACCACTCCACCCTCCCCATCCCCAGCAGTGCAGCCTGCCGCGCCACCGCCGCCAGCATCATCCGCCCCAGGCCCCTCCGTCGCCATGCCGCCCGCACGAAAATGTCCTCCACATACAGCCCCGGCTTCGCTAGGAACGACGAGTAGTTGGGGAAGCACAGAACGAATCCCACAACCACCGCTCCCTCGCCACGCGGAGACGCGAACTCCCCAGCCTCAGCATCGTCCACCGGCGCGTCCGGATGGAGCTGGCGCACGATCGGGGAGAAACCTCCGTCGGCGTCGGAGGTAGGGAACGGGGTAGGGGAGAGCTCGAGGATGAGGACGGTGAAGGAGCGGAAGGGGGGAGGTGCGGGAGAAGGGAAGAGGGTGGCGGAGAGGGAGGCCTCGGTGGCTGAGAAGAGATGGGTCAACCGCTCGAACTCCGCCATCTGCCTGATGAGCCGGCAGATGTTTGGCACGTCGCGATTGTCCGCAATACGGATCTGAGCCCAGACGGCATCTTTGAGATTCTCCGATGACGCATCTGCAGCGGCCGACATTGCTCCGGCGAGATCGAAAAGGGAGAAGGAGATCGAAATGGAAAGTAGTGGGGAAGCGGACTGTGTCGCTAGGGTTTAGTTTTATAAAGGATCTATCGGCACTCTATGGGTATTTTAGGTAATGCCAATAATAATTAGGTAAGTTTTTGCGTAAATAAACGGGGCAGATTCCCTGAAAAAAGGAAAACAAATAAATAGGCGGGCCATGTTGAAATGTATCGACCTCAGGCCCAAGTCAACCCATTATTTTAGGATATATATATATATATATATATAAAAGCTCTCCTGCGGTGTTTTGCATGCGGTTTAGTACGGCGAAGGACAGCTGGACGCCATGTCAAATGCAGTCAATGGGATAGGAAGCAAGCTGCACAAAAAACACATCCACATCTCACCTCTCAACTCCCTCGAAAAAACACTAGCACTCGCCTCTCCTTTCTCGTCGAACCAAATCTCTCTCGCTGCGATCTCCCTGCCCTAGCGCTCGCCTCTCCTCTCTCGCCGAACCAAATCTCTCTCGCTGCGATCTCCCTGCCTTAGCGCTCGCCTCTCCTCTCTCGCCGAACCAAATCTCTCTCGCTGCGATCTCCCCGCCGCACCTCTCTCTCTCGACTACGTTTACTGCGGAGATCTCCCTCGCTCGTTCACTCGCCTCTCTCACCGTAGATCAGCCCGCAGGTCAACCCGCAGCACCTCCCTCTCTCGCCTAAGAACACTGCGTCAAGGTCTCCCTCCTTTGTCGTCGCCTACCTCTCAACCGAAGAGAGCCCTAGCTTCTTCCCTACCCGGCTACCGGTGGAAACGAGGTACTTTGCAATCTGGATCATTAGCTGATCTTTGCTTGATAACCCTTGTTAATTTGCTACAATTGCTTGCACATGTATCACCAGAAAACAAACGTATATCAGATTTTTGCAATTTGGATTCTTTAGATCTTCAATCAAAGATCTTTGCAAGACTATTATAATTAATTTCCCAAAATTTATTACCACTAGTATGCTAAATAATGTCAGGTCATAGAATTTGGTCATGTTTGCAGAACATGCTTCTGCAAATGGTTTATGTAAAATAAACATATATAGATGTTTAGATCATGATCATGCAACTTAAGTTTATTGAGAATAATATCAGGTTTAGAGTTTAGTGTCTTTATCAAGTTAATTGGAGAATTTAAGTTTGTTTATTCTAAAATAAGATGTAGTATTTATTTATTTATTTATTTATTATCAAATATAATACGAGGGCGCACAGAAATGGAAGAAAATAGAGTTGATGATCAAGAATTCATTCCCCAAGTTGCAGATGATCGAAAGCCAAAACTTGGAATGGAATTCCCATCACTAGAGGATGTATATTCATTCTATAATCAATATGCACGAGAAGCTGGATTTAGTTCAAGGAATAACATGAGTAGGAAAAACAAGATGACAAATGAAGTGATATGGAAACAAATTGTTTGCTTTAAGGAAGGGCATACAAATCTAATGCAGAACAAAAAACATCCAAACCCTAATCAACAAATAAGGGAAAGAGCACGTGGCGCAGTTAGAACAGGTTGTAAGTCAAATATTGCATTTGTCAAGAAACAGACGGGGCCTAATTGGGTTGTCTGTAACTTTATAGAAACCCATAATCATCCTCTCTCAACTCCATCAAAGGTGCATTTGCTACGCTCACATCGTAGTGTTTCGGTAGCTAAGAAAGCATTGACAAAACAGTTTTCAGAAGCCAATGTACCAACTTGTCAACAAATGCATTTATTGGAGATAGAGTATGGAGGTCCTGAGTTGGTAGGTTGCACAGAAAAATATATTAGAAACTTTGAGAGAAATCTTAGGGATAAACAAAAGGGTATTGATGCCGAAATACTGATTGAGTTTTTTTATATCTGAGCAAGAAAAGAATTCAGCTTTTTTCTTTGATTATGAGACTGATTCAGATAAAAAATTTAGTAGGTGCTTTTGGGCTGATCATGTATCAAGAAGGGCATACAGTGTATTTGGTGATGCAGTTGTATTTGATACTACATATAACACCAATAGATATGACTTGATTTTGACACCATTTGTAGGAGTTAACCATCATCATCAAACAATTCTTTTTGGCTGCAGGTTTCTTAGTGATGAAAAAACAGAGTCTTTTATTTGGTCGCTTACAAAGTTCTTAGAAGTCATGCCTAAAGGTGCACTAAACATTATCATCACTGATCAAGATCCTGCTATGACAAAAGCTATTGCACAGGTTTTCCCTCAAACAGTGCATCGATATTGTTTATGGCACATATTGAAAAAATTCCCAGATAAATTAGACTATTTGACTTTTCGAAACCACTATCACAGCATAAAGAATGTCATTACAAATTCTACAACACCTGATGATTTTGAGAAGTCATGGGAAGAGACTATCAAATGTGCTAACTTAGAGAAAAATGATTGGTTATCCTTGATGTATGAATTGCTACACAGATGGATTTTAGTATATTTTAGTCATGTATTTTCTGCAAGAATGTCAAGTAGTCAAAGATCTGAAGGTTCACATGTATTTTTCAAGAAATATGTCTCAAATAAGAACTCATTAATGGATTTTATCACCCATTTTAATAGAGCACTGAGACACCAAAGACACAATGAGTTAGTTGCAGACCATATTGATATGAATGAGCATCCCAAGGTTAAGACAACCTGCCAAATGGAAACTCAAATGGTTAAAATATACACAAAAAAGAAATGGCTGGAGTTTCAAAATGAAATGACCGAGAGTCATAGTTATTATGTGCAACAGATATTTACAGGAGTTGCATCAGCGGTTTACCATGTGATGAAATTTCAAAGTTCTTCTTCCTCAAAATCAAGAGTGCTCACACATAACAAACAAAGGGACTACATATCATGTAGCTGCACGAAATTTGAGTTTGAGGGCATTCCATGCAGATACATGTTAGCTTTTTTTCGTATCAACCAAGTGTTTCTTTTGCCTGATACGTATATACTCGAACGATGGACACGAGATGCAAAAGTTGGAGCAATATACGCTTTAAGAGAGCAAAATGTCATTGATGATCCTAATTTAGAAAGGTATTTGATATCGAGGCACTCGAGGTTATCCTGTAAAGCTTCAGTATTAGTTGATGATGCATCTTTGAGTAATGAGAGGACAATCTTCTTAGATGAACAATTCGATTATATCTACAACAAAATTCAAGAAATGTCCATTAGTACAACATGCAGTGATAGAAGTCAAAGAAAGAAATCCATTGATGAGGGTCTTGGTATTATTGATTCTTCTACAATAAGAACTAAGGGATGTGAGAAGAGATTAAAATCATCAAAGGAGAAATCAACCTCAAATTCCAGGCTTTGTCATGGATGCGAACATCGAGGAGTGTTACATGATAAGCGTAACTATCCTAATTTGCAGCAAGGGTATGTGTCGATTAATTTTACATTTTTATTATATTTTGTATATGACAATATGTCAATTATCAGATCAATTGAAGATAATAATCATATCAATCTTGACAACACATATGAACCTGATTTGTGATCTATAACTGGTACTATCAAAGTTTTAATTTATTAAATTATAGTGGTTTATTGTTTATTGAATAAATGAAATTAATAAATTATCTTTATTATTGCAGGTTCTAACAACATACTTTAGGATATTGACAAATACATCATTAGCTTATGGATTTGAAAAGAAGAATAATGAAACTATTTCTGTATTTGATTTGGAAGGTGGAACCTTTGATGTAACAGGATGCATTAGCTTTTAGGTAATAGGATGCATTAGCTTCTTACTGATTTCATGTCACTTGCTTCTTACTGTTTAACAGTTCTATCTTTTTTGTTTGTATTTAACTTAATGTGTGTTTTCTTTTAGTGAATCCAGTGTTTGAGAAGATTTGCCTTGACTTTGGTTTTGATGTGGTCGATTCCCTTTGCTCCAGTGTTAAAGAAGCTTTCACTCAATGAGAATTAGCTATCAAAAATCTTTTTTTGTTTCATTATATTGTAATTGAAGAATTGTATTTTGATGGCAAAGACTGGTTTAATGTCTTGTTTTTTAGTTTACTGAGACTGAAAGAGTAACTGGAAATAACACTGATTTAATGTCTTGTATCTAATTTCTTGTGTTTTGATGCCATCATTGTTTTTTTTATTATATTGTAATTCAAGAATTCTCATTTTAGTTTTCTGTTTTTAGTTTTTGACTCCTCTATATCAATGAGGTAACCATAAGAATGAGATGTAGTGGGGTCTCTGCTGAAGAATAGAAGTGGAAAAGCCGGATGCAATCACCATGAGCAACTGGGAAAACTACAAGCTTAGAAATAAACAAATTGCTTATGCCTGCAAATTGTTGTTTTGAAATTTATTGGAGAACGAACCATGGTAGCCTTTATGCAGGCCTTTGTTTCGTGATGTATGCTCGGTTCTATGATTGCCTCTTCTTAATGCCTGATTTCATAATACAGAATGCTCTACTTTGTCATGGATGTATAAGACTATCGCAGAGTACTTAATGCTGGTAAAATTGGATGATTATCTTGTGCTACAATCACATGGTAAACACATTGATTCCTGGAACATGGAAGAGGTTGTGATTCGTGGGGATGGAGGTTGCTAATCTGGATGGTTATCGAAGAATGGAATCTGGTTAATCAGCCAGCAGGCTGCTAATCTTTTCAACTAAGCAAGAGCTATCGCAAAAGATAAATACATATGGCGCATTGAATAGATAGATGCACATTAAATTTTGTCCATTGACCGATGGCATATATAGTATCAATTTTGACCATTTTTTCAGTCAGTATCCATTCGAAACAAAGATCTTAAACCATGAATTACATAGTACATAGTGAAAAAAATCTCAAACGGGACAAGATTCACTTAAACACCAACAATTTCATTTCCTTCAACATACATCAAGAATTTCACTAAATAACATAACAATAATCAAGATATTTCAACTTTAACTCAGATAAATTTTATCTTTAACACAAAGAACACCATTATCATACCACAATTATAATACCAACATTATACAACAGTGTTTAATGTTTCCAACACCAACTAACAAACCAATTTTGTGTCCAGAATTATAAACATTTAGCCAGTTACATTACAACACGAATATTACCTAACACTAACTAATAAGATGAACTAACAACACAATCAATATTATGGCTAAGAGAATCAAGTTCACCATCACTGATATCCAAATGAATTTCGGTATTTGGATTATTCCCGGATTATTTCCATGAGAAGCATTGTGTTCACTTTCAATATTGTCAAATGAACTAGTATCGGTCGTCACCCAGTTTTGCCATCCATGTTGTCTACACCTGTAATACTGTCTTCCAGGATTTTTGGTTGATCTAGAAATACACACCAATGTTCTTTGTCCGCAATCTCTACATGTTACAGGTTGAAATCTTGTGTGTTCAATGTTGCTAAAACTTGATGATGCCATGAAATAACAGCCTAATAAAAAAAAATTTCATTACTTAGATTTTAAAAAAATTATAACATTCTATATAATTTATAGCATTCTACATAAAACATAGTAGCATAAAACATGAACTATATTCAAGTAGTCATAACACCAAAGAAGCATGTAACTTACGAAGTTCATTATAACCTCTTTATCCCAACTTATTGAAAAGTGAGCAGTTTCATTGAATGTCAATTGAAATAAATGCCAATATTCACTTTCCAACCAAGTTGGCTATTCGCAGATGGAGTTGGGAAGTTTTTTACCTCCAAATTAACAAAAGTAAACAGTTGCATATTCAAATGTAAATTATAATATATACTTGTTCAATTAAAATGTGAATACTCTTTTGTAATAAATCTATAGTTACAAAAATAATTAGAATGAGATTTGTTTTAAATTAGAACAGAAAATAATTTTAGAAACTATTTACTCTTTCAAGTAAAGAGGGGTATATGGGTATATTACTACAAGTGGAGTGTCCTGTTGATAATAATTAAAATAGGGGCATCCATAAAAATACCATAAAATAAGAGTGAAGTATTTGTCATTGAGAAAACTTAGAAAAGTTATATGCGCAATATAAGAGTGAACTCCAAAAAAAACATGCACCAACTTCTCATCTTGATATTATTCTCAATAAACTTAAGTTGCATGATCATGATCTAAACATCTATATATGTTTATTTTACATAAACCATTTGCAGAGGCATATTCTGCAAACATGACCAAATTTTATGACCTGACATTGTTTAGCATACTAGTGGTAATAAATTTTGGAAAATTAATTATAATAGTCTTGCAAAGATCTTGATTGAAGATCTAAAGAATCCAAATTGCAAAAATCTGATATACGTTTTCTGGTGATACATGTGCAAGCAATTGTAGCAAATTAACAAGGGTTATCAAGCAAAGATCAACTAATGATCCAGATTTCAAAGTACCTCGTTTCCATCGGTAGCCGGCTAGGGAAGAAGCTAGGGCTCTCTTCAGTTGAGAGGTAGGCGACGGCGAAGGAGGGAGACCCCGACGCAATGTTCTTAGGCGAGAGAGGGAGGTGCTGCGGGTTGACTTGCGGGCTGATCTGCGGCGTGAGAGGCGAGCGAACGAGCGAGGGAGATCTCCGCAGTAAACATAGTCAAGAGAGAGAGGTGCGGTAGGGAGATCGCAGCGAGAGAGATTTGGTTCGGCGAGAGAGGAGAGGCGAGCGCTAGGGCAGGGAGATCACAGCGAGAGAGATTTGGTTCGACGAGAGAGGAGAGGCGAGTGCTAGGGTATTTTCGAGAGAGTTGAGAGGTGAGATGCAGATGTGTTTTTTGTGCAGCTTGCTTCCTATCCCATTGACCGCATTTGACGTGGCGTCCAGCTGTCCTTCGCCGCACCAAACCGCATGCAAAACACCACAGGAGAGCTTTGTGTGTGTATATATATATATATATATAGTATGATGTGGACTTGTTGTGTGACTGTGGGGACTTAGGGTGCTTAGATTCAATATAAGCACCCTAGATTCAATCCAGAGGGTTTGCTGCGGAACAAACGTCGCGCGTGGGTGCATGCCTAGCGATCTAGGCATTTGGATTCCAATATTTTTCTTAAATGAAGATTTCTTTTAAAAAAATTAATATTATACCTCATGAGATATAAAATTTTTTATCTTACACACTATAATCTAAGAGGGAAGTTTGAACCCTAGAGGAAAAATTTTATTAACTTAAACCCACTATAACCCAACCCCTAAATCCTAAAATTTTAAATGCTAAATATATATAATATATCCCGGGAGCATCTGAAATTTTTTATCTTAAACACTATAACTCAAGAGAAAAGTTTGAACCCTAGAGGAAAAATCTTATTGGCTTAAACTAACTATAACCCAATCCTTAAATTCTAAAATCTTAAACCCTAAATACATATAATATACCCCGAATATATAAATAAAAAAAATAAAACAAAAACCTTCTGATTGAATTCAAGGCGTCTATATTGAATCTAGGCGCTTGGATTCAATCTAGATGCCCTGGGTCTGCATAGTCGTCCAACAACAAGTCTACATAATAGCAATTTCGTGTGTATGTATATATATATTGATCCTGCACACTCATGGGCGATTGAGTGTAAATTCGGGCACCCGGAAGCCCGTCCAGGCACCCCGATCAACTTCCTCCATGCTCCTTGGAGGCGCCTTCACTCTAGCGGCTTGTAGATCCAAAGTCAACTTTAGATTTGACTTTTTCAAATTTTCTTTGTGTGGGTGATGCTCTGATCATCTGGAGTTGTACTCACCCGAACCTAACCTCGACCTTTTCCTCGAGCAAATTTCCTTTTATCTTCTCATCCCTCGAATGCTCTGTTGCGTGTCCTTCTAGTTCGTTTGGTGTACTCTTCCATAGCTTTTTCATCCCTTAGATGCACCGAGCCTGTCAACTCGCTTCCTATGTCATCAATCTCTCTCGTCGTGTCTTCCGCTCGACTTCTTGTGTTTCTAAGTTCCTGCACACTTAGACACAAGATTTTAAAAGACACATGACTTAACTTAACTCAGTTAATCACATCAAACATGTAAGTATCCCGGGTAATTTTGATGTGGTCAACTAAGTTTAGTTAGGTTATGTTGTGTTTAATCCTTGTGTCTAAGTGTGTAGGAGCTTAGGAACATAAGAAGTCAAGCAAAAGACGCAGCTAGTGAGAAGTATGGCACGGGAAAGAAGCCGACGGGCTTATTGCATCCAAGGGACGAGGTGCCGCGGAAGAGTACACCGGTGGGTGAAAAGGATGTTCGCGATGTTCGAGGGATGATAAGCTGGAGAGGAAGCATGTTCGAGGAGAAGGATGGAAAATGGGTTCGGGTGAGCCCTATTCCGGATGACCAAAATCACCCAAGCAAGCGGAGCAGTGGAAGAGCCAAACAAATAAAAGATCAAAAAGGGGGAAGGAGACCGAAACATAAAGTAGTGGGGAAGTGGAGTGGGTCGCTAGGGTTTAGTTTTATAAAAGATCTATGGGCACTTCAAGGGTAGTTTTTACTTAAATAAATAGAGCAGGTCCCTGAAAAAGCCAAACAAATAAATGGGCCAGCTATGGTGAAATGTATCAACCTCAAGCCCAACTCAACATATTAACATATTAAATCACTCAATATATATATCGACAATTTACCAAAAGGTGTATGTAGGTTTTTGAATTTATCAAAAGACACATATTACTTTATTATTTACCAAAGGACGTACCTTTTTACATCCTCTTCCCAATTTACCCTATGATAAATTTGACTATTTTTTTTATTTTCTCTATTATTTCTCTCTTTTCTCTTTTCTCCTATGCATACAATATCTATTCTTTTTCCTCTCCTCTTTTTTCTTTCCTCTCTTTTGCACGTCGATTTTTCTAAAAATATTTTAACACCCCAAGAAGTCAAAATAAATAATGGATAGCATATTTTAACTCCTTCTAACCTCAGAAATCCACAGGAACTGAAATGAGTGCAATTAGAGCTCTCTAGGTCCATTAGTGGATTTTGACCAAAACTCACTGATTGACCTAGAGAGTTCCGATTACATCCATTTTAATTCCTATGGATTTCTGGGGTTGCAAGGAATTTAAATATGCTATCTATTATTTACTTTAGCTTCTCGAGGGTGGTAAAATATTTTTAGAAGAATTAGCATGTAAAAGAAAGGAAAGACAAAAGAGGAGAGGAAAGAGAATAGATGTTGCATGCATAGGAGGAAAGAGAAGAGAGAGAAATGATAGAGAAAATAAAAAGAAAAACAGTCAAATTTGTCACGAGGGTAGAATAGGAAAAGTAGTGTAAAAAAGGTGTGTCCTTTGGTAAATAACAAAGGAGCATGCGTCTTTTGGTAAATTTAAAAATCTACATACACCTTTTGATAAATTATTGTGTGTGTGTATATATATATATATATATATATATATATATATATATATATATATATATATATATATACAATGGTGATATCCTGCGGGACTCCATTTGCGCGCTTGTGCGCGACTGCAGAAAAGCAAAGTCGACGTGGCTTATTTTATTTCCTTCTTTTCCTTAGCCATTAGCAAAAATTTTCACAGAACGTCCCGCACAACTCTCTTCGGCAAGGAAAAACGACGAAGCTAGGGCACGCCGTCCTCGCTGCGAAGCTGTTCTCTCGGCCGTGAAGCTTCGCCGCGAAGCTGTTCTCTCGGCCGCAAATCTTCGTATCGAAGCTAGGGTAGCTAGGGTAGCCTGGCAACTCTCAAAGCGACGAAGCGAAGCTCTACATTCTCGAATCTTCCAGATCGAGCTCTCTTCGCCACACCAAAGGGACAAAGAGTTAGGGCACGCCGGCCTCGCCAACGCGGAGCTAGGGCACGAAGCTAGGGCGATCTCTGTCGGCAAACCTCCGACGCGAAGCTAGGGCACGAAGCTTCCAGATCGAGCTCATCACCGCCTCGCGCATACGAGGACACCTCTATGTAAGGCTAAATGATCTTTGTGGCCAGTTTGTTATCTCGAAAGCTTTATTTGTTTAAAAAATCTTCTAACTTGATGATAGATTGAGAAAGGTAGGTTGTTGTCACATATATCTTGTCTTGTTTTTTCTTAGAGTACCTTTGCCTTTTATTTGTTGCAGCTATAATAACCACTAGTATTTCCAAGAAAATCAACAACATGGATCTTTGTATATAATTACATTTTTCTAATGGCACTAGTATTTTTGTTGCGTATATTTTAACCATTAATAATTTGGTCACAATATACTGTTTTAATTTGATTAGGTAAAACATACAATACAATGGCCACATGTTAGAGATCTAATATTTATAGTTTATTTACATGAACAAATTATAACCTCTTTATTAATTTATTTTTACCTTCCAAAAATGAAGTGTTATAAATATGGTTCCTTAGTCAAATGAAGTGTTATGAATAAAATTTAGTTAATAATAGCGAAATGTTAAATTGAAAATTTATGTTTTGTCTATCGGTTGCATCAATATTATACCAATCAGTTATTTATGAAATTTCTCTACAATTGACATGTCTCATTTGGATTTCAATATTTTTTCTTTGATAACTTATATTCTTTTGGTTCTAGATTTTACAGGAAACTTGCAAAACTTCGACTATTTATATCCAATCCATGGTAATCATTTCATTTAAGTTCTAATATATTGTCTTTATAAGATTCTAAATGTTGTTTTAAATGTAGGGAAAAACATATGTTGTATTTGTTGGACGTGAACCGGGAATTTATGAAACATGGGCAGAAGCTTCTGATCATGTTATTCGCTTTAAGGGCGCTATACACAAATCTTTCAAAAGTAGAGAGGAGGCAAAAAAAAGCTTTTGAGGCATACGTAGATAAAAAATCTGCACCAACTTCCTTTGCACCAAGTCGAAATGAAATATCATGTGCAACTTCAAGTTCAAGTTCAAATTTAGAGAAAAAACTTTCAAAAACTGAAAAAATTATTAAGTTGAAAGATGCATTGAAAGAGCTAGAACATCAGTTGGATTCTCTTATGATCAGTGATGATAATGATGATGATTAGGCATGTTGTTTCAAGTCGTTGTATGAGTTGAATTTCAAACACTAATTTTATTTTGAGTAGTTGCAAGTGTTGTATCGAAATCAAAATGATACTTTAAGCTTAATTGGTTTCATGATGTGGTTTGTTGCTATGGTAGAGTTGCTATGCACCTTGAGAATTAATGATTTGCATCAAAATATTGTTAATGCTAATAGTTTTAGCGTACTGTATGTTTACTTGATGGTTAGAATCGTCTCTTGCAATTGGAAATGTTATATGAAAATATTATCTGGATTGCAATTGGAAATGTTATCTGGAAATAGTTTTAGCCATCGCAGCTTTTATTTACTCCAGATTGTGGCCTGGTATCATTCATATTAATGCAACTAATGACATGGTTTTCTTTACCATGGTATGTTCTCCTTCTTTACCATGGTTTTCAAAGAACTCGTACAAGAACCAGCCTTAGAGACCACTGGGCAGGGAGTTTGAACGAGAGTCAAGGAGCAATTTTAAGAAAAAATGAATTAGTTTAAATGGTCAAGGATTATGTGAACCGAAGAAAGTTATAATGTAACGCCCGAAAATTCTCAAAACTATATTAGAAATATTATATGATTTTTCTGGAAATTCTAGATATTTTTTCGGAATTTTAGAATAGCGGAAGTAGCAAAAATAAATATAAGCGTAAAACGACCTTCGCGGGAATTGAACCCATGACCTCTAGCCGAGCCGAGACTTAAGTGAATCTGGCTAGCCAGGAGCCCCAGCAGGGGTGTGCTGAAAGAAGAGGGAATCAATAATATTTATATTAGAGTTGAGCCGAAATACCCACTTAATATAAATAGAAAACTTGAGTGGGTTTGGTTTATTTTTCTTTGGTTCGGGAATTCTCCACCAAGACCTCACCCTAGCCACGCCGCAACCCTCCTTCTCTTCCTCTCTCGACGCCAACCACAAGAACAAGCAAGGGTTCCGTTCCAAGGGCACTTTCCGGCGATGACTTTGACACGAGGACGCTCCCCTCCGCGAGAAGAATGCTTAGACGCGAGAAGATCGTCGACAGGAACCTGGAATGAAGATCCTTAGGGAGTTTAGCAAATTAAGAACTTAGTTTCTTTTCTCAAGTACCTTTATGTACTTTTAGGCCTTAGAATGTTTAAACCATGGAAGATTTGTTTAAGTTGTTAGTAATTATGTTGGAATGCTAGTTAATAGATGTTAGAACTTATTTCAATTGATTTTAGAACTCTTATATGAGATTTTGGCACGAACTAGTGCTGAAATCAGGGGTTCTGATTCGAAATCAGAAACCAGATCGATCTACAGATCGATCAGAATTGGGTTGTGCCACTGGATCGGTCAGCTAACCGATCCAGTCGCGAACAGAGAGTTAGCGTAGAGTACAGAAGCTCACTGATCGGTCAGCCGACCGATCAGTGAGCCACTAGATCGGTCTACCGACCGATCAGTGTGCTACTGGATCGGTCGGTAGACCGATCCAGCCGCATATAGAAGCAATTGAGTTCAGATTGAAATGCTCCATGCCATGGATCGGTCAGCCGACCGATTCAGAGTTTTTCTCCGTGCCAGTATCAAGCTGGATCGATCACTGGATCGATCCGACAGGCCAATCGATCCATGGATCGATTGAAATGCCTGATTACAGCTAGTAAGACATCCGAGAGGCATAGATTATTTTCCCTAGCATGTGTACAACTCCTAGGTACACCTAGAATATTAAGTTCAGATTTTACAGTAATCAGTTTAGCAAAATTTTAATAAATCCAGATTTTCGCAATAGTAATTTAGCACAACATAATGTAGCGATCGGCCTCACAGCCTAGTCAGTAGAAGGCCGGTCGTTACATATAAGGGAGCCACTTTTTACAGAGGAATGACTGTAGGCTGTTAGCGCCGTGCAACAAAATTACACCACGGAGAAGTAGAAATCTTTGCCCTCTGAAATTGCAGATGAGATTGACTGGTTGACAGACCTTTAATTTTTCTTGTTTTTCCTTTTCGGTATATATCTCCTGGAATTGTTCTACGAGAAGTTTTCATCTTAGTTTTTGATAAAGCAACATCTTTGTTATTGTTTATGTGGATTAGTTGGATAGCTGCCATTCTAACTCATGATAAGTTCAAAAATTAGATGATTTGAACTGTAGAAATCAATCAGATCTTAAATGTCATTTATTTTCTAGAGTGAACATATTTTTATATATGTCACGTAACATATCCTTGCAACACACATTACATTACATAGAGAAAAACAAACATGGAAATTAAAGAATACGCCTAATTAATTATTATAAAGCTTTACGCTACTGCATTGCGTCGATTGTATTCTCATCGCATCATCCCATCTTGCTTTGTTGGTGGTCACGTCATTCCGACCATTCCACCTGCCTGCTGATTTCTTTCCATGTTAAGATGCCATCCTGCATCCATTAATTATATGTATCGATTAACTCAGCAATTAAACTAACTAACTTAATGGGTTGCTCATAATTAATAAATAATAAGGTTACCGATGGTCATGTCGAAGCCACGGGCCTTATGCCTGGAGCTCTCGGTATTCCTGGCACAAGGTGCAGGAATCACACCAGAAATGAACGCAGCAGTTGCAACACAGCGACTCCGGCAAATTGTACTGCACCCTCAGCTTTGATCAGTAAAAGCACGAGTGTATCCACTAGCACCCGGTCACTGCCGCAATCAGAATGTACAGTGCCCTGCTGGCTCCACATGCTGCACCAATCGTATTCATTTCATCATTGCTATCACCATTGCCATTCTAACTAGCCTACAGATTGTGACCTGCTTCAGAACCTCTGGATTTGGATCTACATCATTTGTTTTGAACCTGGACAAAGGCCTCTTATGAGCTGAGGAAGAGAATGAGAGAAAAATGATTATGTGATTCAGCATGTTCTGATTCTAATGATTTGCTAGACATGATGGTGCTAACTCGAATACCGCATCCCCAAATTGGATCAACCTTTCAAATGGACAAATAAGAAAATTAAGAACATAACATAATAAATTTTATAGTTCATCATAGAAATCAAGAAGCATTAAACCTGCTGAATGTCATTCCAAGAATTCACATTTTGCTTTTCTATGTTGTGTAATTGTGTGCATTGTTCATCCAAATCTTGTGAAAATAGGCTTGCTTGCTCAGATGACATCTGTATAATAAATTGATTAGCTCATAACCTACTAGAACAAAGCTTTAGATAGGAATAACTAAAATAGAATGATAAAAGAAAAGTTGCCACCTTATGCTAAACGCCAATTATAGCAAAATGAAGCAAATGAAAATCAGCACACTTGAAGAAACGGGGAAGACAGAGAAATGACAATCAGCATCCAGCAAAGACATCATAATCAAGCAAATGAAGCATAAAAGAAATTTGAATTACCTTAAGAGGTGGGCTGAGACATTCAAGGTAATAAGTTTGAGGACAACTATCACAACAAAGCAAATTGCCTCCTAGATCGCACATAGCGCATTCATAGTAATGCTACAAGAATACAGAGAAACAGGAAAAGAAGTGTGAAAATGATGAAAGCATTGTACAAGTATATAATGATTCTAATGACTTGGATGGCAGTGAGACGAGGCAAAAATAATTGAACCGTGTCCACTTGGATGGAAATAATAGGAGAGAAAAATGAATTTACCAACATCTTCAATTGACTTGGATGACTGTGAGGCGAGGGAAAAATTGGCAGCCTTTGGATCACCTCAAATGATAGTGAAGAAGCATAACAAAGCAACAGATATGCTTCGAGACATGGACAAAGCAGAGAACAACAAAAGTATGAGTTTGGAAGAGAAAATGAATCATACCTGCCAGCACAGCATTGCCATTGTTAATCAGTGACAAATTCAGCTGCTATAGATCTCAAAAACTTTTAATCAATGTAATTCATACCTGCCAGCACAGCAGTCTGCACAGCGCATTCTCTAAGTCCCTCAGGGTACAGATAGAGTTACCTTTTGCTATTAATCTACTAGTCTCAAAATAAATTTGCAAAGACTGACAACAATTGGAGCAATTTTTGATGAAATTTACATTGACAAATTTAAATAGCAACATCCAATTTCCATACAGAAATGCTTAAAGATAGAAATGCTTAAAGTGTTCACAATAGTCTAATCAAAGGTGAAAAGTATGACGCTTGTTTAAATAGATACAGAAATAAGAAATAAGTAAAGAGTTCAAAACAGCCCGCTCAAATGTTTCTATTTCTGCATCACCAACTGAAGCTTATTTCGGTTTCTGCATCAATCAATCAACAATTGATTATGCCAAATCTAAATAATGCCAAATATTTAATCCTTGTAAAAAACATCATGGACAAACCAATTGTACCAATTGTAGAATGATGCCTACCTGCTTTCTTATTTGCTAACGAATATTGTTAGAACCTACAATAATAAAGACAATTATTAATTTTAAAATCTCAATCAATCAACCACTAACTTTAAATTAAACTTTGATAGTACTTACCTGCTATAGATGCCAATTCTTCTTCATATGTGTCATCATCGCTGTTATGATGATTATCCAAAGTTGATCTGACAATCAACACCATGTCAAATATACATATTTAATAAAAGATTATTTGTAAATAAAATTATTATACAAATGGAGAATTAATCGACACATACCCTTGTTGTAAAATGGGACAATTGCGCTTGTCATGTGACACACCTCGATGCCCACATCCACGACATAACCGGGACTTTGAGGTTGATTTCTCCTTTGATGATTTCAATCTCTTCCCACATCCCTTTGTTCTTACTAAAGAAGGATCAATAATATTAGGGGACTCATCCATAGATTTCTTCCTTTGACCTCTATTGCCACATGTTTTACTAATATTCATCTCTTGAATTTTATTGTAAATACAATCTAATTGCTCATCCAAGAAGTTTGTCCCCTCATCTGTCAAAGATGCATCATCAATTAATACTGAAGCTTTATAAGATAACCTTGAGAGCCTTGACATCAAAACCCTATCTGGATCATCAATAAAATTTTGCACCCCCAAAGCATATATTGCTCCAACCTTTGCATCTCGTGTCCATCGTTTGAGTATATACTTATCAGGCAAATGAAACACCTGGTTGATACGAAAAAAAGCTAACATATGCCTGCATGGAATGCCATCAAACTCAAATTTCCTACAGCTACAGGATATGTTATCCCTCTGTTTGTCATGCGTAAGAACCCTTGGTTTGGAGGAAGAACAACTTTGAAAATTCATCACATGATAAACAACTGAGTCGACTCCTATAGATACTTGTTGCACATAATAACCATGACTCTCACTCATTTCACTTTGAAACTCCACCCATTTTTTTTTGTATACAACTTAACCATTTGAGATTCCATTGGCCAGTTTGTCTTAATCCTAGGATGCTCATTCATATCAATATGATCTGCAACTAATTCATTGTGTCTTTGGTGTCTCAGTGCCCTATTGAAACAAGTGATAAAGTCCATCAATGAGTTTTCATTTGAGACATATCTCTTGAAAAAAGCATGAGAGCCTTCAGATCTCTGACTACTTGACATTCCAGCACAAAATACATGACTAAAATAAGCTGGCACCCACTTATGTCGTAATTGATACATCAAAGATAACCAATCATTTTTCTCTAAATTAGCACACTTGATAACCTCTTCCCATGAATTCTCAAATTCATCAGGCGTTGTAGAATTTCTAATAACATTATTTATACTTTGATAGTAGTCACGAAAAGTCAAAGGATGCAATTTTTCTGGAAATTTGTTCAGTATGTGCCACAGACAATATCGGTGCACTGTTTGAAGGAAAACTTGGGCAATGACTTTTGTCATAGCAGGATCCTGATCAGTGATAATCACATTTGGTGCACCTTTAGGCATGACTTCTATGAACTTGTTAAACAACCACACAAAAGATTCAGTCTTCTCATCACTTATAAAGCCACAACCAAAAATAATTTTCTGGTGATGATGATTCACTCCTACAAATGGTGCAAAAATCAACCCATATTTGTTGGTGTTATATGTTGTATCAAATACAACCACATCACCGAATACACTATATGCTGTTCTTGATACATGATCATCCCAAAAACATCTACTGAATCTGCTATCTGAATCAGTCTGGTATTCAAAGAAAAAAGCTGGATTTTTCTCTTTCTCCGATGCAAATAGCTCGATTAGTGTTTCAGCATCGATACCTTTTTGTTCATCCCTTAGCTCTTTCTCAAAATTTCTAATATCTCTTTCTGTACATCCTACTTGCTCAGGCCCTCCATATTCTATCTCTAATAATCGCATTTGTTGGCAAGTTGGCACATTGGCTTCTGAAAACCGTTGAGTCAATGCTTTTTTTGCTGCTGAAACAGTACGATGTGAGCGTAGCAAATGCACCTTTGAAGGAGTCGATAGTGGATGATTATGACCTTCTGTGAAATTAGTGACAACCCATGCAGATCCAGTTTGTTTTTTGACAAGTGAAATCTTTGACTTACAACCAGTTCTAACTTCACCACGTGTTCTTTCCCCTGTCCGTTGATCACCCTTTGCTTGTTTATTCCGTTGATCATCCGTATGGCCTTCTTTAAAGCATACAAATGTTTTCCACACAACCTCATTTGTTATCTTATTTTTCTTACTACTATTTATCCTGGCAATAAATCCGGATTCGCGTGCATATTGGTTATAGAATAAAAAAGCCTCATATATTGATGAGAATTCCATCCCATATTTTGGCTTTCGATCATCTGCAACTTGAGGAATGTATAGCTGATCTTCACCATGATTTTCACCCATTGCTAAGAAATTTTAGATGTAGATGAAATGAAATTCTGCATATCATTATCAAATAGCCAGAAAAAACATTGTAAGAGTGATATAAAAAAAGCAGATGTGACTAGAAAAGCTCATGCATGCAACTAGAAAAGCAGATGTGACTTTTTATATAACGAATACAAATTGATGTAAGGACTCTTAGTAAAGAAAAAGAAATATTATAAAATTGCACATTTCCCCAATTATAAGTAGCTAAAAATCTCAATTGAATCGTTAACCAAAATCAGTTGTTAACCACCGGATTGCCCAAACTCATCTTGAATCTTACTATTAATTATCTGCCATGGTGATTAGCTGTCAAGTTGCTAAACAAAAACATAAATTTTAATATTAAGCTTTGAATCATTTCATTTAGGAATGGGTAAGAAAAATGGATCTTCTAAAGTCACATGAAAATAGAAACAGTGTGATCCTTTAGATACATGTCAAGAAAAATGAATTGCAAATAGAAATGAGGTATAGGAGTCTCACATAGAGGGGCGAAACTAGGGCTAGAAGTCGATAGAAAACCCTATATGCCTGGAGAGGAGACTACGGTGAGCAGGAACAATGAAGGAGAAACTTTGTTGCACAAGCCTCGCTACCCTAGCTTCGCTACGAAGCTTCCCCGTCGAGGGAAGAGGACACCACACAGGGAGGGAAAGCTTCGCTGTGAGACGATGCGGCGAGCGTCGGGGCGAGAATGTAGAGCTTCGCTTCGTCGCTTTGAGAGTTGCCAGGCTACCCTAGCTACCCTAGCTACCCTAGCTTCGCTACGAAGCTTTGCGGCCGAGAGAACAGCTTCACGGCGAAGCTTCGCGGCCGAGAGAACAGCTTCGCGGCGAGGACGGCGTGCCCTAGCTTCGTCGTTTTTCCTTGCCGAAGAGAGTTGTGCGGGACGTTCTGTGAAAATTTTTGCTAATGGCTAAGGAAAAGAAGGAAATAAAATAAGCCACGTCGACTTTGCTTTTCTGCAGTCGCGCACAAGCGCGCAAATGGGGTCCCGCAGGATATCACCATTGTATATATATATAATTATTATTATTTTATTAAAAATCTGTCCCCTTTACTAATTAACCTTGGTGAAGCCCAAAATGAATTTACATTAATGTCCTTTTTTTTATTCACATTGAAAATAATTCTAAGATTTATTAGTAATTTCCACAAACACATCAATCAGTGATCTAGAGTTCGAGACTCAGCTGTGGCACATTATTGAGAATTTTTCTCATTAATCAATTTGGGATCTAGAGTTTGAGACTCAGCTACAGCGTATTATTGAAATTTTTTCTCATTAATCAATTAGAAATCTAGAGTTTTGTTTAGTTTCACATCTTAGAATTGACAACACTACGAGCAAAGAAGTTTCTATAAATACCTTGGGTCGGCGATATTAGAAAGCATACTTTTCTTAGCTTTTTAGCTAAGATCAAGTATGATATTAAATTAATTTTTTTTATAAGGAAGAGTCTATTTGTTATCTTAGTATTGTATTATTGCATGAGTCCGATATGCCATTACCCAATTTATGGGCAGCCTTTGGGCTAATATTAAGTGTAGTATTTGTTCTTATTAGTTTAATGTCTGATATAAATAATTAAATTAATTTTTTATGAAGGAGAGTCTGTAACCCGCACGTGTTCATGTATTATATTACGCACACAACCAAGAGGTGGTGGAGCCACATATAGCTTTGGTGGGGCAATTGCCCCACCTTAGTTTTTTTATAAGTACTCCTAGAGGTATATAAAATTATAAAAATATTAGAATCTTGTGTCACTAAAAAAAATAAAAATAGGGACAATCCTAAAAAATTAAAACCATTTTTTATAGGCCAATTCTTCTTTCCTCAGATCTCACCCCACCTGATATAAGGGGTCTAGCTCACCAACACGTATGCAAGATCACTATATTTTATTAAAAATTTGCCCCCTTTACTAACTAATTTTGGTGAAACCCAAAATGAAATTACATTAATATTATTTTTTCTATTCACACCAAAAATAATTCTAAGGTTTATTAGTAATTTCCACAAACGCATTAATCAACGACATATTATTAGAAATTTTCTCATTAATCAATCAGAGATCTAAAGTTTGAAACTCAGCTGGTGTATTATTGAGAATTTTTCTTATTAATAAATTAAAAATCTAGAGTTTTCTTTAGTCTTACATCTTAGAATTGATAACATTGCGAGCAGAGAAACTTCTATAAATACCTTAGGCCTGTGAGCTTAGAAATCATACTTTTCTTGGCTTTTTGGCTAAGATCAAGTATGATATTAAATTAATTTTTTATAAGGGGGAGTCCATTATAGTAGTTTGCTAGTAGGATTCTTGAGTGTCACCCTAGCATTGCACTATTGCATGAGTCTGGCGTAGCCTTACCAAATTTATGGGCGATATTTTGGCTAAGATTAAATGTAATATTTGGTCTTATCAGTTTAATATTTGATATAAAATATAAAATTATTTTTTTATGAAGGAGAGTTCGTTACGTGCACGTGTTCGTGTATTATTTTGCACACGCAACTAGGGATGGAGCCACGTGTAGCTTTTGTGGGCCAGTTGCCTCACCTCAATTTTTTGTAAATACTCCTTGAGGTGTATAAAATTATAAAAATATTAGCGTGTTGCGTCTCTAAAAAAATAAAAAGTAGGGATAATATTAAAAAATTAAAACTATATTTTATAGAATAATTCTTCTTCCCTCATATATCTCCCTGTATTGTCCCACCTGATATAAGGCGCCTAACTCACGTAGCGCATGTGCATGATTACTAGTGTGTGTGTATATATATATATTATAATTTAATCTCTAAATTATTAAAATAAAGGCATAATCGGTTGATTAAAAAAATAAATAAGAAAATAAAAATAATAAAAAAGTTTGCCGTTGGCTCGTGTGTGTATATCTATATAAAAGTTTACTCTAGGCGCTCGTTCTATTTTTTTTTTAGTTCTCGATTATGATAACTAAATTATACATTTAGAGTTTAGGGATTGAGTTATAATATTAATCATAAAAAAATTTTAAAACAAAAAATTAGATGTTCATGGGGTTTGCGGTGTAAGAGGTGCGACATATCAAATCCCATATATATATATATAGAACCTATTATCCTGCACACACAGTACACATCTAATTTTTTTTTTGTTTAATTTTTTTTATACTTAATACTATAATCTAATCCCTAAATCCGAAAAGTAAAAATTTATTGGCTTAACTGAGAGCCTAAAAAAAATCAACAATAAAAAGAAACACCGTTTCACATGTGAGAGGGGTCTACGGTGGTCGCTCACTATAGGCACCCAAATAAAATCCGTGTGTGAGTGTAGACACACATGAGAAGACTATGCTGGGTGCCATAGCTGTAAGGTCCCACGCGCTCCAAAGGGTTAGTTTAGGAATTTAATTTCTGTAAAGATTAGTTTGAAAGGAAAATGGGATTAAAAAGGAAATGTGCGTTAAGTGAAATTGTAGTTGAGGTGAAGTTTTAATTAGGGTTAAGAAAGATTTTCTAGAAGTATTTAGTGGAACCTTAAATTAACACCTAATTTGAGTTTTACGGGCCAGAATTGGAGATGGGCCTATTAGTTAACTTGGGGCCCACATAAGGGAGGAAGTAGGGAGCCTTAGAAGGGGAGGAAACGAGAGGGAAGGAGGTAATATGCGTTGGATCTAAGGAGGGGCTGCGGCGTGCGGTTTCGGCGGTAGGGGAGTTCTCAACGGTGAGGAGAGGCAAGTATTTCTTTTCCCTTGTAGAGTTGTAGGCATGCGATTAGGGCTTCTTTTGGTAGACGGGTGCAAGGATTTGAATGCTGCTTGTTCGGTGTCGGAGATTTTGCTCGTTTTCCTTGAATTTTGCTCGTTTTCCCTGTTTTGTTTCGAGCTCAAGAAATGTTGAATTGGATTCTACGATTGCTTTGCTTTCTTGCGTGGTTTGAAACACGGAATAACCGGTTTCCTTTGGATTCTTGCACTGTCCCTCCTGAGGATTCTTCGGATGAGGCCTCGGTGGCTAAGAAGAGATGGGTCAACCGCTCGAACTCTGCCTGATGAGCCGGTAGATGTTGGGCACGTCACGATTGTCCGCAATACAGATCTAAGCCTAGAAGGCGTCTTTGAGATTCTCCAATGACGCATCTACAGCGGACGACATTACTCCAGCGAGATAGAAAAGGGGGGAGGAGATCGAAATGGAAAGTAGTGGGGAAGCGGAAGCTAGTGTTTAGTTTTATAAAAGATCTATTGCCACTCTATGGGTGTTTTAGGTAATGAAAATAATGATTAGGTAAGTTTTTGCATAAATAAATGAGGCATACTCCTGAAAAAGAAAAACAAATGTATCAACCTCAGATCCAACTCAACCCCCTATATATATATACTTTTTTAACATCACCAACTCAAGATATTTATAAAAATTTCTCTATTCGCAGTGTTACCAATTCTAAGATGTAAAACTAAAAAGAACTCTAAATTTCTAATTGATTAATAAGAAAAATTCTCAATAATACATCGCAGCTGAGCTTCGAACTCTAGATTATTAATTGATGCATTTGTGGAAATTATTAATAAACCTTAAAATTATTTTCGGTGTGAATAACAAAAAGGATATTAATGTACTTTCATTTTGGGTTTTACTAAAGTTAGTTAGTAAAGGGTATATATATATATATATATTGCTATGATGCAGACTCGTTGTTATACGACTATGTGGACCTAGAGTGCCTAGATTTAATATAGACACCTTGGATTTAATACAGACGCCCTAGATTCAACCCAGGGTGCTTGCTGTGGAACACTATAACCTAAGAGGGAAGTTTGAATCTTAGAGAGAAAATTTTATTGGTTTAAACTCACTATAACCCAACCCCTAAATTCTAAAATCTTTAACCCTAAATATATATAATATATCCAAAAAAATAAACAAAAACAAAACAAAAACCTTCTAATTGAATCCAAGGTGCTGATATTAAATCCAGAGGCTTGGATTCAATCTAGGCACCCTGGGTCCGTATAGTCGTGCAACATAGCAATTTCGTGTGTGTGTGTAGGTTTGATATCTTGTACACCCTTATCTTGCATACTCATGGGTGATTGAGCGTAAATCTGAGTGCTTGGAAGCCCGTCTAAACACCCCGATCAGCAAAAGTGGATCAGGATGCCTAGAGTTGCACTCAGTTACCCATTAGTGTGTAGGGTAAGGGTATGTAATGTGCGTAGATTATATACATTTTTATGCATGTTTTGATGCACATCTACTTGTATTTCATAAGCATAATTTATGTTTATTGCACTCTATTTCATTATAATGTCATATTTCTACTCCTTTTGTTCGGAGATATGCTCTTTGCATTTTTTGGTTGACAGGACGCGATTTGAAGCTAAAATGGTGCTTGTAGACGACTCAGAGAAAAAACGAAGAAAAAAGGGGCCGGCTGTCTGGAATCCACACGGCCGTGCCACCTTCCAGAAGAGGAGAAGGCTCATGTTGTGTGAACTCATACGGTCATGCCACAAAGTAGGCCTCGACCGTGTGGATTTCACACCGCTGAGTGGACATCCAAGAGAAGGAGCAAACTTTAGCTGTGTGGATCCACATGGCCGTGTGGATTTTACAGAGCTGGAGTCGATCGTGGTTGTGTAAGTCCGCATGGCCGTTCTGCCAGACCAGATGTCACGCCCCGGAGGAGTCTCTGTCCGAAGAAATTTCGGCAGCATCTCCCCTGTACGGCGGACAATCTGAAACTTCTCTACAAGCACTATATACCTCAGCCACATGCGGCTGGAATAATATCAATAAAAGAAAACAAACACCACGCAGTTAATATCAATATCGGATCATAATATTAAAATAAAGCGACCACCCCAAGACAACCAAAACAAACTGGCTAGCCTAGACTTACACAACCAATAACATAAATCAAAATACCACATAACAACATCAACACTCAAAATAAAAAAGCTAAAATAAAAGCAAACAAATCATCGTGAAATCGATAAGTCTTACGATGTGACGTGGGGACCACAGACAGATGCTCCAAGCGACACCATAAATAACCCCGCACCAAAAAGATAGTGTCAGCGGGTGAGTTCAACAACTCAATGAATACCAACGGATGGAGTAGTAAGATATATCTAACAAGAATAAACATGGAATATGCCTTAATCATATATAGGAATATCGCAACGAAAGGTAATCGAGGAAGTTGTACTCACCGAGAACTCCTATCCGGACAAAAGGTCGTCAGAAGAAAGTGTCAATAATCCAGATGCAGTCAAAGGTATGCAACAAACGTCGAAGAACGAAACGCAAGAAACATCCGATAATATAAATACATCAATGTATATCATGCTAATGATGCGTCTGGTCACCCCGACGCCGATACCATCTCACTACAAACGGGCGCCAGTGGGTAGAGACATGACAAGCACTCTGCCATCGTCTTTGCTCGATGAGTGGACCGAGTGGACGGGACTTTGCGGAGTACTCCTCATCCGTGACCCCAAATCAGTAAATGGGGCTCGATGCTCTCGACTCCCGGTGATGACGGGAGGTATCTCTACTGCACAGAAGTCACGACCCGAGCAACAGAGTCATCACGTCAATACTCTGCTGCTACACTAAATGCCACACGTAGACGAGCACGGCCAGTACGGTATGGGTCACGGTCGCAATCAACAGAAGCCAAGCAGGAACACCGCCATGCTCGATATACTACTAATCCATGAGTGGTGGTGTGTGCGATATGTAACTAGCGATGTGCTCAACTATAGTGGAGCCGAGTAAATCTGATGTGACGTCACGTGATGCATGACACTAAGCTAGAGATGTATCAGCGTAAACCGTATATACGTATAATATGGGTACCAAGATACGTGAGTCAAATCACGAATCTAGGGTATACAGATGTTTGGAGTATATCGAAGCCTAAGTTTTAAACATTCATTATGAATAAAGAATCACATTTGGTTAATCTACATTTGTTTGTATTTGTTCATTTAATTTATATTGTAGATAACATAGAGATGTGGTGTCACATACGTAAGATGATGTTATCGACTTATAAATTATAAAATCGACCACCGAATGGAAAGGAACAAACCATTAGAAGGTCGTAGTGTAATTAGGTATTAGTTTATCTTGACTATATAATTACACTAGTACACTCGAGTGTATTGAGTAGGACATTTGAGGTCGTTCCTTTTATATCGACTTTATAAAGGAACAAGACCTCGATTATTATGGAAGTGTGTGCTCTTAATCCTAATATAATAACAACACATATGTTTGATATTTATTTCTTTAATTTATCAATGGGTGAGATTTAGTTCGATGAATCAATAAACCCGATAAATTGGGAAATGGTATCACTCATAGTGTGTGTTGTTGATTATAGAAGGAAACGTGTCCTAGTGATACTAGGTTGATAATGTCCTCGAGGAGCTCATAAAGATTGTCGTGTTAAACCTCGCAGTGGACTTAGTCAGACGTGATAATAAGGTTGAGTGGTACTACTCTTGGACTTAGATATTAATTAAATGAGTTGTCAAGTAACTCACTTAATTAGTGGACATTCGATATCTTAAACACAGGAGACTAATACACTCATAATAAGAAGGAGCCCAAAATGTAATTTGGGATTGGTGCGAGTAGTTCGATGATAGTTCTCTAGTGGAATGAATTATCATTGATAAAATTAAGTTGTGTGTTCATGGGATTAATTTTATCGGAGACCAAAACCAATTCCTCCTCTCGGTCCCTATCGTAGCCTCTTATTTATAAGTCTATATCCCACGTATCACCTTCTATACCCACTAAGGGGCGCTGAGCTAGCTTGGGAACCAAGCTAAGAGTAGCTAAGCTGAGTTTAAGGTGGCGGACCTAGCAACCCAAGCTAGTAGGGCCGACCATAATTAAATAAAAAAGAAATTTAATTTTAGATTTTATTATTATGTGGAAGATATAATTTAAAGAGAATTAAAATTAAAATATCTCTCTTGTAAAAGATTTACAAAAGATTAAAGAAAGAGATTAGATCTCTTTCCTTATTTGTAGATTGGAGAGTTTTTTATTTTCTCTTTAAAATTATTCACATGTTAATAAAATTAAAATTATAGATATTTCCTTTTATTAACCATGAAGAGATTTTTAAAGAGAAATTTTATTTTTTAAAATTTCCGGAAACAAATAAGGAAAGTTTTAATTGTTGATTAAAACTTGTCCAATTTGCTTCCTCTTGATGTGGCCGGCCATTAGAGTTTATTTGGGAAATTTTATTTTATTTTTCTCAAATAAATCATGTCAAGGAAATTTTATTGTAATTAAATTTCCTAATTTGTCTTGGCCAAGGAATATAAAAGAAGGGGTGAGGGTGCCTTCACAAGACACAACCTCTATTGTTTTCTCTCCCTTTCTCCTTGGTGTTGTGGCCGGCCATTACCCTCTCCCTCTCTTCCTCTTGTGGTGGCCGAATACTTCATCTCTCTTGGAGTTCTTGTGGTGGCCGGATACTACTTGGAGAAGAAGAAGAAGAAGGAGAGAAAGCTAGCATCTCTTGGAGCTTGGTTAGTATTTTGATTTTCTTCTTTGGTAAAGTTCTTCCTTTGTGGCCGAACCTTGCTTGGAGGAGAAGAAGGTGGTTGGTGGTTTCTCATCTTGGTAGATCGTTGCCCACACAACGTCCGAGGTTAGAAGAGGAATACGGTAGAAGATCAAGAGGTTTTCTACAAGGTATAACTAGTAATTTCTATTTCCGCATCATGCTAGTTATTTATGGAAATAATACCAAATACAAGAGGCTTACGTTCTAGTATTTCGAATATGTTTTTTCGAAGTTGTGTTCTTTTGTTTCTTTCTTTTCCTTGTGATTTGATTGTTCTCTTTGGTTAACCTAAAGTTATTTTAGGAAATTAAATATTAGCTTTCTATTAAAGGTTTTGTCTAGTCGGTGGTGGTTGCTCCCATATCCAAGAAGGCCATGTGCCTCGCCACGTCAAGACTGGGAACCTTATGGAAATTAATATTTAATGGAATTAATAACTTAAGGAGACTTAGGTCAAACGTGTTAAGTTCCGCGAGATCCAAGTCGAAACCTAAAGAACAAATAGATTAAGTTTTGGATCAAACGTGTTAAGTTCAGGAGATCCAAAATTTAATTTAAAAGAACACATGGTAGCTAGGAAAGGTTCGAGATCTTGTCTGATGCGATGAACCCTATAGGCTTCGGATGCAACCAATTGATTATCGAGCTAGGGTTTTTTGCTGTGTATTTGGTATTTAGTTTAATTACATGTATACATATGCGTTAAGTAGTTAATAGGATGTGTTCTTTAGTAGCCATTGCTAACCTATGATTAGTTAACTTTGTAGTTAATGTAGTGATCGACTCGACGGCTGTCGGGCAATTTATATGTGTGCACGTTGTATTGTAAACAACGGAGGAGTTAGTTAGTTTTATAGGATTTTATTTTTGAATACATGTACATTCCTTTTATGGAATATAGGATCAAAATGTAAAATTCTATTTATGTCATGGATCGAATCTTGCAAAGCGTGGAACCTTCTAAGGACCCGGAGGCGCAGTGGAACTCGAGCAAGATGGATCGGACAGTTGACCCGATGGCGGTGGCCAAATATGGCGGCGGCGACTTGGATGACAACACGGAGGACGATTAAAGATAAAAGCCATAATAGTTGAAAATTAGATTTTCTATTTATTGCTTTTATATTGTCCATGTGAATGTTAGTTTACAAGTTTAGTAGGCTAGCGTAGTTAAAATTCCTCGTTTATAAATAACTAAGTGGGAGAGGATTTTAAGTAAATCCCAGTCTCCATTCTTGGTTTGTAAGTGATGCAAACAAGCTTCGCGTTGGCTCTGAGTGCCTTCCTCCATAACGGATGAGCTTGTTTGCGGATCACTAGAACGGACTTCCATTTTGGATGACTATAGGAAGTTAATTAAGAACGTGTGATCTTCCAACGGAAGGGCATAATCTTATTAATGGACTTAGTGTCAAGTAATGGTGTACACTTAGACACATCTAATAGTATCCTCCTATCTGAGTCACTGCTTATTTGTGTGACCGAATAATACTAACTATTAATTTTATTTGTCACAAAAGTTAGGTTGACAAGATAATAAAATTAATGGGTTAAAACCTCCTTTTACAAATGTTGAATTTGTATACGTCCACACTAACGTGGCATATAAAATTCACGGTGTTTTAAGGTGTTGGTTAATTTAAAATAGTATTGTTTGAGGAATCAATATTATTCTAAATTTGAGTTCGACCAAAAGTTATTTGTGATTCTTAGGATGACTTTCAATCCACTGTTATAAAGACAAAATAGACTTCTTGGACCAAATTACATAGATTGGAAAAGAAACACGGATATTGTTCTTCACTGAAAGCTATAAATTTATCTTGGTGAGCATTGCTCATGCTGCTTGGTGAATCTACAAGAGGAGATTGAATATCATAGAAATGGGTAAGCGGATGAGATGGGGCGGTGTTACATTTTGGCTTCAATGTCAAATGTATTGCAACATCGGCGTATAAAGATTTACCAACAGCTTATGATATTATGAACAATCTCGAGGAACTCTTTGGTCATCCTAGGCAAGAAGCTATGAGAAAGATAATGGGACCACCGTGCGAGAGGGTACTCTGTGAGGATCATATCTAAACATGATGGCTTATCCGAACGAAATATAGATCCTTGGAGGAGAAATTGATGGGAAACCCAGATATGATCCTCCAAACCCTACCTAGAAGTTTTGAGCGATTCTGCCGAACTATAATATGAATAAAAAGTTTATTAAGATTGGGAATATTTTGAAAAAATAAAAGTGAGTGGAGGAATTCTATGCTGAAAATGGTTCTACTTCTAAACCGAAAGGTAAGAAGAAGAAGAAACAATCAGTAAAGAAAGTGAATAAATCTCAGTGTTTAAAGTCTGGAATGAGAAGATAGAAAGGAGTGCTTCATCTATGACGGGCGGAGGGACATTGGGCGGGAACTCTCGTAAGAACCAAAACAAAGGTATATCTCATACTCTAGTTGTTGAAACATGTTTAGCGGTGTTATCTACCCTGGTGTGTGAATCTGAGAGAGACCTCATGTCTGCGATTCCTAGGGGTTCAGGAAACAGCGTATCTCGAAGAATTCTTGTCATCTTCGTGGCGTGATCTACTAAGGTGGCGGTTATTGCGATGGGAGGCGTCTATTTATCTTTTAGTAGAAATAGAAATTTGATTTTAAGAAATTGTCTTTATGTAGTTTTAGAAAAATTTAATTTCAGTTCTAAACTATTTTTAGATGGATATTCAGGTTCTTTCAGTAATGATGTAGTTATTAAAAGAAATAAAGTGATTATACGTTCGTGCATTAGTTGGCAATTTGTATATTTTAAATCAAATTCTTCCAAATGAAACATGAAATTTATAATTCATCTTACAATTCTAATAAGAGAAAAGAACCTTCAGAGAATGAAGCGTATCTTTGGCATCTAAGGCTTGGTCGTATTAACTTAAGTAGGATTCAGAGGCTTATAGCGATGGACTTTTAAGTTCATTAGAGTTGGAAAATTTTCCAACTTGTGAATCTTCTTAGAAGGTAAAATGACCAAGAGGCCTTTAAGGCAAAGGGGTATAGAGCCGAAGAAGTGTTAGAGTTGGTTCACTCGATTTGTGTGGTCCTATGTACGTCCAGGCAAGAGGAGGTTTGAATATTTTGTCTCTTTCATGGACGATTATTCAAGATATGGATACATTTACCTAATGCGCAGTCAGAGTGCTTTGATAAGTTGAAAGAATACTGAGGCCGATGTGGAGAAGCGACTAGGTAAAGTATCGAGACACTCTGATCAGATCGTGGTGGCGAATACCTCTTAGGAGAGTTTAGGAATTACTTATCGGGTGGGGTTGATCGATTATGCACTGGAACACCTGACGAGAATGGTGTAGCGAGCGAAGGAATAGGACTCTTATGGAGATGGTTAGATCGATGATGAGTTATTCGAATTACCAAATTCGTTTTGGGGATATGCTCAAGCAAGATTATCGTTACGAACTTAGTACCTTAAATCGGTTCTTCTACTCCAGAATTGTGGAATGGGGAAAAACCGGTCTAAGACATATTCGGATATGGGGTAGTCCGACACGTGTCTTGAAACGAGATCTTGATAAGTTAGAATCTCGTGCAGAGAAGTTCGCGTGTTTGTAGGATATCCCAGAGGAGCGAAAGGTGGTTTATTTTATAGTCACAAAGACCAGAAGGTCATTGTTAGCCCGATGCCGAGTTTTAGAAGACTATATAATGGATCACAAGCCGAGTAGTAAAGTTGTTTTAGAAGAACTTAGAGGAGGGCATACTTGACTGCGGTACCAGCGATGAGATGAAGTACCAGAGAGCTAACACGTGTCACACATGATACCTGACCACAGACGGATCCGTCGTAGTGGGAGGGTTGTATGGACTGAAAGATTCATGTTTTTGGGAGAGTCTTGGACTTGATCCGGGTAAACATGAACGATCCCGATCGTATAATGAAGCACTCCAAGATATAGATCACGGCGTCTTGGCGGCAAAAGATTACGAAATAGAGTCCATGTACTCTAATAAGGTGCAGGAGCTTGTAGAACCACGATGGTGTAAAAGCGTTGGATGCAGTGGATCTAAAAGGAAAGAGGACGAGACGGAAGGTAGAAACCTTCAAAGCTAGGCTTGTTGCGAAAGGTACACTCGAAAGAGAATCGATTATGAAACCTTTTCACGTGGTATAATGCTTAAGTCTATCAGGATACTCTTATCCATTCTTCTTTTCGTATGGATTATGAGATTTGGCGAATGGATGTCAAGACAGCTTTCCTTAATGGAAGTCTTGAAGAGAACATCCATATGAAGCAACCGGAAGGATTTATTGAAAGGCGAAGAGCATCTAGTATCAAGCTCAATCGGTCCATTTATGGACTAAAGCAACTTCTGGAGCTGGAATCTCGGTTTAATGAAGTAATCCAGTCGTATGGATTTATTCAAAGTCCGGATGAGTCTTGTGTATATAAAAAGTGTGGAAGCGTGGTGGTATTTCTTGTACTATCGTAGATGATATTTTGTTAATTGCAACAATGATTCGGTATTATCGAGGCGTAAGGGTATGGTTGTCCAAACAATTTGATATGAAGGACTTGGGAGAATGTGCACGCATTCTTGGGATCAAGTTATAAGGGATCGCAAGAAAAGAATGTTGTTATCCCAAGCTTCGTATATAGATACAATCCTTGCTCGTTTTAGCATACAGAGACTCGAAAGGTTTCTTACCTTTTAGACATGGATTAGCTCTATCTAAAGAGATGTCTCAAAGACATCAAAAGAGATAGAGGACATGAAAGCGATTCCTTATGCTTGGTGTAGGAAGCCTAATGTAATCTATCATGTACGAGACGATATCTTTTCGTAGTGATGAGTAATACAGTAACCTGGACAGGACATTGGGCAGTGAAAGCATATATTAAAGTACACGAGAAGGACTAGGATTATATGCTAGTTTACGCGGATGATTTGCTCCTGTGGTTACGGTTGATTTTCAATCGATAGGGACAATAGTAAGTCTACATCAGGCTATGTGTTTACTTTAGGAGGTGGAGCCATTTTGGAGGTGTTAAGCAATCGTTTGGACTCAACATTGGAAGGAATATGTAGCGACCTCGGAGGCGACTAAAGCGGTATGGCTCGGGAACTTTCTAATGGACTTAGATGTGATTCTGGTTTGCCCAAGATCATCACAATTTATTGTGATAATAGCGGTGCAGTTGAACTCGAAGGAACCACGAGCTCGTAAGGCGAGTAAACATATACGTAAGTACCACGATACGAGATATCGTGAGCGAGGAGAAGTGTCGTCATCGCATGCATCGCGGATAACTGTGGATCCTTTCACTAAGGCCCGAAAGCTTTCGATCGTGGAGGAATGGGAATCGGATGTATGGTAGAAGATATGGCGACTTAGTCGTTAGTATAAGTGGGAGATTGTTGGAGTGTATCTTAGCCTAAGTTTTGTAAACATTCATTATGAATAAAGAATCACATTTGGTCTAATTATCTACATTTGTTTTGTAGTTGTTCATTTAATTTATATTGTAGATAACATAGTATGTGGTGTCACATGAGAAGATGATGTTATCGATTGCCTTATAAATTATAAGCGTCACGACGCGAATGGAAAGGAACAACCATTAGAAGGTCGTAGTGTAATTAGGTATTAGTTTATCTTGACTATATAATTACACTAGTACACTCGAGTGTATTGAGTAGGACTATTTGAGGTCGTTCCTTTTATATTGACTTTATAAAGAACAAAGACCTCGATTATTATGGAAGTGTGCTCTTAATCCTAATATAATAACAACACGTATGTTTGATATTTATTTCTTTAATTTATCAATGGGTGAGATTTAGTTCGATGAATCAATAAACCCGATAAATTGGGAAATGGTATCACTCATAGTGTGTGTTGTTGATTATAGAAGGAAACTATGTCTAGTGATACTAGGTTGATAATGTCCTCGAGAGGAGCTCGTAAAGATTGTCATGTTAAAACCTGCGGT
This sequence comes from Zingiber officinale, assembly GCF_018446385.1. NCBI lineage: Eukaryota > Viridiplantae > Streptophyta > Magnoliopsida > Zingiberales > Zingiberaceae > Zingiber > Zingiber officinale. Next base: position 18,540,851 of record NC_055993.1, on the reverse strand, counting down.
GGACTTAGTCCGACGTGATAATAAGGTTGAGTGGTACTACTCTTGGACTTAGATATTAATTAAATGAGTTGTCAGTCTCACTTAATTAGTGGACATTCGATATCTTAACACAGGGAGACTAACACTCATAATAAGAAGGGCCCAAAATGTAATTTGGGATTGATGCGGTAGTTCATGATAGTTCTCTAGTGGAATGAATTATCATTGATAAAATTAAGTTGTGTGTTCGGTGAACATGGGATACTTAATTTTATCGGAGACAAACCAATTCCTCCTCTCGGTCCTATCGTAGCCTCTTATTTATAAGTCTTACACATCTTGCCCTTCTATCCACTACCATCCATAAGGGGGAGGCTAGCTTGGGAACCTAAGTGGCTAGGCTAGCTGGGTTTAAGGTGGCCAGGCTAGCTTGAGACCCAAGCTAGTAGGATGACCATAATTAAATAAAAAGAAATTTAATTTTAGATTTTATTATTATGTGGAAGAAATATTTTAAAGAGAATTAAAATTAAAATATCTCTCTTGTAAAGATTTACAAAGATTAAAGAAAGATATTAGATCTCTTTCCTTATTTGTAGATTGGAGAGTTTTTATTTTCTCTTTAAAATTATTCACATGTTAATAAAATTAAAATTATAGATATTTCCTTTTATTAACCATGAAGAGATTTTTAAAGAGAAATTTTATTTTTAAAATTTACGGAAACAAATAAGGAAAGTTTTAATTGTTGATTAAAACTTGTCCAATTTCTTCCTCTTGATGTGGCCAGCCATTAGAGTTTATTTGGGAAATTTTATTTTATTTTCTCAAATAAATCATGTCGAAATTAAAGAAATTTTATTGTAATTAAATTTCCTAATTTCCTAGGCCAGGAATATAAAAGAAGGGTGAGGGTGCCTTATGAAAAACAACCTCTATTGTTTTCTCTCCCTTTCTCCTTGGTGTTGTGGTCGGCCATTACCCTCTCCTCTCTTCCTCTTGTGGTGGCGAATACTTCATCTCTCTTGGAGTTCTTGTGGTGGCCGGATACTACTTGGAGAAGAAGAAGAAGAAGGAGAGAAAGCTAGCATCTCTTGGAGCTTGGTTAGTATTTTGATTTTCTTCTTTGGTAAAGTTCTTCCTTTGTGGCCGAACCTTGCTTGGAGAAGAAGAAGGTGGTTGGTGGTTTCTCATCTTGGTAGATCGTTGCCCACACAACGTCCGAGGTTAGAAGAGGAATACGGTAGAAAATCAAGAGGTTTTTGTACAAGGTATAACTAGTAATTTCTATTTCCGCATCATGCTAGTTATTTATGGAAATAATACCAAATACAAGAGGCTTACGTTCTAGTATTTCGAATATGTTTTTTCGAAGTTGAGTTCTTTTGTTTCTTTCTTTTCCTTGTGATTTGATTGTTCTCTTTGGTTAACCTAAAGTTATTTTAGGAAATTAAATATTAGCTTTCTATTAAAGGTTTTGTCTAGTCGGTGGTGGTTGCTCCCATATCCAAGAAGGCCATGTGCCTCGCCACGTCAGTACTGGGAACCTTTTATGGAAATTAATATTTAATGGAATTAATAACTTAAGGAGACTTGGGTCGAACGTGTTAAGTTCCGCAGGAGATCCAAGTCAAAACCTAAAAGAACAAATAGATTAAGTTTTGGATCAAACGTGTTAAGTTCCGCAGGAGATCCAAAATTTAATTTAAAAGAACACATGGTAGCTAGGAAAAGGTTCAGATCTTTGTACAAAATTTTTGTACAGTGGAACCTATAGGCTTTCCGAGTAGCAACCAACATACAGATCCTCTATGGTATAACAACCTAGATCCTAAACAAATCCTCCTTCCATAACATATGTACCAACAGTATACATAGATCAAAGAATCAGAGTCTAGGTACACGAATCATATATGATATACAAATAGAGGTACACAAGCCAGGTATGGTATAAAAACCTAGGTATCAGATAATCTAGATACACCTGCCAGAAATAAAATCCAGAACCTAGTCCTAACCTCAGTAGAGCATGGTATGTCACTTACTCTAGGAACTAAGGTACTCATGGTAATAAAGTACTCATGGCAATAAGATACTCATGGTAACAAATCACGAGATAAAAGCACGGATACATAACAAGCGACAAACCTAACATGCTATGGATATCAAACAGTGACATACCAAAGACAAACATGTTCATTGCTTGCAGCTATAAAGTACTATGCATATCCAAATGACGATATCATAAAAGATAAGTCAAGATGTACCCGCCTCCGATATAGATCGAATCGAACCAATCCGATGTCGAGACGGCCAATCTCGAATCACAGTCCTGTAACAATATGATTTACGGATTTAGCTAATTACATATAAATTAATTAGCTAAATCATATCCCCAAGAAATTAACCTAAATCCAAATCCAATTATATATGTATCAATTCATACCTAAAACAACATGTATCAAGAGCGTGCCAACTAAATCCATAAACTAAACCCTTACCTTACTGCTGCTGGACCAAGATGCTGCTTGAAAACAAAACTTACTGCTAGCAAAGATAAATTGCTGCTGTAAATCAAAAGATTGCTGCCCAAACAAACACATGTACCCAAGTTAACAATTCTTGCTAACACTTCTCATTTACCACAAAGATTAATTCCTACACTATACCTCAACCACAGTCACTGTGGCTCTATAGCAAGGATCGTTGCTGCTGAAGTTTTTACAGCTTTGCTGCTAAAATCCACCCCACAGATTCTGTCCAGAACAGGATCAAGAAGAAATCAATCTGGAAGATTATTGATCAAGTCAAGAACAGAGATCAACATTGAAGATCACGGATCAAACAATGCCTATTTACAGAATACAATGCCTCACCTTCAAGATCACAATTAGGCACGGTTAAATTCTTGTCGATGAACAAAAAGAAGGATCGGACACTACGCTAGGGCACAACGATGGAGAGCATCAGGGGAGGAGAAGGATCGGCCCTGTCGTCGGATCGTGCTCTAGACGTTGCAAGATCTGGGAAGCTAGCTCCTCGCCTCTGTGCTCTGGACCCCAATCTGCGTCGGCGATCGGGTGATCGCAGTGAGGCGAGGTTGCGAGGAGACGTGATGCGGCGTCTGCAGCCCGGAGACGAAAGATGTCGGCTAGATCTGAACTCACTCCAACCACGCCGGAGCAGAAACTAGGGCTCGGCAGAATCGGCCGACAAGGAAGAAATCGGAGAATGGAGACCGGAGACTCGACAATCTTCCCTCCTTCTCGCTCCAAGACTGATCTGTGCCGGCGACGACGCCAAGAAGATGAAGAGAAAATCGCCGGTCGCCAAGAGAGGGAACGCGAGGAAGAGTCGGGGAGGAAGAGATGAATCGAGTTCGTGATCGGCGTTTGGGGAAAATAAAAAGAAAAGGGGAAATGTTTATATAAATAAACATTTCCTCACTTAAATGGGTAGTCTAAACAGGCTTTCCCGGGGCCCCATTTTCATCCCCGTAAACTCGCCCATACGAGCTCCGAAAAATTTCTGAAAAATTTCTAAAATTCCAGAAAATTCTCTTATCTTTATTCGCCATTTTTTTTCAGTATTTTACACCAGAGCCCTGGCAGACTGTGGCCGTGTGGAATTCACAAGGAAATAGGACTGTGCTGAACCTGGGCAGACTGCACATATATTTTGGATAGCCATAACTTTGCGCTTAGTTGGAGTTACAGGCTATTTTTTATACCAAAACATAGTTAATTTCAAGATCTACAATTTTTCTTCAAGTTTAATAGAGAGAAAATAGGGTCTAGCCATGCTAAAAGGCACAACTGTGCCTCCAAACTACGATTTCATTAGGACCTCTGCCCAGACAATATACTAAACTTTGAACCACCATAACTTTTGGCTTGGTTGGAGTCAAAATTTGATCTAAATATTAGATTGTAGATAATTTCATGGGATACAACTTTACTTTAGGGTGAATTATGAGAAAATCATGTTTAAGGGGTGAAAAACTTGATTTATCGGAGTCCTTTAATCCTAATTTTCTTGGATAATTTGGAGGAGGTATAAAAGGGTCAAAAACTTCATTCTTTGACTCATCTTTGGCTTGGGGCTCACTCTCATTCCTTGGGGAAGGGTTCTCTCCCTTGGGGGAACCCTATAATCTTCATCTTCACTGATCCGTCCACCTTTGGAGCAAGGGAACACCTCCAAAGACACTGGGCTTCAAGGATAAACACTCTCCTATCTCTATTTCTATGTATTGAGTTGTAGTTTGTTATTTTCATTGTGTTTTGATTGTTTCCTCTTGTGATGGAATAGATCCTCTGATTTTTAGGATATAGGGAGTATTTGTGATACGATGTTGATGTATGAACTATGTACTTACATGTTTTCCTATTTAATGAAGTGTTTATGACTTGTTCTTATGTGTTGTGCACTATATGTGTTTGAAGAAATGGGTGTGAGGTCAATATATTTAGATATAGAGTTTTGATCACCATATAGAGGAAGGGCCTTGAATGGTAAGATTATGAGACTTTGTGACATAAGGTATCTCTTACTTTTTATGGTGTTTCCTTGAAATGGGGATCGATTCTCTACTGGGGAGGTTAATTAGAGTTTTAGGAGTTTTCCTAAATTAATGTTAGGAAGTAACTTATGTAATCTAACGATTATATGATTGGGGGGGGCCCTGTGACAGAGGGTATCCTTTTAATTGGACTTTCTAAGTTACCTTGTTACTTAATTGTATTAATCTATCGTTAGGAAGTAAATTGGATAACTCTGACGAATGTATGATCGGGGGGCCCTGTGACAGAGGGTATCCTTTTAACCTGACTTTCTAGAGTTTCTTCTATACTTAATGACGTTAGAACTTGGATAAACTCTTCGGCGTGACTTTCGTGGGGTCGTGTCAAACTTTAGTTAGAATTCCTATACGAGTGTAAGCATGAAGTTAGGTAGATGAACAATGCATAGGGACATTAACTAGTATCATAACGAAATCGAATCCTAAAATCTATCATCCTTTACTCACTTATGCTCATTCTCTCCCTCTCTCTCAATTTCTTCTCTCTCTTCTTCCCTTCTCTCTTTTCAAGCATTAGTAACTAAACCACTTTTCAATTGTCTAGATAACTTGCCATGTGTTATGATAATTAAACACCACATCATTTGTTTAATGATAATTATGAATGGACACTTGATGATTTTAATGCATGTTATGATTTTCCTAGGGATGAAACACATACAATACTCCCAGCATTCGAAAATTTAAGCATATGACAATTGATCTCTGAGCAATCTCATTATAACCTTCACGTATCCAAGGCTACTAGTATCATTAACCCCATCTTCTGATATCTTCAATTGGTTATGAGGAATATTATATTTGGACCGGGAGATAAGGAAGGAATAGTGAGACTTTCTAATTTGTATTGTCTATGCACGATGGTGGAAAATGTTTTAATAAATTCTGGTTATCACTTTCTAAAGCACTTAGTGAAATTAGGAAGAGTGCCCTCTTGTAGGATGTGATCTCAATGACTTAGAGATGGTCAAAAATGCTTCTGAAATAGATTTAAATTCATGTTTGGCAACTTGTATGATACGATGTGAGAGATATGAGTATAGTCTTTTACTCAAAAACAACTTTCCTCTACGATTGCCTAATACAGGCTTGACCATGATTCGAATTAAAGATAATTAACTCTTGTCTTTGGCAAATCAACACTCTAGTCCCCCTCACTTTAGTTCCTAAAGACAACCCTTCAGTTAGTCGAGATCTTATTAGACTTAATTTCTATGAGTTTCATCTTATTTTAGATAACCTTCATCACAATCTTGAATTACAAAAAAATCTGCTAACAAGTGACATTTGCATGACAAACGAACAATTTAAGTGTTTGTAAGATTGTTTTAGGACTAAAAGAGGATTGAGCAAAATTTTTTTTGAGTTTATAGAAGCTCATAGGAATCAAATGAAGTTAAATGAAGATTTTAGGGGATTCGGGAAATTTCTTTAAAATTATTTCAACGAATTATTTTCATATCATAAATTTGTGAGGGATAAGATAAAATGGTTCATTAAATTATTTCTTGATTTTCCAGATTTTCCTAATCTTTCACCTCCACTACCATATTGATTTCATCGAGATAATGAAAAATTTAAATCTGGGGGGTGTTTATACATTCTAAGTTCTTTGCATTTTCAACATTTTTTACTTGTTTTGCTAGTGTTTTTCATTTTTTAGTCAGTTTATTTTGATTGTTGCTTGCTTTGTGGCATGTCAAGAACATCAATCCTCATATTACTGCTGACTTATCTAATAGAAAAATAATTAGCACGGTGATTTCTTCACTGATGTTATTGTAGAGATAGTGCTAGCATGTTTAGTGCACCTCTTTTTCTGTATCTTTAGTAGCATGAAGTGAGCTAAGTATTATAAGGAGATAGATTTGAGTTTTGGCCTAATCTTAAGGATCTTACCTTCACTTCACTTAAGCTTGGATAGTAGATATCTTTAGAATAATCATGATTTATCTTATTTGTTTAGTACTTGAGTTTCTATGGTGATTTCTTAGATTATATTTTGGTTACTGATGACGCTCGTATAATGAAAGCTTGCTTAGAAAAATCAAAATATCCCTATGGTTACAAAAAAAAAATAAATTCAAGTGTTGCATAATGCAATCTCCAAGGAAAAAAAAATATAATAAGGGATATAAAAAATAGTTTCGCAAGTGAAAACAAGCAAGTTACCCTTTTGAGACTGAGGTAGGTTAGTGGGGAAATAAATACTATATTTCTCTTGAGACGAGCACGCCTTTGAGACCTTGGGTAGACTAAAAAATATGAACAAAGCGTGTGACAGGTAAGTGTCTATCATTGGGAATACAAGGAATTCATTAGGATGACGACTTGACTAGGATAGAGAATGAAACTTGAAAAAATTAGGTCACTTATTGCACTGTGCACAAGGACTTATGCTTAGGCCATACTTGAGTTACTCCACAATCATGCTTACAAATGAAACTAGTTGATAAATTTAGGCAAGTTCACTAGAGATTATAATGTATTATAGGAGCACATGAATTTAGATTGCGACATTTTACTTGAGGACAAACAAAGGTTCAAGTCTGGGGGCATGATGTGTGTAGATTATATACACCTTTATTCTTACTTTAAAGCACATTCACATACTTTATTTGCGCTTGATCTATGTATTTCTACACCTCTTATAATATTTTTAGCACATTCACTCTTCTTTGTTGGAGATATCTTCTGTGTATTTTTCTGTTGACAGTAGCCACTTTTGGAGCGAAAACGAAGTTGGTAGATGATTCACAGAATAAACGAAAACAAAGTGGCTTGACTGTGTGAAATCCACACGGTCGTACCACTTACTAGAGGTGAAGAAGACCTAGGCAGTGTGATCCCACACGGCCGTGCCATGTGATCCCACACGACCCTGCCATGAAACAGAGAAGAAGATAACCTCGGTCGTATGGATCCACACGACCATGTGGGGTTTCCAGAGAGAAAGAAGAGTATGACTGTATGGATCCACACAACCGTGTGAGATTTATAGAAGACAAGAACACTGTGGCCATGTGAATCCACATGGCCATGCCACTTGACCAGAGGCTGATCATGTGGATGGCACACGACCGTGTCACAGGTCGTGCCAGGCCCATGCCCAGCACTATTTAAAGGGGTTTCCTTCCCTTTCCAAGGGGAGGAAGGTTCTCCCCTTGGGAGATCCATATTGGTTATGATCTGCACTCTCTCCATTCTCCGTTCAAAGATCCGAACCCGCTTTCATCATCTCATCGACTCCAGAAGCAAGGATTAGATTTGAAGATCACTCAACGCATTGGATAAGCTTCTTCCCCCTTTTTCTTCTTGTATGGGTTTTGATGCTTGTAATTCCTATGTCTTTGGATTCTTTCCTCTGTGTCATAGAGTAGATCTATTATTCTAGGATTAAGGGAGTAATTATGATGTAGATTGATGTAAAAACTCATGGATTTGCCAATTTACTATCTGTATGACATTGTTAAGCCTTGTATTCATTTGATCTTATGTGTCTGCGATGTGTTTGAGCTTAATTCTCATGTTTAATTGATTATTTGTATAGAATTGTTGATCCCATAGAGGGAATGCCCTCGATCATATGACCGAGGGGCCCTAGTGATAAGGGTATTCCGTTTCTGGATATCTAGATCATTGACTCGAAAGGAGAAGTAAATATCCACAAGGAAGTAGGGAATTTGATGTAATTGTTATTTCTATCTCTATGATTATTGAGTGCTAGTTTATTCTTGTGATTTATGATCGAGAGGCCGTAGTGATAGGGTTATCCTATTACTGAACTTCATAAGAATCACTTCTATTTAATAGCATAGGATATTGACCAAAATATCATTCAGGCTTGACCTCCACGGGGAAGAGCCGGTAATGAATCTAGCTTCCTACAAGTGCATAGGAATGGAGTATAGGCAATAGGTGATCCATGATATATTGATAAACATCACAATGAAACCAAACCCCTAGAATATTTTCCAAACCAATGTCCTTAACACTTTCTCTTTCTCTTTATTAATCTTACTTCTCTTTACTTAGTGTGTGACTCTCAACTGTCGATCGTTTATCTAGTTCACCATGAGTAATCACTAGTGCTTATAACTAGTCCTCCTGGGATCGATAATCTTTTATTACTTGACAACACCCGTGCACTTGCGGGCAAACACTATATCAAGTTTTTGGCGGCGTTGTCGGAGAGATAAGGAAGAAGAGAAAAGGAATACATATAAATTAAACACTTTTATGTACTAATCACACAAAAATTGAAAATTGAATTAAACAGAAAAGAAACCCTTGACCTGGTCATGCCTTTAAGACACGGCTGTGCTATGCCCGTGTTCACCGCCACACTACCCCAAACTCCACCTTCCCGACCCCCTTCTCCCCAATTCTTTTTCTCCTCGATCCTTCTTTATTCACTTCACAAGTTTTTCACTAAGGATTCTTAGATCTCCCTTCTCCAAGATCTAGATCTTGATATAAGCTCAGATCTAAATTCAAATATAAGAATTCCTTATCTCCTTCTTCAACCGCAAGCTTCCTCACCTCTCAAGATCTACCTCTTCTCACCAGATCTTTCCTCTTTCTTCTCCAATTAACCACTCTTCCTCACTTATCTTCCCATCATGTTTCATCTTTTGAAAAGAATCCAATGTGGGAGTGGTGAATCTAGCGGTGGAAAAGAACCGGGAGGGGACAAGGCAAAGGAAAAGTAACGTCAAAGGGCAAAGGCAAGCAGAGTGTACACGACGAAAGTAACAACAATGAGTATTGTATTATTTTTAGAAATGAAGAACATAAATCTAGATATGATTCTCTTATTGTTAGAAAGATTATTTATACTAGATATTTGGATTCAACTACCATGAAAGTTTTGGGTATTAAGGATGATATAGACTGGATGATTGATGCTTTTGATTGGAATGGTATTATGTATACACATCAACCAACATATCCCCACCTTATCCTTGAGTTTTAAAATGCAATTGATGTCCACTACACTTCCGATGAGAATTATATCGGTAACATCAATTTTAGATTAATGAACTAAGAATTCAATGGACATTTAGTGATTTTAATAATTATTTTAGCCTATCCACCGGTGGATATCACAAATTTGATTAGGGTTTTATTGGAATGGATTTTGGACTTCTATTACAGGGTTAAAAGATTTGTATGAGCCCTCTAGAGCTAAGGCTTCTCATATGCAAAACTCTATATTCAGATACCTCCATTGCATAATGAGTAAAACTATCTTCGGTAGAGGGGATAGTGATGGGGTAGTTAGAAATGCCAAACTTTACTCTCTTTGGGAAATGCTCAATAAAGTTAACTTTGATACCAGTTTCTATTTTTTACAAAACCTTGTGAGAATTGGGAAAGCAACCTCGGGGTTGATAATTTTTGGTGAATTGATCATCCAAATAGCTATAAAACTGGGTTGTGAGCCTGGTGATTTAGAAGTACCATAGTTCACAACTCCACTAATTGGGTTATTACTGACATAGCTCCTGAGTATGCCCCTGCCCTGGTGGAAGACACCGAGCCCCACATCAAGCCCTCATCATCTGGACACCTGCAACCGTCCAGACATCTAGAACCTACTAGACATTCTTTTGCCTATGGTACGGGCCCATCCATATTTGATTTCTCTTATTTTCGCGCCTCTTTGGATTCACTTCATGAGAAGCATAGTGACCGACAACAAATGTTGGAGGGTTGCTTCAAATTATCGGATGGCCAGTTTCAAGAGGTAGGTGATCATTTCTAGTTCACGAGGAATTTCAAAGGTAGGTGGCCGAATTTGTTCAGGATTATGACACTGACCAGGCAAGAATGAGAGAGTTTATGGAAGCCATGAATATCACTAGACATCAGGTAGACTCTTTATCACTACCATGAGTACCTTGGCTAGCTCCTAGTATCCCTAGTTTCCCTTCCGACCGTCGTGGATGAGGTCCTCGCGTTCCCCACCTCCACCACCATATTGATTTCATTAGGATGATGAAAAGTTTATGTCGGGGGGGGGAGGAGGGGGGAGTGTTTACGCATTTTGAGTTCTTTGCATTTTCATCATTGTTGTATATTTTGCTAATGTTTTTTAGTTTATTTTGATTGTCGCTTTGTGTGTCTTTTTAATTACTTTGTGCCATGTCGAGAACATCAATCCTACATTATTGTTGACTTGTCTAATAGTAAAATGGTTAACACGTTCAATTCTTCATTCATGTTATTGTGGAGATAGTGCTAGTATATTTAGTGTACTTCTTTTCTCTATCTTTAGTAGCATGAAGTGAGCTAAGTATCGTAAGGAGATAAATTTGAGTTTTAGCATAATCTTAAGGATATTACCTTCACTTCACTTAAGCTTGGATAGTAGATATCATTGGAATAGTCATGATTCATCCTATTTATTTAGTACTTGTATTTTTATGGTGATTTTTTAGACTACATTATGGTTACTGGATGACACTTATATCATGAAAGCTTGCTTAGAAAAATTAAAATATTCCTATGGTTGAAAAAAAAAAGTTCAAGTGTTGCACAATGTAATTACTTTATATATATATATATATATATATATATATATATATATATATATATATATATATATATATATATATATATATATATATAGATTTATAGATATAGATTAATATATATATATATATTATCCTGCGGTACAGATCTCGGGATTAATGCTATGTTTCTCATGAGGATGAGCACGCCTTTGAGACCTTGGGTAGACTAAGAAATATGAACTAAGCATGTGGCAAGCAAGTGTCTATCATTGGGAACACAAGGAATTCATTGGGATGACGACTTGACTAGGATAGAAAATGAAACTTGAAAAGCTTGAGTCACTTATTGCATTATGCCCAAGGACTTATGCTTAGGCCATACTTGGGTTACTCCACAATCATGCTCACAAATGAAACTCGTTGATAGAGTTAGGCAAGTGCACTAGGGATTATGATACATTATAGGGGCACATAATTTAGATTGTGACATTTTGCTTGAGGACAAACAAAAGTTTAAGTCTGGGGTGTGATGTGCATAGATTATATACACTTTTATGCATACTTTAACGCACATTCATATACTTTATTTGCGCTTGATCTATACATTTCTACACCTTTTATAGTATTTTTAGTACATTTACTCATCTTTATCATAGATTTGCTCTTTATGTATTTTTTTTATTGATAGAAGTCACTTTTAGAATGAAAATAATGCTCGTAGATGATTTGGAGAACAAACGAAGACAAAGAGACTTGGCCGTGTGGAATCCACACCGCCGTACCACTTACTGGAGGTGGAGAAGACCTAAGCCATGTGATCCCACACAGTCGTGTGGATCCACACGCGACCGTGTGAGATTTCTAGAGAGTAAGAAGAGTATGGCTGTATGATCCACACGACCGTGTGGGATTTCCAGAAGATAAGAAGACTGTGTCCATGTGAATCCACATGGCTGTGCCACCTGACCTTTGGCCAAGCAGAGAATGGCTGTGTGGATGCCATATGGTCGTGACACGAGCCTTGCCAGGCCAGTGCCCATCACTATTTAAAGAGGTTTCTTCCCCTTTCTAAGGGGAGGAAGGTTCTCCCCTTAGAAAATCCATCTTGGTTTCGATCTGCACTCTCTTTGCTCTTCGTTCAATGATCCAAAGCTGTTTTCATCATCTCATCGACTCCAAAAGTAAGGATTGGATATAAAGATCACTCAACGCATCGGATAAGCTTCTTCTCCTTTTTTCTTCTTATTTGGGTTTTGATGCTTGTAATTCCTATGTCTTTGGATTACTTCCTCCATGTCATGGAGTAAATCTATTGTTCTAGGATTAAGGGAGTAATTGTGATGCAGATTAATGTAAGAACTCATGAATTTTCCAATTTCCTATCTATATGACATTGCTTAGTCTTGTATTTATTTGATCTTACGTGTGTGTGATGTGTTTGAGCTTAATTATCATTTTTGATTGAATGTTTGTGAAGAATTGTTGATCCCATAGAGGGAATGCCTTAGATCGTATGACTAAAGGATCCTAGTGACAAGAGTATCCCGTTTCCAGACGTCTAGAGCATTATCTTAAAAGGAGGAACAAATCTTCACAACAAAGTAGGGAATTGAACATAATTGTTATTTCTATCTCTATGATTATTGAATATTAGTATACTCTTGAGATTATGACCAAGGGGCTCTAGTGACAGGAGTATCCCGTTACCGGACTTCAGAGGAATCACTTCCATTTAATAGTATAGGATATGGACCAAAATAACATTCTGGCTTGACCTTCGTGGGGAAGAGCCGATAATGAATCTAACTTCCTACAAGTGCATAGGAAGGGAGGATAGGCGATAGGTGATCCATGATACATTGATAAATATTATAATGAAATCGAATCTCTAGAACATTTCCCAAACCAAGGTCCTCAACACTTTCTCTTTCTTAATCTTGTTTCTCTTTACTTAGCGTGTGACCCTCAACTATTGATCGTTTAGCTAATTCACTGTAAGTAATCACTAGTGCTTATAATTAGCTCTTGTGATATTAATAATCTTTTATTACTTGACAATATCTGTACACTTGCGGGCAAACATCACATCAAGTTTTTGGTATCGTTGCTAGGGAGATAAGGAAGAAGAGAAGGAATACATATAAATTAAATACTTTTATATGCTAATCACACATAAAATTAAAAATTGAATTAAACAGAAAAGAAACCCTTGACCTAGTCATGTCTTTAAGACATGGCCGTGCCATGCTCGTGTCCACCACCACACTACCCCAAACTCCACCTTCCCCACCCTTTCTTCTCCCTAATCCTTTTTTTCCTCAATACTTCTTCATTCACTTCATAAGTTCTTCACTAGGGATTCTTAGATACCCCTTCTCTAAGATCTAGATCTCGATCTAAGTTCATATCTAAATTCAAATATAAGACTTCCTTATCTCCTTCTTTAACCGCAAGCTTCTGTTGGTGCAGGATGCACCAAAATCGAACCTGAGTTTTGATGTTATCAAAGGTTCAAGTTAAGTCATGTTGTGATCTAACAAGTTGGCTAAGTGCGAGAAATTGGAGAGGAGCGATAGTGAGGTTGTGATTTAGAAAGAAACAAACCATAGGTCGTTGATCCAACTGAAGAAACCGAAAAGGTTTTCAAGTTGAGATCAAGACAGTATTACTACCATTTACTACACATGCATCATATAATTGTTCGCTCTCCGCAAGTGTACGGAAATGTCGCAAGTAATATAAAAGATTATCATATCCACAGGGACTGTTGATTAAACACTAGTTAACTTCGCACGGCTAATTAGCTAGACAATCTAAAGTTGTTAACAAACTCTAAAGAGAATGAAAAGAGAAATAAGAGAAAGAAAAGAGCGTAAATGAATGAAAGGGGAATAGATACTAGGATTTCGGTTTCTTTGTGATGTTATTCAATGTAAATGATCTACCAAATCTTATTCTTTAATTGTCTAACATTTGTAGAAGGTTGCCGGTTCTCTCTTGCAATAGACAACCGACTTAGGACTGAAATATGCACCTAAATGGGATCAATTGGATATGAATCTACGTTGTCCTTACACAGGATTGCACCTATTACTATGCTTCCCTCGGATATCAACATAGGAATTCATAAATTCTCAACCCATTAAGATACAAAAATTAAACAAACAATCTATCCTACCCTCTTGAATAATCCATTTCCCCTTTTCAAGGTTATCCCTCAAACGTCCTTACACGGGCTTGCACCTGTCATGTGGATCCCTCGGAAAATCGAGTGAGAAATAATCTCTACGAGATCTATAGACATTCAAACATTCAATCAAGCATGGTCATTAAGCCAAATCACAACATTCCACACAAGATCAAATAGATACAAATAAGACAATATCATAGAAATAGGAAATTGGCAAATCCACAAGAGTTTTACATCATCATCATATCACGAATACTTCCTGTTGGTGCAACCTTAGGTCAAGGTTGACCTGGTTGACCCAACTCGAGGTAACTTGACTCGAGTTGTATTTTGATGTTTGACTTGGGAAGATTGTCGGTGCAACCTTAGGTCAAGGTTGACCTAGTTGAGTTGCATGTTGATGTTTGACACTCGTGGAAGAGTTGTATTCTTGATATGGGACAAGAATAGATGTTTGGGAGATTGTAGGTGCAACCTTAGGTCAATGTTGACCTGGTTGACCTGAAAAGTCCAAGTGTGGAGATTTGGCAACGGAAGAGTTGTATTCTTGATATGGGACAAGAATAGATGTTTGGGAGATTGTAGGTGCAACCTTAGGTCAAGGTTGACCTGGTTGACCTGAAAAGTCCAAGTGTGGAGACTTGGCAACGGAAAAGTCGGGAGCTTGGCACGCGAAAAGTCCAAGTATGGAGACTTGGCACGGGAAAAGTCCAAGTATGGAGACTTGGCACTGGAAAAGTCCAAGTATGGAGACTTGGCACGGAGAAGTCCAAGCAGGGAGCTTGGCACGAGGAAAAGTCCTAACTGGGATGTTAGGCAATGGAAAAGCCCTAACTGGGATGTTAGGCAGTTGGAAAATCCTGGTGAGTGAAGCCAGGCAGTGAGAAAGTCCTAACTGGGATGTTAGGCAGTGTGGAAATCTGGTGAGTGAAGCCGGTGGAAAGTCTGGTGAGTGAGCCGGGCGAGGAAATCCGGATGGATCGGGGATGATCGGACTTACGGTGTTGGAAAGTCCAAGTAGGTCGAGGGTGATCGGATGCTTGGCACGAAGAGGAAAATCCAGATGGATCGGGGATGATCGGACATCTGGTGTGAAAAGTCTAAGTGGGTCGAAGGATTGGACACTTTGCGGGAGTGCTAGCAGGTCAAGGGTGGCCGGATGCTAGGCATGATGTACCAACAGTAAGATTGACCGGATGTTGGTGTGAAAGCCTTAGGTTTAGGGTGAGAAGTTTGGATCGGACTGCGGACCGATCGATGATATAGCTCATCGATCGATGCGGTGACCGATCGGTGACCGATCGATATGCTCTTGATGGTTATCGATCGGTGCGGTGGCCGTCAGATCGAACTCTGTTCGATTCTTGATCGATCGGTGGCCGATCGATGTGCGAAGGCGGTGATCGGTCCCAGACCGTCGGGCCCATCTGATCGATGCGTGGACCGATCGAGCGGCACGAGAAGGAAGGAAGGGATCGGTGCGTGACCGATCCACCTCCTCGATCGGTGCGTGGACCGATCGAGCGATCCACCTCTTCACGATCGGTGCGGGCCGATCGAGTTCTAACCGTTGCGGCATGGCTAGTTTCTTTCTTCTTTGCGGTATAAAGGGAGGATTCTACAGGCTTCTTCTTCTTCCTTAGGAATTCCCAGCTGAAGTCTTCTTCTTCTTGAGCTTTGTTGAGCTCGTTGGGTGCTAAAGCTTGGCGTGAGCTTCTTCCATTCTTTGGTTTTCTAGCTAGGCTTGGATCCGAGAAGCTGCTGCTTCCTGTTGACTTCAAGAAGGCAAGCAAGTGTTGTTTACATTTCTGTTCTTGTTTTCTTGTTCCTATTTGTACTCCTATTTGTTGTTGCAAAGATTGTGGTGAGGTTTCTCCACCCTGAGGAGTATCTATTAGCCGGGTTTCGGGGACTCATCCAAAGCGGATTGGTAGGCTTCTCCACCTTACGGACACGCAGGAGTAGGAGTTCATCTCGAACCTCGTTATATGGTTTGTCTTTCTTCTCTGTTTTCTTTCTACTTTGTATTTCCTTGCGCTAACCTAATCGTAGGAAGAAGCGAAGAATTTGGGGCGTCTACACCCCTCTCTAGCCGTACGAAGGATCCTAACAAGTGGTATCAGAGCGAGGTTGCTCTTCATCGGATCAACACCCGTGGGAGCAAAGCTAGAGATGGATCTCTATGGAGAAGACATCACCATTCAACCCTTCTACGAGTCTCACGACAACTTCACATATTGGAAGGTAAGGATGATGTATTTTCTTAGAACTAATATGTTAAATTGGTTTTGTGTACAAGAAGGGTTTTCCCCTCCGATGGATGAGGAAGGAAAACCTATCAAGAAGAAGGAGTGGACGAAAGAGCAAATCCGACAATCCGAAATCAATGACGAGGTAACAAAAATTATTGAATTTGCTTTACCTAATAATGTTTTGTGCAAGATAGATAGGTACAACAATGCCAAGGAGTTGTGGAACAACTTGGCCAAACTCCATGAGGAGAGCTCCACTTCAAGCCATGAAGAGGAGCCTAGTGAGCCAAGTAGCTCACATCGTGGAAGAAGCGAATTGGGAGTTGAGGGCTACTCAACATCCAAGGAAGAAGAGGAGGAGAGTTCTTCTTCAAGTTCGGAGCAAGAAGAAGAAGCTTCTACCTCCGGGAGGGATGAAGAAGAGAGCTCGCATCCACCCTCAACCCTAGGTAACTCAAGCAATTTAAGTTCAATTAAATTACATATTATGTGCTTTGAGTGTAGGGAACGTGGACATTACAAGAGTAAATGTCCAAAGAGGGTAAGAAAGACTCCACCGGCGCCAAAGGTCAAGGAAGCCGGAGTCCCGAAACGCAAGGGCAAGGAGCACATCGTGTGCTTCCAATGCAAGCAAAGGGGACACTATAGGAGCCATTGTCCAAGGGGGAGGCAACCTCATAAGGGCAAGAGATCGGGCACATCGATAGGGGGAGCTAAGGCAAACCCTAAGGTATCTTTTAAGGCTCATTCGTGCAATTCTAGTAGGATACATGCTAGTAATTTTATTGCATTAGTCAATA
The DNA here is from genome assembly GCF_018446385.1 of Zingiber officinale. NCBI lineage: Eukaryota > Viridiplantae > Streptophyta > Magnoliopsida > Zingiberales > Zingiberaceae > Zingiber > Zingiber officinale. The sequence goes on along the minus strand of NC_055993.1, from coordinate 18,523,530 downwards.
ATGATAAGCATGTTAACACTAGAAATCAATACATGTGCTTAGGTGCTAAACATGTCAACCTAGATAGGGATACTACTAGGAATGCTAACCCTAGGATTAACACTTCTAAGGTTAAGGAAAACCTAGGTAAAAACCCTAAATCAACTAGACACATGCCTAGGAACACCTCAAGAAAGAATGACAAATCAAAACTTGAGGTATTAGAGAAAGAAAATCAAGCCTTAAGGTCAAGACTTGACTCTCTAGAAAAGGCTCTTAAGGATTTGACTCTAGGGTCTAGGGGTCAAAAACCCAAGTCCAAGGACAAGAAAGGTTTGGGTCACAAACCTAAGGCCCAAGTTGGCAAGCCCAGCTATCATAATGTTCCATTCGAGTATGGAAGAAAACCTAGGACTAGGGAGACCACTACCAAGGTCACAAGGGAAGTCACCCTATAGTTGACCTTGATGAGACCCAAATGACCAAGACTTTAAAGCCTAAGAGGGTCATTAGGAGGGTTGCTAGGGAAGTTATCCCTAGTGAATATTTAGTGAACTCAATGAGCTCTAATAGGTATTGGGTTCCTAGGAGCATCTTCTCTACCCCATAGATGGGTTAGAGAGTGTCAACTCCAATAAGAAGGGTAGTTAACCCAACTTTGAGGAAATTGACACTCAAGGAGCATTTTCAAGGTGTTTGGGAACCTTTGAAAATGAAATGGAATAATCTTTGTCATTCACTCCTTGGAAGAGTAAGTTGTGCCAAAGTGAGAATATATTAATCTTACTTTAAATTGACACAATTTTGAAAAACCTAGAGAAATATCAAATTGGGATTTTGATATTCTCTTAGGTAATCAAGGCAATCCGGGCCTTAACTTAGAAGTGCTACTCTTGTAGAATTTTAAATGGTATAAATCAAACAAGAGATCAAGAAATGCCAACTTGGGTTTTGACATTTTCTTGGAGCACTTTGGGCAATCTAGGATTAGAATTTAAGTTAGCTAAGTGATTAAGGATACTTAGATAGGTGATCTAGGTATTTTATTTGTGTTAACTTACCATGGTTGTTTGCCATATGCCATGTCATGACACCATATTTAATTTATGATCATTTGAAATGTCATGATAATGCTTAGGTTATTATATGTCATGCTTTATTTAAGTTTTCAAGCTTTATGCCATGACATCATGACATTGGCACATGTTTTTACTTATGATATCATTTATGCCATGTCATCATCTCTTGCATTAATAATCAATGAAATTGATTTAAGGATAAAAACACATTTTGATATTGAGATCAAAGTGTAGTTTAGAAAATGCATGAGAACTTAGCCTAAGTTGACCTTAACCCATATCTCACATCAAATTGACTTGAATGTGGTTTGATACACCTTAGATGTGTGTGAGATATTAGGATCATGAGTTAGGATCAAGGTGCATAGTTCTTGTACCTAGATGAGCCTAATTCAAGAAATTGGGGATCATAGGGAAAGCTTGTGTACAAGTCATGTACATTTAGCCCTAAGATTGTGGTCCTAAATTAAAAGGTTTAAAATCATTTTGAAATTGATTTGGAAAACCTTGATGAAGCCATCTTAGTGATTGCATTCATCATTGAACATTGTGATACAAAGTTGAGTTAAAACTTGAACTATTTCAAAGTTTTTGAACTTTGTATCAAGATTGAAAAATGGAAGTTATTTTCATAGAAAACTATTTTTCCATGATTGTATATGTTATGAGGAGTGTATCCTCAAAGTTTCATAATTTTGAAATTTTCGGAATTGTTTATGGGTTTACGAATTTAAAGGAAATTCAGGAATTACGATAAAGGAGCTTGGATCGGTCCTGGACCGATCCAGAAAGAGTGGATCGGTCCTTTGGACGATCCAGGAGGAATGGATCGGTGGGAGACCAATCGAAGAAAGCGATGGCGCGATCAGGTCGGTGAATGTGGATCGGTCCGGGACGATCGATGGGATCTGATCGGTGCGGTGACCGATCGGTGAAGCTGAATTTCATTTGTTGGTCTGAAATTTCAGGTGAAAATTGGTTTGTGGATTTCTAAAGGTTTGAAACTCTCCAAGACATTGTTGGTGCAATGGTCGAGGGAGTTGACCTTTAGGGAGAGTTTATCTAATTGTCAAGGGGAGTTGACTTTTAGGGAGTTTTACTCCTTAAGACTTTTGAGGATTAGTGATATGGGATTATCACTAAGTTGATTGTTGAGTTTAGTATCAGGGAAATAAGAGTTGATGAAAGGTATGAGACTTTCATTGGGAAGAAACTCTTGATCTTGATACTCTCCTTTTCTTTTGATGTGTGTCAAAAGGGAGAGTGTTCATTGGAGAATTATTGGAGAACCCAAGTTAGGTTATCGGGTTAACCTAAGCTAGGGAAGAATGTCGAGGAATGTTCAAGGAAGAACATTGGAATTCTTTTGATGTGTGTCAAAGGGGATTATTGGAGAACCCAAGTTAGGTTATCGGGTTAACCTAAGGGGAGAATGTCCAGAGAATGTTCAAAGAAAGAACATTGGGCATTGGAAGATGGTTGGAAAACCTAAGTTAGGTTATCGGGTTAACCTAACTTGATTATGGGTTTTGTCAAACATCAAAAAGGGGGAGATTGTTGGTGCAACCTTAGGTCAAGGTTGACCTGGTTGACCCGACTCGTGGTAACTTGACTCGAGCGGTAGTGCGATGTTTGACTTGGGAAGATTGTCGGTGCAACCTTAGGTCAAGGTTGACCTAGTTGAGTTGCATGTTGATGTTTGACACTCGTGGAAGAGTTGTATTCTTGATATGGGACAAGAATAGATGTTTGGGAGATTGTAGGTGCAACCTTAGGTCAAGGTTGACCTGGTTGACCTGAAAAGTCCAAGTGTGGAGACTTGGCAACGGAAGAGTTGTATTCTTGATATGGGACAAGAATAGATGTTTGGGAGATTGTAGGTGCAACCTTAGGTCAAGGTTGACCTGGTTGACCTGAAAAGTCCAAGTGTGGAGACTTGGCAACGGAAAAGTCCAAGTAGGGAGCTTGGCACGCGAAAAGTCCAAGTATGGAGACTTGGCACGGGAAAAGTCCAAGTATGGAGACTTGGCACTGGAAAAGTCCAAGTATGGAGACTTGGCACGGAGAAGTCCAAGCAGGGAGCTTGGCACGAGGAAAAGTCCTAACTGGGATGTTAGGCAATGGAAAAGCCCTAACTGGGATGTTAGGCAGTTGGAAAGTCCTGGTGAGTGAAGCGGGCAGAGAAAGTCCTAACTGGGATGTTAGGCGGTGTGGAAATCCTGGTGAGTGAACCGTGGAAAGTCTGGTGAGTGAAGCGGGCGAGGAAAATCCAGATGGATCGGGGATGATCGGACACGGTGTTGGAAAGTCCAAGTAGGTCGAGGGGTGATCGGATACTTGGCACGAAGAGGAAAATCCGGATGGATCGGGGATGATCGGACATCTGGTGTGGAAAATCTAAGTGGGTCAAAGGATTGACCAGTGAGGGAGTGCTAGCAGTCGAGGGTGGCCGGATGCTAGGCATGATGTACCAGCAGTCAAGATTGACGGATGTTGGTGTAAGCCTTAGGTTTAGGTGAGAAGTTTGGATCGGATGCGCACCGATCCAATGATACATGGCTCATCGACGGCCGGTGACGATCGGTGACCGATCGATATGCTGCGATGGTTATCGATCGATGCGTGGACCGATCGGATACAACAACTCTGTTGTTCTTGATCGGATCCGGTGACCGTCGATGAGGCGAAAAAAAGCCGATCGGTCCACGGACCGATCGGGCCGTCCTGATCGATGCGTGGACCGATCGAGACGGCATCGCGAGAAGGGGAAAGGAAGGGATCGGTGCGTGAACCGATCCACCTCTCTCGATCGATGCGTGGACCGATCGAGCGATCCACCTCTTCCCTGATCGGTGCAGGCCGATCGAGTTCTAGCTTAACGCGGCCTAGTTTCTTCATTGTTTCTTCTTTGCGGTATAAAGGGGTGAGGGATTCTCGGGGCTTCTTCTTCTTCCTTCCGAAGTACTCTTACTGAAGCTTACGCTTCTTCTTCTTCTTGAGCTTTGTTGAGCTCGTTGGGTGCTAAAGCTTCGCGTGAGCTTCTTCCTGTTCTTTGGTTTTCTAGCTAGGCTTGGATCCGAGAAGCTGCTACTTCATTCCCGCTGACTTCAAGAAGGCAAGCAAGTGTTGTTTACATTTCTGTTCTTGTTTTCTTGTTCCTATTTGTACTCCTATTGCTGTTGCAAAGATTGTGGTGAGGTTTCTCCACCCACAAGGAGTATCTATTAGCCGGGTTTCCGGGGACTCATCCACCGACGGATTGGTAGGCTTCGTCCACCTTACGGACACGCCGAGGAGTAGGAGTTCATCTCCGAACCTCGTTATATGGTTTGTCTTTCTTCTCCTGTTTTCTTTCTACTTTGTATTTCCGCTGCGCTAACCTAATCGTAGGAAGAAACGAGAAAGATTGGGGTCGGCTATTCACACCCCCCTCTCTAGCCGTACGAAGGATCCTAACACTTCCTACATCCTAGATCTAGAGATCTACTCCATTGCAAGATAATTACAATCAAGAGACAAGAAATAAAGCAATCTACAACTCAAAATATAAGGAGAAAAGAAGAGAATGCTTATCCATGTAGCTTCGGTCTTCTTGGATGCAATCCTTGCTCCGGAGGTGGACGGATCGACGAAGAATGGAAGATCTAGGGTTCCCCCAAGGGGGAGAACCCTTTCCCAAGCAATGGGGAAGAGCCCCAAGCCAAAGACCAGCCAAAGATGTGAGAAAAGGGGAAGAAAACCCCTTTTATAGGCTTGGCACGGGCGCCACACGGCCGTGTGAGGCTCACACTACCTGCACTACTCCTCTCTCTGCTAAGGTGATACGGCCGTGTGAAGCTCACACTGCCTTGACATGCTCTGCTACTGCCCGCACTGCCTCCAGTTCTGGTACCCTTACACGGCCGTGTCTGGGACATGGCCATATTCTTCTCCTTCTTTGTCAAAGTTACACGGTCGTGTGGATTCACACGGCCATGCCATTCTTCTCCTCTGGCAACCTTACACGGCCGTGTGGCTCACACGGCCATGGGCCATGTGCCTCACACGGCCGTGTGCAGGTCACACCCCCTTGCATGGCCCTTGCACACCCCCTTGCATGACCCTTGTCATAGCTCTCACTACAATAATTACTATATTTTGGGATGAATTTTGGGACGAATTTATAAAAAAAATTCGTTGCAAAAGATTTGGGGACGAAATTTGGGATGAAAAAATTTTCGTCCCAAACAGGTTGATGCTAACTTTTGGAACAAACTTATGTTTGTTGTAAAATTGGCAACGAAATTGGGGACGAAAATAGGGACGAAAATAATTTTCGTCCCCAAATTCGTCGCCAAATTTGTAACAAATTTTTTTTTTTCATCACAGAAGTTTATACAATTTTGCAACGAATATTTTTTTGTTGCAAACTTAACAACGAATTTGGGGTCAAAAAATTTTGTCGAATTTTTTTTTGTTGCTAATTTTGTCCCTAATTTTGCGTATACTTTTCCAACGAATAGTAATTTTGTTGCAAAATCGGCAACGAAGTTGGCAACAAAATTTAGTAACGAATTTTATTTTCGTTGCCAAAGCCGTCACCAAATTTCCAACAAAAACCCTTACTTGTTGGAATATTTCATACAATTTTGGGACGAAAATTTTTTTGTTGCAAACTTTGCAACGAATTTGGGGATGAATTCAGTGACGAATTAATTTTTGTTGCTAAGTTAGTCCCTAATTTTGCAACGAATACGATATTTGTTTCAAATTTGGCAACGATTTTGGCAACAAAATTTGGCAACGAACTAAATTTTCGTTGCCAAATCCGTTGCTTTTTATATATGGGATTCTGGGACGAAATTTGCAACAAAAAATCTTTTGTTGGGAAGTGACGATAGAATGATAACAAAAATTATTTGTTGCCAAATTCGTTCCTAATATCAAAACTACATTACAGTTATAGCTGATTTGTACAATTTAATCCATACATACATATACAACAAATTCAAATAACACATTCAACACATCCTAATTAACATTAACACATCTTAATTAATTCACATACATCTATTCACAACAAATTCAAATGTTTCAAACTCAACAAGTCATACAATATCATATTTGTTCTTTAAGCTACTCAAAAATATTTCACAAGTTCAACACTCCAACAAGTTTCCATACAAGTCCATCAATCCAAGAAGTTAAACAAACTAAGATACATCAAGTTATCTTCTTATTCCACAAAAGCTTTCATCCCCATCAAGTCTTCTTTTCCTACATAAAAACAAACAAATAAACTAGATCATATGTAACCAGAAAGATAATTACTTAAAATGTAACAGTCTCATAATTAGTTTGCTTGCATGGGAGTGTGACATCACAAACTTGGTTTGAGGCTTGGTGCTTGAGGATGTTATATAACTTGTATTGTTGGCATAAAACAGATCCAACCAGTAGCCCTAGTATTTGAAGATGTCAAACACACATAAAAGATGCAGAGGGAGAAAGTATTAATTCGAATTATATTGAGTAGTATAACAAAAGGGAAACAATCGATCAGAAATTCTTCTTATAAGTTGGAACCTGAATCTTACAAACCCAACCATGAGATGCTTATTTTAATGGGATGTGACAAGTAGGAACTTGTAAAGCAATGTTGTATTATGTGATGCCAATATATAAGTTCACAGTCCTGCTGTGCTTTATCAGAGAAAAAAAGTAACAAATTGAGGAAACATGAATGATATGAGTTTGGTATTAATTGTTATACAGTAGAGTTAACACACTGTTACTGAGACTACCATAGATTCCCTAGGTAAAAGATTAATTGTATGTAGAATAAGTGAAGCTCGACAGAATGTACAGAAATAAATCAGAGATCTTGTAGCTACAAATTGATTGTAACGACCCGACCCTCTTGGCCCATTTGGCGACCCATTTGGCGACCTCTCATGTCGTCGATCGTCGACCCTTGGCCGTGCCGTTACTCACTAGGACTTTCCACCCCTGACAGTGGATTTTTGCCTCCCCCAGGATTCGAACTCTAGACCTCGGTCGACGATCCGAGGGTCGCCAAATGGGCCAGGTCTTACAGTTACGACCGTATTCGAACTGGAGGCAAAAATCCACTGCCAGGGGTGGAAAGTCCTAGTGAGTAACGGCACGGCCAAGGGTCGACGGTCGACGACATGAGAGGTCGCCAAATGGGTCAAGAGTGCCGGGTCGTTACATTGATAGAGAGGAGTAAAGCTTGGTTTGATATTTCAAACTAATAAGAAGACAATTCAAAATTAAGACAGGTCAAACACTTTTAATTGCCCATGGACTGAAGTCAGCAAACTCAAGACAATTACACTCAAACACCTTTATACAAGCAATCAGAAATTCCTTGAACATTCAAAAAAAGGCCCTATTTATCAACGGTATCAACTATCCATTTCATAGCAACGGTAAATTAAAATATAAGAAGTATCTTGAAGCTAGCTAACAGTTTCTTAAATATAATACATCCTATTTCACCATAGCAAATAAAAGCTACAAATATCCTATTTCCATTTGGCATGAATAGCATGAGATGTATTCTTAAAAATCCTAACATATGAAAATATCTCAAATGAATAAAACACAAACTAGTTAATATCAAATTGGTTCCAAACACCTCCCTCATTGATTAAAGACATCACTGAATTAGTTTATTTCAAATATAATCAATCAAATAACCTCCAGAAGATATGATTGGCAAATCCGTCAATATATAATGCAGTAGTAGCAAATTCGTCTATATCAATCTAATTTGATAGAATTTTAAATGATTTCATTCTTTCTTCGTGCTGACCTAATTTTAATTGATTCCCTCCTATGTGAACTAATAATGCAGTAGTAGTAAATTTTAATAAATTTTTAAAAAGAATGATACCCTTATTTAACTTTTCAAATGCAACTGAAAAATATAAATAAATCAATAAAATTAGATTACATAATACTTACTTTTTTCTCCAGCATACATTTCGTCTCACCAGCCCTGTTAAAAACAAATCAATAATATTAATTAAAATAAAAATTAGAGAAGTTAAGAAGCCATTAATTAATATTGAAAACACTAATTAAGAGACATTTAATCAGCGTACATAATTAAAATCAGGAACAACCATCACCACCATCATTGTTATCATCATAGCCATCATCATCGTCGTCATTGGAAGGAACCTGACTTTGAGCGGAGGTCAACTGAAGGTGTCGCATGATAAATTCTTGCTGTCGGCGCAACGCTCTCATATCTTGCTCCATTTTCGCCCTTTCTAGGTCTCTTTGCACACTTTCTTGGTCTCTTTGCGATATTATTTCCTTCAGATTGCTAACCTCATCAGTCAAGGTATTTACTTGGGTCCTAAGTGTTGTTGAGGAGGAAGATGATCCAACTATTCTTTGGGTTATGCTCAAGGAACCCATTCCCAAAATCCTTCCCCCTTTTGGTCCTCCACTAGCCTCCAACCATAAACTCAAATTATTGCCAATAGACTCCTCAGACCCCTGACTATCGACACCAGCTTGTGAGCATGATTGGGCTAGCTCGAGTTCATCATATTTGTCCTATTTTTTAAAACACATAAAGATATTGATTAGATATAATAGAAACACATATAATATTAAGACATCTACCTAGAGTACAATTAAGTAAATAAATATTTATTCAAACCTTGACTGCTTTTACTCTCACCCCACTCCAAGTGTTATTTTTTTTTTTAAAAGTGCGGGTGAAAGTATCAATGAAAGAGGGCTCCTTCCCTAGCTCCTTGGTCTAAAAAAACATAATTACAAATAATGAAATAATTTGATATAAATAATTAATTTGTGGAAGAGTTAAAAAATTACCAATCTCCGTCTATGCTCATCTATGTTAATGGAGCCTCTCGCATATATAGCAGATGAGTCACCAGAATTGTGAGATTGATTCATTCTATTCAGGTCACTCCTTTTCTTACTCTCCTCTGTTGCCCAAAACTGGGTGATCCTCTCCCAATTTTCTTCGGTGATGAAGTTTGGTTTTTTTCCCCGATGCTTGGCGTGACTTAATACATGTCTAATGTGATCGCCACATTTTTTTTAAAAATATTCTGCGGATCTCCATTTCATCATTAGGGTCCCAATTATTTAGCCGCTGAAATGGATTTTTTTTTAATTATATATTAATTTTAAATTTGAATTAAATTCAAGAAAATATACCTTGAACTCGCTCCACCATAGTTGTTTTGTGGCTGGTGGGGTGCTTGAATATGTCATCGGATCTCCTCCTCAATGGTTATTCACAATTCTATTAATCTCGCGAACAACTTGTACAGGATTTTCAAATCTGCATTAAATTACAAACAAATGATGTTAAATAATTAAGATAAATAAAAAAATAAAATATTTTATAGTACTTACGAATCTCCGATGGGGACTAAAAAAGCTCTATCATTTCTAAACTCAGCAAATGAGCTTCTTGCAGAGTTAGGAAGATTTGTGGGGGCTGGTAACTGCGCTGGGGATGGTAATGGCGGCGGCGAATTTGAAGCCGGTGGAGATGGTACATGTGATGGTCCTGCCTGATCAGGGGGTGGCATAGGTACACTGGCAGGTGATGAATTTGTTTGGTCCTGTGAGCTCCGTCTACGCCCACCACGTCGAAATATATGCTGAAAATTCCAACAATATAGGATAAAGTAAATTATAGATATGATACATAAAAAAAGGACATTTAAAAACCTTACCATTTTTACGTAAAGCTTATAGAATAAGGAGGAAAAAATATGAGATAGTCACCTCTAATGACCTGTAGGAACAAATACAATGTATTAACAGATAAAATAAATAAAATTATAAATGAGACACTATAAAAAAAATATGGTAAATTTCTTTAAATAATCTAACAAAACTTACCCATCATCAAAAATCAAAGTCATCATTGTCGTTATCCTCCTCCGACTCCTCCTCCTCCTCCTCCTCCTCATCATCATCAACATCATCAATTTCACTTCTATCCACGTTTATCACTACACCGCTGGGATCTCGTAAAGTTGGAATAATAAATTCCTCAGTCTGAAAGATGTTTGCAACTTCCTCTTGTTGATATGCAATGTTTTCCCAACGTGTCTCAATTTTTTTTCGTGCTTTGGTTTTACAAACAACCCACCAATCAATCTTATCACGTTTTAAACTCGGGTATGCAGAATAAAATACTTGGATTGCTTGTTGTGCCAATACAAATGGTTCATATCTCTTATAAAATCTCTTATGATTTATTTCAACGAAATTATAATGTGGATGCACCTTCATCCCTCTAACAGGGTCAAACCAGCGACACATAAATAATATAACTTGCATTTGTGGCCCTGGGTATTCTACTTCTATAAATTCATCCAACAAACCATAAAAATCATTGCTTGGACCTCCTTCATTAGATGACGATACACACATCCCACTATTCATGGTATTCTTTCCCATTCCATATTCTTGAGTATAAAAATTATATCCATTTATGAAATATGCTAGCCAAGTGTGTACGAATGATTTTGGACCCCATGACAGATGGATTAGCCATTCTTGCTCAAGGTGGGCTTGATTACCTTGAACCTAGGTCAAAACACCAATTGTTAAACATATGCATATGATTCAACCAAATAGATATTATTTACTTACATATGATTTGAACCATGCAGCAAATTCTTCTTCGCAAAATCTATCGAACTCTTGTGGCGACAATTCAGAATATAAGTTTTGAAATATCCTACTTAAAAAAAAACATATTATTACACAACCAATTTACGGCATAAAAAGAATTAAAATATAAATATATACTTACTCGTAATACGACGATACTTCTGGACAATTTAGTAAAATATAGGTTTGGGCTGCCCGTCATTCTTTACCAGTTAAATATCTTTGTTTACATGGTCCACTTGGTCGACCAAGGTAGTTAAAGATTGAAAATGAGTTGACATTTGGATCAATAGGACCCTCATCATTTCTGCCCGCTTTTCGCCTTTTGCTAGGGACATGAGGTTCAAAATAATATGATGCAAAAGTTGTTACTTCCTCCACAATGTATGCATTAACAATAGAGGCTTCAACACGTGCTTTATTTTTCACTTTTTTCTTCAAATGATATAAGAATCTGTTGAAAATTTAACAAATTATGTTAACTATTAATACATAATCCAGCATAATTAGTAATATTTTTTCATTCAAAGAGTTAAAGTATAGGAAAAAAGAAATTCTACCTTTCAAATGAATACATCCACCGAAAATAGACGGGTCCTCCAACTTTAGCCTCATATGGCAAGTGAACCAAAAGATGTTCTATGGAATCAAAAAAAGAGGGTGGAAATATCCTTTCCAAATTGCACAAAATGATTGGAATGTCTCTCTCTAACTTCTCCATGTGTGAACGTCTCAAAACTGTTGAGCAAATATCATGTATGAAAATACTTAACTCCGTAATCGCTCCCCATACAAATTGTGGTAAGAGTTCCTTAAAAGCAATAGGAATCAATCTTTGCATTATTATATGACAATCATGACTTTTCAAGCCAAATAATTTGCATTCTTTGATATCAACACATCTTCCAAGATTAGAGACATACCCATCTGGAAATTTCAAAGATTTCAACCATTCACATAGGACACGTCGTTGATCCTTATTTAATGTATAAACTGCCTTTGGCTTTGGTCCCCTACTATTTTCATCGACATCAAGAGTGGGTCTTTTACAAATGAGTCGCATATCTTTTCTTGCATTGAGATTGTCTTTTGTTTTTCCATTGATATCCATCACTGTATTTATCAGATTATCAAAAACATTCTTCTCAATATGCATTACATCGAGATTATGATGTATCAAATGACTAAACCAATATGGCAAATCCCAAAATATACTCCATTTAGTCCATTTATGTGTATGCCCATATTCATATGTTGTACCATGAGGGTTTTCAATAACAGATGGAAAGTGAAGCACTCTGTACCAAATATCTAGACCTGTCAATCTCAAAGGCGGAAGTGCTCGTTCAATCCTATTTTTAGTGAATTCATCTTTATTCCTTCTGAAATTATGATTTGTTGGTAAAAATTGCCTATGACAATCAAAATAACTCGGTTTCTTCCCATGTTTCAATCTGATTGACTTTGATCTCTCCATACATATGGGCCATCCCAAGATCCCAGCAGTACTCCAACCTGATAACATACCGTAGGCTGGAAAGTCATTTATGGTCCAAAGAAGAGCAGCCTTCATTATAAACATCTGGTTAGAATTAATATCGTATGTAGGAACACCTTCATCCCATAGTTGTTTAAGTTCTGCTATCAGGGGTTGCATATAAATATTTATCAACTTCTTTGGATTTTGCGGCCCAGGTACAACCAATGTTAAAAACATATAAGGTGTTTTCATGCACATCCCAGGTGGAAGATTATATGGCGTTAAGATAACTGGCCAACAAGAATAATTTCTTCTTGATTTACCAAATGGAGCAAATCCATCAGCACATAGACATAATCTAATGTTTCGAGTCTCCTTTGCAAAATCTGGATATGTTCTATCAAAATTTTTCCACGCATCTGCATCTGATGGATGACACATGAGCCCCTCTTCTGTTTTATGAGTTGCATGCCAAGTCATGTGTTCTACTGTTGCCTTTGATGCATACAGTCTTTGTAATCTAGGAGTTAAAGGTAAATAAAACAACTGGCTGTATGATTTACGTCATTGTTGACTCCTTCTGGTTGTCTTATACCTATCTTGATTACAGAATTTACAAACATCTGCATATGCATCATCTCCCCAATATAACATACAACCATCTCTGCAAACATCAATTCTTTAAACCGAAAGACCTAAATCTTTCACCATTTTTTTCATACTGTAAAAATCAGGAGGCAAAATGTGATCACGTGACAATGTATCATCAAAAGCTTGAACAATATCATTAAAACAATCTTCGGAGAGATTATGATCTGCCTTTATATTTAATAGTTTGAGTATCACAATCAGCCCATAATGGTTCATTTGCGGCACTCAACACTTCATGAAATTTGTGATATATTTCATCAAGACTTGGTACATTGGGCTCCTCCAACGGTGATGTATTAGAAACAAACATTTGTTCACCTGTTGGGGGAAAACTAGAACTTGCACCAAGCGTATTGGGAATAAAATTCTGACATCTTGTATCAATTATCATCCTCTGATATGGATTTACTTGTTCATCATAACTCTGATCCCCACTAACAGAGGCTTGGAAATTCCGTTCATTATCCTCATTAGATATGAACGGTTCACCATGACATGTCCAATTATAATAATTGGGGGTAAAACCAAATCTACAAAGATGTTCTTCAACTTTATCGGTGGGTAAAAATTTGCCATTGTGACACTTTCTACATGGACACCTTATCTTCTTGCCATCCATATACTTGACTAGATGCAAAATGCAAAAATTGTCTCAGGCCAGTGATAAACTCATTAGTTAACCCTTGACGATTAGGTAAATTCTTATTATACATCCAACTTCTTTCATTCTGCATTTTACCTGTATGTAATTATTTAGTTAAACATTATTAAAGGTTACTACAAATTAAATCTTATCATTGAAGACTAAGCAACAAAGAACATCAGATCAAAATGAAGGAACACAATTAAACACCCAACTATAACCTAATTATTTAAAGTTAACTTAATATACAGATAAGAAAATGTATAATAATGTACTTAGGAATATCGAAAAGAGGTGAACAAAAACGGTTGTCCTGATCGTACACTAAGATCATGACAAATTGAGACCTACAAAAAATAACACAATGAATTATAAGAGCAACTTTCAAATTTTAAATAAAAATTTATACAATATTAATTTCCATGCTGTCGCGCTTAGCGGGGGCAGCCGCGGCCATCCGGGGGCATCCACGGCCAGCATGGGCAACCGCATTCCTAGCGTCCGACAACGGCCACAGTGGGCAGTCACTGCCACCCTACGTGTGCAGCAGCGACCACGCCCTGTCACGGCCAGATTTGGCCAGTGACTGCCAAGGCCGGTCAAGCAGCCACCTCCGACCAAATGCGGCGACTCGCCCACCCACAGCAGCCCATGCCAGGATTCGTCGACTCCCGCCTGCCAGCAGCCACGGCCAGGCGCAGCCAGGCGCGCCAACTTGGCCAGGAGAGGCGACTAGGCCAGGCCACGCTCAGGCGCGACGACTCGGGCCTCTCCGCAGCCACCTGCGGCCACTCGCGCCTGCCGACGGCCACTCGCGCTTGCCGGCTGTAAAATACCGAAAATAGGCGAATATTAATAAGGAAATTTTCCAGAATTTTTGAAAATTTTTCGGAGCTCGTATGGACAAGTTAACGAGGATAAAAATGGGGCCCGGAAAAGCCTGTTTAGGCTATCCCATTTAAGTGAGGAAATGTTTATATTTACATTTCCTTTTTCTTTTATTTTCTTTATTTGTTTTTTTTTTCTCTCTGCCTCGCTGAAAACCCCGTGCCCGAGCCCCCTCGTCGTTTCTTCCTCCCCCGCGCGCCCGACGCCCTCCTCCGAGCCCTAACCGCCGAGCCGTTTTCCTTCTCCCTCCCTCGCGTATAAGCCTCGGCCATTACCTCTTCTTCCTTCTCGAGAGCGCACAACCTCTTCTTCTTCTTCTCCATTTTTGTTTTCCTCCCGAGCCATCTCCGGCCTATGCCCTAGCCAGCCCCGGCCGACCGACGATTTCTCCCTCCGGCACAAAAGCCATGGCCAAGGAAGCCTCGAGCCGCCTCCTGATCCTCCTTCTCTTCCTCACATCCTCCTGAGCCGCACTCGACGCCATTGACTCCTCTCGGCCGATTCTCTACGCCGGCACCCGAGCCCTAGCGCCGACCGATGCGCCTCCCTTCTTCCTCTCCTCTGTGCCCTAGCCTGAAACCCACCGCCAGCATCCTAGGTACTTGATCACAGCCCCTTTGTGCCCTAACTGCCACGGTTAGAGAGGTTCTGTGGGTTCTCCAGCAAAGAGGAAGCTGTCGGCACTGAGTTGAGGTAAGCTACAGCTGAGAACAGATTTGGTAGGAAATGTAGTTTGCATTTTCTGTATAGGTTTGTAGAGATTAGGTAATGTTTGGTTTGTAATCGTCACTGCTTGATCTCTCCTTTTGATTCCATCCAGTGAGGATTTATTGGAAGTGATCTTGGTTCTAGGGGTGTTTCTTGCCGGCAGCACTCAAACAAACGTCGTCAGGGGTTTTGGATCAAGAGCAAAGGTAAGTATGTGTACTGTGAAGAAAGGAAAGAATTTGTTACTAGAATTTGTTTTAGGTTTAACTTTAAATCTGATTGTGTTAAGGGAATTAGGTTTGGATTTAATCTAATGGGTTGATTGGGGATTTAGTTACTAACCCTAATTAACTATTAGATTTAAATAGGTAAACTAAGATTATGTGATTAGGGTTTTACCCTAAATTAATTTTAGGGATTTTATTTAGCTATATTTTTTTATGAATGTAGCTAAATAAAATATTTATGTTATTTGACGCAGGACTCTGACTCGAGACGGTATCTCGACGAGTATCTTGATTACCGGATATGATCATTTTATCGGAGGCGGGTACTTTTGACTTATGTCATTTGATATACATAGTAGTGAATATAACAAGTTGCATTAATTATGTTTCTTATTTGTTCTGGTTAATCACTACCCGATACTTGTTACATGATTTATTGATTGCTTGTTTTGCATTTCATGTATTCCTTACCTGTTGATACATGCTTATAGGGGTAGTGATATACCATGCTTCATCATGTTTAGGACCTAAGTTTTTTTTTATACCTTCTGTGTACCTTTGATTTGATTCGTTGACCCATGGTGCACTTTTATATATATATGGATTAGTTCAGGATATTTTGTGGTTAGTGCCATGCACCATTTGCATGGTTGCATGCTGTACGATAGCCCGCTCCATTATTATTGAGCACATCGCCAGTTACATGGATCTGCACACACCACTACTCATGGGTTAGTGGTCGATTCAGGCAGTGTGTGTTGCAGCAGGGACTTTGTTTGGCTCCGTTGGTCCGCTCATGAGTAGCGTGATGCAACGTGTTAGCCGGCAGGGATTCCTCCCCGTCATCGTGTACCAGGAGTTGAGAGCATTGCGCTCCCCCATTTATGATTTGGGGTAGGAGGATAGGTGTACTCCGATAGCATCCCGTCCACTCGGTCACTCATCAGGAGTAGTGACTACAGAGTGCACGGTTGTCACAGCCTTACCCACTCGGCCTCACTATTGTGTGAGATGATCGACTGGCTTAGGGGTGATCAGGACGCATCATTGGCATCATATGCATGATGCATTTATTGCTTGTGTTTGTGTTTGCTGCATTTATATGCTGCATATTGTTTGGATACCTATGTTTGACATGCATACAGGATTTCCATATCACTCGGATTGTTTGTCCTTATACCAGGTCCTGGTTAGTCGAGTCTCTCTCTGATTTGCAGGTGTTTTATCTTTCTTATATCAGGAGGCTGTACGCATGATTAGTGCTAGGTGTTATTTCCCTACTTTGTATATCAGTTGTACCTGCTGAGTGTTGGACTCACCCCGCCTCCATTGTTGTTATTTTCCAGGTTGATGCTGTCAGGAGAGAGTTCCAGTTGCTTGTCCCCTGCAGACCACGAGGACTTATTGATCTTTTGGTTTTCTTCTTTTTTAGACTATGTTTTGAACTTGTTATGTTTTGGATTGTTTTTACTTATGGATCTTGTATGGATTTCTTATCGTTGATGGATTTTGTTGTGGTTTGGATATGTTTTACTCCATGCCTGCCTGGACGGCAGAAGAGGTGAGTTTGTTGGATTTGAGCTTTACGAGTGTAGTGGAGTAGGGTTGATTTCGAGTCAGAGTATTATTCTTCCGTTTACTTGTTATATAAACTGCGTGGAATGTCTGTGTATTGTATTTTATTTCTGCTATCATTCCAGCCGCATGTGGCTGAGGTATGTGGATATGTAGAAAGTTTCAGATTGTCCGCCGTACAGAGGAGATGTTGTCGAAATTTCTTCGGACAGGGACTCCTCCGGGGCGTAACACCGGCAGCCACCCGCGGGTGACACCGTCCGCGCGGCCATAGAGGGGAAAGGGGAGATGCATGGGAGAGGCCGAGATAGAAGATGCATACCTACACAGGGTTCCACCGTCGGAGATCAACGCCGCCGCCGGAGTACAAAGCTGTCGCCGAAATGAGCGCAGATCTGGGAAGGTCGCAGTGGCAGAGACGAAGGGTAAGGGACAGAAACAAAAAGAAACAAAGGAAACTAGAGCCAAACATATTAGATCTAGGGGTTTTTTGCATCAAACAAGTTTTGTTGCCAATTTCGTCCTAGAATTTGGGACAAATCCTGGATTCGTCACAGATTTGGGGACGAATTCAGGATTTGTCCCAAAATTTGGGACAAATAGATGGATTCGTCCCAAAATTTTTTTAAAAAGAAAAATAATTGAAAGACTTACATATGGACCTAGAGATATCGGAATTTCATAAAATAAGTTTCTATGCGTTCGTATCATTGTCCTGATCGTAATTATGTCCACATAAATTTTTTTGACCAAATATATTGATTTTTGAAAATTTTTTATCCAAATTTGACCTAATTTGATTTAAACATTTGAATCTCACAAAATATTAATAAAAAATTATGGATGATGGTATATTTACGATCAGGACAATAATACAAATTCATAGAAATTTATTTCATAAAATTCTGATTTCTCTAGGTCCAAATTTAAGGTTTCCGTCACTTATCTACTAACATGCGTTGCATAATAACTTTTAAGTTAGTCGTAAACTATATATGTTTTAAAAAAACATCTACCTAGAGACATCAGAATTTCATGAAACAAGTTTCTATGCGTTCATATCATTCTCCTGATCGTAAATATATATTTTTAAATATTTTTGAGCAAATATATTGATTGTTTGAATTTTTTGCTGTAATTTGACCTAATTTGATTTAAAAAATTGAATCTCTCAAAATATTAATTAAAAATTATGGATGATGGTATATTTATGATCAAGACAATAATACGAATCCATAGAAATTTATTTCATGAAATTCCGATGTCTATAGGTCAATATATAAGCCCTCCATGTTTTTTTCTTTTATTTTTAATATTCTCAATTCTGGGACGAATACAGGATTCGTCGCAAAAGTTTATTTTTTTTTTTAAAAAGGAAAATCATAAGTCTTACATATCGGCCTAGAGACATCAGAATTTCATGAAACAAGTTTCTATGCGTTCGTATCATTCTCTTGATCGTAATTATATATTTATAAATATTTTTGATCAAATATATTGATTGTTTGAATTTTTTATCCTAATTTGACATAATTTGATTTAAAAAATTGAATCTCTCAAAATATTAATTAAAAATAATGGATGATGGTATATTTACGATCAGGACAATAATACAAATCCATATAAATTTATTTCATAAAATTCTGATGTCTCCAGGTCCAAATTTAAGGTTTCCGTCACTTATCTACTAACATCCGTTGCATAACAACTTTTAATTTAGTCGTAAACTATATATGTTTTAAAAAACATCTACCTAGAGACATCAGAATTTTATGAAACAAGTTTCTATGCATTCGTATCATTGTCATGATCGTAAATATATATATTTATAAATATTTTTGACCAAATATATTGATTGTTTGAATTTTTTATCTTAATTTGACCTAATTTGATTTAAAAAATTGAATCTCTCAAAATATTAATTAAAAATTATGGATGATGGTATATTTACGATCAGGACAATAATACAAATCCATAGAAATTTATTTCATGAAATTCCGATGTCTCTAGGTCAATATATAAGTCTTTCGTTTTTTTTTTCTTTTATTTTTAATATTCTCAATTCTGGGACGAATCCTGGATTCGTTCCAGATTTAGGGACGAATCCTGGATTCGTCCCAAATTTTGGGACGAATCCAGGATGAATCCAGGATTCGTCCCAAAAGTTTTAAAAAAATAAGAAAAATCGTAAAGCTTACATATCGACCTAGAGACATCAGAATTTCATGAAACAAGTTTCTATGCGTTTATATCATTGTCCTGATCGTAAATATATATTTATAAATATTTTTGACCAAATTTATTGATTGTTTGAATTTTTTATCCTAATTTGACCTAATTTGATTTTAAAAATTGAATCTCTCAAAATATTAATTAAAAATTATGGATGATGGTATATTTATGATCAGGACAATAATACGAATCCATAGAAATTTATTTCATGAAATTTCGATGTCTCTCGGTCAATATATAAGCCCTCCGTGTTTTTTTTTTTTTTTAATATTCTCAATTCTGGGACGAATCCAGGACTCGTCCTAAAATTAAAAAAAAAAGAAAAAATCGTAAGGCTTACATATCGACTTAAAGACATCGGAATTTCATGAAACAAGTTTCTATGTGTTCGTATCATTGTCCTGATCGTAATTATATATTTATAAATATTTTTGACCAAATATATTGATTGTTTGAATTTTTTTATCCTAATTTGACCTAATTTTATTTAAAAATTTAAATCACTTTAAATATTAATTAAAAATTATGGATGATGATATCTTTACGATCAGGACAATAATACGAATCCATAGAAATTTATTTCATGAAATTCCGATTTCTCTAGGTCAATATATAAGCCCTCCGTGTTTTTTTCTTTTATTTTTAATATTCTCAAGTCCCAAATTTTGGGACGAATCTAGGATTCGTCCCAAAAGTTTAAAATAAAAGAAAAAAATTTGTAAGACTTACATATTGACCTAGAGACATCGGAATTTCATGAAACAAGTTTCTATGCATTCGTATTATTGTCCTGATCGTAAATATATATTTATAAATATTTTTGACCAAATATATTGATTGTTTAAATTTTTTATTCTAATTTGACCTAATTTGATTTAAAAAATTGAACCTCTCAAATTATTAATTAAAAATTATGGATGATGGTATATTTACGATCAGGACAATAATACGAATACATAGAAATTTATTTTTTGAAATTCAGATGTCTCTAGGTTCAAATTTAAGGTTTCCGTCACTTATCTACTAACGTGCGTTGCATAATAACTTTTAAGTTAGTCGTAAACTATATATGTTTTTAAAAACATCTACCTAGAGACATTAGAATTTTATAAAACAAATTTCTATGCGTTCGTATCATTGTCCTGATCGTAAATATATATTTATAAATATTTTTGACCAAATATATTAATTGTTTGAATTTTTTATCCTAATTTGATTCAAAAAAATGAATCTCTCAAAATATTAATTAAAAATTATGGATGATGGTATATTTATGATCAAGACAATAATACAAATCCATAGAAATTTATTTTATGAAATTTCGATGTCTCTAGGTCAATATATAAGCCCTCCATATTTTTTTTTCTTTTTCTTTTAATATTCTCAACTCTGGGACGACTCCAGGATTCGTCCCAGATTCGGGGACGAATCCGAATCCAGGATTCGTCCCAAAAGTTTAAAAAAAAGAAGAAAAATTGTAAAGCTTACATATTGACCTAGAGACATCAGAATTTCATGAAACAAGTTTCTCTGCGTTCATATCATTGTCCTGATCGTAAATATATATTTATAAATATTTTTGACCAAATATATTGATTTTTTGAATTTTTTATCCTAATTTGATTTAAAAAATTGAATCTCTCAAAATATTAATTAAAAATTATGGATGATGGTATATTTATGATCAGGACAATAATACGAATCCATAGAAATTTATTTCATGAAATTCCGATGTCTCTTGGTCAATATATAAGCCCTCCATGTTTTTTTTTTTAATATTCTCAATTCTGGGACGAATCCAGGATTCGTCCCAGATTTAGGGACGAATCCTGGATTTGTCCCAAAATTTTTAAAAAAAGAAAAAAAAATCGTAAGGCTTACATATCGACCTATAGACATCGGAATTTCATGAAACAAGTTTTTATGCGTTCACATCATTGTCCTGATCGTAAATATATATTTATAAATATTTTTGACCAAATATATTGATTTTTTGAATTTTTTATCCTAATTTGACCTAATTTGATTTAAAAAATTGAATCTCTCAAAATATTAATAAAAAATTATAGATGATGGTATATTTACGATAAGGACAACAATACGAATCCATAGAAATTTATTTCATGAAATTCCGATGTCTCTAGGTCAATATATAAGCCCTCCGTGTTTTTTTTCTTTTTTTTAATATTCTCAATTTTGGGACGAATCCAAGATTCATCCTAGATTTGGGGACGAATCCTGGATTCGTCCCAAATTTTGGGACGAATCCACGATTCGTCCCAAAATTTTAAAAAAAAAGAAAAAAAATCGTAAGGCTTACATATCGACCTATAGACATCGAAATTTTATGAAACAAATTTTTATGCGTTCATATCATTGTCTTAATTGTAATTATATATTTATAAATATTTTTGACCAAATATATTGATTGTTTGAATTTTTTATCCTAATTTGACTTAATTTGATTTAAAAATTTAAATCTCTTAAAATATTAATTAAAAATTATGGATGATGGTATATTTATGATCAGGATAATAATACGAATCTATAGAAATTTTGTAAAATACCGGAAATAGACGAATATTAATAAGGGAATTTTCCGGAATTTTTGGACATTTTTCGGAAATTTTTCGGAGCTCGTACGGACGAGTTGACGGGGATAAAAATGGGGTCCAGAAAAGCCTGTTTAGGCTACCCCATTTAAGTGAGGAAATGTTTATATATTTAATTCCTTTTCTTTTTCCTTATTTATATTTTTTTTCCCTCGTTACTGTGCCGAGCCCTAATCCGTTCCTTTCTTCTTCTCTCGCGCCCGATGCCGGCGATTTCTTCTTCCCGAACGCCGGCAGCTGATTCCTTGCCGGAGCCCTAGCACCGCCGCCCGACCGCCTGCCCTAGCCACCCAACGCCGCCGACGCCCTTTTCTCGATTCCTCCTCTGGTCCGACGAGCCATCGCCGAACACCCTCGCTCTTGGCCTCTTTTCTGCCCATTGACGCCGGCCATCTCCTCACTTCTTCTCTGTCTCGGTGCCCTAGCCGCCGGCGACAACCCCGATCATCTTCCTCTCTGCCCACTGACGCCGGCCGTTCGTCCTCAGCAAAGCAGCGCCACACACCGCTGAGAGCCGACTCTCCTCTGTGCCCTAGGTTCTTTGCCGGCACGGTTTTGCTAGGGTATGTGCCCGATTTCTTTTTGCTCTGTACTGTTTTAAGGTATTTTAGGTTGGAGGACAGCAGTGTGTTGTTTGTTCTTGTTACCTTTCGTTGACACCTTTGATTTTGGGGTAGATCGTGAAGTCACAGATTGTATGAAGCTTCCGGCTGTGTGGAAGTTGCTGCCATCGCCAACCTAGGGTTTCCGACGACAAGATTTGGGTGGATTTCTAGCAGCTACTAAATTTCAGCGGCTGCCCTACCTGGCTGAGGATCGACGGGAGAAGTTTTGTGTGAATTGTTAGCTGATCATAGAGGAATTCTGTCATTGTTGATTTCTGCAGCAGCAACTCCTAGTTCCGGTCATTATCGCCCCAAGGTAAGTGTCTCCGGTAGTGACTCAATAGCCGGGTATACGGATTTGGGTGAGCCTTGATGTTATTTCATTTCTATAAAGGATGATAATAGTGATGTGGATTACGGTCTTACCCTAATTTAGTGTCAGAGCTTTTTATTTAGCTATTTATTTTGGATTTAGCTGAATAAAATATACGCATTAATTGGTACAGGATTTTGACACGAGACGAGCATCTCGGTTATCGGATTGGACTTTCTATTATCGGAGGCGGGTACTTTTGACTTATTGTCTTTGATATGCTTAGTAATTAAATTAACAAGATGCATTAATTGTGTTTCTTACTTGTTTCGGTTAATCACTGCTCAATACATGCTACCTATTGATTGATTGTTTGTTTACATCTTGTATGGATATGTACCTGATTCCACATGCTCATGGGTAGTGATATAACCATATTTTTACCATGTCAGGACCTAGGTTTGATACCTTATATGATCAGATACCTTGATATGATTCATTCGCTTTGGTGCACATTATGATATGTCCAGAGATTGGTTTAGTATATTACCATGTTTAGTGACATGCACCATTCGCATGATTGCATGCTGAGTGATTGATTGCTCCTTTATTGTCGAGCACTTTGCGAGTTTCATCACTGTTCGGTGCTCCGTTGTGGCGTTCATGGGTAGGCCGTGACTTAGGAGGGATCGACATTATCACTCCTGTGGTTCCAGTCGGACCGCTCGAGATTCCTCCGTCATAGTGTACCGCCGAGCATACAGTTGCTCTCCGTTTATGATTTAGGGTTGGAGACTCACGGTGGTATCCTCTTGGGGCTGTTCGCTGATGACTGTTGTCAGACCGTGGTTCCTGCTTGTTGTGAGTCGGTGATTGGTGACAGGTCACATTGGCGTCATACATTGCATCTTGATGCATTTTGCTGTGCGGTTGACCATGTTGCACAGCATGCGTCCGGGCATCTTGGTGTGGCCATGCTGCATCCGCTTTTGGCTCCTTGTGCGGTTGGTGGTTGTTTGTCTGACGTCGCTCGAGTGCAGTATAGGCTCGGCTGGCATTTCCTTCTTCCTTGCTCTTGGGCTTCTTCTATATTTATGTACTTTGGCCACTGCTGAGTGTTGGACTCACCCGCCTCCATTGTTGTTATTTTCGGGTTGATCTTGGAGGGAGTTCCAGTCGCTGGTCCCTATAGCACGTAGTGCTACTCCTCTGTTGGTTTTTGAGTTGTTGTTTTATTTTAGCTTTTCGCTATCAGACTTTGTTTTAGTTATGTTTTGGATTATTCTGCTTATGGATATTGTATGGATTTTATTATTGCGATGGATTTGGATTTTGGATTTTATTCTACTACATGCCTGCCTGGAGGGCAGAAGAGGTGAGTTCGTCGGATTTGAGCTTTACGAGTGTAGTGGAGTAGGGTGGATTTCGAGTCAGAGTATTATTTTGTCTGTTTAATTATCTTAACTGCGTGGTTGTGACAGCCAGAGGCTGAATAGATTATATATAACTGCGTGGTGATGTTTTATTTTGTTGTTGTTATTCCAGCCGCCTGTGGCTGAGGTATTTGTGAGATGTAGAAAAGTTTCAGATTGTCCACCGTACAGGGGAGATGCTGCCGAAATTTTCTCGGACAGGGACTCCTCTGGGGCGTGACAAATTTATTTCATGAAATTCCAATGTCTCTAGATCAATATATAAGCCCTCCGTGTTTGTTTTTCTTTTTTTTTAATATTCTCAATTCTGGGAGGAATCCAGGATTCGTCCCAAAATTTAAAAAAAAAGAAAAAAAATCGTAAGGCTTACATATCGACCTAGAGACATCGGAATTTCATGAAACAAGTTTCTATACGTTTGTATCATTGTCCTAATCGTAATTATATATTTATAAATATTTTTGACCAAATATATTGATTGTTTAAATTTTTTATCCTAATTTGACCTAATTTGATTTAAAAATTTAAATCTCTTAAAGTATTAATTAACAATTATGGATGATGGTATATTTACGATCAAGACAACAATACGAATCCATAGAAATTTATTTCATGAAATTCCGATGTCTCTAGGTCAATATATAAGCCCTCCGTGTTTTTTTCTTTTATTTTTGATATTCTCAATTCTGGGACGAATCCTGGATTCGTCCCAGATTTGGGGACGAATCCTGGATTCGTCCCAAAAGTTAAAAAAAAAAGAATAAAAATCGTAAGGCTTACATATCGACCTAGAGACATCGGAATTTCATGAAACAAGTTTCTATGCGTTCGTATCATTGTCCTGATCGTAAATATATATTTATAAATATTTTTGACCAAATATATTGATTGTTGAAATTTTTTATCCTAATTTGATTTAAAAAATTGAATCTCTCAAATTATTAATTAAAAATTATGGATGATGGTATATTTACGATCAGGATAATAATACGAATACATAGAAATTTATTTCATGAAATTCCGATATCTCTAGGTTCAAATTTAAGGTTTCCGTCACTTATCTTCTAACATGCGTTGCATAATAACTTTTAAGTTAGTCGTAAACTATATATGTTTTTAAAAACATCTACCTATAGATATCATAATTTTATTAAACAAGTTTTTATGCGTTCGTATCATTGTCCTGATCTTAAATATATATTTATAAATATTTTTGACCAAATATATTGATTGTTTCAATTTTTTTATCCTATTTTGACCTAATTTGATTTAAAAAATTGAATCTATCAAAATATTAATTAAAAATTATGGGTGATGGTATATTTACGATCAGGACAATAATACAAATCCATAGAAATATATTTCATGAAATTCCGATGTCTCTAAGTTAATATATAAGCTCTTCGTGTTTTTTTTCTTTTATTTTTAATATTCTCAATTCTGAGACGAATCCTAGATTCGTCCTAGATTTGGGGACGAATCCTGGATTCGTTCCAAATTTTGGGACGAATCCAGGATTCGTCCCAAAAGTTTAAAAAAAAAGAAGAAAAATCTTAAAGCTTACATATCGACCTAGAGACATTATAATTTTATGAAATGAGTTTCTATGCGTTCATATCATTGTCCTGATCGTAAATATATATTTATAAATATTTTTGGCCAAATATATTGATTGTTTGAATTTTTTTATCCTAATTTGACCTAATTTGATTTAAAAAATTGAATCTCTCAAAATATTTATTAAAAATTATGGATGATGGTATATTTATGATCAGGACAATAATATGAATCCATAGAAATTTATTTCATAAAATTCCGATGTCTCTAGGTCAATATATAAGCCCTCCGTGTTTTTTTTCCTTTTTTTTTTAATATTCCCAATTCTGGAACGAATCCAGGATTCGTCCCAAAAGTTTTAAAAAAAGAAGAAAAATCGTAAAGCTTACATATCGACATAGAGACATCAGAATTTTATGAAACAAGTCTCTATGCGTTCATATCATTGTCTGATTGTAAATATATATTTATAAATATTTTTGACCAAATATATTGATTGTTTGAATTTTTTATCCTAATTTGACCTAATTTTATTTAAAAATTTGAATCACTCAAAATATTATTTAGAAATTATGGATGATGGTATATTTACGATCAAAACAATAATATGAATCCATAAAAATTTATTTCATAAAATTTCGATGTCTCTAGGTCAATATATAAGCCCTCCGTGTTTTTTTCCTTTTTTTTTTTAAAAATATTTTCAATTTTGGGTCGAATCCAGGATTCGTCCCAGATTTGGGGACGAATCCAGGATTTGACCCTAAATTTGGGACGAATCTTGGATTCGTCCCTAAATTTGTGACGAATCTGTTATTCGTCCCAGATTTGGGGACGAATTTAGCAACGAAATATTTTTCTGTTGCCAACTTGAAACGAAATATTTTTGTTGCAAATTTCGTTGGAAATTTGGGTCAATATTTATTTTTGTCGCGAAATTTATCCCAATTTTGGGACGAATTATTTTTGTTCCAAAATTTTGTCCCTAAATTAGTGTTCTTTTGTAGTGTCTAAATTGCAATGCCTCATTTAAGCATCTTTTACACCATCAAGATGGGGTTTTCTCTGGTTGAAGTCTTCATCAATGTTGTAGATCTTGAAGTTATCTACAAATTGGTATAAATAACAGCCCAAAACTCCAACCGAATACAAAGTTATGGCCATTTTACTTTTGGTTTGCTGTGCAGGAAATCTCACACGGCCTTCACACGGCCGTGTGAGGTTCACACGGCCCCAACATGACCCCTACACGGCCTTGACATGCCCATGTGGTCTTCACACGGCCAGAACTTGGAAGAACTTAATTTTTGCATGCCCGTGACACTCTGGAAGCTCTAGACTTCATTTAAGCTCCGTTTTTGCTCTAAATCACGTCCTATCAATCAAAACAAGCAAAGAGTAGATCTCCGAACAAAATATAATGGAAGTATGACATTACAATGAAATAGGGTGCAATAAACATAGATTATGCTAATGAAATACAAGTAGATGTGCGTCAAAACATGCATAAAAGTGTATATAATCTACGCACATCAATAACCGTGCTAACCTTGTTTTGAGGAATATTTGTTCTAACGCTATTTTACAGGAACCGAAGGGATCAGTTGACTGAACCCATGGATCGGTTGATCGAACTAGGTTAGTACAGAATAGATCTGATTGAGCCAAAGTAAAAATAGAAGCAAGACTAATCGGTTGACTGAACCTAGGGATCGGTCGACCGAACAATCATTGCATTAATGAAGACTTAATGACATATCTCGATGAACAAGGAAACTACATTGTTTGGTCGACCGAACAAGGTTATCAGTCGATCGAACAATTAATGTTCTTAATGACGTGAAGATCATATCTCAGCAAAGAAGGAAAGGAGCGTGTTCAGTCAACTGATAGGGAGATCGACCGATCAAAAGTATCAGTTGACCGAACGACTTTTCGATCGATCGAACCATGCTTATAAAGGGGAGCTCGAGGTCCGAGGCAATAATAAAGTTTCCTGTTCACCTCTGTGCAAAGGCTCTGTTCGTTCTACTGCTCTACAACACATCTTCAAGCAAGCTACTACTCCGACAAGGCGCCAATGATCTTCATCTATATTCTTTTTCAGTATACTTTAATTTAACTTGCATTATACTTAAATTCAAATAAGATAGTAGGTTGCTATTATCTTATACTTTTCATCTGCACGAATTGGTTCTTTCTGAAGGTTTTGGACAGAAGAGTTTTAGTAGATTGTCCAATGGTGTGATCAAGAGATTGCAGGTCTTAGAGTAAGTGTCGACCTAGGCTCTGAACCAAGAAACCAAAATGAGTTCTTTATTTTCCGCTGCACTACTCTTGTTTCAATGCTTCAAAAGAAAAAGTTTTTTAACATACGATATTCACCCTCCGTCTATCATATCTTTTGATTCTTCAATTGGTATCAGAGCCTGATAGCTCTGAGTTACTTAACTATTTTTCTAGAAAATTTTAAAACTTTTTCTTTTTTCCTTAAAAGAGATTATTTCTTTATACCATACTACTAATCCCAAGATGAGGTCTTAGAAATATTCTTCTTCTTTTTCTTTGATTACAAGAATGTCAAATTCCTACCAAGAAGGGTACAACACCGGCTGCCCTCTATTGTTCAAAGGGGAGAACTTTAGCTACTGGAAGAACAGAATAGAGTGCTACCTCAAGTCCAACATCGAACTTTGATTCACCATACTCAAAGGATATACTCCTTTGATGGTAGATGAAAAGTTAATAGAACTAGAAGGCTGGACTCCTCCAATGATCAAGAAGGTATAACTAAATTACAAGGCAATCAACAACATCCAAACAAGCTAACCATGGAGGAACTAAACCGAGTCGGGCCTTATGAAAATGTAAAAGAACTGTGAGATCGTCTGGTAAAGCTAAACAAAGGAATTGATGAATCTAAGGTAAATAAGAGAGATCTACTTTTAAATAATTTATTTAATATTAAAATGCTTTCAGAAGAGACGACCACGTAACTGCACACTCGACTAAAATACATCCTCAATGACCTACATCTTATCGGACATAACCTAGAAAATTATGATACAATAAGGTATGCACTAAATTCTTTCCCAAGAAATACTTTGTAGGCATCAATAGTAGATGCATACAAAGTTTCAAGGGATCTTTCTATTCTTAAATTAGATGAACTTTTTTGCGAATTAGAATTACATGAACAATCTAACCTAGGTCAAGTCAAGAAAGGAATTGCCTTGTATGCAGGATCAAGTAAAGAAACTAAGACCAGAATCAAGAATGAACTAGAAAGTGAGTCTGATTCAGATTCAACCAATGAAGAAGAGCTGGCCAACATGGTCTGAAAACTATTAACAAGGAGAAAGTTAAAATGGAGTATCAAGAAGACACTAATCAACTAGATGCAAAATAAATCAGAGATGATTTGTTATGGATGCAACAAGAAGGGGCATTTCAAACATGAATACCCAAACTGGAAGGATGAAAGACCAAAATCAACAAGAAGGAAGAAGACGCTCCAAGCGACGTGGGACGAATCATCTTCCAAGGAATCCGATGCAGAAGAATCGAAGCAGTCGAGCCATCTTGGCCTTATGGCAAGAAATGAATATTCCGAGTCTGAGGAAGAGTACGAGTCCGAAATCGATACCGAGTTCGAGAGAAGCCACGGATCCGTATCCGTTTCCGAAGGTCCTGATATGGTAACCTTTTATTCAAGTCAAACTTACTTAAAATAGTTAAATGTTTGTTTAAAAAATTGACAAAATCTGAAAATCAAAATAACTTAATACTTAAGGAAATTGACAACCTTAAGGAGCAAGTTAACTTGAATAACTCGATTAATTAATTTTAAGTCGGAACTTCAACTCAAGTTACAAAACTTGAGGAAGAAAATTCTGACTTGAAAGGTCAAGTCGAACGACTTAAGAAAATGCTGGAAAAGTTCAAACTGGGATCCAAGTGTCTAAATATGATATTTGGATTGCAATGAGCCGTGTACAATAAATCAGGACTTGACTATAACCTAAACAAAACCAACAAACCATATCTATCTTTAATTCATCAAAATATTAGAAATCAAGTCCAAGAATGAGTTCCTAAAAAATTCTTAACCAAACCAATATTTGATCCATAAGGGTGCATTTGGTTGAAGGTTATCCTTGATAACATTGGTTATCCATCCAAGGTTATTAACGAAAATATTGTTTCGTTTAGGTAATCGATGATTCCCGAGTAATATTCCATGCCCGACATGGCAGCGAAAGGGACATACAACCTGAAATCGAAAAACCTCATAAAACTGAGGTTTTTCCTGATTCTGGGGTTAATGAATTTTTTTTACCAAAAATACCCTCTAACAAGATAAAAATGTAAAAAAATAATAAAAACAAAGGAAAACGTAAAAAAAAAATAATAATAATAAAAGCGTAAAAAAATAAAAAAACAAAAAAAATAAAAAATAAAAAATAAAAAACATTAAAAAATAAAAAAAGTAGAAACAAGGTAAAAAATGTAAAAAATATTAAAAAAAAAATATTAAAAAAATAAAAAACATAAAAAAAATAAAAAATTTAAAAAATAAAAAATAAAAAAATAGAAAAAATAAAAAAATAGAAAAACATAAAAAATATTTAAAAATTGAAATAATGTTAAAAATAAAAAAAATAGGAAAAATAAGAAAAACATAAAAAAATTTTAAAAATCGAAACAATGTTAAAAATAAAAAAAAATTAGAAAAAAAAGGAAAAAATAGAAAAAAAGGAAAAATACAAAATAGAGAAAACGTAAAAAAATTTTAAAAATAGAAAAATGTAAAAAAAAAAAACTTAAAAAAAAATGAAAAAAACTAAAAAAATAGGAAAAAGTAAAATAATAAAAATATTAAAAATGTAAAAAATAAAAAAACTTAAAAAAAAAAATTAAAAATTTAAAAAAAAAAAATAATAATAAAAACGAAAATAATAATAATTAAAAAACGTAAAAAAATAAAAAAACAAAAAAACAAAAAAAAATGTAAAAAATAAAAAAACACATGCAAATATAGGAAAACATGGGAAAAAAGTAAAAAAATTTAAAAAAAAGAAAAACATAGAGTTTAAATAATAATAATAATATATATGGTTGATTTTGTTATTGAGGGTAATACAGTAAAATATTAAACTAGGTTATTCATTAAAATCTTCAAACAAACAAGTTTTTGTTGCATAACTTAGGTTGAACCAAATAATATTTGGTTATATTTTATTATCCAAAATCTTAATTATGTGATTACTTGATAATCATATAACTAAGGTTATACATGATAACTTAAACCAAACACACTCTAAGAGTCAAATTCACTACTTAAATATACCATATCTAAGCAATGACTTAGGGGGAGGAAATAGAAAAACTGTTAAACCTACTTGATTAATCGACTATGCATGCTTAGGATTAGACTTATTTTTCTACTTAGCTTATAATAGTTAGTTAAAAAGGTTTACCAAACTCTAATAACATAGCATCGGACTGGATTGAGATGATAGTACGCCAAGAAAACTCTG
The DNA here is from genome assembly GCF_018446385.1 of Zingiber officinale. NCBI lineage: Eukaryota > Viridiplantae > Streptophyta > Magnoliopsida > Zingiberales > Zingiberaceae > Zingiber > Zingiber officinale. The sequence goes on along the minus strand of NC_055993.1, from coordinate 18,492,327 downwards.
TTGAAGGTATGCCTAGGTTGAATCTTGTGTATTCTACTTGGTGCAGTAGACTTAGTGGATCTGGCCGAAACTACCTAGTCAAACATGAGTTAGTTAGACCAAAATCTAGTATTAAGTTTTTTGGGAAGGACTATTTTTGAAAGTATTCACAAGGTGACCCACCGTTGATACACAAGAAGGTCATATGTTTTGCCACTGACTGAAAACTTATCCTTAGGAAATTTGCTTAATTAACCCAAAACTAAGTTTAAATATAAGATAGGTTGAATAACCTTTCCTTAATTAAATTAAAACTTAATTAAAATTAAACTAAATTAAGATTAAACTTAAACTAAATTAAAATTAAATTAAATTAAACTAAATTAAAACAAAAAATTAAATTAAATTAAACTAAATTAAAATTAAACTTAAACTAAAATTAAACTAAATTAAAATTAAACTAAACTTAATTAAATTATAATTTAATTAAATTAAAACTTATTTAAAATTAAACTAAATTAAAATTAAAACTTAAACTAAAACTAAACTAAATTAAAATTAAACTAAACTTAACTAAATTAACATTAACATTAAAATTAAAATTAAGCTAAAATTAAATTAAATTAAATTTAAAACTTAATTATAAATTTAATTTAAAACTTAATTTTAAAAGTTATTTAAAAACTTAATTTAAAATTTATCTAGAAACTTAATTTTAAAACTTAAGTAAAACTTAATCAGAACTTAATTTAAAACTTAATTTTTTTAAAAAAATGGTTCAGTCGATCGAATACCCGATTCGGTTGACCGAAAACATAAGTTCATCACTGAAATTGAATCTATCTTCAATTATTTGGTCCACCGAATACTTGGTTCAATCGATCGAAACCTTTAATTCAACCTTATCTAATGTGCTAAAAGTGTACGTATGATCAATTTTTTAGTCGACCGAAAATCTGGTTTGGTTAACCAAAAATCAACCATCTTCTTCTGATTGGTCGATAACTCGACGTTTTTAAGGGATTGGTCGACCAAACCTTTTATCGGCCGACCGATCAAGGCCTATATAAACGAGACTTCTGTAGTTTCCTTCTTATCCCAAAATCTTCTTCCTCTTCTTCTTTTTCTCGCTGCCTTTTGCATCTCTCCGTCTATATCTTCCCTTAGAACCCGATCATGCCTTGGTATGGTTTCCAAGTCTCTACTTTTCCTTTATGTTAAAGTTTATTTATACCTTTTATTTTATTTTTATAGCAAAAAATTATTTGATCGAAAGCACTAGAGGGGAGGGGAGATGAATAACGCTCGTAGCTTTCACTTATATTTCGAAAGATTAAGAGTAAAACACAGCGAAAAAGTAAATAATAATGCAAACACACAAACACTAAGCTTTTTTACTTGGTTCGGAGCCTGGGATGACTCCTACTCCAAGGCCTACGCTTGTTGAGCGTTTACTTTGGGCAATCACTATATGTTCGCAAAATTACAGTTTAGAGTACAACAATTAAGTACAGTAAAAATATATACCAACAACTTAAGAATCGGAAATTTGAAGCTTCAGGTCGTCGGTGTCTTGTTACAGCTTTATCGAATGGTTCCTTGAGCAGTGCACAGAAGATGAATCACGTTTTCGTTGTTGTTCCAAGCTGTTGCTCGTGACTACCTTATAAGGCTCGTGGAGGGCGCCTCCAACACCATGGAGAGCACCCTCATCCACGCCAAATCCACAGCATGGTGAGCTTCGACCAAGTCACTTTCTATCCACTTGAGGGCACCTCTAAGCTCATGGAGGGTGCCCTCACGCCAGGTCCAGGGCACCCTCAAGCTCCATGAGGGTGCCCTCGCGCCAGTGTCCAGGGCGCCCTCGTGCCTTGCTACGAGGTTGCTTCTCCAGGTCACCCGAGGTAAACACGTCCAATTCACTTCCTGCAAAATACATTAGTCCAAGAAATTAACCATACCTTGCAAAACAAAGTTAACACAATATAGACATGATAAATAGCATATTTACAGTCTTTGGACTGTCCGGTTCTCACTTCGGATTTTCGTTCGGAAACCCTAGGTCGAACCGACGCTTACTGTTCTCTCACCAGAGAACGTGTCCTCACCTACTCCACTCAGGAGGGTTTACCTGTTGCCAGTTGATCCTCCAGACCAACTAGACTTTTGCTCAGCGCCCGAGACTCCAGGACTTTCCGCTGGACGCCCGCTCCATGACTTGCCCAGTCTTTCACCTGGTTCGCAACACCAGGACTTTCCATCTAGAGTCTTCGACTCTAGGACTTTTGCCCGAAGCCCTCGACCTACCAAGACTTTCCGCCTAGGGTTACGGAGATAGGATAAAACTCATACTTATCTCCATACAATATTTAGCTTATTTCATGCTACTAGAAATAGAGAAAAGAGGTACACTAAACATACTAACACTATCTCTACAACAACATGAATTAAGAAATAAATGTGCTAATTATTTTACTATCGAACAAGTCAGCAGAAAAAAAATGGAAGGTCAGATGCTCTCGAGATGTCTCAGATTATTTTTATTTTGCAAAACAAACAAACTGGAAAAACTGTAAATAAGAAAAGAGATGCAACATGAAACTTGAAAAGAAAACAATCCAAACAAACTAAAATGCAAGTAAGTAAAATGCAAGTAAAATAAACTAAAGTTGTAGAAATAAAAGAAAAGAAAATGAAAAAGACTCGACTCAGGTTATGTAAACACAAACACCTCCCCAAACCTAAACTTTTCATCGTCCCGATGAAATCAATATGCTTGATGTGGAGGTATATCGAGGAATTCTGGAAGTTTAGGAAAAGACTTAAGGAGCCACTTTACTTCATTCCTCACAAATCTATGATATGAAAATAAATCATCGACATCACTTTGAAGAAATCTCATATATTCCCTAAAATCCTCATGTAACATCATTCGTTTTCTATGAGCTTCCATAAATTCAGTCATCTTCTTGCACAATTCTTTCCCACTCTTAAAACAATCTTATAAACATTTAAATTGGCCGTTTGCCATGCATATGCCCCTTGTAAACATTTTACTATGTAGGTCTAAATCAAGATGAAGGTTATCAATAATAGGACGAAACTCTTGGAAATTAAATCGAAGAGTATCCTGACTAATCGAGGGTATGTCTTTAGGAATGGGGCAGGGAGGTAGTTTAGATTGTTGGTTTGCTAAAGTCAAACACCAATTTTCCCTAACACGTATCGTCGTCAAAGTCGGGTTGGGCAGTCGAAGGGAGAAACTATTTTTTATCACAAGACTATACCCATATTCCTCACGACGAATCATATGATCTTCTAAGCAAGAATTTAGATCGTATCAATGAACATCTTCAATCATTTCTAGATCATTAAGGTCATATCCTAGTACTATTGCTATATGAATGAGTAGTCCTCTTAAAACAATAGGGGCAGTAGAAGAGACCTTCCCTAATGTTACCAAGTGCCTTAAAAAGAAATAGCTAGAATTTATTGACACATTTTCTACCATCGCCCATAAACAATATAAATCTGAAAGTCTCACTATTCCTTCTTTACCTCTCTTTTTAAATATCATATTTTTCATAATTAACTGAACATATCGGAAAATTGGGTTAATGATACTAGTACTCTTGGAAACATGGGGGTTAAAATAAGATTGCCTAGAGATTAGTTGCCATATGTTTGAATTATCAAAAGCAGGGAGAATTGTATATATTCCATCCCTAGGTAAATCATAACATGCATTAAAGTCGCTAAGGGTCCATTCATAATCATCATTAAACAAACAAAATTTCAATTTTCCCCCTCCTTCAACAATATCAATAGTGATTGAGCTTAAAAATTCTAAAACAATTCTAGGGTAAGTTGGATACTTCATATTCATTAAATAAGTCCACCCTATTCTTTCAAGTAGCCAATCAACATCAGCTCTAAATCCTAACACTTCTAAGGTCTCTTGGTCCATAAATTTAGTGCTCAAAATGGAACGTTTAGACAAAGAATCATAACGATACATTTGTTCATCACTAGAGAAAACAATGCCAAAGTTGTTAGATGTACCTTGGAAGCGTGATTTCCCCTTATTTGAAACACCCATCTTCTCCTTTCCTTTGCTAGGCCGATTGTTTCCTTCGATGAGATTTGACATTATGGATGATGAGAAGGTCGAAACTTCAATGGAATGGGTTGTGAGGATGGAAGGTGACACTTTGAGAGCTTTAGGGAGAAAAAAGGGTGAGAGAGGGATGAAGTGTTAGGGTCGATTTGTGCTAGAGGGGGGGGGGGTTGAATAGCTCGTCGCGCGCTCGTTGTCTTGCTTCGTGATGATGATTTACAGCAGAGTGGACTCAAAGCAACACTTACAACGCTAACACAAGGATATACTTGGTATCCACCTCAAGAAGAGGTGACTAATCCAAGGATCCACACGCAACACATACTCCACTAATAAAAACATTTCCTCTTGCTAACTACCGAAGGCGGAGAAGCCTTATACAAACTCTCAATACAAGAAGAAAGAAAAGAGAAACAAATACAAGTAAAATTTTATAAGATTTACAACTTGAAACCCAAACCCTAGCTTCTTCTTCTTGTGTGGAATGTCTCTTGATCTTGGAAGTGCAGCAACACTTTGCTCCAAGAAAGCTTTAAGAACTGGCATGAACAGCTGAGAGTGATTGCAAGAATTGGAGAGGAAGATCTACGGAGAAAGACACTCGCCAACGACTTTATCCTGCTCAACCGTCGCCTCCCAATCGATTGGGGAGGCTGATTCAATCGACTGATCGATTCAGCCCTCTTCTGTGCTCTCTAGAAAGTGCCTGAATCGATTGATCAATTTATTCAGGCTTTCTTGCGATCGTGCGAGAAAATCAACCCACAATCGATTGACCAATCGATTGGGGAGCCCAATCGATCGGCCGATCGATTGGGGAGCATTCTGTGCTTGCAATTTCACTTCCCAATCAATCGGTCGATCGATTGGGCCAACTTTCTTCGCAGCACACCTTCAATCGATCGGCTGATTAATTGAACCACAGTTCAATCGATCGATTGATCGATTGACCTCCCTTTGACTTGCTTAACTCAAGTCTAGGGTCCCCAATTCCAACATCTGGTCAACCATTACCTGTTGGAACTTCTCATGCCTTGCATCCGGTCAACCTTGACCTGCCGGGACTTCTTCGCCAAGTGTCCAGTCAACCCTTTGACCCACTTGGACTTTTCTCATCGTGCCAAGTGTCCGGTCAACCTTGACCACCCACTTGGACTTACCGTCTCGTGTCAAGTGTCCGGTTCTCTATGACCCACTTGGATTTCCATCAGATGTCCGGTCAACCTTGACCCATCTGGATTTCCTTGTGCCAAGTATCCGATCAATCCTTTGACCTACTTGGGCTTCCCAACACCAGGTGTCCGGTCATCGTTGACCCACCTGGATATCCACGTGCTTGACTTCACTCACCAGGTCTTTCCTTTTTCCTAACTTCACTCATGTAATGACCCGCCTCCTACGTACTAGGCTGCGAGGCCGATCGCTACAGTTATGCTGTGTTGGACTATTAATGCGGAATGAAAACTGGCTAATTTAAAATTTTACTGAACTAAATGCTGTAAAGTTCAACTTAGTGTTCTGGGTGTACCTAGGAGTTGTACACATGCTAGGGGAGGTGTTTACAACTGATAATGAACTTCGGATCGATCCACAGACCGATCTACCAATACTGGCACGGTAGGAAACTTCGGATCGTTCAACCGACCGATCCACAAACTACACTGCAATTCTGTACGCTGCTGGGCCGATCCAGCTGGTCCCTGATCGGTCAATGAGGCCGATCGGTGGCTCTTGATCGATCTGGCGGCCGATCGGTGAGCCCGCGACCCGGCTCACGATCGTTCCACGGATCGATCGAGGAAACGAAGCTTATTCGCGAGAACCCGGTCACGATCGGTCTGCCGGATCGAGAGACTCCTGATCGATCTGGCGACCGATCAGTTAACCATCGTATCCGATATCAGCACTGATGCGTGCCAAAGTCACTACACAACACTATACAAGCTAAGAGAAACATTCTACTAGGTAATGACTAACATACTAAACATGATTAAGGCATAGAATACTAATTCATGGCGTGTAAACATATGAAAACCAAAACTAACAAGGTTTTAAACTGTTCTCTTGCTAACTAACAGAAACATAAGATAACACTTGCTATAAGTACTAATGCATATTAAACACGTTCTAATGCATAATAAAATAAAACTAGATCCCTAGGATCTTTATTCCAGTTCCTTCCAAACACATCTTGATCTGCATTGACCTCCAGCTTCCACTGCTAGTCCACTTTCCTTTTACCTGTATCTACAGTATAAGGAAAATAGTATCTGTAAGTTAAAAAGCTTAGTAAGAAATCATCTACCTCACTAAAACATGCATACGATGCAAATATGATTTTAAATCATGCTGTTTGAAGGATATGCTAAATATACTGAATAAACTAAACATGGCATGTCATATAAGCATACAATCATGGCATATCTAAAGCTGAACATGATATCAATCACATGGTATCAATGAAGAACTAAGCTGATACTAAAAACTGAGCTACTGCTAGGACTGTACTGAATTCATGAACTAATTTGTGAAAGGTTGAAAACCATATACATATAGTAAGTGAAAATACTAAACATGCTGCTGATGGGCCCTGACAACTGTACTTGCTGTGCGCGCATCCCTAACTAGACCCGGGATTGCAAGTTCCGAATCTAGTAGGGTTTACTAGGTTAGCTAAACCTAGGGACGACTATGGGAGTCCAACCCAATGGATATATAATCCAGTACAGTGCCACTGAAAAGTAAAATACTGAAATAGCTAATACTATTTTGCTGAATCTAGGTTATCTGAACCTAGAGCTAGGTTGTCTGAACCTAGAGGCGACTGTGGGAGCCCACCCATTGGACCGTAGTCCCATATAAGCTAAAATAAACTGATTTACTGATTTAAATGCTTCTAATGCATTTAACTGAGCTATTAAAATGCCTAATTTGTATTTTAACTTAACTAGTTATTTTATCGAACACCTAGTGTGCCCCAACTCTCCCCTCTATTAGGGAGACCACTTATAGGCACCCGACAACGTCTAGGAACCCCCCCTGAAGAGGGAATACGTGTCCGGCCCATCTAGAAGTACTCACTAAATCCCTAAATCTGCGAGGAGGGTCAAATTCACCCTATGCGTCGATAAAAATAGCATATGGCTAAACTAGTGCGTATAAAACCAAACGGAGCTACTTATACTGCAGGTGAGGGGTTTCTTACCTTGTGTACTAGATTTCTTACAAATCTAATCGCTAGAAATTCTGGTGGAGACGACTTCTCGAAGATTCGCTCGCGTCCACGTGCTCTACTCGCGGAGGGGAACGTCCTTGTGCTGAAATCGTCGCCGGAAAGTGACCTTGGGGCCCTAGGGAGAGAACCCTAGGTCTCCTTGTGGTTGGCGCTGAGAGAGGGAGGAGAGGGAGAGGTGGCGTCGGTGAGTTAGGGTGAGGAGAAGAAAGTTGCCGAACCAAGTTTTAAAAATAAACCAAACCCCAACTTAAATTTCCTATTTATACTAAGTAATTAATTCGGCCAAACCAATTATAAATATAATTGATTCCCTTTCATTTCAGCATGGCCCTGCTGGGTTCACCGGTTACTAAGGCTAATTAAAGGTTTAACGGACCCGAGAGGTCCCGGGTTCGATTCCCGCTTAAGCCATTTTACTTTTCTAATAATTTTTACTACTTCCGCTACTCGGAAAATTCCGGAAAAATATCTAATAATTCCAGAAAAATCATAGAATATTTCTAAAATAGTTTTGAGAATTTACGGGCGTTACAACTCACTAGGATTTTCACCTGGTTTCACTTACCAGAATTTTTCCACTGCTCGACTTCACTCATCGGGACTTTCCATCTGCCTAGCTTCACTCACTAGGTCTTTCATCTATCTTCACTCACCAGGATTTTCCCACTGCCCAACTTCACTCATTGGGACTTTCCATTTGCTTAGATTCACTTACTAGGTCTTTCATCTGGCTTCACTCACCAGGATTTCCCAACTGTCTGGCTTCATTCATCAGAACTTTCACACGCCTAACCTCTAGTTAGGTATTTCCCAGTCAAGTATCCGGTCAACCCTTTGACCTACTTAGCTCTTCTTCACATTTAACTGGTCAGTCTTTGACCAGAGAGGAATTGTATCAACAATATTCCTAATCGGACGATTGCATCTATAATCTCCATGTATTGTCAAATATCAAAACCTAAACACAAGACTTAAGCTTGAGCCAACTCAAGCTTAGTCAACCTGGTCAACCTGACCCAGGGGATATTACACCAACAATCTCTCCCTTTTTGATGTTTGACAATACCTTTAAGTTAGGCTAATCTCATAGCCTCAACTTCTTCTTTATGCCAATGCTTGAATGAGAGTTTCCTTCATTTCCTCCCTTTCCTAGAGGGCAAACTCCCCCTTTGGATAATGAAGGCCTAACTTAAATCCTACATTCTCCCCCTATTGGCATACATTAAAAACTCTCCCCCTGAAGAGTTTCTCAATGTTGTTCATAACCTCACTCGTCGTTCACAACACCACAAAGAAGGTTCCATACCCTTCATTGTATCCAATGCTCACCCTTGAGCATTAACCAACTTAACACTTACAATGAAGGTCACATACCCTTCATTATATTCAATGCTCTACCTAGAGCATTCTTTTTTCCAACAATGAAGATATCCGATCTTCTATTGTCCCCCAATGCTCAACCTTGAGCATTTATCCAAAGGAAGGATTTACCACCTTCAATGGTTTCAGAAGAATATTTCCATGTCTTTACAGAGGAGTTCCCTCTAAAAACATGCTTCAAATTTCTGTCATTGCACCAACAATGACTCGGAGTTCCTAAATCTTTAGGAAACCCAAAAATTTGAAGTTTTGAGGTTTAAAAGATTTAATGTTGAAACTAACCTCATCCTAAACTTCAGCCTAGTGTTCCTTAACCATTTCTCCTTATTTTCATCATGAAAACTACCCTTAAATATATACAAATGTATTCCAAGGGTTTATGAATGGTTAAAGAGGCTAAACATGGCTCAAAATATTGAAATTAGACTTTCCTAGCCAAAATCAGCCTTTTCAATCGATTGGATTGAGACTCAATCGATTGATACTACCTCAATCGATCCAATGATCAATTCAGAGAAGTTCTGTTCGTAGAAATTACCTCTGAATCGATTGTCCGATCGATCCAGGCGTGAATGGATCGATCGGTTGATCAATTCCATGAGCTATTGCTCACGGGAAACACATCTCAATCAATCGGCTGATCGATTGAGGCTCTGATTTCCTGAAATTCAATTTCAGTGAAATTCAGAAACTCCCAAAAAATTTTACAAAATTCTAAAAATCATGAAAATTGTTGTAGACATTATTTAGAGTATATACTATCATGAAAAAAAATAATTTTTTAAGAAAATACATCTTATTTTCAAAGATTGACACAAACTTGAAAACTCTTGAAAACTTCAATGTTTTCTTTTAGTTTATGTCAAATTTTGCAATGGTGAGTACTATCAAAATATAGTCTTCACCAAGGTTTTCCAAACTATATTTAAAATATTTTTTTTTCAAAATCAATTTCAAACCATGTTCTTTGGGCTCAATGCACATTACTTGTACATTAATTTTTTCAATGATTGGAGTACACATAACTATGTGTTTTGATAAATTCAAAACTCAACTAGATATACTAAATCAATATCTTGAGTCTTGTTCATCACCCTAACATCTCACTTGTATCTAATATATACTAAAACACATACAAGTCACCTTATAGTCTTTGTGAGATGTAGATTTTAGTTTTGCTCTAAACTAGGGATCATGCATATCTATCTATCAAGGCATTTTGAATTATGAACACCCACCTAGAATGTCATTTGTTAGTAAATGTCATTGTCCTTAATTATAAGGAAATTAAAATAATGCATGATGAGTTATAACATACATCAAAAAGAAATAAATTTTTTCAAAGAAAATATACTATTGCTACATGATGTATGTGTGACATTACATGATATTTTTGAGTTTTTCTTAATGATTATGAATGCTAAACATGATGTCATGGCATATGATGGGCATACAAAGCATGACAATTAGCATAAATAAAATATACATAGATCATCTATCTAAGTATCTTAAATCCTTAGCTAAACCTAAAATTAATCCTAAATTGCCTATATTATGTCAAGAAAATGCCACAATCCAACTTGGCATTTCTTTTACTCTTGATTAATTTTGCTAATCTAAATTAATTTAAATTCCTCAAATTTTGGCATATTTTACTCTTCCAAAGAGTAAACACTTAAATTAAGACTTAAAATTTGCCCTTAACACCTTAAGAAAATGTCAAAATCCCAACTTGACATTTCTTACGCTTTTCTCAACTATGCCAATTTAAATTAAGTTCAATTCTTCAAATTTTGACACATTTTACTCTTCCAAAGAGTAAACAAATAATCCTTTTCATTTTTAAATGTTAACAATAACCTTGAAAATGTTCTCCAAGTGTCAACTTCATCAAGGTTGGGTTAACTACCATTCCAATTTGAGTTGACACTCTCTAACCCTTTAGGGTATAGAGAATATCCTCCTATGAACCCAACACCTATTGATGCTCCTTGGATGTGCAAGGTATTCACCAAGGATAACTTCCCTATATACCTTCCTAATAACCTTTCTAGGCTTCTTAGAAGCCTTGGTCACTTCCTCTAGGTCAACTCTAGGGATAGTATCTCTTGTGACCTTCTTAGACTTCTTAGAAGTCTTAGTCACATTTGTCTTTGCAAAAATACTTCTAGCAATAACTTCCTTTGTGCCTTTGACTTGACCACTAGATGTAGAATTGGTTCCATAGCTATATGGAATCCTATGATAAGAGGAACATCCTTCTTGGCTTGAGGTTTGTATCCCAAACCCTTCCTACCATTAGATGACCTTTGTGCTCCTATCCTTAGGTTATGCTCATTTTGACCCTTAATATGATTTTTCATCATTTTTAGGGTTTGTTCTATTTTATCAAGTCTTGACCTCAAGACTTGATTTTCCATTATTAAATCCATAGTTTTGAATTTTTCTTTAAATCCTTGAGCATTTCTATTTTTGGGCTTGTACCTAAGGTCTTTAGAGTTATTTCCTAGATTGTTATATACCTTCCTAATCTTAGGTGAGATATTCTTGGCATGAAACCACATGATTTTCCTTAATTCTATCATGCTTTCTATTTTTATGATAAATAGCATTAAAATGATATAAGTTAGAACTAGCATGCTTGTTACCATTACTTAAAGGAGTTCGCTCAATAAATGATACCTTGGGTTTGCTCTTACAAGCTCCCCCTTAACTTGGAGCTCCCTCCTTTAGGCTTGCCCGATTTCTTCCCCTTTGGATATTGGCTCCGGTAATGTCCTTTTTGGCTGCAAGAAAAGCACACAATGTACTCCTTGCTTTTCTTTGTTGTGGGGGAGGTCTCCTTGGGCTTCTCCTTGCCCTTTGGTGCCACTTGACCCTTCTTCTTAGCCAATTTAGAACACTTACTCTTGTAGTGCCCATGTTCCCTACACTCAAAATATATGATGTGATTTTTATTATTAATTGAACTAGATATACCTTCACGTGTAGGGATGACACTTGATCCTCTATTTGAATTTTCATGACTTTTGGAGGTGGCACCATCTTCTTCTTCACTTGACCTGGAAGTAGAAGCTTCTCCTTCTTCTTGGTCCGATGTCAATGAATGTTGCTCTCCCTCAATCCTTATGCTCCCTCTTTGCTCTTTTCATTGCATTCCATTGAGGATGAAGCCTCTTTTTCTTCCTCCGATATTGAGCATCTCTCAATTTCGGGCTCCTCTCCTTCTTGACCCAATGAGTTGCCTTCTTTGGATTTTTCTTGAATTGGTGTAGTGGAAGGAACCTCATGGATTTTAGCCAATTTGCTCCAAAGCTCCTTGGCATCTTCGAATTCTCCCACTTGCTTCAAGATGTTGCTAGGCAATAGATTGACCAATAGCTTGGTCACTTTATCATTGACCTCATATCTTTGAATTTGCTCTTGGCTCCACTTGCTTCTCTTGAGAATTTTGCCTTTTGAATTCTTTGGAGCTTCAAAGTCTTCCATTAGAGCAAACCATTGCACTATTTCCATCATGAGGAAATTTTTGATTCTTGATTTCCAAGAATCGAAGCTTGTCATTGTAAATGGTGGAGGCACCCTAGTGTTATATCCAAATCCATCTTGAAATTCATTTGAAATTGAGCTTTTATTGAAGTCTTCGACATGAATTTGCTCCAACTTCTTTACCCTCTAGCTTTTTGGCCTTCCGGCGATGATTTCGGTGAAGAGCGACCTCGCTCTGATACCACTTGTTAGGGTTGATTTGCGCTAGGGGGGTGAATAGCTCATCGCACACTCGTCGTCTTGCTTCGTGATGATGATTTGCAGCAGAATGGACTCGAAGCAACACTTACAACGCTAACACAAGGATTATTTGGTATTCACCTCAAGAAGAGGTGATTAATCCAAGGATCCACATGCGACACACATTTCAGTACTAAAAACACTCCTTCTTGGTAACTATCGAAGGTGGAGAAGCTTGTATAAACTCTCAATACAAGAAAAAAGAAAAGGGAAGTAAATACAAGTAAAATCTTACAAGATTTACAACATGAAATCCAAACCCTAGCTGTTTCTTCTTATGTGGAACACCTCTTGATCTTGGAAGTGCAGCAACACTTTGCTCCAAGAAAGCTTTAAGAACTGGCGTGAACAGCTGAGATTGATTGTAAGAAGTGGAGAGATCTATGGAGAAAGACACTTGTCAATGGCTTTATCCTGCACAACGATCGCCTCCCAATCGATCGACTGATTGATTGGGGAGGCTGAGTCAATCGACTGATCGATTTAGCCCTCTTCTGTGCTCTCTAGAAAGTGTCTGAATCGATCGTGCCTGAATCGATCGACCGATCGATTCAGGCTTTCTCGCAATTGTGAGAGAAAACCAGCCCCCCATCGATTGACCAATCGATTAGGGAGCCCAATCGATCGGTCAATCGATTGGGGAGAATTCTGTGCTCGCAATTTCACTTCCCAATCAATCGATCGATCGATTGGGCCAGCCTTCTTCGCAGCACACCTTCAATCGATCAGCTGATCGATTGAACCACAGTTCAATCGATTGGTTGATCGATTGACCTCTCTTCGACTTGTTTAACTCAAGTCTAAGGTCCCCAATTCCAACATCTAGTCAACTGTGACCTGTTGGAACTCCTCATGCCTAGCATCCGGTCAACCTTGACCTATTGGGACTTCTTCGCTAAGTGTCCGGTCAACCCTTTGATCCACTTGGACTTTTCTCATCGTGCCAAGTGTCCAGTCAACCTTGACCCACTTGGACTTACCATCTCGTGCTAAGTGTCCGGTCCTCCATGATCCACTTGGACTTCCACCAGATGTCCGATCAACCTTGACCTATCTGGATTTCCTTGTGCCAAGTATCCGATCAATTCTTTGACCTACTTGGGCTTCCCAACACCAGGTATCCGGTCAACCTTGACCCACCTGGATCTCCACGTGTCTGGCTTCACTCACTAGGTCTTTCCTTTTGCCTAGCTTCACTCACTAGGGTTTTCACCTAGCTTCACTCACTAGGATTTCCCACTGCCCGGCTTCACTCACCGGGACTTTCCATTTGCCTGACTTCACTCACTAGGTCTTTCACCTAGCTTCACTCACCAGGATTTTACCACTGCCCGACTTCACTCACTGGGACTTTCCATATGCCTAACTTCACTCATTAGGTCTTTCACTTGACTTCACTCACCAGGATTTTCCAACTGCCTAGCTTCACTCACCAGGACTTTCACCTGCCTAACCTCTAGTTAGGACTGTCCCAGTCAAGTATCTGGTCAACCCTTTGATCTACTTGACTCTTCTTCACATCTAATTGGTCAGTCTTTGACCAGAGGGGAATTGTATCAACAATCTCCCCAATCAGATGATTGCATCTGTAATCTCCATATATTATCAAACATCGAAACCCAAACATCAAGACTCAAGCTTGAGTCAACTCAAGCTTAGTCAATCTGGTCAACTTGACCCAGGGGATATTGCACCAACATGAAGAAGTGAGAAGAATCGGCGGCCACGGCCGTGTGGGGTTCCGCACGCCCGTGCCCTAAAAAGGGTGTGAATGGGCTGGGCCGTGTGGGTTGTGCACGACCTACCCTTTGCCGATTTCACACGGCCGCGTCAATCGACACGACCCGTATCCTTCCTCTCAAGTGACTTCACACGGTCGTGTGAAGTCACACGGCTCGCTTCATCTTCTGCTCTGCCAATGCCACACGACCGTGTGGATTTACACAACCCATGACGTTTCTTTCTCTGCCATCATCACACGGCCGTGTGGGTTCACACGATCAACTTCTTGGCTTGTATAGTGACTGGATTTCTCCTCTCTATGACTCCTCTGCCGCTTCCACGCCCATTAAATGATCATGGCTAGCTCGTGGAAGTCGTGCACAACTTGAAAAATAAAGATTCAGAAAGAAAAATACTTAAACAAACTAATTTAGGAAACAAAATCATGAACTGAAAGTTAATTAAAGAAAAACCCTTAGGTTGCCTCCCAAAAAGCATTTATTTTAGGTCTTTAGCTCGACCCCACCTCAGTTGTTATGAATTATCCCATGGAGGCACTACCTTTCCTCCTAGGGTCGATGCTTCAGTTTTTTTCCTTCATTCTTGCTCGTGCAGGGCAGATGTACTTCTTGTTGCTGGTTAGGGGCAATTTTCCAAGTTTTGCCGGAGCATGCATTGCATCCGATGGCCTTCCATGAGGATGAAGGTTTCATTCCTCAATTCTGTTGACATCCGTCTCGCTGGTATTCCCTTGAAAGGAAGCGACACGGTTAGGAAAATCAGATAAATCAAATTCTAACCTATCCTTACTGATAACTAGAGATAACTTGTGGTTCTTCACATCTATGATGGCTCCAGCAGTTGTAAGGAAAGGTCGTCCAAGGATAATAGGGATCTTAGGATCCTCTTCCATGTCCAAAACAAAAAAATATGTGGGTATGATGCATCCAGCCACCTCTACTGCTACATCTTCCACTATACCCATAGGGTACCTGCATGAATGGTCAGCTAATTACAATACCAAAATAGTAAGTTTAATGTTCCTGAAACCTAGCTTATTACAAATTGAATATGGAATGAGGCTAACACTTGCCCCCAAATCACAAAAAGCCTTATCTATGAATTCAGTTCATATTTTGCAAGGTATAGAAAAACCTCCTGGATCTTGGAGCTTTAGGGGAGTGATTGCCATGAGCAGAGCACTGCTCTTTTCCGTCAATGCTACGGTCTCGAATTCACCTTTCTGCCTTTTGTTTGACATGATTCCCTTCAAAAACTTTACAAATTTTGGCATCTGGTGAAGGGCGTCTATAAGAGGGATCTCAATGCAAATCTCCTTAATTTTTTTTAGAAATCTGTAGAATTTTTCATCTTTTTGGGACATTACTAATCTTTGAGGAAAAGAAACTGTTTGACTTTGTGGCTGAAACGGAAAAGTCTCTTCAACCTTCCTGTTAATCTCCTCCTTGTCCTTGTTTGGGACCAAATTTGGCGTAAGAGGAGAGGGTCCTTTTTGAAGATCAATCCCTTTCGGTGTAGTTACTTGGGGGTCTCCCAAGATCCGTCCGCTCCTTAATTCAACATAGTTGCAATATTCCACGGGGTTAATATCAGGCTTTTTTAGGCATGTGCCTGGTGCTCTTGAAGAAGATTGGACTATCTGGGTGATCTGGTTATCTTACATCTTTTGGTGCTTTTCAAGGTTATCCATTCTTTGATTTAATTGCTTGATCTCATTCTTAATTTCCCTTTGTTCAGCAAGAATTTCCTCAAGCACCTTCTCTATTCTTGATAATCGATAGCCTTGTGATGGTTGTTGTTGATAAGTTTGTTATACCTAGGTTGGTAGCTTGGCTTTGCTCCTGCAAATGGTACCCGGTCCTGATTATTCTGATAAGAAAAATTCGGATGACTTCTCTACCCAGGGTTGTAAGTGTTGGAGTATGAATTGTGCTATCTTTGATTGTAACTGACTATTGCATCACATTGCTCAAGTTGATTTATTTGTGCAGAGATTGACCCTAAGGGGCAAGTATCTTGAGCCTGATCCGTACTTCCGCAAGTCTCGCACGCACACACACATAATTGCATTGGCAGTGTTATTTCCTATAGTCTCAAACTTTTTAGTTAAAGCATCCAACTTTGTAGACATGAGTGTGATTGCATCTACATCAAATTTTCCTGAAGCCTTGATTTGATTCCCAGAAAAGGAGCCTCCAGATCTTTCAGATGCCCATTGATGATGGTTCAGGGCTACATTTTCAATGATGTCTTTGACTTTATCTAAGCTCTTGTTCACTAATATCCCTCCTGCTACAGAATCAAGGGACACCTTCGTGCGATAGTTAATGTCATTATAAAATGTATGTAGGACTAACCACTTCTCAAGCCCATGATCAAGGCACTGTCTGAGCATACTCTTGAATCTGTCCCATGCTTCAAATAATGATTCTAAGTTTGTCTGTCTGAAGCTTGCTATTAGATTCCTCATGAGAGCTATTTTGCTTGGTGGATAAAATTTGTCCAAAAATTATTGTTCACATTGCTCCCAAGATGCTATACTATTTGCTGGTAAGGAGTTAAGTCACTGCTTGGTTCTGTCTCTTAAAGAAAATCCAAACAATAGTAGTCTCATTGTTTCTGGTGGAACTCCATTCACCTTCATTGTGCTACAAATCTTATAAAATGATTCCAAGTGCTGGTTTAGATCATCATTTCGTTCTCCTCCAAATTGATTATGCTGGACCATGTGGATTACCATTGGCTTTATCTCAAAGTTATTAGCTTCAATTGGTGGCATGGTGATGCTAGACCAAAGCCCACGTGCATAAGGTGCTGCGTAGTCTTTCAAAGGTTTGTCACCCATTTTCGATGCTTCTTGTTCTGCTTGGAGTCTTTGCAGGGTTCTTCTCCTTCGAAAAGTTCTATCGATCTCTGGGTTGAATGACAGTAATTCTCTTGCATGATTAGCTCTTTGTATACAAGAACAGGGTATCAAACTATCCAAATGCAACACGAGAATAGAGTTTTTAAAATTTTCAAAGGTAAAAAGAAAATGCAGGAGATTCAAAATGCAGAAAAAAATATAAAAATTTAAGCAAGCAAATGCAAGATGTAACTGTTAGGGCAATTTCCCTAGGTCAAGGTTGACCAGTTTGATTAAGCTTGAGTTGAGTCAAGCTTGAATCAGGATTTGAGTTTTGATGTTTGACAATATAAGGAGGTTGCTGGAGCAATCGTCCGGTTATGGAGATGGTCAAAGGGTTGACCAGGTTGATGAGAATACAAGTCAAGTAGGTCAAGGTTGACAGGAGATTTGACTGGGAAAGTCCTAACTAGATGTTAGGCATTTGGAAAGTCCTAGTGAGGAGCTAGGCAGGGGAAAGTCCTAGTGAGGAGCCAGACAATTTGAAAGTCAAAGTGTGATCTTGGAAAAGTGTTAGAGTGTATACTAAAAGTGTAGCATTTTGTATAAACATTTAAGAATCACATTGGTCAAATGTCTACATTTATGCTAAGTGTAGTTGTTCAATTAATTTATATTGTTGATAACATGATGTATGGTGTCACACACAGAAGATCATGTTATCAGTTCCTTATAAATTATA
Organism: Zingiber officinale; assembly: GCF_018446385.1. Taxonomy (NCBI): domain Eukaryota; kingdom Viridiplantae; phylum Streptophyta; class Magnoliopsida; order Zingiberales; family Zingiberaceae; genus Zingiber; species Zingiber officinale. Next base: position 18,474,497 of record NC_055993.1, on the reverse strand, counting down.
AATAGTAGCTCACAACTAAGATAGATAGGAACAAACTATTGGAATAGTCGTAGTGTAAATTGGTATTAGTTTATCTAGACTATAAAATTGCACTAGTACACTCTTAGTGTATTGAGCAGGATCATTTAAGGTAATTTTTTTTATACCGACTTAGTAAAAGAACAAGACCTTTGTTATTATAGAAGTGTGTACTCTTAATCCCGATATAATAACAAGCACGTGTACTTAGTATTTATTTCTTTGACTTATCAAATGGTGAGATTTAACTTGATAAATCAAAAGGCCCGATAAGTTGGGAAATAATATTATTTATAGTGTATGTTGTTGATTATAGAAGGAAACTGTGTCCTAGTAATCTAGGTTGATAATGTCCCCAAGGGGAGCTCATAAGGATTGTTATGTAAACCCTGCAGGTGGACTTAGTCCGACATGACGATAAGGTTGAGTGGTACTACTCTTGGACTAAGATATTAATTAAAGTGAGTTGTTAATAACTCATTTAATTAATGGACATTCGACATTTTAAACACAGGGAGATTAACACACTCATATTAAGAAGGAGCCCAAAGTGTAATTTGAGATTGGTGCAGTAGTTCAATAATAATTCTTTAGTGGTATGAATTATTATTGATGAATTTAAGTTGGATATTCAGGGTGAACATGGGAAGCTTAATTTTATCGAGAGACCAAAACCAATTTCTTCTCTCGATCCTTATTGTAACCTCAATAAAATTTTGTATCCACCTAAGCCCATCTTCTAGTCCGTACGTTGACGTTGCTATCCAAGGTTGGTTCTCAACTCTGATGTGTCAACGTTTGAGAGCTTTGAAAAGCAAAGCTTTGAAAAAATATTGAAGAAGTTTTGAGAGTTTTGAAAAGCAAAGCTTTGAAAAAACGTTGACGCTTTGAGAAGTTTTTACCAACGTTGATGTGTCAACGTGGAGAAGCTTCTCACATTGAAGCTTTGAGAAATTTATTAGCAACGTTGATGTGTCAACGTGAAGAAGTTTTGAGAAATTTAAAAGCAAGTTTTGATTTGTTAACGTTTTGTTAGCAAGTTTGAAAAGCTTGCTTGCCAAGCTTGATGTGTCCACGTTAGAGCGTATGACCGGTCATATTATAAAAAGGATGTTTTAATTTTTTAAAAAATCTCTTCTATATTTTAAAGAGAGATTTTAAATTTTAAAATTTTTCTCTTTTATAATTGGTCACATGATTTTAAAAGAGAAGTTTTTAATTAATCTTTCATTTTTTGTAGTTGTCTACAATATTTAAAAGAGAGAGATTAATTTTTAATAAAACTTTCTTTTTTTTGTAACCATGATTTAAAAGAGAAGTTTTAATTAATCTTTCCTTTTTTGTAGTTGTCTACATGGTTAAAAGAGAGATTAATTTTAAAACTTTCCTTTTGTTGCCATAGACAATAAGAAATTTAAAAGAGAGTGATTTTAATTGTTATTAAAATTTCTTTTTTTTTTGCCAAGACCAAGGATTATAAAAGAGAGGGAGAGGGTGCCTCATGAGAGATAACCTTAGGCTTTCTCCTCTCTTCCTTGGTGTGGCCGACTCTCCTTATGCTACTTCCTTTTCCTTGGTGGCCGGCCATGGCTTCTTTCCCTTCTCTTTGTTTTCTTCACTTAGGCCGGCGGCACCTTTCCTCTTGTCTCCTTTTCTTTTGCTTCCTTAGTGCCGGCGGCATCAAGGCTTTGAAAACCTTGTGGCTGGTTGCTTAGAGAGGAAGAAGAAGAAGAGGAGAAACACATGGTGGCCGGTTGCTTGGAGAAGAAGAAGAGAAGGAAATTTTTGATTTTAGCATCGCTTGGTGGCTAGAGATTCTTGAGAAGAAGAAGTGGCTCAGCTGGTTTCATCTTGGAAGATCGTTGCCCACAAGCCGTCCAAGAGAAGGAGAGGAATACAACAAAAGATCAAGAGGTTGTTGCATACAAAGAAAGGTATAACTAGTAATTCTTTTCCGCATCATACTAGTTTTCTTTGTATGAATTCCAAACATAAGAGGCTATTGATTCTAGATTTCGAATTTGTGTTTCTTTTCTTTTTCGATCTTGTGATTTGATTGTTCTTAGTGGTTAAACCTAGGGTTACCATAAGAAGATTAAATATTGAATTTTTATAAAAGGCTTTGTGGAGGTAGTGGTGGATGATCTCATACCCAAGAAGGCCAAGTGCCTCGCCATGTTTGACCTGGGAGCCGATTTTAGAAATAAATATTTAATCATCTTTGTAACATGAGTCTGACTTGGATCAATAGTGTTAAGTTCTACTTGCGATCTAAGTCTAAACCTCTAAGAACAGATAAGTTAAATTTGGAATAAATAATGTTAAGTTCCGTTTGCGATTCCAAGTTTAATTTCTAAAGAACACATGGTAGCTAGGAAAAGGTTCAGACCTTGTACAAAATTTTTGTACAGGTGAACCGGTATGATATTCCCAGTAGAAACCAACACAAAGGAGAAAGTCCTGGTGAGGAACCAGGCAATTGGAAAGTCCAAGTGTGATCTTGGAAAAGGAGAAAGTCCTGGTGAGGAGCCAGGCAATTGGAAAGTCCAAGTGTGATCTTGGCAAAGGGTGTAAGTCCAAGCATGTGGTCTTGGCAAGATAAGTCCTACTGTCACTTGGCAAGGAAGACCCGACAACTGGTATGAGGTAGAAGGAAGCTCCTAAAGGCAAGGCGTGAAGGATGGGGAGATATCCAAGGGACGCAAGGCTAATGGAGGAGGCTAGAAGGCTAGTTCGAGGTTGGTCGGGTGTGGCCAAATGCTAGGCATGGAGATCCAACAGGTCACGGTTGACCGAGAGTTGGGTTGGAGACTTTGGACTTGAGATTGAGTCAAGTCCAGGATGGTCAATCGATTGGGCAATCGATTAAACCAGGGTACAATCGATCAGCCGATCGATTGGAGTGTGCTGCGAAGGAAGAAATGACCCAATTGATTGGTCGATCGATTGGGAGCATGAGTCGTGAGCACAGAGGCCTTCCCAATCGATTGGGAATTTCCAATCGATCGGTCGATCGATTGGAGCTGGGAGTTCTCGCGTGATCGCGAGAACACAGAAAGCATCTGAATCGATCGGTGGATCAATTCAGACTGTCCCAATCGATTGGTCGATCGATTGGGATTCGACCGTTATGCAGGATGCAGGTGATGGACGACTGCGTGGAGCGGTGCTGACATGACAATCGATTGAGGATGGTTTCAATCGAATGGGAGCACAGGATATAGCCGTTGCAGAGCGATTTCTCCGTAGTTCTTTGCGAACTTCTCCTGCAATCTTCAGCGATTTTCATGCGAGCTTCTTCTGATATTCATCGCCAGTTCTTGAAGGCACTTGAGTGCATCCCAAGGTTCAAGAGGCAATAACAAGCAACAAGTAAGCAAGAAGAAGGGTGTATTTCATTTATATCTTGTATTTTCTTCTTGTGTAAGTTGTGTTGTTGGGTGTGAGTTTGTATGAGGCTTCTCCGCCTCTGGCTGCGACCGAGAAGGAGTTGTTTTCATAGTGGAGGAGCATGTCGTGTGTGGATCCTTGGATTAGTCACCTCTTCTTGAGGTGGATACCAAGTAAATCCTAGTTGTTAGCATTGTGAGTGTTTGTCTTCGAGTATTTTGCTGCACAACAACAAGACGAAGCAAACCGACGCAAGCGCGATGAAACACTATTCACCCTTCCCCCTCTAGCGTGCACATCGGTCCCAAAAATTGGTATCAGAGCGAAGTTGCTCTTCTACGGACTAACCACCAAGAGAGCAAGAAGCTAGAGGAAGAAGAAGATGGATATTGAAGGACCACTCGGATGGGATATCCGAATTCCACCTCCGTACGACAAAGAAGACTTCAATTATTGGAGGACGAGGTTGGAAACTTGGTTCCAAATAGATTGGAACCAATGGGTTGCATTGGAAGATCCATTTGAGCCTCCAAAGGACAAAAAGGGGAAGCGCCTCCAACCTCGACATTGGACCGAGGAACAAAGGGAGCAAGCAGAGGCGGATAAGGAGGTAACAAAAATTTTGTTAAATCTATTGCCCTCTAACATAATTTTGAGTGTAGGTGAATATATGAGTGCAAGTGATCTTTGGAAAAAGGTCATTGCCTATCATAAGAACCCCACTCAATTTCAAGGAGTGGATGAGCTTAAGGAGAAGGGCTCATTGGTCCAAGAAGAGAAGGACCAATCCGATGTTGACATAAGGTCAACATTCGAGGAGAAGAAGGAAGAGGAGGAGAAGGAAGAAGATGAGAGATCTTCTACATCTTCAAGAGAGGAAGAGGTGGAAGTATCCACATCCTCAAGAGTTGAAGAGGTGGAAGCACCCACACCCTCAAGAGGAGAAGAAGAAGAAGATGATGTAACCTTCACAATGCAAGATAAATCAATGGAGGATCAAGTACCACCCCTACAAGCAAAGGTATAGAAATTTTGATTGTGAATAATAAAAATCATATCATTTGCTTTGAGTGTAGGGAACATGGACACTATAAGAGCAAGTGTCCAAAATTGGCCAAGAAGAAGGGCCAAGTGGCAACCAAGGCTAAGGAGAAGCCTAAAGTGGTTGGTCCCATGGAACACAAAAGCAAGGAGCACATTATGTACTTCTCATGCAAACAAAGAGGACATTACCGAAGTCAATGTCCTAAAGAGAGGAAACCAACCAAAGTCAAAGGAGGAAGCACAAGTCTAGGGGGAGCTTCCAAGGTAAAAACCAAGGCATCATTTAATGAATCTATTCCTTTGACACAAGATAAAAAAGCATGCTAGAAATAATTCTTATCATCTTAATGCTATTTATCATGAGAATAGGAGGCATAATGGCTTTAAGGATAAATATATTCCTCCTCATGCTAGATTTACCACACCTAAGATTAGAAAGGTAAATAACAACTTAGGCAATAACACCAAGGACTTTAGATATATGCCTAAGAATAGAAATGCTCAAGAATTTAAGGAAAAACCAAAATCTAGAGATTTATGGAGTGAAAATCAAGGCTTGAGGACAAAACTTGATAATTTAGAAAGGACTCTAGCAAGAATGGAAAACATGCTTAGGGGTCAAAATGAGCATAACTTAGGAAAAGCTAGACAAGAGCCATTCAATGGCTATAGGGATTTGGGATACAAACCTAAAGTCAAGAAGGATGTGACTTTTTTTCATAGGGTTCCATATAGCTATGGGACCAACCCTAGGTGTAAAGGTCAAGTCAAGGATACTAGGGAAGGAATCCCTAAAGGTTCTTTTGACAAGACCAATATGACTAAGACTTCCAAGAAGTCTAACAAAGTCACAAAGAAGGTTACAAGGGAAGTTATCCCTAGGAGTGACCTAGTAGAAGTGACCAAGGCTTCTAAGAAGCCTAGAAAGGTTCTTAAGAAGGTATCTAGGGAAGTCATCCCTAGTGAGTACCTAAGCATCCAAGGAGTACCAATAGGTTTTGGGTTCCTAGGAGCATATTCTCTACACCCTAGATGGATTTAGAGAGTATCAACTCTAATTGGAAGGGTAGTCAACCCAACCTTGATGAAGTTGGCACTTGGAGAGCATTTTCAAGGTTTTACTAACCTTTGAAAATGAGAAGGATTATTAGTGTTACGCTTTGAAAGAGTAAAATGTGTCAAAATTTGAGGAGTTGAATCTAATTTAAATTGACACACTTGAGAGAAGCAAAAGAAATGCCAAATTGGGAATTTGACATTTTCTTATGGAATTAAGGGAAATGTAAACCTTAATCTAAATTGTCACTCTTAGAAAGAGTAAAATGTGTCAAATAAAATTTGATGATTTAATTTTTAATTTAAATTGGCACAAATAGGAAAAGGTAAAAGACATGCCAAGTTGGATTGTGGCATTTCTTCAATAGGCAATCTAGGATTATAATTTAAAGGCTTAGCTAAGGGATTAAGGATACTTAGATAGTCTATCTAGGTATATTTTATATATGCTAAAGTGTCATGATTGATTGCTTATCACATGTCATGACATCATGTGTTGCATTTATTTTTAGCATGAAAAATACAAAAATATCATGTAATGTCATACATACATCATGTAGCTATAGCATGTTTCTTTCTTTTGAAAATTGTTTATTTTGATGTATGCCATATAACATCATACATTATGTTGATTTCCTTGTAGTTAAGGACAAAAGACATTTATCATGAATGGTAAATATCTCAACAAGTGGGATGACACCAAGTGACATCCTAGGTGGATGATCATAAGTTTCATAATGCCTAGATAGTTATGCATGATCCCTTAATTTAGGGCAAAACCAAATATACATCTCAGAAAAAACCATAAGGTGACTTGTATGTGTTTTAGTACACATTAGATACAAGTGAGATGTTAGGATGGTGAACAAAACTCAAGATGTTGATTTAGTGCATCTTGTTGAATTTTAGGTTCATCAAAACACATAGTTATGTGTTTTCCAATCATTGGGAAAGCTAATGTACAAGTCATGTGCATTGAGCCCAAGGAACATGGTTAGATATTGGTTTTGAAAATAATTTTAAAAGGCTTTTGGAAAACCTTGGTGAAAACTATCTTTTGATAGTAATCATCATTGAATAGTTAGACATAAACTTGGAAGAAAATACTAAAATTTTTACAAGGTCTCAAGTTTGTGTCAATCTTTGAAAATAGGAAGTATTTTCATAAAAAAACTATTTGTCCTTGATAGAATATACCCTAAATAATTTCTACATGAGTTTTCATGATTTTTAGAGGTTTGTATAATTTTTGGGGAGTTTCTGAAGTCTGCTGAAATTGAATTTCAGAGAAATCAGAAACCCAATCGATCAGTCGATCGATTGGATGAGTTTAGATCGATCAGACGATCGATTGAAAAGATCATTCCCATGAACAGAAGGTCAGTGAATCGATCAGTCGATCGATTGATCCAGGCTGGATCAATCAGTTGATCGATTCAGAGGGAATTTCTACGGGCAGAAGCTTGCAGAATCAATTAGTGGATCGTTTAAAGTAGCTTCAATCGATTGAGTCCCAACTTCAATCGATTGGGAAGTCTGATTTTGGCCTAAAAAGTCTGATTTCAGCACTTTAAGCTACTTCAAGCTCCAATAACCATTCCAAATCTCTTGGAATACATTTGTATACATTTAGGGAAAGTTTTCTTGATGAAAACAAGTATGGATTGGTTAAGATAAATCAAAGTGAAGTTTAGGATGGGGTTTAGTTTCAATTTCGAATTTTGGAACCTCAAAACTTTAAGTTTTGGTTTTCAAGGGTCATTGACCATTCCTAACCCTTTGGAATACACTTGTATACATTTAGGGGGAGCTTTCATGATGAAAACAAGTATGGATTGGTTAAGGTAGACTTAGGTGAAGTTTAGGTTGGGGTTTAGTTTCATTATTGAATTTTGAACCTCAAAACTTCAAGTTTTAGTTTTCCTAACTGTTTAGGAACTCCAAGTCATTGTTGGTGCAATGACAGAAGTTTGACCATATTTTTAAGGGGGAGTTACTCCTTGAATGCATGAAAATTTACTTTCAAGGATCTTAGAAGGGGGTTAAACTTGGTCGAGTATTGGGGAACAATGAAACATTGGTTATCTTCATTGCTAGGATGGTAAATGCTCTCGGATGAGCATTGTGGAGTAGGTTACTGCTTAAGGGGGAGCATTGAATTAATGAAGGAGATCAGACCTTCATTAGTAAAGTGAAAAATGCTCTTGGATGAGCATTGAGAAGAAGATTACTGCTAAAGGGGGAGAATTGAATACAATGAATGAGAGTTTCATTGGGAAGTTGATGCATGCTCTAGGATGAGCATTGTGAAGTGAAGTAGAGCTCAAGGGGGAGCTTTGGCGGCAATGAAGAATATGAAATCTTCATTGTGGGGTTGTTAACAACATATGAGGTTGTAAACAACGTAGAGTTAACTCTTATGGAGAAGAGTTTATTTTCGGTTTTTGATGTATGACAAAGGGGGAGAATAGAAGGTTAAGTTAGGCCTTCATCCCAAGCAGGGGAGTTTGCCCTCTAGAAAAGGGAGAGAATGAAGGAAACCTTCATTCATGCCTTGTCATGAAAGGGTTAAGGCTATGAGATTTAGCCTTGTGATAAAGAAGAGGTTAAGGCTATGAGATTTAACCTTGTGATAAAGAAGATGTTAAGGCTATGGGATTTAGCCTTGGTATAAAGAAGAGGTTAAGGCTATGGGATTTAGCCTAACTTAGAGGTATTGTCAAACATCAAAAAGGGGGAGATTGTTGGGGCAATTTCCCTAGGTCAAGGTTGACCAGTTTTACTAAGCTTGAGTTGAGTCAGGATTTGAGTTTTGATGTTTGACAATATAAGGAGGTTGCTGGAGCAATCGTCCAGTTATGGAGATGGTCAAAGGGTTGACCAGGTTGATGAGAATACAAGTCAAGTAGGTCAAGGTTGACAGGAGACTTGACTGGGAAAGTCCTAACTGGATGTTAGGCATTTGGAAAGTCCTAGTGAGGAGCTAGGCAGGGAAAGTCCTGGTGAGGAGTCAGGCAACGAGAAAGTCCTAGTGAGGAGCTAGTTAGGAGAAAGTCCTGGTGAGGAGCCAGGAAGTTGGAAAGTCCAAGTGTGATCTTGGAAAAGGAGAAAGTCTTGGTGAGGAGTCAGGCAATTGGAAAGTCCAAGTGTGATCTTACCAAGGAGAAAGTCCTGGTGAGGAGCCAGGCAATTGGAAAGTCCAGTGTGATCTTGGCAAAGGGTGTAAGTCCAAGCATGTGGTCTTGGCAAGATAAGTCCTACTGTAACTTGGCAAGGAAGACCCGACAACTAGGATGAGGCCGAAGGAAGCTCCTAAAGGCAATGCGTGAAGGATGGGGAGATATCCGAGGGACGCAAGGCTGATGGAGGAGGCTAGTTCAAGGTTGGTTGGGTGTGGCCAAATGCTAGGCATGGAGATCCAATAGGTCACGGTTGACCGAGAGTTGGGTTGGAGACTTTGGACTTGAGATTGAGTCAAGTCCAGGATGGTCAATCGATTGGGCAATCGATTGAACCAGGGTCCAATCGATCAACTGATCGATTGGAGTGTGCTGCGAAGGAAGAAATGACCCAATCGATTGGTCGATCGATTGGGAGCATGAGTCGCGAGCACAGAGGCCTTCCCAATCGATTAGGCAATTGATTGGGAATCTCCAATCGATCGGTCGATCGATTGGAGCTAGGAGTTCTTGTGCGATCGCGAGAACACAGAAAGTATCTGAATCGATCGGTGGATCGATTCAGACTGTCCCAATCAATTGGGCGATCGATTGGGATTCGACCATTGTGCAGGATGCAAGTGATGGACGGCTGCGATGGAGCGGTGCTGACATGGCAATTGATTGATGATGGTTTCAATCGATTGGGAGTATAGGATATAGCCGTTGCGGAGCGATTTCTCCGTAGTTCTTTGCGAACTTCTCCTGTGATCTTCAGCGATTTTCACGCGAGCTTCTTCCGATCTTCACCGCCAGTTCTTGAAGGCGCTTGGGTGCATTCCCAAGGTTCAAAAGGCAATAAGAGGCAACAATAAGCAACAAGTAAGCAAGAAGAAGGGTGTATTTCATTTATATCTTGTATTTTCTTCTTGTGTGAGTTGTGTTGTTGGGTGTGAGTTTGTACGAGGCTTCTCCGCCTCCGGCTGCGACCGAGAAGGAGTTGTTTTCATAGTAGAGGAGCGTGTCGTGTGTGGATCCTTGGATTAATCACCTCTTCTTGAGGTGGATACCAAGTAAATCCTAGTTGTTAGCATTGTGAGTGTTTGTCTTCGAGTATTCCGCTGCACAACAACAAGACGAAGCAAACCGACGCAAGCGCGACGAAACGCTATTCACCCCTTCCCTCTAGCGTGCACATCGGTCCCAACAATAACTTCAAAATAAAATTTGCAAGAATTATTTAAACTATAAAGAAAATAAAAATTTAGTATAACTTAAATGATTATCACTAATATTATAAGCGCAATTCCCGGCAACGACACCAAAAACTTGTTACGTTTCCGAAAGTACACGGATACGCCGTCAGTAATAAAAGATACCAAACCATAGAGACTGATTATAAGCACTAGCAATCGCTCACGTATAATTAGCTAAACTATCGATTGTTGAAAATTTACTATCTAGAAAGAAGGAAGAAACTTAGAAGAAGGAAAAGAGAACTAGACTAAGTGTTGAATATATCGGTTTGGAGAATATTATAGGAGTTCAGTTTCATTATGGTGTTTACTAATGTTGTAAAGTATGATATCCAAATAATAATTAAATAATAAGGTTATTTGAGAAATAATCTTATTGGATTTTTCGAGAATTTTTAGAAAATTTTCGGGATTTAAATGGAGTCCTTATGACTTGTTTTAAGGGGATGAATCAGTTGGGCTGGGAGAAAGCCTGTTTAGATATTCCAATTAAGTTGGGAGTTGATTAGGATAATTAACCTAAGGATATAAAGTGTAACCTAGGTTTTATTTACCTCTTCCTCTTTCTCCCGACGCATACCTCTCTTTCCCATGTCACGCCCCGGAGGAGTCTCTGTCCGAAGAAATTTCGGCAGCATCTCCCCTGTACGGCGGACAATCTGAAACTTTTCTACAAGCACTATATACCTCAGCCACATGCGGCTGGAATAATACAATAAAAGAAAACAAACACCACGCAGTTAATAATAAAGCAGCCCACTTGGCTGTACCAAAACCAAAACACAAAACTGCTAGCCGGCTAGGCTTACACAACCAATAACAAATACAAAACACCACATAACGACGTCAACCCTCCAAAAATAAAACCAGAGTACAGAGCTAAACAAACTGATACATAAAACAAACAAAACATACGTGAAACCGATAAGTCTTCTGATGTGACGTGGGGACCAGCAGACAGGATGCTCCAAGCGACACCATAAATAACCTGGTACCTGAAAAAGATAGTGTCAACGGGGGTGAGTTCAACAACTCAGCGAATACCAATGGACATGAGTAGTAAGGTATATCTAACAGCAACAAACATGGAATACAACTTCCTAATCATATATAGGGAATATGCAAAACTGAAAGGTAACTGAGGAAGCTGTACTCACCAGGAACTCCTATCCAGACAAAAGGGTCGTCAAACTGAAAGTGTCAATAATCCTGTATGCAGGTCAAAAGTATGCATCCAACCAAAATGCAGCAAACACAATCATAAGAATATAAATGCATCAATGCATATGATGCTAATGATGCGTCCTGGTCACCCCTGACGCCAGTCAGTCATCTCACACACAAATGGTGAGACCGAGTGGGTAGGGCTGTGACAACCGTGCACTCTGTCGTCACTACTCCTGATGAGTGACCGAGTGGACGGGATGCTGTCGGAGTACTCCTGTCCTGTGACCCCAAATCATAAATGGGGGAGCTCAATGCTCTCATCTCCCGGTACACGATGACGGGGAGGAAATCTCTGCCGGCTACCACGCTGAGTCACCTGACCAACGGAGCCAAACAGAGTCCACCATCTGCCGGCTACCACGCTGCTACACTAAATGCCAGCGGAGCCAAACAGAGCGGAACTGACTGCCGGCTACCACGCTGACCAAACAGCAGAACCGCCACACACCTGTCTGATATACCACTAATCCATGAGTGGTGGTGTGTGCAGTACATGTAACTGGCGATGTGCTCAACCATAGTAGAGCCGACAATCGCGCAGCATGCAATCATGATGCATGACACTAAGCAGGGTCATAAACTGATCAACATAACCATATCCATATGTATAAAAATGAGTACGGTAAAATCAATGGTCACATACCAAGATCTAGAGTACACAGATCAGATAGAATATCAAAAACCTATGTCCTGAACCTAATAAGTATGGAATATCCTGATCAGCATAGAAAAATCCATATATACATAATATGGGTACCACAGTATCAGTAAGCCAAATCCACGGATCTAGGGTATACAAGTCCTCTAAGGTATAACAACCTAGACCCAAATCATATCCCTCTTCCATAGCATATGAACCAACAATATACACAGATCAAAGAATCAGGGTCTAAACACCCGAATCATATATGATATACAAATAGAGGTACACAAATCTGATATGGCACAAAAACCTAAGTATCAGATAATCTAAATACACAGGCCAGAAACAACAATCCAAATCCTAGTCCTAACCTCAGTAAGCATGGTATGTCACTCTAGAAACTAAGATACTCATGGTAACAAGATAATCATGGCAACAAATCACGAGATATAAGCACGGATACATCACAGGTGACAAACCTAACATGCTACGGATATCAAACAGTGACATACCAAAGGCAAACATATTCATTGCTTGCAGTTATAAAATACTATGCATATCCAAAGACAATATCATAAAAGATAAGTCAAGAGGTACTCGCCTCAAATATCGTGCGTGCCAAAGGAAACCCCACGTAAGGCCACTCGTCGCAATTCAGAGTCCTGTAATATATGATATCCAAATTTAGCTAATTACATATAAATAAATTAGCTAAATCAATCCTCGAGAAGCTATAATAAATCCAGATCCAATTATAAACCCTAATTGGATCATCTAACTCCTCAATCAACTTAAACTAATCCATTCAAATTTTTGAACTTGCAATAAGCATAACCAATCATAGCAACTGACCCAATTTAACCCTAATTCTCAGTATAAAACTCACCTCAACAGATGAATTGCTGTTGATCCACAATTGAAAAGCTGCAACTGTATGCTGCCAGAAACTCATGGCTGAAACCACAATAAATCCTCCCACATGCTTGCTGGTCGGAATCAAACAACAACCCTTGATCAACTAAGAAAGAAGAACCAGAAATCAACAATACCATCTGTTAACCACTCAGTTCCTATACAAATTGCTCTCCTTACCTCTTCTACAATCGCTGGTGTTGACTCAAAATCCGTCGATGCTGAATTCCAGTTAACCGTATGGAATCAAGCAACTCCTTTACCATTTTGTAACCAACAGTCGAATACTCCCGACAACAGCAGCATAGCATCAGGTGGAGTGACGCTGAGAACAAAGGGGAGAAGCAAACTCGCAGTCGGCAATGGCAACCAAAGGAGAACTAGAGCTCGGCTAGAATGCTGCCAAATTGCAGCAAAAGAGGCGGTCGTCCGCTAGGGCAAAAGGGCAGGCTACTGCCGGCGATGTGCGGCAGGGCGATGTGGCGTCGTCGGGCAATGATGAGGGGTAGGCGGACGACGCTAGGGTAGAGGGAAGGAGCTCTGCTCAGTGATCGGAGGAAGGTTTGGTGGCTGGGATCTCCCCGGCGAACGGCGACGCCATCGGCAAGGCACAGTGTTGGCAACCGGTGCTAGGGCTGAGAAGGAGCTTGGTGGCAGCACAGTGAAGATCGAAGAGGGCGGCGCCGTCGGGTGGAGTAGCCGAAGAGTTGATCGGTGACGAGAGGAAGGAGATAAGAACAGCGCCGGTTAGGGCACAGGGTCGGGGGAAATCGGGAGAGGGAAGCAGCGTGGGAGAGGAGAAGAAAATAAAAAGAAAAGATATATAAAAGAAAAAGGAAATGATTTAAAGAAAATAAACATTTCCTCTTTAAAATAGAGTAGCCCAAACAGGCCTTCCCGTGCCCTATTTTTATCCCCGTAAACTCGTCCATACGGTCTCCGAAAAATTCCCGAAAAATCTCCAAAAATTCTGAAAAATTCTCTTATTAATATTCGCCTATTTCCGGTATTTTACATTCTCCCCCACTAATAAAAATTTGGTCCCCAAATTTCGTTATCTACCATCAGCAAGTACTAATAACAGATACAGAGTATATATGCTGAACGGTAAATAAATCACATACCTCAAGTGAAAAGATTGGGATATCGAGCTCGGATCGTATCCTCAAGCTCCCAAGTAGCCTCCTCGTCTGAATGATGCTGTCATCCGACTTTAACCAGCCGGATAGTCTTGTTCCGCAATTGACGCTCTTTCCAGTCTATAATCCATACCGGAATCACATCATAAGTGACGTCAGGCTGAACGGAACTGAGACACCTGTCAGCACATGCATCGGATCAGGTACGTATCTCCTCAGCATAGATACGTGAAATACATCGTGAACGCCTGCCAAAGCTGGTGGTAGCGCTAAACGATAAGCTACCGCTCCAACCCTTTCCAAGATCTGGAAAGGTCCAATGTATCACAGGCTAGCTTACCTCTGAGGTCAATCTCTTCACCCCTTTCGTGGGTGAAACTCGCAGAAATACATGGTCACTTGCAGAGAACTCTAAGAGTCTCCGACTCCGGTCTGCATAACCCTTCTGGCGGTCCTACGCCTCTGCCATCCTCCATCTAATAGTACGGACCAACTCTGCCTCATGCTGGGCTCTATGAGGTCCCAACAACTGGGCCTTCCCAACCTCATCCCAGAGGGTGGGTGTCCGACAAAACCTACCACCGGCTGCAGACTCTGATAGAAACGAGTCGTGAACTGGGGGTCTCTATCCGAAATAATACTCAAAGGAACACCATGTAATCCGATGATCTCTCGGCAATGCAGATCTGTCAATCGATCCAGAGAATCAGTCTTCCGGATCGCTAAAAAGTGTGTAGATTTGGTTAATCGATTAACGACTACCCAAATCGCGTCATGCCCTCGTCGTGTCCTCGGCAAACCCACCACAAAGTCCATGGTAATAAGTTCCCATTTCCACTCAGGAATAAGAATCTGCTGAATTAAACCGGCAGGTCTCTGGTGCTCATACTTCACCTGCTAACAATCAAGACATCCAGCTACAAATTCCGCGATGTCCTTCTTCATACCGTTCCGCCAGTAGGAACGTCTCAAATCTCGATGCATGCGGGTCCCGCCTGGGTGGACCACAAATCGATAGCGATGAGCCTCCTGAAGTAGCTCCTGTAAGACCGGATGAGACTGAGGTATGCATAAACTGCCTCGGAAGTATATAATACCCTCCTCGTCTCGTGTGAACTCGGTCTACTGCCCGGAAGTTATCTGACTGCAAATAAACTGCAAGTACTGATCAACAGCCTAGGGCTCTCGGATCCTCGTCCTGATCGACGACTGAGCAACCATGGTAACAAGAGTACCCTGCTCTGTCTGTCCTTACCCTCAAGGCCCAAATCGGAGAAACCTTGAATCAAGTCTGTGACCACAACTCGGTGGCAAGCTAAAGTCCCTTTAGACTTCCGTCTAAGTACAACGACAACCACATTAGCTTTTCCCCAAATGATAGCTAATGGTACAATCAAAATCCTTCAGGAACTCCATCCATCTTCCCTGTCGAAGATTAGATTCCTTTCTAAGTGAACAAATATTTGAGACTCTTATGGTCCGTGAGAATCTCAAATGTAACACCGTATAGATAAGACTGCCAAATCTTCAAGGCACAAAATAATGACGGCCAGCCACAAGTCATATACTGGGTAGTTCCACTCATGCTCCTACAACTGTCGAGAAGCATAGGAGACTACTCTATCATGCTGCATCAGAACAGTGCTCAAACCCTGAATAGTTGTGTCGATGTAGAGGACATATCCGTCCTCTCCAGAAGGTAAAACCAAAAATCGAAGCCGACACTAGTCTCCACTTCAGCTCCTAGAAGCTGGTCTTGCATTCCACAGTCCAAGTAAACTTCACGTCTTTCATGATCATGCGTGTAAATAACATAGTAATCCGTGAGAAACCCTTAACGTATCTCCGGAAATAACGAGCCAAACAAAGGAAGTTGCGAGCCTCTTCTATAGACTCCGTCTACTCCCAACGGTAATAACCTCGATCTCCTGTGGAACCACGGTATACTCCTACTGGTGACCGTGTGTCTCAAATATCTCACAGAAGACAACCAAATCAGCACTACTGATAATCACATATACATGTTCTCGTCGAAACATCTTTAGAACTATGCAAAATAGTATGCGTGACTCACCTCGGATCCGAAATAGATCACAACATCGTCAACAAAAACAATGGAAACCAATCCAAACATCCTAGGGATACCCAAATCATCGAGTCCATGATAATATCTAGGGCACCGCAAGCACTACTGGTAAACCAAGACACATAATGTCCGTATCACAGACATTCCTAACCATAAGATCCTCAACAATAAATCAGGAATCTGATCACCAACGATATATAATCACCAAAGAATAGAACCTCCAGTGTGAGAGCAATGCTCTATCACACGAAATACCACATATGTGGGAGCAACGCTCTACCACAAGAAATCCTCCATATGTGGGAGCAACGCTCCACCACAAATAATCCAAAATATGTATCCACAATAAATATGGGAGCAATGCTCCGCTACAAACAATCCGCAATATGTAGGAGCAACGCTCCACTACAAAACAATCCCTAATTAGGTGGGAATCCAGAATATGTGGAAGCTACGCTCTACCACAAACGATCCATAACATGTGGGAGCTGCGCTCTACCACAACAATACATAAGTGCCCAAAGCACCTAACTATCTAGCTAGAGACTGCACAAGATCTCTCTACCACAGATCAATGTGGGTAGCCTAGGGTATAACAACTCAGTACGCAAATCAATTCCATAGTCAACTTTATCATCATCCTAGTGGGTCGATCACCCACTTATAGGATAATTATTTGACAGGGTAATATCACAAATGTCATAATGTAGACCCTCAACATTCTACATTCAACATAGGTAGAATCATCATGATGCTACCAATCATAGACCTGACACACGTGCACACACAACATAGGTATGATCAACTTAATTCTTCAATTATTATACATCAAACACACACACAACTCAGGTATATTCAGTATGATACCTCCAACAATACACACCGAACACGTGTGCAAAAATCAACGTAGGTATAATCTGCAATACACCTCAAATAATACTCACAACAAATACCAAATGAGTATAATCACTTAATACTTCCAATAAAGCATACTAAACCCAGGTGCACTCACAAATTACACATAATCAACAAGATACCTCAGATACCACACCAAACTCATATGTATATATCACAACACTGATGTAGTCGACAAGATACTTCCAACATGACACTCACACCCATGTGCACATACCACAACACAGATTTAAATCGATAAGAATCCTCCAATATGTCAATCAGGCACGTACAGCTAACTAAATAGCTTTAATCCACAAGGAACCTACAATAACCATATCTAGATGGAAATACCCACACTATTTACAAATGAACTATCCATCATAGAACTCCTTCAACTCATAACAATCATATGTACACTTCATATATATGCATAATCAGCATATTTTAAATCCAATCTACCACACAAACCCTACGCCCCCTTCTAAGTTATCCTACAAGATACAAACAGTCTAAATTTAAGGTACCCACGGAATAGGATAAATCAATCCTCTAAAGACTGACCAAAATCGACAATGATATACCATCAACTCAGTCTTTTCCACGTCAGTACAAAACATGTACTCAAATGTGCTCTAGATACCAAACTAAGCACAAACAACCCAAAGATCAGCATCTCCATAAAAATAAGGTATGATGGTCCTCTACTGATCGGTCCAACAAAACTAAATCGGTCATCTACCAACTAATCAAGATTACATTAATCCCCTTCAAGCAACTATGGTAAATCAACTTCTACTGACCGATCTAACAAGAGTAGATCAATTATCTACTAATGAAATTAACTAAGATAACATGGTATACTACTGGCCAGGTCAACATAAAGATATAAATACTATCCACTACCCAACTATTAAAAGCAGAGGCTGGTATGTGCCTCAATCTGCTAACCAACTAGTAATAACATAAGCTAAAAACTACTAGTGTATGATATGATAAATCACCAGAAACTGTAACCCTTAATCTCTACCAAGGTCGATCATCATCAGTGGCTAACCTAAAACATAAAATATATGCTACAACAACCAGACAGGCACTAGTAAAGAGTGCTAATACATGTCATAGACTGTAATAATGAACAGGGCATAAACTAATCAAAAAGGTAGGATAACATATACCAACATACCTCCTATAGCTTGGAGATGTCCTGCTTCTGCCAAGTCCCAAAATCCAAAAAGTCACATCGAGAAGACTAAAACATGAAATCCGAAACACGAGAAATAAAACTCGTAAGCCGATCTCTGATACCAAATAAATTGGTATCAGATAAATCTCAAAAACCCAGAACACATAGCAAGTATCGTATAACTTGGCTCTGATACCACTAAATTGTCACGCCCCGGAGGAGTCTCTGTCCGAAGAAATTTCGGCAGCATCTCCCTTGTACGGCGGACAATCTGAAACTTTTCTACAAGCACTATATACCTCAGCCACATGTGGCTGGAATAATACAATAAAAGAAAACAAACACCACGCAGTTAATAATAAAGCAGCTCACTTGGCTGTACCAAAACCAAAACACAAAACTGCTAGCCGGCTAGGCTTACACAACCAATAACAAATACAAAACACCACATAACGACGTCAACCCTCCAAAAATAAAACCAGAGTACAGAGCTAAACAAACTGATACATAAAACAAACAAAACATACGTGAAACCGATAAGTCTTCTGATGTGACGTGGGGACCAGCAGACAGGATGCTCCAAGCGACACCATAAATAACTTGGTACCTGAAAAAGATAGTGTCAACGGGAGTGAGTTCAACAACTCAGCGAATACCAATGGACATGAGTAGTAAGGTATATCTAACAGCAACAAACATGGAATACAGCTTCCTAATCATATATAGGGAATATGCAAAACTGAAAGGTAACTGAGGAAGCTGTACTCACCAGGAACTCCTATACAGACAAAAGGGTCGTCAACCCGAAAGTGTCAATAATCCTGTATGCAGGTCAAAAGTATGCATCCAACCAAAATACAGCAACCAAATGCGGCAAACACAATCATAAGAATATAAATGCATCAATGCATATGATGCTAATGATGCGTCCTGGTCACCCCTGATGCCAGTCAGTCATCTTACACACAAATGGTGAGACCGAGTGGGTAGGGCTGTGACAACCGTGCACTCTGTCGTCACTACTCCTGATGAGTGACCGAGTGGACGGGATGCTGTCGGAGTACTCCCGTCCTGTGACCCCAAATCATAAATGGGGGAGCTCAATGCTCTCATCTCCCGATACAAGATGAAGGGGAGGACATCTCTGCCGGCTACCACGCTGAGTCACCTGACTAACGGAGCCAAACAGAGTCCACCGTCTGCCGGCTACTCGCTACACTAAATGCCGTGAGCCAAGCAGAGAACTAAGCTGCGGCTACCACGCCGAGTCCTCGCACCAACGGAGCCAAAAACACACCTGTCTGATATACCACTAATCCATGAGTGGTGGTGTGTGCAGTACATGTAACTGGCGATGTGCTCAACCATAGTAGAGCCGACAATCGCGTAACATGCAATCATGATGCATGACACGAAGCAGGGTCATAAACTGATCAACATAACCATATCCATATGTATAAAATGAGTACGGTAAAATCAATGGTCACATACCAAGATCTAGAGTACACAGGTCAGATAGAATATCAAAAACCTATGTCCTGAACCTAATAAGTATGGAATATCCTGATCAGCATAGAAAAATCCATATATACATAATATGGGTACCACAGTATCAGTAAGCCAAATCCACGGATCTAGGGTATACAAGTCCTCTAAGGTATAACAACCTAGACCCAAATCATATCCCTCTTCCATAGCATATGTACCAACAATATACACAGATCAAAGAATCAGGGTCTAAACACCCGAATCATATATGATATACAAATAGAGGTACACAAATCTGATATGGCACAAAAACCTAAGTATCAGATAATCTAGATACACAGGCCAGAAACAACAATCCAAATCCTAGTCCTAACCTCAGTAAGCATGGTATGTCACTCTAGAAACTAAGATACTCATGGTAACAAGATAATCATGGCAACAAATCACGAGATATAAGCACGGATACATCACAGGTGACAAACCTAACATGCTACGGATATCAAACAGTGACATACCAAAGGCAAACATATTCATTGCTTGCAGTTATAAAATACTATGCATATCCAAAGACAATATCATAAAAGATAAGTCAAGAGGTACTCGCCTCAAATATCGTGCGTGCCAAAGGAAACCCCACGTAAGGCCACTCGTCGCAATTCAGAGTCCTGTAATATATGATATCCAAATTTAGCTAATTACATATAAATAAATTAGCTAAATCAATCCTCGAGAAGCTATAATAAATCCAGATCCAATTATAAACCCTAATTGGATCATCTAACTCCTCAATCAACTTAAACTAATCCATTCAAATTTGAACTTGCAATAAGCATAACCAATCATAGCAACTGACCCAATTTAACCCTAATTCTCAGTATAAAACTCACCTCAACAGATGAATTGCTGTTGATCCACAATTGAAAAGCTGCAACTGTATGCTGCCAGAAACTCATGGCTGAAACCACAATAAATCCTCCCACATGCTTGCTGGTCGGAATCAAACAACAACCCTTGATCAACTAAGAAAGAAGAACCAGAAATCAACAATACCATCTGTTAACCACTCAGTTCCTATACAAATTGCTCTCCTTACCTCTTCTACAATCGCTGGTGTTGACTCAAAATCCGTCGATGCTGAATTCCAGTTAACCGTATGGAATCAAGCAACTCCTTTACCATTTTGTAACCAACAGTCGAAAACTCCCGACAACAGCAGCATAGCATCAGGTGGAGTGACGCTGAGAACAAAGGGGAGAAGCAAACTCGCAGTCGGCAATGGCAACCAAAGGAGAACTAGAGCTCGGCTAGAATGCTGCCAAATTGCAGCAAAAGAGGCGGTCGTCCGCTAGGGCAAAAGGGCAGGCTACTGCCGGCGATGTGCGGCAGGGCGATGTGGCGTCGTCGGGCAATGATGAGGGGTAGGCGGACGACGCTAGGGTAGAGGGAAGGAGCTCTGCTCAGTGATCGGAGGTAGGTTTGGTGGCTGGGATCTCCCCGGCGAACGGCGACGCCATCGGCAAGGCACAGTGTTGGCAACCGGTGCTAGGGCTGAGAAGGAGCTTGGTGGCAGCACAGTGAAGATCGAAGAGGGCGGCGCCGTCGGGTGGAGTAGCCGAAGAGTTGATCGGTGACGAGAGGAAGGAGATAAGAACAGCGCCGGTTAGGGCACAGGGTCGGGGGAAATCGGGAGAGGGAAGCAGCGTGGGAGAGGAGAAGAAAATAAAAAGAAAAGATATATAAAAGAAAAAGGAAATGATTTAAAGAAAATAAACATTTCCTCTTTAAAATAGAGTAGCCCAAACAGGCCTTCCCGTGCCCTATTTTTATCCCCGTAAACTCGTCCATACGGTCTCCGAAAAATTCCCGAAAAATCTCCAAAAATTCTGAAAAATTCTCTTATTAATATTCGTCTATTTCCGGTATTTTACATCCCAAGTCCAATCGCGCCCTCTCCCCCTCTTTCTCAATATTTTCCCTCGCCCGATCGTCGGTTGCCTGCGAGCTCACCGTCGACGGAGGCCTTCTCCTTCACCGTGCCTCACCTGGCTACTAGACTGCTCCGATTCAAGCCGCCTTTTCTTCCTCCTAATTGTCAATCCATCGCCACTCTCCCTCTGTCGTCTTCGTCTTTGTTGTCGTCGACCTCGCCTAGTGCCACCGTCACCGAAAGGAAGGATCAAAGCCAACCCCTCACGCATTCTGCCCTAGATCTTCATTGTCGCCCGATGCTATCGCGTGGCCGCCGCCGCTATGTCATAGCATTCAACATCAGTGCCTCCAATCGAAGCTGCTAACGTCGCGACCACTTGGTTTCCGAGCTCGACTTTGGCCGGTCATCACCGATCAACTCAAAGCCACGGCGTCGTCTCCCTTCGTTCATGTGCCGTCGATCGTCAGAATTTCTCTTGATCTCGTTGGTGCTGGCCAGAACTGTTTCACTCGATCGTCGTGTCACCCTCCTCTTCCCTAGCTCGACACCACAATATCCATTTCCAGTTATGGCCCTGACCATGTGCCACCATCGGAGTACCTCCTACATCCACCAGTCCACTCCGAATAGATAACCGACTCCTTCTGCTCATCGATGATGCCTTCAGCCTTGGTGGCACAGCCTGTTGCCTAGCTGCCGGGAGTTGGTCTCCACATGAATCGAATTTGTTGCCGCAGATATGGGTAAAATCTTTTTTTTTTTAAGAAGTTATTTGATTTGTGTTTGGTTGATACTCAGATGTGGTTGTGCCAATTGTGATTTAGGGTGCTTGATTTGGAGATCATCAGTTGTATCTAGCTTTGGCTACATTTTTCTGGCAGCGGGTGCTCCGTCGACGAATTAACATTGGGTGAGTTTTAGGTGATGAACTTGTTGTTAACCCTAATGTATTAGTGTATGGAATTATTTAGGATTAGGTTAAACCTAATTTAGTTGAGAGAATGGATTAATTGGGGTTAAGAACTGGGTTAACCTTAATTTGCTCAATGGATTAGATTAATCGAAGTTAACCATTAATTAGAGTTAATTAATGATTGTTCGATTAAGATTTTCCTTAATTAGTTTTGGGGATTTGATTTAGCTATTTAATTCATATTAAATTAGCTAATAAAGTGTAATGATGTAGGACTCTGATCATTGGAGATGAGCATCATGACGAGAGATTTATTTGACATGAGCTATACATTAAAGGCGGGTATTTCTTCCTTGGCCTATATATAGTTCTTTGAACTTAATGCATGGTTACTATTCGATAGATTAGGCTGCTTTACATTAAATTCATTTGTATTGTTATCCCGCTTGATACTTATGCTTGATTTTTGAGATGATCTATTTATTTCATATACAGTCTTAAGCTTTGAATATCTATACTCTGTTGTGTATTCACATGTAGAGTATGTATGATAGGATATGTTTTGTTGACTGAGTTAACATGTTGATTATGCAAATGGTGCTATGTGTACATATGTTTGGTATGTATCATAGGAGTTATCATGTTAAGCGTGCATTTATATATTGTATGTGTACACATGTCTGCTGTTATCTATTGGAGGTTTTATGTTGATTGTATATATATTGTGTACATGTGTCTGATGTATACTATTAGAGGATCATGTCGATAATACCTATGTTAGTGATTGTATGTGTCTGGTGTGATTTGGAGGTATCATATTGATTATACCTATGTTATGGGGTGCCTACGTGTATGTTGTGTTACGTGTCTGGTGATGCTATTTACTGTATTTGATATTTAGTAGACACTTGTTGGATTTACCCTTACCTATAGATATAGGTGTTTGATAGATCATATATTGGAGGTATTTATGATGAATTGAGGTGTTGCATTGATGATGATTGTGTCGATATCGTGTCGGTATCATGATTATTTATATCATGTGTATCATTGCATCATATGCACACTGACGATCATTGCTCCCTTGTGGTATGAGCTAGTTGACAGTCATATATACATATGCATGCTGATGACCATTGCTCCCATGTGGTATGGGTTGGTCCTTCGACCATTGCTCCTTTTCGGTATGAGCTAGTTGTTAGTTATGTTAGCTGACCATTCGACCACTGTGGGAGAGTGGTAGCTAGGAGTGGAGCTAGTCCGGTCGTGCTCACTTGGCCGCTCAGTGTTATACTCTGTCAACCTCGACCACTCATGAGTACTGGTATCTGGAGGGTATAGTAGTCAGAGGCTAGAGATGTAAGTAGTCAGGGACCCTGATACTATGTAGCTAGATAGCTACTTAGCGAATTGTCCGCCTCGGCCACTATATAGTGGTATCTGGAGGATAGTACAGTTGTCACGGACCAAAGCCTCTCGGCCATACAGGGGTCGTGGTGTCTTGAGAGGTGGCAGGGGTGACCATGGAGTATGCATGCGCATTTGCATATTATGCATCAAATTTGCATTTACTTTATTTTATATTTAAATTTTTAGAACATCTTTCGACGGGGTGGCCGCAAACGGAGTTCTCAGGGCTAGTCGAATTCATCACTTGCCATTATACATACGCCCCCTAATCAGACAAGACCTTTTCATGGATCTTCATTAGCACCTCATTCACTACCCCCAGTACCATCATCAGTACCCATGCATCTTCCTGATTCGACCAAAAACTCAACGACTAAGTTTATAAACTCTCAAGAGTTTATAGTCCTGTTCAGAGATTCGTAAGTACTTCAAAATATTTTATTTTGTTAAGTATCTTAATTATTTAATATTGTTTGTTTGTAATGATAGATTTTCAAATTCTATATAGGTTCATGATATTAATAAAATCGCGAATAACTAGTGGGGAGGAGCTTAATTACATATACAAGCACTCCAACACTTAGTAAAGAACTCTGATGGATCAAGTTTAATGTATCTCTTTCAGATTATATAAGAAATTAAAGTGAATATATAATCAATTATTTTTTTTCCATTTCAACAAGCATTTAATTGGGACCCAATGAAGAGATTGAAATAAAAAGAATATTTAAGAAAAAAAAAAGTGGCAATCACATCTAACATATATTCCATCATTCTAAGATAGGGGAAAAAGCCACCTTGCATCACCAATGAAAATTGGGGTAGGATCTCTAATGTTTGGGCAACTGAGGAGAGCAAACAAAGGAGTCAATAAAATAAAATGAATCAAGCTTATAATTCTGGAGACTCATCTGTCATATATGCAAGAGACTCTATTAATATCGATGAGCATACATGCAGAGTGATAATTTTTTAACTCTCTCAGTAATTGTTAATCTACTTCAAAGTATTCCATTATTTCTATCAGTGTTTTTTTAGACTAAGGAAATGGAGAAGGAGCCTGCATTCATAGATACTTTTGCTCGCACATTTAAGAAAAAAGATAAAACTTGGAACGGGGATAGAGCTAAAGCAATAAAAGTTTAGATGAATATTTATTTGATTTTAATTTATAATACAAATTCTATTAGTTATGTACATGTCATCTTTTAATATTATATGTATTTCTATTATATCTAATCAATATTATATGTGTTTGAAAAATATAGGATAAATATGATGAGATAGAGTTAGCACAGAGATACTCACAAGCTAGTGATGATACTGAGAGATATAAGTTCTCTATTGATAATAATATTAGTTTATGGCTGAAGACGAGTGAGCTCTAAAAGGGAAAGAATATTAGGAATGGATTCCTTGAGCAAAACCCATAGAGTTGGTGATACATCTTCTTCCACCCTATCAGCAGTAAGGATCCAAACAAATAACTTGACTGAACAGGTTAACCATTTGAAGAGGATAATCTTGCAAAGGGATCAACAAATGACTCAAAAGATCAATAAATCTTGCACAAGGATTATGAAATTAGTAAGTTGCGCTGACAATAAGACTTCATAATGTGACATTTTCAGTTAAGCTCCACTCCAAGTTATATTCCTCCTCATTTCAGTGATAATAGTGGCGACGATGATGATGGTGGTGATGATTCTTTATGACTTTTTTTTTATGTATGAATGTTATTTGTTACATATATATAATTAGTGTTTTTAACATTAAGTATTTAATTGTAAACCTTTTATTTTTGATTAATACTATTAATTTATTCCAAATAGGGTCGGTGATGACAAGTAAGCTGGTACAAATTAAACTTGTTTGTATGGTTTCATTTTGATAATTTTAACTTGTATGATTGTAGATTTGTTTGAAATGTAAATAGAATGTGTATGTCGTGAATAAGATGTGATGTATATGTTAAATAGGGTGTGTTGTTAAATAGGATGTGTATTTTAAATAGGATGTGTTGTTAAATATGATGCTGGATGTATATAAATAGGATATGTCATAAACAGGTTTGGATTTAGATGTGATGTATTGTATTAACATGATAAAATATCGAAATGGCTAGGATCTAGCCAAAATAGTAGGTTTTGGGATGAATTTGGTGACGAAAGCTTTTCGTTGTCAAATTATCATAATTTTACTGTATATCACAATTCTATGACGAATCCACTGATTCATCGCCAATTCTACGATGGATCCATGGATCATCATAGAACTGGCGACGAATCGGTGAATTCATCATAGAATTGGCGATGAATCGGTGGATTTGTCCTTAAATCTGCGATGAATCTATGAATTCGTCACCAAATCTGTGACAAATCATATTTTTGTCGCATATTTGGCGAATTAGTTGATTGGTGACGAATCCGTATTCGTTGCAAATTTGCGTATTTGAAATGACACCATTCGTCCTAGATTTGGCGATGAATGGATTATCGTTGCGAAATCTATGATGAAAACTGTTTTAGTCGTCAAATTTGGGACGAAAAGCGAATTTGATTGTAGATTTGCGATTGGTAATTTTGCGATGAATTTTATTTTCGTTGTAAAATTTTAATGAATTTAGCGATGAAAAAAATTCAATCTGCGATGAATTTATATATTTTCATTGTAAAATTTGATGATACCTTATTTTGCTATGAAAAAATTTTCATCGTAGAATTCATCGCAAATGTTTTTTGCAACTATTTTTTTTTTTAATTTCATCGTAAAATTCGTCCTAGATATGGAGGATATGAAATGTGACCCATTGCCGCTAATGGTTTATTTTATTTAGATATATAAAACCACTAATGGTGTTACAGCGGATTAGGAATGCCCAAACGATATGCTCCTCACGGATCAGGAGCTCGCATGGCCTTCCTCTTTCTGTTCGTAGCATGGATCAGAAAAATAAACTTTACGTCCGTTGAGTGGCTGTGTCGGCCTTGCATTGTCCATCTGCCAAGAAAAACAAGTTATATGATCAAGTCTTTGGAAACGCCATCAACGAGCCATAATTTAGAGGAATCAGAACACGAAACTTCTTACATGATGCACGGGAGCCCTTAGTAGCTCAACTTGCTCCTCCGTTACACTTCTGACCTGCAAAACAAAGAGGTGAATTTTTGAAAAATTTAATCACCTTAATTAGCATATGGGGCATGCATTAGATTGTTTGTGCTACCACCTTTTTCATCACAGTCCAAATAACAGGCTCACTGCAAGGAGGAGTTGTCAAAGATCCATTGTATCTAAAATAAGCTTCTTCGTCAACTACGACAGGTGGGTATATGCTTCCAACATCAATACTAGTCACGTTCAGCTCGTTCAGTTCATTCAGAGCACCCCACAACTGTGCAAATTAAGGTAATTAATCACAAAATGAAACTAAAACTTTAGATATTGTGACCTCTCTTCCATTGTATAATAGTGAAGGGGAATAAGTCTAACCTTTCCCAGGAAAGGATCGGCTTTGCCACCGTACTCAAACAACACACCGATGACTGATATTTCTGCGGTTGATTCTGAAGTGGTGTGAACTATGTGAAGCTCCAAAGGGTACCTATCCGTCAACAATATCTCAATGAAGTGTATATTTCATCAAAGAAGAAAACAGGTTGAAATTATGTATTGACCTTTTGCCAAAGAGTTCATGCTCAGAAGGTATGTGCCAATGGCACTGCCTGAGATGAAAGATCTTGCCATTTAGAAGAAGAACGCCTGGCGATTCTGTCCAACTAACCTGAAAAAAAAAATTCCAACAATTTCAAAGACTAGCACAATCATTTTTAAAATTTATGATAGATTGAAGAAAATGTTAAAAGATCAAGTTTTTTTTTTCCTTACCATGATTTCATGCCCCATGTTCAACAGAAGTGCAGGGGCCTCAGTGTAATATCTGAACAATCTCCCCAAGTGTGTGTTGTGGATGTTACTGGGTTTGATACTTATGGGCGATTGCATTCCTTCAGGTCTTGAAGCACATGCCTCTGATTCTGGCAGTGTACCCCAGTTTTGAGGTCCAAGAGGACTACACGGATCATAGCTATACTCCAAACTGGCTTCTGATATCGATTTATAATACAACAAATGAATTAACCGAGTTGGAGAATTAGACGATTCTTATAATAAAATACTACAGCTTTAGATTTCCCTAAAATTGTTGTGAAATAATTCATAAAAGGATTTAAGGGTATTTTCGAATTGGTTCTCACCAAAACCAGCTGCTTTTGATGCCAGTGCATTTGATTGAAGAAAGAAGAGAGCAAGGAAACATAGGAATAGCAGTATCTGATTCCCCATGCTATTGGCTAGCTCAGTGATTTGGGATTTGCAATACTCTGCTTAAATAGAGGAAGAGTAACACTACTATGAGAGCTATATGCCAGTTGTGAATATTATTGTGACAAAAAGACGAATACGCTCCTCCCAGCACACCCCTGCCAGTTGTGAATATTATGAACGCGAAACATGTTATATTCGTTACAAATCAGTTCAAGTTGTCACCTATCATATGGTTGTATGGTCAAGTCACGTTTTACCTCTCATTTATCATGATCGAATTATTTGTTTATCTACAAATAAATAGCCACCGCATATTTTGAATTTGGCTCTTGAAAAGCAGCCGGAGTTGGTGGATTAGCAGCCGCATGTATGGATTAGCTTTATAGATTATATAACCTCGAGTTAGTTCATTAATTTAAAAAGGTGTGGATTAAAGTATTTCACATTGTTAATGAAATAGCTCGAGGCTATATAATATATAAAGCTAATCCGTACATTAATCTTTTTGCTTAATTATAACTTAAATGTATAAATGATTAGGATTTATTCCCACCATCTAGTGTGGACAGGATTTTATTGTAGTAGCATGTATTTATGTTTTTTTTTTCTCTTCTCCTCTCTATTTATCCTCTCGCTTGTTTGTCATCTCCTCAACTATGTTCAGGCTCAATCTATATATGGTACTGAAGTTGCCTTGACGTTAAAGCTCAGTAAGTAATGTCAGATAAAATAATGATTATTTTAAAAATGAAAGTTTAGAGGGTGGTTGTAGAGAAGATAAGAAGAAATCACAAATGAAGAGGAACCATCTCTAGGTTTAAGTGAAAAGAAACATTTTTTAAACCAAAACAAGATGTCTAACATTAACTCAAGTAATTGTTTAAATGGGCTAAAAATATAAAAACCAAATGAAACTAACAAAACAAACCCTAAAAGACCAAAATTAGGTTGTTTGATGACCCAGTTCCCTTGAACAGCAATGGCACCCCTTGAACGTGCAAGGGAACATGGCTAAGCAGTGTTCCCTATTGGAACATGTATTTCTCTTAGTTTGAATGCAACGTGGTTATGTTGGCTGCTGGAAAGCTCAATTTCACCTCTCTAGGGCACAGAATGAAACACACCCGTGTTAAGGGACATGGACTGGCCATGTGTGCTACTGGAAACCTCGATTCCTCCTTGTCAAGGCACAGAACGGAGCACGAGCATGTCTGGCTAGTTGTATGCCTTTATCTTTCTGCAGCAGTCACCCCAGGTTGAAAAGAACTCATTCTTGAGTTTATATTAGGCTCACCAGGTG
This sequence comes from Zingiber officinale, assembly GCF_018446385.1. Taxonomy (NCBI): domain Eukaryota; kingdom Viridiplantae; phylum Streptophyta; class Magnoliopsida; order Zingiberales; family Zingiberaceae; genus Zingiber; species Zingiber officinale. The sequence goes on along the minus strand of NC_055993.1, from coordinate 18,445,121 downwards.
GTAGCTCAAGAAGAAGATCCTCTGACATCAACTCGGCAAAATCTCCTTACAGTTATTGCACTTCTACTGATAAATCAGGATCTATGTCTATTGCACAGTTCTTACAAGATAGCAAAGCATAGACTAAGTCTTCATGCTTTATCTCATATAAGAACCTGGACATAGAAAGTAGGTTAGTATTATTGGCTACCGAGATAGAAGTGGTTCTTTCTCGTCAAGGCGCTAACATAATCTTCTTTCTTTTGATGTTAAGGGTATACATATTCTTCCACCCATCGTGAATAATATTGCAATCATACTATCAAGGTCGACCCAACAGTATATGACATGCCTCCATAGACACTATTATACTAAACATTATCATAATAGTTGTCTATTGTTACATTACTACCTTTGGTTAGCCACGATAACTTGTATGACCTAGTATGATGGTCCATTTTCAACTGTTATTTTTGGATAGCCTCTTCGAACACAACATTCTCGCAACTGCTGATTGTTTGGTCATCTCTATAATCACTAGCTTTCATATATGCTTTTTTTCAATAACTAGTGTACATTAATAGGCCTCTGAAACTATCCACAATAAAAACTAAAGACATCTTGCAAGGACTGATGCAACCCTCCTAAGTATCATACCACCATATGCTCTTTTATCTTAAATAATTTGTTCTAGGCAATCAAATGATAGAATATCTCTGTATAATCATTAACCAATCTTGTACCCTGCCTCAACACATAAAGTAATTGAAACAAAGCTTGGGTGTAATCAAAAGGAAGAAAGTGGCACTTCATCTTCTCCCAATTAGTGATTTTGGTTTTGCCCTATCTGTCCCGTGAGAGTCACAATTATTCTCACCACGAGGATGCTCGACCCTTGAGTTCGATGGCAACTAACTTCACTTTCACATGATCAGACACCTTATAGTAAAAAATTCTCTCCACTTTATTGAACCAATCAACGAATCCTTCTACTTGTAGTAACGTATCAGAAAATTCGTATAGATGAACTCGAAAATCTAGATCTCTATATCATTCCTCGCGACCACGGTATGAAACATGGTAGTGATATGGATTCTTGAAAATAAACACAGATTCACGATCAGAGATCTCATGATCTTTATATCCCGTGCTACTAGACACTAGGTTAATTCTACCACTTGTGTATGTAAATCCTCAATCATCACATTTTGAATGCTACAATCATGGTGTTGGGCTTCCTCAATCCAAACCCGCTTGTTGCGACCACCACCACAATGATCTTTTGTTGGATTTGATGGAATTTGATGTCAACTGATGCGGGATAGAAAATTGATTATTTTGGAGGTGGAAGTTTAGAGGGATCAATATTGTAGAGAAGACAAGAAGGAATCACAAACGTAGAGGAGCACCCTCTAGGTATAAGCGAAAAGAAACTTTATTAAACCAAAACAAGATGTCCAACATCAACCCAAATAAGTGTTTAAATAGCCTAAAAATTCTATAAAAAATGAAACTAACAAAACAAACTCTAAAAGATCAAAATTAATTCATTTGGCGACCTAATCCGCTTGAACCGTGGTGGCACCGCACAACTGGCACAACCATGCAAGGGAACACGGCTAAGTCGTGTTCCCTGCTGTAACACGCCTTTATCTTCGTTAGATTGCAACACGGTTATGCCAGTGGACATGGGATGACCTTGTCAAGGGACACAACCTAGCTGTGTCAAGGGACACAACCCGCTGTATTATCTACTGGAAAGCTCAATTTCACCTCACTAAGGCTATGAATGAAACACGCCCATGCCAGTGGACACAGGTTTATCGTGTGTTCTGTTGGAAACCTCGATTCCTTCTCGTCAAGGCATGGAACAAAGCACGCGTATGTCGGACTAGCTGTATGCCTTAATCCTCCTACACCAGTCAATTAAATTGAAATTGAATCAATTAGTATTTTTAGACAAACTGAATGACCAAATTTTATTATGAAAATCAACTCAGAAACAAAAATAATTAATTCAATTAGTTATCATCGAATTAATTGATCCACTGATGTAGGATGTTGTACATCAGCTGATTGTTATAGGACAATAAAGTCGAAAATCAAAGCTTTAAGGATTATTTTTAAAACACTGGTTTAACAACATCAATACTCAGTCAATTAATACTATTCAATTTAATCGGTTTAACATACTTTGAAATTTAAAAATCAAAATCTAATCAAATAAATAAAAACTATTTATTTTTTTAATAAAATTTTTGAATAAACCAAACTATACTAACTAATTCTATCCGTTCAATTAATGAATTCAATCTAATCAATCTTTTTTTGTCACTCCTATCACTCTATAGGGGCGTGTCGACGTCAGACCGTGAGATGAGAAAGAGACAGCGAAAGAAACAAAAACCTAAAAGAAAAAATGTCCTTTATTGACCCACTTGAAAACGAAAGGATCGAAAAATTAAACAAAAATAATTATAAATACTTTTATGGCTCGAGCGGTTAGAAATCTTGATCTTGCCTTTAATAATTTTAGCGGTAATTTATCAAAAGTATATTTAAGTTTTTTAATTTATTAAAAAATATATGTTATTTTGTTATTTATTAAAGGGGAGATTTTTTTTTTATAGTGCTCTTCTCATTCTACTCTTCTAACAAATTTAACTATTTTTTATTGTCTCTGTGATTTCTTTCTTTCTTCTCATTCCTTCTATGAATGGAACATCTCTTCTCTTTCCTCTTTTCCTTTTTCTTAACTCTCTTTTACACGTCGATTCTTCTAAAGATATTTGAACACTCATGTGAAGTCAAAATAAGTAATGGATATCACCGTATAACTCTTTATAACCCTAGAAATCCATAGAAACTGAAATAAATATAATCGGAACTCTCTAGGTCCATTAGTGAATTTCAGTTGAAACTCACTAATGACTTAGAGAGCTTCGATTACACCCATTTTAGTTCTTGTGGGTTTCTGGGGTTTCAAGGAATTCAAATATGCTATATATTATTTATTTCAACTTCTCGGGAGTGTTAAAAATGTAATAAGAAAGAATTACCAAATTCTCCACATTATTCTTGTGGATTTCTGGATTGCAAGGAGTTCAAATACGCTATCCATTATTTATTTTAACTTCTCAGGGGTGTTAAAAAGTAATAAGAAAAAATCGTTAAAATTCTCCACGTTGGGCCTGATATGATAAATCATATTAGGCCCATGGAAGAATCATCAAAATTCTCCATGGTGGGCATAATATGAAATCATATAAAGCCTAACATGGGTCTCATATGATTTCATATTAGGCCTATTGGGTCTCATATGATTTCATATCAGACCCAACATGGAGAATTTTGACGATTCTTTCTTATTACATTTTAACACCTCTAAGAAGCTGAAATAAACAATTGATAACATATTTGAATTCTTTGCAACTTTTGAAATCCATACAGGAACTGAAATAGATGTAATTGGAGCTCTCTAGGTCTAATAGTGGGTTTTGGTCGAAATCCACTTATGGACTTAGAGAGTTCCGATTGCACATATTTCAGTTCATATAGATTTCTGGGATTGCAAGGAGTTAAACAGTGCTATCCATTGCTTATTTTGTCTTCTTAAGGGTGTTGAAATATCTTTAAAAGAATCGGCTTCTCAGGAAGCTTTTTAAATTCACGTTATCATGTATGCATGCATAGGAAGAGCACCGTAAAGAGAAGAAAGAAAAAAAGAGTAGAGGAAAGAGAAGGGATACTGCATGCATAGGAGGAAAGAGAAAAGAGAGAGTAATGATAGAGAAATAATCAAATTTGTCAGGAGGGTAGAATAGGAAAAGTGTTGGAGTAATCTGGATACCCTAAGTTTTGATGTTTGGGCAAAAGTTTAAGTTAGGTTTATTGTTGTATTTGATATGCGTTGTGAGTGTGTAGGATACAGGTACTACAAGGAGAGTCTAAGTGTGATCTTGGTAAAGTAGAAAAGTCCAAGGGTGAGTCTTAGCGGTGTAAGTATAAGCATATAGTCTTGGCAACGTAAGTCCAAGTGTGACTTGGCAATAGATGAAGTCCCAGAGGTTCGACCTCTTGGTAAAGGAAGACCCGACAATAATGAGAAGACCGATGGAAGCTCCAGAAGACAAGACGTGAAGGATGGGGAGACATCCGAGGGATGCGAGGCTGATGGAGGAGGTTAGAAGGCTAGGTCTAGGTTGGTCGGGTGACGACGAGTGCATGAGAGATTATACTCAGGATAAAATTTTAGGTTTAGGATTTCACTGTAGCAGTACTGTAGCAGTACTATAGCAGTTACTGTAACAATCGAATGGTATTTTCATTAGTTGATTGGTATTTTCATCAGTCGACTGGTAGCGAACAGAATGCCTCTGTCCACTCAACCCATGTGGATCAGTCGACTGGTGTTTTCATCAGTCGACTGATGTTTTCATTAGTCGATTGGTATCGAGTCGTTGGCCTGTAATGATCGAATTTCACTTAGAACTAGTCGATTGGTATTTTTACCAATTGACTAATGGCAGAAAAATAGCTTGGTGTTTTCCTCCCAAACTCTATTTAATAGAGCTTGGGGTGCTTGGGCATGGTTGACGAAATTAGTGGTGATTAACCCTAATTAGAGTCTCCAAGTGCTTAAGTGATCTAGTGTGGTCTTGTGCGAGTTGTGGTGAGGTTTCTCCACCCACAAGCAGCTACGCGAGTTAGTCAGAAGTTCTTCGGGGAATCATTCACCGATGGATTGGGATCTTCTACCCTACGGACAGTCGTGAAGTAGGAGCTTTATCTCTAAATCACGTAAACGAGCATGTCTTTGTGATTTGCTTGTCTTCATTCTTCTTGCTTTAGTTTAGCTTTCTATATGTTAGTTTGTTTTGTATTCTGTTGTGCACTAACATTATAGGAAGCAAATGATTTTGGTGAGATTCTATTCACCCACGCTTTAATGGATGTCAAGGTCCCAATAAAAAGTATTATAAAAAGGTATCTCCTTTGATAAATAATAAAGTAATATATATTTTTTGATAAATTTAAAAATCTGAATACACCTGTTGATAAATTGCCTTAGTTTTAGATATTAGGCCTCTTTAGTGATTTGAATTTTTCCGATGATATTTGTGGTTGGCCCTATTGAGTCACAACTAAAATCTCAAATAGTCAACGAGTAACTTGGTTTTTTTTATACGCTTCCAAATATGTAAGTTAATTTAGTTCCTTGTCTTCCTTAAATATTAGTCTCTGATGAATTTTGATGGTGGACATACTTAATTTGTGTTAGACGAGTTTCTAAGTGTGCAATTTAACTTCATGTATAGATTGATAAGTTTTTTAGCCATGAAAAATTCACCTTAAAGATTAAATATATTTGTATAATTTATAGAATGAATTATAATGTAAATGATGTTGCCACTAGAGAAGTAAATTATTTAAAAGTCTTTATCCCACAAATGAGATTGACTATATAAATCATCATATATATACACTTTTGCATTAGATTTCCTATATCTAAATTTATATTTAAATAAATTTTATTTTATGTTATCATTACTAACTAAGTTTTTTTTTATTTCACACTTTTTTGTTTTATCCTATTAGATTTCACTTTTTCTTTGTCATATTCTCACATTTCTTAATAAAGATATTTATTTATTATCTTAAATGTCTAATATAGATGTCTAAGTGCATTTCTATATCATCTTAAATGTCTCTTTTAAAATTTTAGATAGAATTAATTAAATATATTTATATAATTTAGATAGAATGAATTATAGTGTGAATGATGTTTCCACTAGAGAAGTAAGTTATTTAAAGAGAAACAACAACAATAAATAAGACTTTATCCCACTTAGGAACGGTGCCAAGGGTGACGGTGGCAACCATCCTTGATCAATTTTTTTTAATATGAGAAGGGTGTAGGAGTATAGAAATGGAGGGTGAATGAGTGCAACAAAATAGTCGCCCCCTTATCAATATAAACACACATTTTTCGTCCCCTCTTCCCCAATATGAAATTCCAAGCTCAATCTCATTCCTACTAAATGAGATTGACTATATAGATCGTCATACACTATTTCACTTGATCTCCATGAGAACTTGGGTGTAGTGTTAAATAGGTGAGAGTTCTCACACCATAGGTTGGATAAGAACAAATATGATAGGAAAGCTAATAATCTAAGATTTAGAACATAGAACATAGGAACTCTCACTGGTAAATCAATGGAGGTAGTAGATATGATGATTAGGAGAAGAATTAGTATTTTATATGTACAAGAGACAAAATGGACAGGAGAGAAGACAAAGCTGATAGAGAACTTAGGTTTTAAGTTATGATACACTGGAAAGAGTAAAGCAAGAAATGGAGTGAGTATTATTGTAAATAGTTTGTTAAAGGATGAAGTTGTAGGAGTAGTTAGAAAAGGGGATAGAATTATAACCCTTAAGATAATAGTGGCGAAAGAAACTATGAACATACTTAGCGTATATGCACCACAAGTAGGATTAGATGAAGCTACCAAATCAAGATTTTGGGAGGACTTCGATGAAATATTACAAAATATTCTACCAAATGAAATGATTTTAATAGGAGGTGATCTAAATGGGCATGTCGGAGTGAAAAATGAGGAATATGAGAGAGTACATGGAAGTTATGGGTTTGGAACAAGGAATGAGGAAGGGAAAATAATATTAGATTTTGCGATAGCATATGACCTTATATTAGCTAATACGTTTTTTAAGAAAAGAGAAGAACACTTAGTCACATTCAAAAGTGGGAATAATAAATCGCAAATTGACTTTCTTATGGTTAGGAAGAAGGATAGAAAGATTTGTAAAGATTGCAAAGTCATCCCTGGAGAAAGCTTAACTATCCAACATAGGATAGTAGTGTTAGATATATGTCTCAAATATAGTATCAATAGAGAGAAAATATATACAATTCCTAGAATTAAGTGGTAGAAGTTAAAGAATGGGAAGCAAAATATATTTAAGGAGAAGGTAGAAGTACAAGCATTAGGTGAAATATACAATGACTCTAATATAACATAGGATAAGATGGTATCAAAGTTGAAAATAGTAGCTAAGAGTGTTCTCGGTGAGTCAAAGGGGCATGCACCACTAAGTAAAGAATCTTGGTGATGGAATGAGAAAGTACAAGAGAAAGTGAAGAAAAAATGAATAGCTTATAAGGAATTATATATTTGTAAGAACGAGAAAAACTTAAAAAAATATACAATAGCCAAGAAAGAAGCTAAGAAAGTAGTGAGTGAAGTAAAAAATGAAACTTTTGAACGGTTATATCAAAAATTGAATACAAAAGAAGGAAAAAGAGACATTTATAGAATAGCTAAAGTGAGAGAAAGGAAAACAAGAGATCTTAGCAAAATAAAATGTATTAAAGATGAATGTAATAGGGTATTAGTAAACGATGGAGAAATAAAAGAGCGGTGGAAGAGGTATTTTCATCAACTTTTTAATGAAGGTTTAGGTGACAAATTTAACTTAGGTAATTTAAGTAGGTCAAATGAGCATAGAAATTTTAATTTTTATCGTAGAATTCAAACTTCAGAAGTAAAACAAACTTTAAATAAGATGCACAATGGAAAAGCCGTTGGACCAGATGATATTCCGATAGAGGTATGGAACTTAGGGAAACAAGGTATTAAATGTCTTACAAAATTATTTAACATGATATTGAAAATGAAAAAAATATCTGATCAATGGAGGATAAGTACTCTAGTTCCCTTATATAAGAATAAGGGAAATGTACAAAATTGTGCAAACTATAGAGGTATTAAACTAATGAGTCATACATACTATGAAACTTTGGGAGAAAGTAATAGAAAAAATATTAAGGAAGGAGATCACAGTGACAGAAAATCAATTTGGGTTCATGCTTGGAAGGTGGACAATAGAAGCTATATATCTTCTTAGACAATTAATTGAAAAACATCGGGAGCAAAAATAAGATCTACATATGGTATTCATTGACTTAGAAAAAGCTTATGATAGAGTCCCAAGAGAACTTATATGGAGAATTTTAGAAAAGAAAGGTGTTAGCGTAACATATATTGAACTAATTAAGGATAGGTATGAGGATATAATGACTAGGGTAAAGACTTCAGGCGGAGTAACTGAAGCATTTCCAATAAAGATAGGGTTACATCAAGGATCAATTCTAAGTCCTTATCTTCTTACACTAATTATAGACAAACTCACTGTGCACATTCAAGACACAGTATCATGGTGCATATTGTTTGCAGATGATATTATTTTGGTAGATGAGACACATGAAGGAATAAATGCTAAACTAGAATCTTGGAGGGAAAGATTTTAAGCTTAGTAGATTAAAGACAGAATATATGGAATTTAAGTTTAGCAATATTAGAAGTAATGAAACAATTGTTAAGATAGGAGAGGACGAGTTGCCCAGAACCGAGAGATTTAAATATTTTGGATCATTTTTGCAAAATGATGGAGGGATTAAGAGAGATGTCTTACATAGAATACAAGTAGGATGGGTGAAATGGAGGGGAGCGTCGAGTGTTTTATGTGATCGCAAAGTATCTCTTAAACTTAAAGGTAAGTTCTATAAAATTACAGTTAGACCTGCTATGTTATATGTGTTGGTTGCTACTCGGAAAACCTAAAGGTTCCATTGTACAAAAATTTTGTACAAAGGTCTGAACCTTTTCCTAGCTACCATGTGTTCTTTTAAATTAAATTTTGGATCGCCTGCGGAACTTAACACGTTTGATCCAAAACTTAATCTATTTGTTCTTTTAGGTTTTGACTTGGATCTCCTGCGGAACTTAACACGTTCGACCCAAATCACCTTAAGTTATTAATTCCATTAAATATTAATTTCCATAATTGGTTCCTAGTACTGACGTGGCGAGGCACATGGCCTTCTTGGATATGGGAGCAACCACCACCGACTAGACAAAACCTTTTATGGAAAGCTAATATTTAATTTCCTAAAATAACTTTAGGTTAACCGAAAAGAACAATCAAATCACAAGGAAAAGAAAAACAAAAGAACACTATATCGAAAACAAATTCAAAACTCTAGAATCGTATGCCTCTTGTATTTAGTATTATTTCCAAAAATAACTAGCATGATGCGGAAAGGAAAAATTACTAGTTATACCTTCTAGAAAGACCTCTTGATCTTCTACCGTATTCCTCTTCTAACCTCGGACGTTGTGTGGGCAACGTTCTTCCGAGATGAGAAACCACCAATCACCTTCTTCTTCCTTGCAAGTTTCGGCCATCAAAACTTCTCCTAGGATGAAGAGGTTCGGCCACCACCACTATGCTCCAAGGGATGCTAGAAAAGAGGCTTCTTTTCTCTCATTCTTCTCCTTCTTAGATCCGGCCACCAAAGCTATCTCCACCATGAGAAGGTTCGGCCACACAAAGGAGAGGAGAGGAAAGAAAGGGCCGGCCACACCCAAGGAGAAAAGAGAGGAAAAATAGAATAGAGTTCTTAGCCTTGAAGCCTCCTCTACCCCCTCTTTTATAATCCTTGGTCTTGGCAAATAAGGAAAATTTAATAAAACCTTCCTTAATTCTTTTGCCATTGAAAAGGAAAATTTATTTAATTAAAAATAATTTTTCTTTTCAATTTTGCAATGGCCGGCCACACCAAGAAATCTCCAAGCAAATAAAATTTTAAACACCAATTAAAACTTCCTTATTTGCTTCCGGAAATTTATAAAAATTTCTCCAATAATTTAATCCCTTCATGATTGGTTTATAAAAAGGAAATTTAATAAATTAAAATCTTTCTTTTAAACATGTGGATAAAAAGAAAGTTATCTCTAAAAATTAAAATCTCTTTTAATCTACAAATAAGGAAAGATATCAAATCTTTTCTCAATCTTTTGTAGAAACTAATAAAAGAGAATTATTAATTTTTAAACTTTCTTTTAAATCATGAACATGGTTAAAAAGGAAAGTTTTCTTAAAATTTAAAATCCTCCTTTAATCAACAAATAAGGAAAGATTTCAAATTTTAAACTCTCTTTTAAACATGTAGATGATTTACAAATAAGGAAAATTTTTACCAAAAATTAAAACCATCCTTTTAAACTACAAATAAGGAAAGAGATTGATCTCTTCTCTTAATCTTTTGTAGAAAACTATAAAAGGAAATTTTTAATTTTTAAACTCTCTTTTAAAATCATGATATCCACATAAGAAATAATTTTAATAAAAATCCTTTTTAATATTCTAGTGGCCGGCCACCTAAGCTTGGGACCCAAGCTTTGGCCGGCCACCTACATGGCTCATCCACTTGGTCTTGGCCGGTCCTAGCTTGGGTTCCAAGCTAGCTTGGCCGGCCCCATTGGATGGGTAAGAAGGTGGGTATGCGGTGGGTATAAATCTCTATATACTAGAGGCTACGATAGGGACCGAGAGGAGGAATTGGTTTTGGTCTCCCGATGAAAGCATCCCGTGTTCGCCCCGAACACACAACTTAATTTCATCAATAATAATTCATTCCACTAAAGAACTATTATTGAACTACCGCACCAATCCCAAATTACATTTTGGGCTCCTTCTTATTATGAGTGTGTTAGTCTCCTTGTGTTTAAGATAACAAATGTCCACTAATTAAGTAAGTTACTGACAACTCGCTTAATTAATATCTAGCTCCAAGAGTAGTACCACTCAACTTCATCGTCATGTCGGACTAAGTCCACCTGCAGGGTTTAACATGACAATCCTTATGAGCTCCTCTTGGGGGCATTCTCAACCTAGATCACTAGGACACAGTTTCCTTCTATAATCAACAACACAAACTATAAGTGATATCATTTCCCAACTTATCGGGCTTATTGATTTATCGAACTAAATCTCACCCATTGATAAATTAAAGAAATAAATATCAAATATATGTGCTTGTTATTATATTAGAATTAAGAGCACACACTTCCATAATAACTGAGGTCTTTGTTCCTTCATAAAGTCAGTATAAAAGGAACGACCTCAAATGGTCCTACTCAATACACTCTAAGTGTACTACTGTAATTATATAGTTAAGATAAACTAATACCTAATTACACTACGACCTTCCAATGGTTTGTTCCTTTCCATTTTGGTCGTGAGCTACTGTTTATAATTTATAAGGAACCGATAACATGATCTTCTGTGTGTGACACCACACACCATGTTATCTACAATATAAATTAATTGAGCAACTACATCTATCATAAATGTAGACATTTGACCAATGTGATTCTTATTTCTAGATAAGTGTTTATACCAAAAGTTAGGCTTTTAGTATACAATCTAACAATCTTCCACTTATACTAAAAGACTAAGCTGTCATATCTGCTGCCATACATCTGATTCTCATGCCTTTCAAAAAGCTCTTGCCTTAAGGACCTTAGGTTATCATCTGATGCAATCTAGGCGGCAACAACTTCTCCTCGTTATATAATTTCTCGTATTGGGTAGTATTTGCGCTCTATTGTGTTTACTTGCCTTATAGACTCATGGTTTCTTCGAGTTTGTTACTGCACCATTATTATTACAATAAATTGTAATAATCTTTGGACAAACTAGAAATCATATCTAAGTCTATCTTGAGGTAATTAAGTCATTCAGCTTTTATGGCTACCTCAGAGGCTTGCCATATACTCAGCTTCTATGGTGGAGTCCAGAAAAACACCTATGCTTATCACTCTTCCATAGTTATGACTTTTCCTCCTAAAGTAAACACAAAACCCCGAGGTCGACTTATTATTGTCCCTATCCGATTGGAAGTCAAAATCCGTGTAACCCACAGGGACCAAATTAACTGCCTTGTAAGCTAGCATATAATCTCTAGCGCCTCTAAGGTACTTTAATATATGCTTTACTGCAGTCCAATGTCCTTGTCTAGGGTTACTTTGATATCTGCTAACTATGCCCTTGGCAAAACAGATTTCTGATCTCGTGCATAGCATACATTAGGTTGTCTAACTGCCGAAGCATAAAGAACTGCCTACATGTCCTCAATCTCCTTTGATGTCATCGGAGACATCTCTTTAGATAAAGACACTCCATGCTTAAAAGGTAAGAAACCTTTCGAGGAGTTTTGCATGCTTAAAACGAGCAAGGATTTTCCGATGTATCAAGCTTGGGATAAGTAAAATATATTTTTTCTTTCGATCCCTTATTACTTTGATCTCAAAAATATATACATTCTCCCAAGTCCTTTATATCGAATTATTTGGACAACCATACCCTTACTTCTGACAACATTTTGATATTGTTTCCAACTACCAAAAATGTTATCTACGTATAGTACAAGAAATACCACCACGTTTCCATCACACCTTTTGTATACACAAGACTTATCCATTTACTCAATAAATCCATAGGTCTGGATTACTTTGATAAACCGGATGTTCCAAGACCTTGAAGCTTTGCCTCAGTCCATAGACTGATTGAGCTTGCACACAAGATACTCTTAGCCCTTTGCAATGAACCCTTCTGGTTGCTTTATATGGATGCTTTCATCAAGACTTCCATTAAGGAATGTTGTCTTGGCATCCACTTGCCAAATAGATAAAAGAATCCGGATAGATTTAAGCATGACTACCAGTGAAAAAGTTTCCTTTTTCATCAAGCCTTGCTTTGAAAGTTAATACCTTCCTTTCTATCCCTCTTTTCCTATTATAGACCTTTTTACACCCAAAGGCTTTTACACCATTTGGTGGTTCTACAAGCTTCCAGATTTTATTAGAATACATATATTCTAATTCTGTTATTCATTACTCTTTGCCAAGATATTACATCTTTATCTTGGAGTGTTTCGTCATATGTCCGGAGATCAGGTTCATGTCCTCCAGGGGTCGAGTCCAAAAACTCTCCCAAAACATGAATCTTTTTAGGTTGCCTAACAACCCTCCCACTACGACAAGACACTTTCTGTAATTGTGTATCATTTGTGATACGTGTTGCAGTTTCCTTGTGGTATCTCATCTTGTACAGTTGGTACTAGATTAGACATGTTTTTTATTATTTCCTTAAGAATAAATTTTCTCATGGGCACATGGTTTATTACATAGTCCTTTTCTAAAAATCGGTCATTGATGCTAACAATGACCTTCTGATTTTTAAGACTATAAACCTACTTTCATTTTACTAGGATAGCCCACAAACAAGTGAATTCCTGTCCAACTTATCATTGTCTCTCTTCTGCATATGTGCTGGACTACCCGAATCCGAATATGCTTCGAAATAGGCTTACGTCTATTCAGCAATTCTATATGAGTAGAGAGTTATGACTTTAGAAGGTACTATATTTACTCCCATTTCCAGAGTATATCCTTAAAATGATTTTGATAATATTCTTAATAACTCATCAATCTACTTATTTCCATAAGAGTCCTATACCTTCCTTTTCCTACACCATTCTGTTGGGGTGTACCAGGTGCAGTTAGTTGGGATTGAATCCCTACTTATGATAAATGACTCCTAAATTCTCCCAAGAGGTACTTGCCACTACGATCTTACCGTAGTGTCTTGATACTTTTACTTTGTCGTTTCTCCACATCAACCTTGTACTCTTTGAACTAATCAAAGCACTTAGACTTGCGGCACATCAAGTAAATATATCCGTATCTCAAATAGTTGTCTATAAAATAGATGAAATATTTGAAACAACCTTTTGCCTGGATGCTCATAGGATCACACAAATCAGAATGAACCAATTCTAATATATCTTTGACTCCATACCCCTTAGACTTAAAAGCTTCTTGGTTATTTTTCCTTCCAAGTAAGACTCGTAGGTTGGAAAGATTTCCACTACTAATGAACCCAAAGTTCATCAGCTACCAATGAATCCTACTCAAGTTAATATAACCTAGCCTTAGAAGCCAAAGATATAATTGGTTCATTTTAGAAGGTTACTTTCTCTTAAAGTTAGTAGATGTGTTACTAATATCCATTTGTTGCATCGTGAGAGTTATTGGATTTATAAATTGCCAACCAACGTACCAGAATAGATAACTTCCCTCTTTTTCTTAATAACAACTTTGTTATTTAAAAGAGACAGAATATCAAGTTCTTTGAATAGTTTAGAAACTGAAAACTAGTTCTTTCTAAACTTGGTATGTAAAGTCAATTACTCAAAAATCCATGTTTTATTCTTATCAAAAGATAAACATCTCCCAATGCAACAGCTACCATTTTTACAGTAGTGCTCATGTAGACAGTGTTTTAATTTTCATTTAATTGTCGGGTTTCCTGGAACCCTGCAATGAATTACGAACATGATTAATGGCATCTATATCTACACTCCAGGTTTTGGTAGATAACACCACTAAACATGTTTCAACTAATGAATTAAATACACCTATATTGTTCTTAGTTCTAAGAAGACAGTTTACCTTAATGTCCAAGTCCTATTTCCAATCATTACTATTGGGATTACTAAGTCTTTCTTATAGTATGACTACTAGGGGATTGACAAACATTTTAAATCCTAAGAATCACAAAAATACTTGGTCAAGATCAACTCCTTAAAAATCCCCATGAATTTTGTATGCCACGATAGTGTGGACGTATACAAAATCGAAGAGGAGATTTTATTCATTAATTTTATTATCTCGTCAACTTTACTTTATGACGAATAAAATTAATAGTTGATCTGTCTTTGATCAAATATTTGGTCAAAAACTTTTGAATTTTAAAAATATTGATTCCTCAAACAATATTATTTAAATTCACCAACACCTCAAACACCGTGAATTTTGCATGCCACGTTAGTGTGGACGTATACAAATTCAAAATTTGTAAAAGGAGAGTTTTAACCCATTAATTTTATTATCTTGTCAACCTAACTTTTTTGACAAATAAAATTAATAGTTGGTATCATTTGGTCACACAAATAATAGCAGTGACTCCGATGGGGAGGATACTATTAGATGTGTCTAAGTGTATACCATTACTTGACACTAAGTCCATTAATAAGATTATGCCCCTTCCGTTGGGGAAGATCACACGCTCTTAATTAGCTTCCTATAGTCATCCAAAAATGGAAGTCTGTTCTAGTGATCCACAAACAAGCTCATCCGTTATGGAGGAAGGCACTCAGAGCCAACGCGCACGCTTGTTTGCATCACTTACAAACCAGTAATAGAGACCACGGGATTTACTTAAAAATCCCTCTCCCACTTAGTTATTTATAAATGAGGAATTTTAACTATGCTAGCCTACTAAATATGTAAACTAACATGCACACACAGCACAATATAAAAGTAATAAATAGAAAATCTAATTTTCAACTATTATGGCTTTTATCTCTTGTTGTCCTCCGTGTGTTGTCATCCCAAACTGCTGCCATATTTGGCCACTGCCACCGGGTCTAGCTGTCGCATCCATCTTGCTCCTAGTTCCGCTGCGCCTCTGGTCCTTAGAAGGTTCCACGCTTTGCAAGATTCGATCCGCGACATAAATAGAATTTTACATTTTGATCCTATATTCCTCGAAGGAATGTACATGTAAACTAGATCGAACATAAAATAAAATTTACATCCATCGATCCTATATTCCATAAAAGGAATGTACATGTAACTAGATCAAAAATAAAATCCTAATAAAACTAAATACAGCTCCTGCTGTATTTTATAATACAATCATGCACACACAATAAAATGCCCTTGACATGTCCAAGGGTCCAATCACACACATAATAACTATAAGCCATAATAGTTGGATCCTGCATCCACAAAGTTAGCACATTCTACTATTAACCTGCCTAAATTATGTATGACATGTGCATAATTAAACTAATACCAAATACACAGAGGCAAAACCCTAGCTCTGATACCAATTGTTGGTTGCTACTCGGAAAACCTAGAGGTTCCATTGTACAAAAATTTTGTACAAAGGTCTGAACCTTTTCCTAGCTACCATGTGTTCTTTTAAATTAAATTTTGGATCGCCTGCGGAACTTAACACGTTTGATCCAAAACTTAATCTATTTGTTCTTTTAGGTTTTGACTTGGATCTCGCGGAACTTAACACGTTCGACCTAAATCACCTTAAGTTATTAATTCCATTAAATATTAATTTCCATAATTGGTTCAGGATCGACGTGGCGAGGCACATGGCCTTCTTGGATATGGGAGCAACCACCACCGACTAGACAAAACCTTTTATGGAAAGCTAATATTTAATTTCCTAAAATAACTTTAGGTTAACCAAAAAGAACAATCAAATCACAAGGAAAAGAAAAACAAAAGAACACTATATCGAAAACAAATTCGAAACTCTAGAATCGTATGCCTCTTGTATTTAGTATTATTTCCAAAAATAACTAGCATGATGCGGAAAGGAAAAATTACTAGTTATACCTTCTAGAAAGACCTCTTGATCTTCTACCGTATTCCTCTTCTAACCTCGGACGTTGTGTGGGCAACGTTCTTCCGAGATGAGAAACCACCAATCACCTTCTTCTTCCTTGCAAGTTTCGGCCATCAAAACTTCTCCTAGGATGAAGAGGTTCGGCCACCACCACCATGCTCCAAGGGATGCTAGAAAAGAGGCTTCTTTTCTCTCCTTCTTCTCCTTCTTAGATCCGGCCACCAAAGCTATCTCCACCATGAGAAGGTTTCGGCCACACAAAGGAGAGGAGAGGAAAGAAAGGGCCGGCCACACCCAAGGAGAAAAGAGAGGAAAAATAGAATAGAGTTCTTAGCCTTGAAGCCTCCTCTACCCCCTCTTTTATAATCCTTGGTCTTGGCAAATAAGGAAAATTTAATAAAACCTTCCTTAATTCTTTTGCCATTGAAAAGGAAAATTTATTTAATTAAAAATAATTTTTCTTTTCAATTTTGCAATGGCCGGCCACACTAAGAAATCTCCAAGCAAATAAAATTTTAAACACCAATTAAAACTTCCTTATTTGCTTCCGGAAATTTATAAAAATTTCTCCAATAATTTAATCCCTTCATGATTGGTTTATAAAAAGGAAATTTAATAAATTAAAATCTTTCTTTTAAACATGTGGATAAAAAGAAAGTTATCTCTAAAAATTAAAATCTCTTTTAATCTACAAATAAGGAAAGATATCAAATCTTTTCTCAATCTTTTGTAGAAACTAATAAAAGAGAATTATTAATTTTTAAACTTTCTTTTAAATCATGAACATGGTTAAAAAGGAAAAATTTCTTAAAATTTAAAATCCTCCTTTAATCAACAAATAAGGAAAGATTTCAAATTTTAAACTCTCTTTTAAACATGTAGATGATTTACAAATAAGGAAAGTTTTTACCAAAAATTAAAACCATCCTTTTAAACTACAAATAAGGAAAGAGATTGATCTCTTCTCTTAATCTTTTGTAGAAAACTATAAAAGGAAATTTTTAATTTTTAAACTCTCTTTTAAAATCATGATATCCACATAAGAAATAATTTTAATAAAAATCCTTTTTAATATTCTAGTGGTCGGCCACCTAAGCTTGGGACCCAAGCTTTGGCCGGCCACCTACATGGCTCATCCACTTGGTCTTGGCCAGCCCTAGCTTGGGTTCCAAGCTAGCTTGGCCAGCCTCATTGGATGGGTAAGAAGGTGGGTATGCGGTGGGTATAAATCTCTATATACTAGAGGCTACGATAGGGACCGAGAGGAGGAATTGGTTTTGGTCTCCCGATGAAATTAAGCATCCCGTGTTCGCCCCGAACACACAACTTAATTTCATCAATAATAATTCATTCCACTAAAGAACTATTATTGAACTACCGCACCAATCCCAAATTACATTTTGGGCTCCTTCTTATTATGAATGTGTTAGTCTCCCTGTGTTTAAGATAACAAATGTCCACTAATTAAGTAAGTTACTGACAACTCGCTTAATTAATATCTAGCTCCAAGAGTAGTACCACTCAACTTCATCGTCATGTCGGACTAAGTCCACCTGCAGGGTTTAACATGACAATCCTTATGAGCTCCTCTTGGGGACATTCTCAACCTAGATCACTAGGACACAGTTTCCTTCTATAATCAACAACACACACTATAAGTGATATCATTTACCAACTTATCCGGCTTATTGATTTATCGAACTAAATCTCACCCATTGATAAATTAAAGAAATAAATATCAAATATATGTGATTGTTATTATATTAGGATTAAGAGCACACACTTCCATAATAACTGAGGTCTTTGTTCCTTCATAAAGTCAGTATAAAAGGAACGACCTCAAATGGTCCTACTCAATACACTCTAAGTATACTACTGTAATTATATAGTTAAGATAAACTAATACCTAATTACACTACGACCTTCCAATAGTTTGTTCCTTTCCATCTTGGTCGTGAGCTACTGTTTATAATTTATAAGGAACCGATAACATGATCTTCTGTGTGTGACACCACACACCATGTTATCTACAATATAAATTAATTGAGCAACTACATCTATCATAAATGTAGACATTTGACCAATGTGATTCTTATTTCTAGATAAGTGTTTATACCAAAAGCTAGGCTTTTAGTATACAATCTAACAATATGAAGCTTAATGTTGGGCTATGACTCGAGCATATGAGCAGAAGATGAGAGTTGCAGAGATGAGGATGTTAAGGTGGATGTGTGGACATACGAGGATGGACAAAATAAGAAATGAGAGCAATAGAGAGAAAGTCGGAGTTGCATCTATTGAGGAAAAACTCCGAGAGACACGTGTAAGATGGTACGGACATGTACTTAGACGACCAATAAATGCTCCAGTTAGGCGATGTGAAACTATGATAAACATACATATCAAACGAGGAAGAGGAAGACAAAAATAAACTTGGTTAGAAATAATAAAACAAGATAAAATTTATTTGAATATAGATGATGATATAATAGGAAATAGAACTCAATGATTAAAAGGATTCATACAGCCGACCCCACCTAGTGGGAAAAGGCTTGGTCATTATTGTTGTTGTTTATCGTTGCTAAATAAGTTTTTTTTGTTTCTCACTTTTTATTTTATCCTATTAGATTTCATTTCTTCTTTGTCATACTCTCAAATTTCCTAACTGAGATATTTATTTGATGCCTAAGCATGTCTCTATACCATTTTAAATATTTATTTTAAAATTTTTCTTTAATAGGTACAACTCTAAGTTTCTTTCTAATGTTCTTATTTATTATCTTGTCTATCCTCATATATTTGCATATTTATCTTAACATCCTTATCTTTGCGATTCTCATATTTTGGTCATGTACTTATTCAATAGTCTAACATTCAATTTCATATAATATAGTGATTTTAATTTCCATTTTATAAAAGTTTCCTTTAACCTTTATAGTACCTTACGATCATAAAAAAAAATATAAAACACTATGTTCATTTCAACTATTCAACTTATATACTATGTAAAACATCTTATTAACCCCTCTATCATTTTACAAAGATGATCATAAATACTTAAAACTCTTAGTTACATTTAGAGACGGTCGCAAGGGCAATGACATAAAAAATCATTTATGACTTAAAGTTTCAAATGATGTTGCAAAATTATGTGCATCAAAGGTTTAGCTTTTAGAGGACGCAATGAATCCTGAGACTCACATAATCATGATAATTTTATAAAAGTCATAAAACACACAAACTTCTAATAATGTTGTTGTGAGCTATGTTGTTTTGGAAAATGCACCTCAAAATGCTTCTTATACTTATCCTCAAATTCTGAAGAAGATTTTATCACTTTATGTGAGTAAAATTCGAAGCTTCATCATAGAATAAATTGGTAATGTCAAGTATTATCTTATTGTGGATGAATCTTGAGATGAGAAAAAATGGGAGCAAATGTATAGTATTTTAAAATTGGTTGATAAAGAGGGCTTTATTAGAGAAAGACTTGTTGGCGCAATCAGCCTCCAAGGTTTCAATGTTTGACAATATATTTAAGTCTGTTCAGTTTGACCAAGGGTTAATCCAAATAAAACTTATTATTTAGATGTGAGTGAAATCTAGTCAGGTCAATGTTGACCATATGACTAGGAAGGAGAAGTCTAGTTAGGTCAACGCTGATTAGATAACTAGCAAGGGGAGTTCTAACTGAATGTTAGGTAAGACTGAGAAATCTACTGATTGACTAGTCCTAACTGGAGACTATGTAAGAAAAAGTCCTAATTGGAGGTTAGGTGGGTGAGAAGTCTATTGTAATAGTGGGGTTGGCAAGAGAGGAGTAAATTGCCTACAAAATAAAATTGATCCTTTCTCATACTTTGGACTTGATTAGTAGCACAATTAAAATAACAATAATAAAACTGAACTAAATAACTTAAAAGAAAGATTATGTAAAATACCATAAATAGGAGAATATTAATAAGGGAATTTTCCGGAATTTTTGGAAATTTTTCGGAGCTCGTATGGACGAGTTCACGGGGATAAAAACAGGGCCCGGAAAAGTCTGTTTAGGCTACCCTGTTTTAATGAGAAAAAGTTTTAAATTTCTTTTTCCTTTTTCCTTTTTCTTTTTCTTTGTTTTTTTTCCACCGTTCCTTTTCCCTCTCCCTCGCGCACCCGAGCCGCCTCGCCCAGCGCCGCTCCACCTTGCCCTTGTTGGTGCAACCTTAGGTCAAGGTTGACCTGGTTGACCCGACTCGAGTTGACGTGACTCGAGTTGTATTTTGATGTTTGACTTGGGAAGATTGTCGGTGCAACCTTAGGTCAAGGTTGACCTAGTTGTGTTGCATGTTGATGTTTGACACTCGTGAGAGAGTTCTATTCTTGATGTGGGACAAGAATAGATGTTTGGGAGATTGTTGGTGCAACCGTAGGTCAAGGTTGACCTGGTTGACCTGATTCGGAAAAGTCCAAGCAGGAGCTTGGCATCGAAAAAGTCCAAGTATGGAGACTTGGCATGGAAAAGTCCAAGCAGGGAGCTTCGCGAAAAGTCCAAGTATGGAGACTTGGTATGGAAAAGTCCAAGCAGGAGCTTGGCACGAGAGAAAGTCCTAACGGGATGTTAGGCGGTGTGGAAAGTCCCGTGAGTGAAACCAGGCAGGGGAAAGTCCTAACTGGATGTTAGGCGGTGGGAAAGTCCTAATGGGATGTTAGGCGGTTGGAAAGTCCTAGTGAGTGAAGCCAGGCAAGGAGAAAGTCCTAACTGGATGTTAGGCGTGTGGAAAGTCCCAGGGAGCTGGCAAGTGGGAAAGTCCTAACTGGATGTTAGGCGGTGGGAAAGTCCTAACTGGATGTTAGGCGGTTGGAAAGTCCGGTGAGTGAAACCAGGCAAGGAAAATCCAGATGGATCGGGGATGATCGGACTTGTGTTGAAAAGTCTAAGCGGGTCAAAGGGATTGACCGGACACTTAGCGGGGAGTGCTAGCAGGTCAAGGAGTGACCGGATGCTAGGCATGATGTACCAACAGGTCAAGGTTGACCGGATGTTGGTGTGGAAGCCTTAGGTTTAGGGTTGAAAAGTTTGGATCGGGCTGCGACCGATCCAATGATACATGGCTCATCTGATCGGTCCGGTGACCGATCAGTATGCTATTGATGGTTATCCGATCGGGAAAAAAGACCAACTGATCATTGCGTGAAGCCGAGTGCTCAGGTTCATATTATTCCTCTGAACCGAAGAGAAAGATTCCATGGACCGAACGATAAAAAAATGTTATTTTTGTTTTTTTAAATAGATTTATTAGAATCTAACTTTTTCTCACGAAGTCCTGTGCTTCGTGATCACGTTTCTTCACTGCTTTCTTCGCCGCTTCAACGGTGAGACCTTTACGGGCGTACTCTCCCGTCATGCCAGCCTCTTGCCGACCTTTGCGAAGCTCGCTGGTCTGCTGAAGCTTCGCGTGAGCTTCCCCGACAGTTTTCTCGACTGGCTTGCTGTTGCATCTGTCCGTGGAGTTGCTACTTCATCCGGGACCTCAGTCGACGAAGAGGCAAGCTTGTTTGTTTTACATTCATTTTGTTCTTGCTATTCTCTTGTACTCTTAGCTTGCTGTTGCAAGTGATTGTGGCGAGGTTTCTCCACCCACAAGGAGTTGATATTAGCCGATTCTCCGGGGACTCATCCACCGACGGATTGATAGGGCTCGTCCACCTTACGGACACGCCGAGGAGTAGGAGTATCATCTCCGAACCTCGTACATCGCTGTGTTAAGGTTTGATTTTCTTCTCTTTCGTTTCTTTGTTGTATTTTCCGCTGCGCTAACCTAATCGTAGGAAGAAACGCGATCGATTTGGGGCGGCTATTCACACCCCCCCTCTCTAGCCGAGTACGAAGGATCCTAACAAGTGGTATCAGAGCGAGGCCGCTCTTCGACGGATCAACACCCGTGGGAGCAAAGCTAGAGAATGGATCTCTATGGAGAAGATGTCACCATTCCACCTTTCTACGAATGCGGCGACTTCGCGTATTGGAAGGTAAGGATGAAGTATTTTCTTATGACTAACATAATGAATTGGTTTTGTGTACAAGAAGGTTTTACTCCTCCGGTGGATGAAGAAGGAAAACCACTTGAGAAGAAGGAGTGGACAAGAGAACAAATTCACAAATCCGAAATCAACGAAGAGGTAACGAGAATAATTGAATTTTCATTGCCTACTAACATTTTGTGTAAGATAGGATACAACAATGCCAAGGAGTTGTGGAACAACTTGGCCAAGTACCATGAGGAGAGCTCCACCTCGAGACATGAAGAGGAGCCTAGTGAGCCAAGTAGCTCACATCATGGAGGGAGCGAATTGGAAGTTGAGGGCTACTCAATATCCAAGGAAAAAGAGGAGAAGAGTTCCTCTTGTTCAAGTTCGGAGCAAGAAGAAGAAGTTTCCACCTCCGGAAGGGTTGAAGAAGAAAGCTCACACCCATCCCCAAACCTAGGTAACTCAAGCATCTCAATTTCAAATAAGTTACATATAATATGCTTTGAGTGTAGGGAGTGTGGACATTACAAGAGCAAATGTCCAAAGAGAGTTAGGAAGACTCCACCGGCACCAAAGGTCAAGGAAGCCGGAGTCCCAACACGCAAAGGCAAGAAGCACATGGTGTGCTTTCAATGCAAGCAACGGGGACACTATAGGAGCCAATGTCCGAAGAGGAGGAAACCTCACAAGGACAAGGGATGCACATCGATAGGGGGAGCTAAGGCAAACCCTAAGGTAACCTCTAAGGTTCATTATTGCAATTCTAATAAAACTCATGCTAGTAGTTTTGTTGCAATTGTTAATAATGATAAGCATGTTAACTTTAGGAACCAATACATGTGCTTAGGAGCTAAACATGTTAGCCTAGATAGGGATACTACTAGGAATGCTAACCCTAGGATTAACACTTCTAAGGTTAAGGAAAACCTAGGTAGAAACCCTAAATCAACTAGACATATGCCTAGGAATACCTCAAGGAAGAGTGATAAATCAAAAATTGAGGTATTAGAAAAGGAGAATCAAGTCTTGAGGTCAAGGCTTGATACCCTAGAAAAGGCCCTTAAAAATTTAGAGAAGTCAACTCTAGGGCCTAAGGGTCAAAAGTCCAAGGACAAGAAAGGTTTGAGTCACAAACCTAAGTCCCAAATGGTCAAGCCAACATATCATGATGTTCCATTCGATTATGGAACAAAACCTAGGGCTAGGAAGACCAACACCAAGGTCACAAGGGGAGTCACCCCTAGAGTTGATCTTGATGAGTCTCAAATGGCCAAGGCTTTAAAGCCTAAGAGGGTCATTAGGAGGGTTGCTAGGGAAGTTATCCCTAGTGAATATTTAGTGAACCCAATGAGCTCAAGTAGGTATTGGGTTCCTAGGAGCATTTTCTCTACCCCATAGATGGGTTAGAGAGTGTCAACTCCAATAAGAAGGGTAGTTAACCCAACTTTGAGGAGACTCAAGGAGCATTTTCAATGTTTTGATAACTTTTGAAAATAAAAAAGAATTATTATTTACTCCTTAAAGAGTAAATTGTGCCATATTTGAAAAATATCGATTTCAATCTTATTTGGCACAATTTAAGAAAACCTAGAGAAATACCATAATTGGGATTTTGGTTTTCTCTTAGGGATATATGGGCAATCTAGGGTTAGATTCTAAGTTAGCTAAGGCTAAGGATACTTAGATAGGGAATTTAGGTATTTTATTTGTGCTAACTTACCATGATTGATTGCCATATGCCATGCCATGACATCATATTTATTTTATTATCATTTGAAATGTCATGATAATGCTTAGGCTAGTTTTATGTCATGTTTATTTAAGTTTCAAACTTTATGCCATGACATCATGACATTGGCACATGTTTTCATTTATGATACCATTTTATGCCATGTCATCATCTCTTGCATTAGTAATCAATTGAATTGATTTAAGGATGAAAAACACACTTTGATATTGAGATCAAATTTGTGTTTAGAAAATGCATGAGACCTTAGTCTAAGATATCTAAACCCATATCTCACATCAAAATTGACTTGGATGTGTTTGATGCACTTTAGATGTGTGTGAGATATTAGGATCATGAGTTAGGATCAAGGTGCATAGTTTTTGTACCTAGATGAGCCTAATTCAAGAAAATGGGGATCATAGGGAAAGCTTGTGTACAAGTCATGTGCATATAGCCCTAAGATTGTGGTCCCAAATTAAAGAGTTTGAAATCATTTCAAAATTGTTTTGAAAAACCTTGATGAAGCTTTCCTAGTGATAGCATTCATCATTGAACATTGTGATACAAAGTTGACTTAACTTTGAACTATTTCAAAGTTTTTGAATTTTGTATCAAGATTTGAAAATGGAAGTTATTCTCAAAGAAAACTATTTTTCCATGATAGTATATGTTATGAGGAATGTATCCTCAAAATTTCACATTTTTTCGAATTTTCTGGAATTTTTTAGGAGTTTCTGAATTTCCGGGAAGGGAAATCAAATCTGATTTCAGAGTGTGGATCGGTCACCGGACCGATCCAGGAAGTTCTGATCGGTCGGTGACCGATCGGTGACGATCCGCGATCGTTGAGCGTGGATCGGTCCGGGACCGATCGGATTCGATCGGTCCGGGACCGATCGCGTGCGGTTCGATTTTTCACCGTTGGTCCGAAATTTCAGGAAGTTGGGTTTTGTGGATTTCTAAGGTTTGGAACTCTCAAAGACATTGTTGGTGCAATGGTCAAGGGGGAGTTGACCTCTAGGGGGAGTCTTACCTAATTGTCAAGAGGAGTTGACTTTTAGGGGGAGTTTGTACTCCTTAAGACTCTTGAGGATTAGTGATATGGGATTATCACTAAGTTGATTGTTGAGTTTAGTATCAAGGGGGGAAATTAAGAGTTTCAATGAAAGGTATGGGACTTTCATTAGGAAGAAACTCTTGACCTTGATACTCTCCTTTTTCTTTTTGATGTGTATCAAAAAGGGGAGAGTATTCATTGGAGAATTATTGGAGAACCCAAGTTAGGTTATCGGGTTAACCTAAGCTAGGGAAAGAATGTCAAGGAATATTCAAGGAAGAACATTGGAATTCTTTTTGATGTGTGTCAAAAAGGGGGAGAATTATTGGAGAACCCAAGTTAGGTTATCGGGTTAACCTAAGGGGAGAATGTCCGGAGAATGTTCAAGAAAAGAACATTGGACATTGGAAGATGGTTGAAAAACCTAAGTTAGGTTATCGGGTTAACCAAACTTGATTTTGGATTTTGTCAAACATCAAAAAGGGGGAGATTGTTGGTGCAACCTTAGGTCAAGGTTGACCTGGTTGACCCGACTCGAGTTGACGTGACTCGAGTTGTATTTTGATGTTTGACTTGGGAAGATTGTCGGTGCAACCTTAGGTCAAGGTTGACCTAGTTGTGTTGCATGTTGATGTTTGACACTCGTGAGAGAGTTCTATTCTTGATGTGGGACAAGAATAGATGTTTGGGAGATTGTTGGTGCAACCGTAGGTCAAGGTTGACCTGGTTGACCTGATTCGGGAAAAAGTCCAAGCAGGGAGCTTGGCATTGGAAAAGTCCAAGTATGGAGACTTGCAATGGAAAAGTCCAAGCAGGGAGCTTGGCACGCGAAAAGTCCAAGTATGGAGACTTGGTACTGGAAAAGTCCAAGCAGGGAGCTTGGCACGAGAGAAAGTCCTAACTGGGATGTTAGGCAGTGTGGAAAGTCCTGGTGAGTGAAACCAGGCAGTGGGAAAGTCCTAACTGGGATGTTAGGCGGTTGGAAAGTCCTGGTGAGTGAAGCTGGAAAGTCCTAACTGGGATGTTAGGCGGTGTGGAAAGTCCCGTGAGTGAAACCAGGTGGGAAAGTCCTAACGGGATGTTAGGCGGTGGGAAAGTCCTAACCGGGATGTTAGGCGGTTGGAAAGTCCCGTGAGTGAAACCAGCAAGGAAAATCCAGATGGATCGGGGATGATCGGACTTCTGGTGTTGAAAAGTCTAAGCGGGTCAAAGGATTGACCGGACACTTAGCGGGAGTGCTAGCAGGTCAAGGGGGACCGGATGCTAGGCATGATGTACCAACAGTCAAGGTTGACCGGATGTTGGTGTGGAAGCCTTAGGTTTAGGGTTGAAAAGTTTGGATCGGGTGCAGACCGATCCAATGATATAGCTCATCCGATCGGTCGGTGACCGATGACCGATCGATGCTATCGATGGTTATCGATCGGTCTAGAGACCGATCGAAGGAGATCGATGGCGGCGAGAAGAAGCTCGATCGGTCCGTAGACCGATCGGGAGTTCTCTGATCGGTCCGTGGACCGATCAGAGGTCTGATCGGTCCATGGACCGATCGAGACCAAACATAGGCTTCTTCCCGATTGGTCCTGCACCGATCAGATGTTACTGATCGGTCCACGATCGATCAGGTTCTAGCCGCTGACGCAACGGCTAGTTTCTTCGCTGTTTCTTCTTCGCAGGTATAAAGGGGCTGAGAGCTTCTACAGGGATACTTCTTCTTCCTTCTGGAAGTTCTCTCCTGCCTGAAGCTTCTGCTTCTTCTGGTGCTCCGAGCTTTGCTGAGCTCAACCGCTGCTGAAGCTTCGCGTGAGCTTCCCCGACAGTTTTCTCGACTGGCTTGCTGTTGCATCTGTCCGTGGAGTTGCTACTTCATCCGGGACCTCAGTCGACGAAGAGGCAAGCTTGTTTGTTTTACATTCATTTTGTTCTTGCTATTCTCTTGTACTCTTAGCTTGCTGTTGCAAGTGATTGTGGCGAGGTTTCTCCACCCACAAGGAGTTGATATTAGCCGATTCTCCGGGGACTCATCCACCGACGGATTGATAGGGCTCGTCCACCTTACGGACACGCCGAGGAGTAGGAGTATCATCTCCGAACCTCGTACATCGCTGTGTTAAGGTTTGATTTTCTTCTCTTTCGTTTCTTTGTTGTATTTTCCGCTGCGCTAACCTAATCGTAGGAAGAAACGCGATCGATTTGGGGCGGCTATTCACACCCCCCCTCTCTAGCCGAGTACGAAGGATCCTAACAGCCCTAACCGCCGGCCACTCGGCGGTTCCCTCCTCTCCTCTCCCACGCGTGCATAAGCCCCAGACCAAGGGAGAAGCCGACGCCTTCTCTTCTCTGTGCTTGTGCCCGCGCGACGCCCCATCCTCACTGTCTCACCTTCGACAACCACTCTTCGCTGCAGCACACGATCTGCCGGCCGTCGCTGAGCCCTGCCGAAGCCGCTGCCCTCACTGGACCGGAGTAGCGCCGTCGCCGTGCCCTAGCACCGCCACCGACCCATCTCCTCACCTCTTACTGCCGGCCACAGCCGAGTAGCGCCGAGCCTAGCCTCTCCACCTCCTCACCTCTCGGCCGGAAGTCATCTCCAAGTCGTGCCCTGGATCAGCAATCGGCCACTGCAGCCCTCCCTTGTGCGCTGTTTGGTTGATCGCCGCCTAGCTTCTTGCCCTAAATCTGTCGAGCCCTAATTTGGTCTTCACTGTCGTGCCCTAGGTTTTCCCCTTGCTGGTGAGTGAGGTGAGCAGCTTACCTTTGTTGTTTCTTGTATTTGATCACGGGTTGGATGCAGAAATAACTCACGGATGTGGTTGATTGATTTCTAGGTTTGGTGTCAATGGGATTAAGCTGTTGTTGGAGCTGAGGAATCTGATCATTATTCGTACACTTAGGTAAGAATGTTTAGTGACTTTTGTTGGGTTCCTATGGAGGATGTTCCATGCTGTATAAATTTTGTATAGGGTATTAGGTTATATCTGGGTTGATCTAATTAGAAATTTTCATCGGAACTAGGATTTGAATTGGTTATTAGGATGATACATTGATGGCGGATCCTTGTTGTAGATTGAGTTGGTTTAAAATTAATCTAATGGCACGATTAGGGTTAAGACCATTAACCTTAGTCAATGGTTAGATTTAATTTTGGGGTAGGCAATTGGTTATGTTAATTAGGGTTTTCCCTAATTTAGTTTCATGGATTTTATTAAGCTATTTAAATTCATTTGAATTGTAGCTAAATAAAATATATCTATATGTTCGACACAGGACTTTGATTCAGGACAGTATCTCGACGAGTATCTTGATTACCGGATTGGACCGTTTTATCGGAGGCGAGTACTTTGACTTATGTCTTTTGATATGCAAAATAATGTGTTTAACATATAGCATGATTGTGTTTTCCATTTGTTTCGGTTGGTCACTACATGATCTGTTACATGTTTGCTTGTTTACTTATTATGCAATGCATGTTATTATTTACCTGATCATACATGCTTTAGGTAGTGACCCAACTATATGATATATTATGTTCAGAACCTAGGGTTTATTTGATACCCTATCTGTTTGTGTACCTTCTATTTGATTCGTTATCGTGTAGTACACATCTTATACTTATGTATAGAGCATGCTATGCTATTTGTGATATTGCCATGTTTAGTGTCATGCATCATCTTGCATGATTGCATGCTGTGCGATCGTCTGCTCCATTATTGTGAGTACATCGCCTGTTACATATATCTGTACACACCACCACTCATGGGTTAGTGATATATCAGACAGGTGTGTGGCAGTTTTGCTGTTTGGCTCCGTTGGTCTGGTGACTCAACGTGGTAGCCGGCAGACAGTTCCGCTCTGTTTGGCTCCGTTGGTTTAGTGTAGCAGCGTTGTAGCCGGCAGGCAGTTGGACTTTGTTTGGCTCCGTTGATCCGCTCATGGGTAGCGTGACTCGGCGTGGTAGCCGGCAGAGAGTCCTCCCCGTCATCGTGTACCAGGAGATGAGAGCATTGCGCTCCCCCGTTTATTATTCCGGGGTAGGAGTATGTGTGTACTCCGACAGCATCCCATCCACTCGGTCACTCATCAGGGGCAGTGATGTCAGAGTGCACGGTTGTCACGGCTCTACCCACTCGGACTCACCATTGTGTGTGAGATGGCTGACTGGCGTCAGGGGTGACCATGTCATTGGCATCATATGCATGATGCATTTATTATTTGTGTTTGCTGCATTTACTTGCTGCATTTATTTGGATGCATATGATTGACATGCATACAGGATTATGACACTCTCGGTCTGATGACCCAGTTACCTTTATACCTTGATCCTGGTTAGTACAGTTTTCTCCTATTTTTGTTCCAGTTGCATTTATCCTTCTCGTATTCAGGAGACTGTACGCATGATTAGTGTTGTCTGTTATTTACTTTATTTTGCATATCAGTTGTACCTGCTGAGTGTTGGACTCACCCCGCCTCCATTGTTGTTGTGTTTTCAGGCTGAAGCTGTCCGGAGCAGTTCCAGTCGCTAGTCCCCATCTGCATGTAGTGCTAGTCCTTTGCTGGTCTTGAGTTGTTATTTTATCTTAGTTTCTCTATCAGACTTTGTTTTTAGTCTTGTATTGTTTTACTTATGGATATTGTATGGATTCTTATCGTTTGATGGATTTTTGGTATGATTTGGATTTATTCTACTACATGTCTGCCTGGATGGCAGAAGAGGTGAGTTCTTCAGATTTGAGCTTTACGAGTGTAGTTGAGTAGGGTTGATTTCGAGTCATCTTATTACTGTGTGGTTGTGTCAGCCAGAGGCTGAGAATTATATTAACTACGTGGTGATTGTCTATTTACATGTTATTATTCCAGCCGCGTTTGGTTGAGGTATATGAGGATGTAGAAAAGTTTCAGATTGTCCGCCGTACAGGGGAGATGCTGCCGAAATTTTCTCGGACAGGGACTCCTCCGGGGCGTGACAATTTAGTGGTATCAGAGCTTTA
This sequence comes from Zingiber officinale, assembly GCF_018446385.1. Classification (NCBI taxonomy): domain Eukaryota; kingdom Viridiplantae; phylum Streptophyta; class Magnoliopsida; order Zingiberales; family Zingiberaceae; genus Zingiber; species Zingiber officinale. Next base: position 18,414,991 of record NC_055993.1, on the reverse strand, counting down.
GTTTTACCATCTTTGTTTTCGTATTTTGGATATTTGGGATAACCTGATACCAATTTATATGGTATCAGAGCGCCAAGTTTGGCGATACTTGTTGTTGTTCGTGTTACGGATTTTTGGGATTTAACTGATACCAATTTATTGGTATCAGAGCGGGTTATGTCACCTGCTTTTGATATTCTGGATATTTGAGTTAGCCCAAGTTTGTGAGTCAAACTGGGTAGTTATTTTGGATTGCACGAATTTTCCATTATATATATGTTAAGGATTTTCGTTTTGGATTTATATGGATTTCCGGTGATTTTCATGTACGAAATTTTGAGGTCAGAAGTTGGGGACTGGACAGCGATGGAACATCTCCAGACGTCATATAGGTATGATGTTTAATTTTATAGTTTATGATATGTATTAGTATTCTTTGTTTAGTACCTGTCTGGTTGTTTTAACACATATTACATGTGATGGGTTAGCCATTGAGCATGGTTGACCTTAATAGAGATTAAGGATTATAGTCTCTTGTGATTTTTCATATCATACCATCAGTAGTTTTAGCTTCTGTTACTACTAGTAGGAGATGGAGGCACATACCAGCCTCTGCCATTGTTAGCTGGCTAATAGATGATACCTACATATTCCTGTTGACTTAGCCAGTAGAGTTTTTATACTCATATCTTTTAGATATTAGGGTATCTGATACGATGAAAATTGGTCATTTAGGGAGTTATCATGTTTGATCATTGTTGAGAATGATTTGAGGTTGAGGAACATTGTGAGATCAGATATTGTGATGTGTTGATTTCTAATGATTTATGAGAGTAAATGTTATATGGTTGTCTGATGATCTATTACTAGATATTTGTTTTGATGATCTATTAGTGGATAATTATTTTGATGATCTATTATTTGGGTTGACGTTGATGGTGACATAGTGAGTGTCATGTATGATATTCACAGGTTTGATGATTATAGTTGGTGATCAGATATAGATTGGGTGCTAGAGAGTTTACGATTGAGTGTGCCTATGAATTTTAATAAATCAGGTTAGTTGTGGTTAGTTAACGGGATGATAAGATTGATATTTGTTTCCTCTGATATTGGACTATGTGGATAAATAATTATTTGATGTTTTGAATTCTAACTTGCTCTCATGGAGAGTAGAGATTTATTCATCTGATATTATGTGGGCTGATATTTTTGAGGATAAAAATGAGAGTGTCTTGATGATCTTGAATTCTGATTTTTTTTTTCTTTTGGGTCGTACACATTTATACATATGATATTATGTGGGCTGACATTTTCTAGTTTGAATTGATGTAATTAGTGTTGAATTGACCCATGAACTGATTTAGTTATTTGATAATTTATTTGGGAGTCAAGTTGTTACTTGCTCTGGTGTCTATAAAGATGTATCCCTTCGGATAGTTCTGTATGGATTATGGATTAATGAACTGGTAGGATTTTTGTTGTGCTGCCTTTGGTTGTCATAGTTGAAAATTTTTCTGGGTCTGCTGAGTGGATACATGTATGGAACATGATATCCGGTTGATTATGATTGGATTGGTTTGTGAATCCTGGCAAAATTTTTGATCATATAACTCGATATGAATAATTAGTAATGGTTTCAGATATTGAGGATATAAATTTGATTGAAGTGTTAAATGTAACCAATTTTTCATCAATGTCAAGGCTGGATGAAAATGGTTGAGTATTGTGTCTGATTTGGATAACATAGAAGTTAAAATAGGGAATGTCAGGTTGATTGGATTAAATATGCTGATAGGTATATCTATGTGGTGTATACTTGTCCAATTATGATGATTGTGGGTGTCTAGTAGATTATACCCTAGTGGTTAGGCATACGTGTCTGATTGTTTATTTGGAGGTATCTTATCGATTTAATATGAGTTCTGATATGTGCAGATGTGTTCGGTGTAATATTCGAGGTATTTTATTGATTATATTTGATTTGTGGATGCACTTGTGTCTATTAGGCTTTGTTGGAAGTATTACGTTGATTATACTCTTGGCATATGTATATATATGTCATGTGAGTGTTGTTGAGGTGTATTGTTGATTATACCTATGTTGATATATGCACACGGTTTCGGTATGCATTGTTGGAGGTATTACGATGATTTATACCTAGGTTGTGAATATCTTTGGTGTGTACTAATTGGAGGATTATGTCGGTCATACATATGTTGTGTATGCATGTGTGCCCGGTGTTTTGTTGGTAGCAGCATGATGATTCTACTTGTGTCGAATGTAGGATGTGGAGTGTCTACATTATGTCATTTGTTGGATTACCTTGTCAACTAATTTTCTTATCATTGGGTGACTCACTACGATGTGGATAAAGTTGACGATGAGTTTGATTTGATTACTGGATTGTGATACCCTAGGCTACCCACAGTGATTTGTGGTAGAGCGACCCCATGCAGTCTCTGGCTAGATAGTTAGGTGCTTTGGGCACTTAGGTTTGCCCACATATTTTAGGTTTGTTTGTGGTAGATCGTAGCTCCCACATATTTTGGGTTTGTGTGGTGGAGCGGAGCTCCCACATATACATATTTCGGATTGCTTGTAGCGGAGCATTGCTCCCATATCTATTGCAGATACATGTTATGGATTATTTGTAGTGGAGTGTTACTCCTACATATTGAGGATTTCTTGTGGTAGAGCGTTGCTCCCACATATGTGGTATTTTCTGTGATGGGGCGTTGCTCTCACACTGGAGGATCTATGCTTAGATGATTTATATCGTTGGTGATCATATTTCAGACTTATTGTCAGGGATCTTATGGTTAGAAATGTCTGTGATACGGACATTATGTGTCATGATTTTACCATTAGGGTTTGGGAAGCCTTAGAGGTTTTCAGAGACTTGATGATTTTGGTATTCCCAGGATGTTTGGATCGGTTTTCATTGTCTTTGTTGACGGTGTTGTGATCTATTTCGGATCCACGGTGAGTACGCACTTCATCTTTGCATAGTTCTAGAGATGCTTCGATGGAAACGTCTAGATGTGAAGATCAGTAGTGCGTATTTTGGTTGTCTTCTGTGAGATGTTTGAGACACACGGTCATGAGTAGGAGTATACCGTGGTTCCACAGGAGATCGAGGTTGTTACCGTTGGGAGTAGACGGAGTCTATAGAAGAGGCTCGCAATTTCCTTTGTTTGGCTCTATTTGATTCGTTATCGTGTAGTACACATCTTATACTTATGTATAGAGCATGCTATGCTATTTGTGATATTGCCATGTTTAGTGTCATGCATCATCTTGCATGATTGCATGTTGTGCGATTGTCTGCTCCATTATTGTGAGTACATCGCCAGTTACATGTATCTGTACACACCACCACTCATGCGTTAGTGGTATATCAGACAGGTGTGTGGCGGTTCTACTGTTTGGCTCCGTTGGTCTGGTGACTCAGCGTAGTAGCCGGCAGACAGTTCCGCTCTGTTTGGCTCCGTTGGTTTAGTGTAGCAGCGTTGTAGCCGGCAGGCAATTGGACTTTGTTTGGCTCCGTTGATCCGCTCATGGGTAGTGTGACTCGGCGTGGTAGCCGGCAGAGAGTCCTCCCCGTCATCGTGTACCGGGAGATGAGAGCATTGCGCTCCCCTGTTTATTATTCCGGGTAGGAGTATGTGTGTACTCCGACAGCATCCCGTCCACTCGGTCACTCATCAAGGGCAGTGATGTCAGAGTGCACGGTTGTCACGGCTCTACCCACTCGGACTCACCATTGTGATTGAGATGGCTGACTGGCGTCAGGGGTGACCATGTCATTGGCATCATATGCATGATGCATTTATTGTTTGTGTTTGTTGCATTTACTTGCTGCATTTATTTGGATGCATATGATTGACATGCATACAGGATTATGACACTCTCGGTCTGATGACCCAGTTACCTTTATACCTTGATCCTGGTTAGTACAGTTTTCTCCTGTTTTTGTTCCAGTTGCATTTATCCTTCTCGTATTCAGGAGACTGTACGCATGATTAGTGTTGTCTGTTATTTACATTATTTTGCATATCAGTTGTACCTGCTGAGTGTTGGACTCACCCCGCCTCCATTGTTGTTATGTTTTCAGGCTGAAGTTGTCCAGAGCAGTTCCAGTCGCTAGTCCTTTGCTGGTCTTGAGTTGTTATTTTATCTTAGTTTCTCTATCAGACTTTGTTTTTAGTCTTGTATTGTTTTACTTATGGATATTGTATGGATTCTTATCGTTTGATGGATTTTTGGTATGATTTGGATTTATTCTACTACATGCCTGCCTGGATGGCAGAAGAGGTGAGTTCTTCGGATTTGAGCTTTACGAGTGTAGTTGAGTAGGGTTGATTTCGAGTCATCTTATTACTGCGTGGTTGTGTCAGCCAGAGGCTGAGAATTATATTAACTACGTGGTGATTGTCTATTTACATGTTATTATTCCAACCGCATGTGGCTGAGGTATATGAGGATGTAGAAAAGTTTCAGATTGTCCGCCGTATAGGGGAGATGCTGTCAAAATTTTCTCGGACAGGGACTCCTCCGGGGCGTGACAGATTAAGAGGCCAGAGTTTTAATTGGTTACTGTTGGAACTCCAAGGTTGTTTTGATGTGATCAACAAGTTAAGTTAGGTCCTGTTGTGTTTTAACCTTGTGTTTATGTGTGCAGGAGCTTAGGAGCACAGGGAGTCGAGTAAAAGACACAACTAGCGAGAAGGACGACACAGGAGAGAGCCGACGGGCTCGGTGCGTCTGAGGTACGAGGTGCTGCAGAAGAGTACGCTGGCGGATGAGAAAGAGGCGCGTGGCGTTTCCGAGGGACGAGAAGCCAGAGTGGAAGGTTGCTTGAGAAGGCCAAAATTGAATTCGGGTGAGCCTTATTTCGGTTAGCTGAAATCACCCAAGTAATCTTTGTCATGCTCACGGTACAGTTATGAGGCCTCCCAACACTTATATGGCTTTGTGTAGTTTGATTTTATATCATTGTTTGGAGTCAACTTGAAAACGAATTTGTTTTCAACAGTGATATAACTATGTAGAATATTTTTGATTAGGTTATGATGATAATGGAGTTTCTTATGGTTGGTTGCATAGCCGAAAGCCCGTCCTTCGTTAAGAAAAGGGCTCACTTCATTATGTTATCAATGAACATTCTTAAAGCACGACCTTCTTAGCGTTTACATGGGATTGCTGTCCTTCCTTGGTGAGATAATGGATTGTATCACTTTTTTGGATCAGTTGTGGAGCACCTGAGTCCTTATGCCGTGGAACCAGAAACACTACTTTAAATTTAAGGATGAGTTTTCTTAACTAAGGGTATTAATGCGGGAGGAGCCATAAATTATTATTATTATTTTTGTTAATTTTCATCTTTTGGTATTTAAGGTATTTTTGGTATTTCTAGTTTTTATATTTTTATATTTTGAGTCTGTTAAGAAATTTTAGAATTGTGAGTGTGTTAATAATTTTTTCTTTCTTTTAGAATTTCTTTCTTTTTTTTGCAAGATAGGAATTATAGTTTATACGTATGGATTTTTTTTTTCTTTACTTGAGTCTTAGGGTTGGAGTCTATATAAACATGTGTTTAGATGTTTGAAGATTAATCCTCTATTCTTAATAATATTTCTTTTCTTGGTAAAACCTAGAGAATGGTAGATTTCTCTTTGCTTTCGAAGAATTCTCTTCTTGCTTTCTCCTTAATTCCCTCTTTTCATTAGCTTGCAAGATAATCACTATCATATCCGGCATCACCTTCGCAAAAGAAACAGTCTATATGGGAAGTAGTAAAGGTATGCATGTCTACTTGTGATTAATTAACAAATATTTAAATGTGTATATTAGTCATTGACAATTTACTTTTAATATAGGGTCCCCTGCAACCAGATGCGAAACATTATATTTTTATGTGATGAGATTTATAAGAGAAATGAAATTATTGAAGAAAATACTATCAATGAGAAGGATTCACTATCCTTAATAGTAATATTTGACTATTCTTAATTTTCTCAAATAATTATGTGTTTATTATTTTACAAAGTCATTATTGATTGTTTTTTTACTAATATAATTTATGTGTTTGTTCATAGTTCATGAAAATAGAGTACTCTAAGGAAGGAATTGATAGAGTGTGTTCTGAGTTGACAGAATGCATATAAGATTATATTTATGATTAGATATGCAAAATAATATAAGATTATATTTATGACTAGACATAAAAGTGAATTCATTGTATTTAAGAGTTCAAAATAATTTCAAAAATTAGTTTGAATTTGATATTGTAATTTTATTGGGTCGCCATTATATATAATGGAAAAATGGATTCATTCTGCCTATGTTGTATGGTATTTGCGTTTGAATTTCCTCACTTTGCTAACTTTTTTTTTCCATTTTGATTGGTTGAATTTATAGTTTGTCCTAGGTTTGGTTGTGTTTTGGTTTCGAACAGTTCTTATATGAGAATTCGACGATTTCATTGTGATTTCATTCGATTTGCAATTTTCTTGTTAGATTAGTTGTTTATCTAGAATAATATTCAACCACATCATCCAATGTTTTCTTTAGAGCTCAAGTCAGTAGATTGGATTCAGAGTTGAATTGAAATTTTCATTTCACAGAAACAACTATTTAATAAGAATGTTAGCCCATGATTGTTGCAATCAGCATCTAATTATGCAGTGGTTATCGATTGCATCAGCTAATTCACATGAATCAAAGGCACTAAGTTCCATGTCTGATTGATTTTTGGTGTCATTTCTGTTAGTAACTTCCATTTTGAGGTGCACTAAATTCAACCTTAATTCTTTCACCCCACATAGTTTCATTGCTAGCCAAGATTAACCTTTTGTATTTTTGGAATAGCACAGTTTAATTGCTACCCACACAGTTTCATCTCTCACTTTATAGCAGTAATTCATAAAGCATTAATAGTTTTTGAATAGAACTTGATTCGACGCACTCTGTTAGACTTGCTACATGGTCTACTTAATGTAGAGTTATCCGTCATTATTTTCCTTGTGCTTCCAAACTTGCTAACCTTTTCTAACCAGTTATGACCTAGTAATGATCATCCACGTGTTTACATTGCTATCAGTATGACAATATAAGGACTATTTCCAAGGGTTAAAGTGCTTCAAACTATTGGTTGGGACATTCTTAGGCTTTTGGCCTTTGATCCTTGTCACATCTGCGCTTTTTCTTGCATTGTACATTGCAAGTGTTCATATTCCTATTCCAGATTTTCATACTTTTTGGTTTTGTAATTTCTCAAGAAAAGATGATAACTGCCCTAGATTTTCATACCTTTATGCAGAAGTTATTTAATTTATGTGTAGATTTTTGTTTCAACTGATGTATGGATTTTGTAAATCTTAACCGATAAATATGTCTTTTTTTTAGAAGGATGAGATAGATGCAAGAAGGAATTAGTTTTGTTTCAAGATCTGTTTAGTAATGCAAAGAAGTCATTTCCCACATGGTGTAAATCTTAGTTGTAAAAAAAATTAAGACATTTTGTAAATCTTAGCAACATCATGTATAACTAAGACATTTTGTAAATCTTAGTAGCCATATAAAGACAACGATTTTTAACTATTGAAAAAAGTTATTAAAGACAACAGTTTTGAAATATTATGAAAAAAATTAAAAGACAATAATTTTTAACTGTTATCAAAATATTTTCTAATCAAGACAAACAACAGTAAAAGTAACTAAAGACAATGATTTTAAACTGTTGTTGAAAACATCTAAAGACAATGGATTTTAAATATTACAAAACTGTTATCTTTGGTATTAAAAGATAATAGTTTAAAACTGTTGTAGAACTATTATCTTTTCATTCAAAGATAACAATTTAAAACTGTTGTCGTTTAACGCACTTTTAACAACTATATCAATTACAACCGTTTTTAAATAGTGCATGTAGCCTTATCTATTACAACGGATAAAGTCCCTTATCTATTAACATTTTTGTTATAGTGCATGTAGCCTTCAAAGCCTTCTTTTTCTTTGGCTTGTTATCTCGCTTCTTTAGCTCCGGACAATCGGCTTTGTAATGCCCTTTCCTATTGCACTAGTAACAAACTGCATTAGATTTTGATTTTGATCTTATCGGAGACTTACTCCTTTTGTTGTCATTGAATATCTTATTAACATCCTTCTTGTTGAACTTTCTAGAGTGTTTCATCATCTTCCAAACAAAGTTTGCCGTCTCATTAGATGATAACTCCACGTCACTATTACTACCTTGTCTAGATTTGGAAGAACACTCTTTCTTCTTCTTCTTCTTCTTCTTCTTCTTCTTCTTACTCTTTTCACTTGCAACCAAAGCTATACATTTTCTTCTTATGTCTTGCATTAGCTTGTTTATGCATTTCTAATTAACAAAATAGTTCATCTAGTTTTACAATTGAAAAATCCCTTGAAACCTTATAAGCATTAACCATTAATGACTATGGTGAATTTCTTGGGAAGGATTTAGGCGCATACCTAAAGAGATATTTGTTCTCTTCACTTTCTCCAACCGAATGAAGACCATTGTGAAGTTTCTTAACCTCCCATGTAATGAACTTACTGTTTCTCCTTCTTTCATGGTGAAATTCTACATTTGATTTATGAGAAGGTCTCTCTTTGTGATTCTTGAATTCTCTGTACCTTCATCTAGCTTTGGCACTATGAAACCCTCCATCACTGAGAACCATATATCAATCTTAGTCATAAGGTAGTGCCCCATGTGGTTCTTCCAGTAGGTAAAGTTGTTTCCTTTGAAGTAGGGTGGTCGAGTAGTACTATGGTCCTCTTTCAAAGACATCTTGCAGCTTGAAACTTTTGCTCCTTTGGATGTGAGTCTTCTAAAGAAATCTTACTCTAACTGTTAGAGTATATACTAAAAGTCTAATTTTTGTATAAACATATAAGAATCACATTGGTCAAATACCTACATTTATGCTAAGTGTAGTTGTCCATTTAATTTATATTGTAGATAACATGGTGTGAGGAGACACACAGAAGATCATGTTATCAGATCCTTATAAATTATAAACAGTTGCTCACAACCAAAATGGAATAGGGCAAACCATTGGAGTGGTTGTAGTGTAATTAGGTATTAGTTTATCTTGACTAATAAATTACACTAGTACACTATGAGTGTATTGAGCAGGACCAATTGAGGTAGTATCTTTTTATACTGACTATATAAAAGAACAATACCCCTGTTATTATGACAATGTGTACTCTTAATCATAATATAATAACAAGCACATATACTTAGTATTTATTTCTTTGATTTATCAAAGGGTGTGATTTAGCTCGTTAAATCAATAGGCCCGATGAGTTGGGAAATGATATTATTTATATGGTGTGTTGTTGATTATAGAATGAAACTGTGTCCTAGTAATCTAAGTTGATGATGTCCCCTTGAGGAGCTCATAAGGATTGTCATGTAAACCCTGCAGGTGGACTTAGTCCGACATGACGATAAGGTTGAGTGGTACTACTCTTGGAGCTAGATATTAATTAAATGAGTTGTCAGTAACTCATCATTTAATTAGTGAGCAATCAATATATTAAGCACAGGGAGACTAACACACTCATGATAAGAAGGAGCCCATATAGCAATATAGGATTGGTGCGGTAGTGCAATAATAACTCTTTGGTGGAATGAGATATTATTGATGAACTTGAGTTGGGTGTTCGGGGCGAACACGGGAAGCTCAAGCTCATCGAGAGACCAAAACCAATTCCTCCTCTCGGTCCCTATTGTAGCCTCTTATTTATAAAGTTTTATATCCACCCAAAACCAACTTCTTACCCACCTTAAGGTGGCTGGCCAGGACAAGCTTGGAGTCTAAGCATGGGCCAGCCGAACCAAGGTTAGATGGGTTCATGTTGTGGTCGGCCCTAGCTTGGAGCCCAAGCAAGGGTGGCCGACCACATTGAATTCAAAAGGAAGTTTTATTTTGTAAAATCTTTCCTTTTATAGAGATCCATTAAAAGGGTTTTAAAGGATGATTTTAATATAGAACTTTCCTTTTTTAGATCGGTCATAAAAGGAAATAAAAGGAAGTTTTTATTTTGTTGAAAACTTTCCTTTTGATGTTAGTTTTAAAAGAGAGTTTTAAATTTTAAAATATTTCCTTTTATAGTTTTCTATAAAGGAATAAAAGAGATATTTGAAATCTTTCCTTATTTGTAGTTATCTATAATGTGAAAAAAAGATTTTAATTTTTTGATAAAACTTTCCTTTCTTGAAACCATGTTTTATTTTAAATCTTATCTTTTATAGATATCCATAAAAGGATTTAAAAGAGAGAGATTTTAATTTATAAAACATTCCTTTTAGAACTATCCACAAAAGGGATTTTTAAAAGAGAGATTTTAATTTTTTGTTTAAAATCTTTCCTTGCTTGGAGAACAAGCATGTGGTCGGTCATGACAAGAAGAAAAGGAAGTTTTGATTTTTTGTTTTAAAACTTTCCTTTTTAGTTATTGGCAAGGAATATAAGGAAGTTTTAATTATGTTTAAAACTTTCCTTATTTGTCAAGACCAAGGAATATAAAAGAGAGGATAGAGGTGCCTCATCTCAGAATAATACATCTTCTCTTCCTCTCCTCTCTTCCTTGGTGGTGGTCGGCCCTTACTCTTTCTCTCTTCTCCTTTGTTTTCCCTCTTGGTGGCCGGAGGCATATTGGTGTGGAGATCCATTGATGGTTGGTTGCTTGAAGGAGAAGAAGAAGAGAAGGAGGTTCTCTTATCTAGCATCCCTTGAAGGAAAGTTGGTGGCCGAACTTCATCATCTCTTGGAGAAAGTTGGTGGCCGAAATTTGAAAGGAAGAAGAAGGCTTGGGTGGATTCTCATCTTGGTATATCGTCACCCACACGACGTCCGAGATAAGAAGAGGAATACAATAAAAGATCAAGAGATCTATAAGTTACAAGAGTTATAACTAGTTATTAGTTTCCGCATCATAACTAGTTTATCTTTTGTATAGATCTTGAAAAACCAAACACAAGAGATTATCGATTTTAATTATCATTTTTGTTATCGATTTTCGTTTCGATTTCATGTTTCGATAATGTGTTTCTATTGAGGTCTCTATTGTTAAACCTTGTTTACTGTGAGAAGTTTAAATATCTGATTTCTTTGAAAGCCTTTGTCTAGGTAGTGGTGGATGATCTCATACCCAAGAAGGCCTAGTGCCTCGCCATGTTTGACCTAGAAGCCGATCCTTGAAATAGATATTTGATCAACTTCTGTAATATGGTTTAACTTAGGAAGATCACATCGGTTGAACTTGAAGTAAGAATGTTAAGTTTCGTTCCCAATTCAAGTTTAACTTCTAAAGGGAAATTTTGGATTAATAATGTTGAGCATCGTTTGCAATCCAAATTTAACTTTAGTAGAATACATGGGTAGCTAGGATAGTTCTATGCTTGTACAAATTTTGTACAAGGAAACTAGGACGGTATTCCGAGTAGCAACCAACACTAACACCACTTGTTAGGACCATGAGAGCTAGAGAAGGGTGAATAGCTTACTTCACTTCTTAGAGTTTGATTTGCAGCGGAAACTTAAAGCAAAGCACAACAAAATACTAACATCTTTAATTTACTTGGTATCCGCTTCCTTGAGATGACTAATCCAAGGGTCCACTCTAAGCTGCCTATTTTCACTAAAACTTCTCCTTTTCGGACTAAACCAAAGGTGGAGAAACCTTCTTACAATAGGATTACAACAGTATTACAAGAGTATATAGTAGAAACGCAAAGAAGAAGAGCACTTTTACAATGGTGTTGAGAGTTTTGCTTTCTCCTCTTTAAAAGATTGCTCCAAACTGAATAATAGAGCACCAGAGAGTTTTGCTTTCTCCTCTTTAAAAGATTGCTCCAAGCTGAATAATAGAGCACCAGAGAGCTTGTTTAGCACTTGTGCATGAAAATTTAAAGCTTTTAGCATGAACAGTACCAGGCTAACTTTCTCCTTTTATATCAGTTCAACTTTTTCTAATATTCATTAGACAAATTTCTCTACCAGTCGACTGATTTGGTCATCGACCAAATAATGGCTTCTGAACCTTATGAAATCTTGTTTGATTTTGTCAATTTTTTTAAAATCAATCGAATCAATTTATGAATTAGTTGACTGATTATATTGATTGAGTCTTCAGTCGAATAGATTTCTTATGCTCACTTTAGAAACAACACTAGTCAACTGATTACTTATCTCAGTTGAATTGATTCACTTCTATGCACTCTAGAAACAACACCAGTCGAATCAATTACTCATATATGTCGAATTGATTTGTTTATGTGCTCTATAAAAGCAACACCAGTCGAATTGATTACTTAGATCAATCAAATAGCTTCATTTTTGTGCACTCCAAAACAACACCATGTCGAATCAGTTATTCAGATCAGACAAATCAATTTGTTTCTGTACACTCCAGAAACAACACTTGTTGAATTGATTACTTAAATTAGTTGAATCAATTTGCTTCTAAGACTGAATCAATTCAATTGATCTAAATATTAGTTGATTAATATGTAGAATTAAACCTGAACAGAGGTTTTACAATGTATCAATTGATTGATAATTATTTTCATTTGACTTATACTAATATCAGTTTAATGAATCTCATGATCAATCTACAAATGGCAATTTTCGATCATTCTAATGACTGAATTTATCTTAGAGTTTCCTATCCTTGTGTCCCCATTACCTCATGTTAGATGAATCTCTTATTCTCTAGACTTTTGATACATTTATCCACCTAGCATCCGATCCCATAATCTACTTGGGTTTTTCTTTTCTTGTCAAGAATTCGATTCTCAACCTTCTTAAACTTCACTTGCCTTGCATCCGACCATCTTACCCTACAAGGGCTTTCTTTTGCCAACAATTTAGTCCTTGATCTTCTTGGAATTCACTTGTTTTGCATTCAAATGTTTAATCTACAAGAGTTTTCTCTGGCCAAGAATCTGATCATCGATTTTCTTGGACTTCACTTAGCTTGCTTCTGACATACAAGAACTTCTGTACACTTAATACACAAATTAGATATCTTTTCATTTTTCTAACAGGAGTGAGTGGCTAACAGGAGAGATGGATGTTGATTGTGTGGAAGAGGTGACATTAGGGAGCATCACACAAGGAAGAAGGGGAAGAATAGAGAGATGTTGATACTGTTACTAAGAGCCCTAGAGCCAATCATGTGATGATTGTTGTATGGACTCGATGTATCATATTTCTATATATATATTTATAAAGACATTTCTTTATGGTTATTATACTTACTTGTATTGGTGTCAAATAATTGAGTATAATAGCGTCCTTGAGTAGAAGGTTCTTATCTATATCAATCGATTGATTGAATTGATAATGAGATGATATAGAGAACACTACTCTTAATCATTCCTAGTCAAGTATTAACATTCAGGGACAATGTTAATGCGATGAGACTAGCATGTAGGTCAACTCGATGACTTAATCTCACAAGTCATGGATATTAGATATCAAGTTGACACATGGGTGTGCATTGGAGAATGTATACTGAATGACCCGCCATGAGAAAGTATCATAGATTGTTATATGAGTGTCATATACTTTCTCATGTGACTATTAATATGACTATCAGTCCTTGGACCTGAAGTCACCATGGTTCCCTACATAAGGAGTTGTATACTTTGGCTTCGTCAAACGTCACCCGTAAATGGGTGGACTATAAAGGCGATTACTAGTATGTAACAAAATATGTGGAGGGATGTGAGTGATGTAGAAGGGATCTATCCCTCCTATATGACGGGAGTGATATCATGATTCTTGATAGAGTGAGACCACTAAGTGCATGGTCATGCCCAAATAAGTCAATATGAGATATTGAGCTCATTTGATTAAAGTGAGTCTACTTGGAGTTCATGACATAGATTGATTAGAGGATAACATGGTCTGTGCCTCAATTGATCAATTTAGATGTCAAGGATAGAAGGACATTGTCACATATTGTGAGAGTCACAATTAGTAGTCACAATGATGATGTTGGATCTCAACATTCTTGTAACTTAGGTAGTAATGATGTGTTGCTAGATACCGCTCATTGCTTATGTTTCTAAATGGGTTTAGAAGCATTGCCAACGTTACAAGAACCTATAGGGTCACACACAAAGGGCAGTTAGATGGAGATTAGGTTCATATGATGGACCAAGAGGATTAGGTTCATGTGATGAACCAAATTGGATTAAGAGTAATCCAAATTAGACTAATTGAGTTGGACTCAATTTGATTCATGTGTCGAATGAGTCTAATTTAGACTATGATTCATTGAGTCAATTTAAACCAATAAATAGAGATTCATTAAATTAAATTGATTTGAATCAAAGGGTAGATTTGATCAACCATGGGAGATAAGAGGTCAAGTTTGACTTGACTTGAGAGGGAAGATAAAGGGTCAAGTTTGACTTGACCAAATGCCACCTCATTGTGACTTGGCATGGGTCGGCCAATGATGATGTTCCACATCATCAAGGCTACATCATTGTGTGCCACATCATGAGAAAGACCAAGAGCCATGACTCTTGGTATTACATGGAGGTGTAAAACCTCTATTAAGTGGTCGGCCATAGTAATGAAGAATAAGTGTGTGCTTATTCAAGGCTTCTTCTTCCTCTCTTCTTTTCTCTCCTTCTCCTCCATTACCGAGACCTCTCAAGAGTGCTAGCACACTCTAAGTGGTTCTCTCCACCTTTTGTTCGTGTGGATACGTGTAGAGGAGTGTACACTTGACACTCTACGAAATCCGGCAACCATTTGGACGAGCGGGATAAGCGAAGGGTATCGCTACAAGGGTAATACTTCTTTTTCATGTAGATCTAAGGTAGATCTAGTGTAGACAAACATGTACATGAACTTTTATTTATCTATCTTCGCACGGATCCGTGGCTAGCTTCGAGGTTTCCGCAACACAAAAAGCGATTTTTGCGGCTCGAAAGTTCTAACAGTGGTAGCAGAGCCACGTGCGAAGCTTGTACATGTTTGTATTTGTTATTACAAAAAAGTTTCAGATCTGCAAGTTTCTGTAATTTTTCAACTTTTATGGATTTTGTGAGTATTTTTCTTGTAGAGGCGAAGCAACAAGTGCTTAGACACTTGTATGCTTCAAATACCGAGAAAAACCTTCCGAAACGACAAGATCTCGCCCAAACAAAATTATTTTTTTTTGGACAGTGACTTAAGGCGCTATTAGATCAGTTTGGGGCACTCGCGATATTCATTTCGTGAGAAGGGGCGCTGCCCCTAACCCCGCAAGGGGCATTGTCTCGCAATCGCGCCCGAAAATCGCTAAACGGGACCGCCGAGAAGTTGTGACTCATAAAATTGATAAAATGGTAGTAAAATTATAGAAATATATGTAAAATACATAATTTAGAATTATGTATGATATTGTGATGGTCATGGCTCAAAACCCCAATGTGATTGGTTAAAATTGTATTGTAATTCATAATATGGCCTGCGCGCCATTTTAGTATTGTGCGTGTTGTATATAATATGCGACCTGCGTGTCGTGCCTCCCTTATTATGTTCCTATTGTAAATAGATTTTAGACTCGAATGTAACTCGAGTTTCATATTTGTAATGTACAAAATGAAGCAGTGGAAGATCCACTCAAGAAGGAGTTACGAGGAGGGTGTTGTCAACACATGACGGTCAAAAGGAGGCGCTTGAAGAAGCCGTTAACCCTAGGTTGACCGTCCGATCTTTTCATTGGCTTGAGAAGATCGTAGTAGGGTCATGACCTCATCATAAATTAATTAATCAGTATATATATATATATCATTGCTTGTGTGTATGTGATGCATGCTAATGTAGGGTAATTAGTGCATTAATGCGTATATGATACACATTCATGATTAGATTAGATCTTAATCAAGTCAACTCGAAATGCCTACCAAGTTTTGATACTCATCACTACCTCGATCATTTGTTATTGTTGAATCTGCCAAAGCAGAGCAACGTATATTATCTTGGTAGGGTGCGGAGGGACAATCTTGGTCCCGCCTACCAAAGCTTGGGTGAGAACAAACTCAATTAGATTGAGTATAACTAGTTAACCCAATTAGATCGGGTAAAACTATAAGCATTTTCCAATGGTTGGGAAGATAGGATAAAGATCACATTTATCTTGATCTTATAAACAAGAGTTGCATAAAGATGTAATTGATAATTAGTTATCTACCGATCATACTAAGTCTTGGGCGATTTAGCCAAAGCTAACTCAAGGCGTAGTATGATGTGGATCTTGTCCTGCGAGAATTATAGTTAATTGATATGAATCTAGTAGTATAGTTTGATCACATCCGTGACTTGATTCTATAAAAGCCCTATAATTCAATGGGAGCATCATTTAGTTAAATGTCTAATTAAATGATAAGTGTAATATGATATTTACTTTCTGCTTTATTTATGTTGTAGATTACCATGTCGACGAACACGAACATTTTCTCCCTGCGTTCTGTCCTTGACAAGGACATGCTCAATGGAGCTAATTTCCTGGACTGGTATAGGAATCTGAGAATCGTTCTCACACAAGAAAGAAAATTGTACGTCCTGGAGCAGCCCATTCCGAAGGCACTTCCTGCCACTGCCACGCGAGTCGACCGAGATGCTTATAAGAAGCATTAAGATGATGCATTAGATGTGTCATGCCTCATGCTCGCAACCATGAACTCTGAGCTTCAAAAGCAACACGAGTTGATGACTGCTTATAATATGGTTGAACATCTTCGTCAACTATATCAAGGGCAAGCAAGGCATGATAGATTCGAGATCTCTAAGGCACTGTTTCAGTGCAAGATGCAAGATGGGACTCCCGTAGGTCCATATGTACTCAAGATGATTGGGTACATAGAGAACCTACAGAGGTTAGGATTCCCACTTGGCCAAGAACTAGCCACTAACTTGATCTTGCAATCCTTGCCAGAAAGTTACAGTCAATTTGTCATAAATTACAACATGAACGAAATTGATAAGTCATTGTCTAAGCTACTAAGCATGTTGCGAACTGCTGAGCTCAACCTTAAGAAGGTAAAGCCTAACTTCATTTTGATGGTGCAAAAGCATAAAGGCAAAGGCAAGCCTAAAAGTAAGGGAAAGTCTCAAGCTAAGGGCAAAGGCAAGGTAATGAAACCTAAAGGAGGGGTTGCCAAGGATGCTACCTGCTTCCACTGCGATCAGACCGGGCACTGGAAGAGGAACTGCAAAGGATACTTGGAAGATCTTAAGAAGAAGAGAAATGAGATTTCTACTTTAGGTATATATGTTATAGAAGTCAATCTCTCTATTTCTTCATCGTGGGCATTAGATACCGAATGTGCTTCTCACATTTGTACTAATGTACAGGCACTGAGAAATAGCAGGACATTGACGAAGGGCGAGGTGGACCTACGAGTAGACAATGGAGCACGGGTTGCTACTGTTGCTGTAGGAACTTACTTTCTATCTCTGCACTCTGGGCTTGTACTAGAATTAGATGAATGTTGTTGTGTGTCTGCTCTCACAAAGAACATCATTTCAGTTTCTTATTTAGACAAGAAAGGCTTTTCATTTATAATAAAGAACAAATGTTGTTCCGTTTATTTGAAAGATATGTTCTATTGTAGTGCACCTATGATGAACGGACTCTATTTCAGTTTCTTGTTTAGACAAGAAAGGTTTTTCATTTATAATAAAGAACAAATGTTGTTCCGTTTATTTGAAAGATATGTTCTATTGTAGTGCACCTATGATGAACGGACGCTACATTCTAGACTTAGAGAACCTCATCTATAACATAAGTACCAAAATGTTCAAGTCAAATGAAATGAACTGAACCTTGTTGGTGCAACCTTAGGTCAAGGTTGACCTGGTTGACCCGACTCGAGGTGACTTGACTCGAGTTGTATTTTGATGTTTGACTTGGTAAGATTGTCGGTGCAACCTTAGGTCAAGGTTGACCTAGTTGAGTTGCATGTTGATGTTTGACACTCGTGAGAGAGTTCTATTCTTGATGTGAGACAAGAATAGATGGTTGGGAGATTATTGGTGCAACCCTAGGTCAAGGTTGACCTGGTTGACCTGAAAAGTCCAAGTATGGAGACTTGGCACTGGAAAAGTCCAAGCAGGGAGCTTGGCACGTGAAAAGTCCAAGTATGGAGACTTGGCACTGGAGAAGTCCAAGCAGGGAGCTTGGCACGGGAAAAGTCCAAGCAGGGAGCTTGGCACGAGGGAAAGTCCTAACTGGGATGTTAGGCAGTTGGAAAGTCCTGGTGAGTGAAGCCAGGCAGTGGGAAAGTCCTAACTAGGATGTTAGGCAGTTGGAAAGTCCTGGTGAGTGAAGCCAGGCAGTGGGAAAGTCCTAACTAGGATGTTAGGCAGTTGGAAAGTCCTGGTGAGTGAAGCCAGGCAGTGAGAAAGTCCTAACTGGGATGTTAGGCAGTGTGGAAACCCTAGTGAGTGAAGCTAGGTGAAAGTCCTGGTGAGTTAAGCCGGGCAAGGGAAAATCCAGATGGATCAAGGGTGATCGGACATCTGGTGTTGGGAAGTCCAAGTAGATCAAGGGAGTGATCGGATACTTGGCACGAAGAGGAAAGTCCAAGTGGGTCAAAGGGATTGACCGGACACTTGGTGGGGAGTCTTAGCAGGTCAAGGGAGTGACCGGATGCTAAGCATGATGTACCAAAAGGTCAAGGTTGACTGGATATTGGTTTGGAAGGTTTGGGACTTGGTTTGGGCAAAAATCAAGCTCTGGATCGGTCTGCAGACCGATCCAGTGATACGTTTGTGTATCTGATCGGTCTGGTGACCGATCGGATAACAAACAGAAGGCGATCATGGTTCTGTGGGCTTACTGATCGGTCTGGGGACCGATCAGCATGGAGCCTGATTGGTCCCCGGGACCGATCAGGGACGCTACCACCTGAGGTGGGATCGGTCCGGGGACCGATCAGATTCCACACAGAGAGTTGGGCAACTCTCTGTGAAGTCTTCTGATCGGTCTGGGGACCGATCAGCACAGGGCCTGATCGGCCCCCACGATCGATCAGGCTGAAGCCTGATCGGTCCAGGTCCTAGCCGTTGCGTAGCAACGACTAGTTTCTGCTGTGTCTTCTTCGCAGGTTATAAAAGGAGTTCAAGGGTTTCGACAGACTTCTTCTTCTTTTCTAGAACTTCTGTTCTTCTGCTGCTGAAACTTCTGCTTCAACTGAGCTTTGATTGAGCTAGCCTCCGAAGCTTCGCGTGAGCTTCCAGTCGTCGACCAGCTGCTGCGTTTGGGTTGTGAAGTTACTGCTTCACCTCCAGTCGACAAGAAAGCAAGCAATTGGTAGAGTGCTATTGTATTCATATTGTATTGCTTTTCTTACTATTCTTGTACTCTTTGTTTGCTGTTGCAAACGTTTGTGGCAAGGTTTCTCCACCCACAAGGAGTATATTGTATTAGCCGGTTCTCCGGGGACTCATCCACCGACGGATTGACTGGACTCGTCCACCTTACGGACACGCCGAGGAGTAGGAGCCCTAATCTCCGAACCTCGTTACATCCTTGTGTTAAGGTTTGGTTTTCTTCTCTTTGGTTTCTTTGTATTTTCCGCTGCGCTAACACGTTTTGTAGAAAGAAACGACGATTTGGGGTCGGCTATTCACACTCCCCCTCTAGCCGAGTACGAATGATCCTAACAAGTGGTATCAGAGCGAGGTCGCTCTTCATCGGATTCACACCCGTGGGAGCACAAGCTAGAGATGGATCAATTCGGAGAAGACATCACCATTCCACCCTTCTACAATGACAACTTCGCATATTGGAAGGTAAGGATGATGTATTTTCTTAGGACTAATATGTGGAACTGGTTTTGTGTACAAGAAGGGTTTACTCCTCCAATGGATAAAGAAGGAGAGCCTCTAGAGAAGAACAAGTGGACGAAGGAACAAGTCCACCAATCCACGATCAACAATGAGGTAACTAAAACAATTAAATTTTCATTACCTACTAATGTTTTGTGTAAGATAGGTAAATACAACAATGCCAAGGAGTTGTGGGATAACTTGGCCAAGTACCATGATGAGAGCTCCACTTCAAGCCATGAAGAGGAGCCTAGTGAGCCAAGTAGCTCACATCATGGAGGGAGCGAATTGGGAGTTGAGGGCTACTCAACATCCAAGGAAGAAGAGGAGGAGAGTTCCTCTTGTTCAAGTTCGGAGCAAGAAGAAGAAGTTCCCACCTCCGGAAGGGTGGAAGAAGAAAGCTCATCTCCATCCACAACCCTAGGTAACTCAAACACTGTGATTTCAAGCAAATTACACATAATGTGTTTTGAGTGTAGGAAACATGGACATTACAAGAGAAAATGTCCAAAGAAGGTTAGGAAGACTCCACCGGCACCAAAGGTCAAGGAAGCCGGAGTCCCAACACGCAAAGGCAAGAAGCACGTGGTGTGCTTTCAATGCAAGCAACGGGGACACTATAGGAGCCAATGTCCGAAGGGGAGGAAACCTCACAAGGACAAAGGATGCACATCGATAGGGGGAGCTAAGGCAACCCCTAAGGTATCTTTTAAGGCTCATTCGTGCAATTCTAGTAGGATACATGCTAGTAATTTTATTGCATTAGTCAATAATGATAAGCATGTTAACACTAAAAATCAATACATGTGCTTAGGTGCTAAACATGTCAACCTAGATAGGGATACTATTAGGAATGCTAACCCTAGGATTAACACTTCTAAGGTTAAGGAAAACCTAGGTAGAAACCCTAAATCAACTAGACACATGCCTAGGAACACCTCAAGAAAGAATGACAAATCAAAACTTGAGGTATTAGAAAAGGAGAATCAAGTCTTGAGGTCAAGGCTTGATACCCTAGAAAAGGCCCTTAAAAATTTAGAGAAGTCAACTCTAGGGCCTAAGGGTCAAAAGTCTCAGGACAAGAAAGGTTTGGGTTACAAATCTAAGTCCCAAGTGGTCAAGCCCACTTACCACAATGTTCCATTCGATTATGGAACAAAACCTAGGGCTAGGAAGACCATTACCAAGGTTACAAGGGGAGTCACCCCTATAGTTGACCTTGATGAGACCCAAATGACCAAGGCTTCAAAGCCTAAGAGGGTCATTAGGAGGGTTGCTAGGGAAGTCATCCCTAGTGAATATTTAGTGAACCCAATGAGCTCAAATAGGTATTGGGTTCCTAGGAGCATCTTCTCTACCCCATAAATGGGTTAGAGAGTGTCAACTCCAATAAGAAGGGTAGTTAACCCAACTTTGAGGAAATTGACACTCAAGGAGCATTTTCAAGGTTTTGTGAACCTTTGAAAATGAAATGGAATTATCATTTACTCCTTGGAAGAGTAAAATGTGTCATTATGGAAAAGAATGATTTTAATTGGCACAATTTGGGAAAATCTAGAGAACTCTCGAGGAAAGATGAAACATGCCAAGTTTTGAGGATAAATTTGATCTTTAAGTGGCATGAATTAATCTAGAGTTCAAGAAGTGTCAAAATTAGGATTTTGGCATTTTAGGGCAATCAAGGGTTAAATTTTAGGTTAGCAAAGTGGTTAAGGATACTTAGATAGGTAATCTAGGTATATTTATTTATGCTAAATCTTACCATGGTTGTTTGACATATGTCATGCCATGACATCATGTTTAACTTATTATCATTCGAAATGTCATGATTATGCTTAGGATAATTATATGTCATGCTTATTTTAAGTTTTATACTTTATGCCATGACATCATGAAATTGGAACATGCTTCTACTTATGACATCATTTTATGCCATGTCATCATCTCTTGCATTAATAATCAATGAAATTGATTTAAGGATGAAAAACACAATTTGATATTGAGATCAAATTGGTGTTTAGAAAATGCATGAGAACTTAGCCTAAGTTGACCTTAATCCATATCTCACATCAAATTGACTTGAATGTGGTTTGATACACCTTAGATGTGTGTGAGATATTAGGATCATGAGTTAGGATCAAGGTGCATAGTCCTTGTACCTAGATAACCCTAATTCAAGAAATTAAGGATCATAGGGAAGCTTGTGTACAAGTCATGTACATCTAGCCCTAAGATTATGGTCCTAAATTCAAATGGTTTTAAAAGCATTTTAAAATTGATTTGAAAAACCTTGATGAAGCTTTCCTAGTGATAGCATTCATCATTGAACATTGTGATACAAAGTTGAGTTAAACTTGAACTATTTCAAAGTTTTTGAACTTTGTATCAAGATTGAAAAATGGAAACTATTTTCATAGAAAACTATTTTTCCTTGATAGTGTATGATATGAGGAATGTATCCTCAAGGTTTTATAATTTTTGAAATTTTATGGAATTTTTAAAGGGTTTCTGAATTTCGGAAGAGGAAAATCAGAATTCTGTGTTTAGAGCCTTGATCGGTCTGCGGACCGATCCAGGGAAGCGTGGATCGGTCTGCAGACCGATCCAGTGAGATCCAGTGCGATCAGTGAGGTGTGGATCGGTCACTGGACCGGTCCAGATCGGTCTGGGGACCGATCAGGGCGTGCCAACTTGCCTGATTTCAGTCTGTTGTCTGAAAGTTCAGCTAGAAGTTGGGTTTTGTGGATTTCTAAAGGTTTGGAACTCACAAAGACATTGTTGGTGCAATGGTCAAGGGGGAGTTGACCTTTAGGGGGAGTTTTTACTCCTTAAGACTTTTGAGGATTAGTGATATGGGATTATCACTAAGTTGATTGTTGAGTTTAGTATCAAGGGGGAAATTAAGAGTTTCAATGAAATGTATGGGACTTTCATTAGGAAGAAACTCTTGACCTTGATACCCTCCTTTTTCTTTTTGATGTGTGTCAAAAAGGGGAGAGTGTTCATTGGAGAATTATTGGAGAACCCAAGTTAGGTTATCGGGTTAACCTAAGCTAGGGGAAGAATGTCAAGGAATGTTCGAGGAAGAACATTGGCATTCTTTTTGATGTGTGTCAAAAGGGGGAGAATTATTGGAGAACCCAAGTTAGGTTATCGGGTTAACCTAAGGGGAGAATGTCCAGAGAATGTTCAAGGAAAGAACATTGGACATTGGAAGATGGTTGGAAAACTTAAGTTAGGTTATCGGGTTAACCTAACTTGATTATGGGTTTTGTCAAACATCAAAAAGGGGGAGATTGTTGGTGCAACCTTAGGTCAAGGTTGACCTGGTTGACCCGACTCTAGGTGACTTGACTTGAGTTGTATTTTGATGTTTGACTTGGGAAGATTGTCGGTGCAACCTTAGGTCAAGGTTGACCTAGTTGAGTTGCATGTTGATGTTTGACACTCTTGAGAGAGTTCTATTCTTGATGTGAGACAAGAATAGATGGTTGGGAGATTATTGGTGCAACCCTAGGTCAAGGTTGACCTGGTTGACCTGAAAAGTCCAAGTATGGAGACTTGGCACTGGAAAAGTCCAAGCAGGGAGCTTGGCACGCGAAAAGTCCAAGTATGGAGACTTGGCACTGGAGAAGTCCAAGCAGGGAGCTTGGCATGGGAAAAGTCCAAGCAGGGAGCTTGGCACGAGGGAAAGTCCTAACTGGGATGTTAGGCAGTTGGAAAGTCCTGGTGAGTGAAGCCAGGCAGTGGGAAAGTCCTAACTGGGATGTTAGGCAGTTGGAAAGTCCTGGTGAGTGAAGCCAGGCAGTGGGAAAGTCCTAACTAGGATGTTAGGCAGTTGGAAAGTCCTGGTGAGTGAAGCCAGGCAGTGAGAAAGTCCTAACTGGGATGTTAGGCAGTGTGGAAACCCTAGTGAGTGAAGCTAGGTGAAAGTCCTGGTGAGTTAAGCCGGGCAAGGGAAAATCCAGATGGATCAAGGGTGATCGGATATCTGGTGTTGGGAAGTCCAAGTAGATCAAGGGAGTGATCGGATACTTGGCACGAAGAGGAAAGTCCAAGTGGGTCAAAGGGATTGACCGGACACTTGGTGGGGAGTCTTAGCAGGTCAAGGGAGTGACCGGATGCTAAGCATGATGTACCAATAGGTCAAGGTTGACCAGATATTGGTTTGGAAGGTTTGGGACTTGGTTTGGGAAAAAATCAAGCTCTGGATCGGTCTGCAGACCGATCCAGTGATACGTTTGTGTATCTGATCGATCTGGTGACCGATCGGATAACAAACAGAAGGCGATCATGGTTCTGTGGGCTTACTGATCGGTCTGGGGACCGATCAGGGACGCGTGGGATCGGTCCGGGGACCGATCAGATTCCACACAGAGAGTTGGGCAACTCTCTGTGAAGTCTTCTGATCGGTCTGGGGACCGATCAGCACAGGGCCTGATCGGTCCCCACGACCGATCAGGCTGAAGCTTGATCGGTCCAGGTCCTAGCCGTTGCGTAGCAACGGCTAGTTTCTGCTGTGTCTTCTTCGCAGGTTATAAAAGGAGTTCAAGGGTTTCGACAGACTTCTTCTTCTTTTCTAGAACTTCTGTTCTTCTGCTGCTGAAGCTTCTGCTTTAACTGAGCTTTGATTGAGCTCACCTCCAAAGCTTCGCGTGAGCTTCCAGTCGTCGACCAGCTGCTGCGTTTGGGTTGTGAAGTTGCTGCTTCACCTCCAGTCGACAAGAAAGCAAGCAATTGGTAGATTGCTATTGTATTCATATTGTATTGCTTTTCTTACTGTTCTTGTACTCTTTGTTTGCTGTTGCAAACGTTTGTGGCGAGGTTTCTCCACCCACAAGGAGTATATTGTATTAGCCGGTTCTCCGGGGACTCATCCACCGACGGATTGACTGGACTCGTCCACCTTACGGACACGCCGAGGAGTAGGAGCCCTAATCTCCGAACCTCGTTACATCCTTGTGTTAAGGTTTGGTTTTCTTCTCTTTCGTTTCTTTGTATTTTCCGCTGCGCTAACACGTTTTGTAGAAAGAAACGACGATTTGGGGTCGGCTATTCACACCCCCCCTCTAGCCGAGTACGAACGATCCTAACAAACCTATCTCTGGCATTATCGCTTAGGTCATATAAATGAGAATCGCTTATCCCAACTCCATAGAGATGGTTTGCTGGACTCATTTGATTTTGAATCATATGAGACATGTGAGTCATGCTTACTGGGCAAGATGATCAAGACTTCCTTTAGTGGACACAACGAAAGAGCAACTGACTTGTTAGGACTTATACATAGTGATGTATGTGGCCTTTCAATGTCACTGCCAGAGGTGGTTATAGGTACTTCATTACATTTACTGATGACTTCAGTAGATATGGTTATATGTATCTGATGACACATAAGTCACAATCCTTTGAAAAGTTTAAAGAATTCAAGAATGAAGTACAAAACTAGCTAGGCAAGAGTATTAAGATACTTCGATCAGATCAAGGTGGTGAATACCTTAGCCATGAGTTTCATGACTATCTAACTGAGTGTGAGATTCTATCCCAACTCACTCCTCTTGGAACACCATAGTGGAATGGTGTATCCGAAAAGAAGAATCGTACCCTATTAGATATGGTACGATCTATGATGAGTCACACGGATCTTCCTATATCTTTTTGGGGATATGCTCTAGACACAGCTGCCTTCACACTTAACCGTGTTCCATCCAAAGCTGTGATAAAGACACCATATAGGATATGCACTGGGAGAGATGCCCAGATATCTTTTATGATGATTTGGAGTTGTGAGGCTTACGTTCGATGTCAAGTCTCGGACAAACTGGGACCCAAATCCGATAAGTGCTATTTTATAGGATATCCTAAGGAAACAAAAGGATATTACTTCTACATTCCCAGTCACTACAAAGTGTTTGTGGCTAAGACTGGGGTATTTCTAGAAAAGGACTTTGTTTCTAGAAATACTAGTGAGAGTACGTTGGATCTTGAAGAAGTTCAAGATATGGACCTTAGCACTGAAGCCTTGATGGAAGTTGAACTGGAACCGAAAAATGTTGTGGATTATGAGATTGTTGCATAAGGAGTTGAGGAACAATAACCAGTTCAAGTAGACCTACCTCTTCGCAGGTCTGACAAGGTACGTTGTTAGCCTGAGAGATACTCATTTCTCTTGTCTGACCATGACGACGTTATGCTCATTGAGAATGAGCCTACCTCCTATCAGGAAGTTGTGATGAGACCATATTCTAAGAAATGACTAGAGGCCATGAGATCCGAGATGGAATCCATGTACATCAACCAAGTATGGACTTTGGTTGATCCACCTGAAGGCGTCAAACCCATTGGGTGTAAGTGGGTCTTTAAGAGAAAGACTAACATGGATGGACTTATGCATACTTATAAGGGTCGTTTGGTAGCTAAAGGTTTTAAGCAAATTCATGGTATTGACTATGATGAAACTTTTAACTTTTTCTCCAGTAGCGATGTTTAAGTCCATTCGGATCATGCTTGCTATTGCAGCATATCACGATTATGAGATCTGGTAGATGGATGTCAAAATCGCATTTTTGAATGGAAACTTGCTCGAGGATGTGTACATGACATAATCTAAGGGTTTTGTAGATCCACTACATACTGGCAGAGTATGCAAGCTGCATAAGTCCATTTATGGACTAAAGCAAGCTTCTCGGAGCTGGAAACTTTGATTCGATGATGCGATCAAATAGTTTGATTTCATCAAGAATGAAGATGAACTCTGTGTCTACAAGAAGGTTGTTGGGAACACAGTTGTCTTCCTTGTATTCTATGTAGATGACATACTACTCATTGGAAATGACATCCCTTTGCTGCAATCTGTAAAGACTTAGCTGGGGAATTATTTCTCAATGAAGACTTAGGTGAAGCAGCCTGTATTCTAGGCATAAAGATCTATAGAGATAGATCTAAGAGATTGCTTGGCCTAAGTCAAAGTACATATATTGACACGGTATTACTATGGTTTGCCATGCAGAATTCCAAGAAAGGATTTCTGCCGATGTCACATGGTGTGAGTCTTTCGAAGACTCAAAGTCTCTCTTCTAGAGAGGAGAGAGACCGCATGGATAAGATCCCTTATGCTTCAGCCATATGATCTATCATGTACACCATACTATGTACTCATCCTGATGTTTTGTATGCTTTGAGAATGACGAGCAGATACCAGTCAGATCCAGGTGAACGTCACTGGATAGCGGTCAAGAATATTCTTAAGTACTTGAGAAGGACTAAAGAATATTTCTTGATATTTTGAAGCGATAGCGAGCTAGCTATAAAGGGTTATAGTGATGTCAGCTTCCAAACTAACCAGGATGATTATAGATCGTAGTCTGGGTTCATGTTTTGCTTGAATGGTGGTGCTATGAGCTAGAAGAGTTCGAAACAGGACACAGTTACTGATTCTACAATAGAGGCCGAGTATATTGCTGCATCAGAAGCAGCAAAGGAGACAGTTTGGATCCGCAAGTTCATTATTGAGCTTGGGGTGGTTCCTAGCATAGCCGATCCTATAGAGCGCTATTGTGATAACAATGGAGCAATTGCACAGGCTAAGGAACCTCGCTCACACCAACGGACCAAACACATACTACGACGCTTCCATCTCATTCGAGAAATCATCGATAGAGGAGATGTGAAAATTTACAGAGCACCCACAGAGGCTAACATCGTTGATCCTTTGACCAAGGCTTTGGCATAGAGAAAGCATGATGGTCACACTAGGTCATTGGGTGTTAGAGCCTACACTGATTGGTGGGAGATTGTTAGTGAGAGCCCTAGAGTCGATCATGTGATGATTGTTGTATGAACTCGATGTATTATATTCCTATATATATATTTATAAAAGCATTTCTTTATGATTATTATATTTACTTGTATTGGTGTCAAATAACTGAGTATAATAGCATCCTTGAGTAGAAGGTTCTTATCTATATCAATCGATTGGTTGAATTGATAATGAGATGATATAGAGAACACTATTTTTAATCATTTCTAGTCAAGTATTAACATTCAGGGACAATGTTAATGCCATGAGACTAGCATGTAGGTCAACTCAATGGCTTGATCTCACAAGTCATGGATATTAGATATCAAGTTGACACATGGGTATGCATTGGAGAATGTATACTGAATGACCCACCATGAGAAAGTATCATGGATCGTTATATGAGTGTCATATACTTTTTCATGTGACTATTAGTATGACTATCAGTCTTTGGACCTGAAATCACCATGGTTCCCTACATAAGGAGTTGCATACTTTGGCTTCGTCAAACGTCACCCGTAAATGGGTGGACTATAAAGGCGATTACTAGTATGTAACAAATTATGCGGAGGGGTGTGAGTGATGTAGAAGGGATCTATCCCTCCTATATGACGGG
The DNA here is from genome assembly GCF_018446385.1 of Zingiber officinale. Lineage (NCBI taxonomy): Eukaryota > Viridiplantae > Streptophyta > Magnoliopsida > Zingiberales > Zingiberaceae > Zingiber > Zingiber officinale. The sequence continues at coordinate 18,386,718 of NC_055993.1, read as the reverse complement.
AGTGATATCATGATTCTTGATAGAGTGAGACCACTAAGTGCATGACCATGCTCAAATAAGTCAATATGAGATATTGAGCTCATTTGATTAAAGTGAGTCTACTTGGAGTTCATGACATAGATTGATTAGATGATGACACGGTCTGTGCCTCAATTGATCAATTTAGATGTCAAGGATAGAAGGACATTGTCACATATTGTGAGAGTCGCAATTAGTAGTCACAATGGTGATGTTGGATCTCAACATTCTTGTAACTTGGGTAGTAATGATGTGTTGCTAGATACCGCTCATTGCTTATATTTCTAAATGGGTTTAGGAGCACTGCCAACGTTACAAGAACCTATAGGGTCACACACAAAGGGCAATTAGATGGAAATTAGGTTCATATGATGGACCAAGAGGATTAGGTTCATGTGATAAACCAAATTGGATTAAGAGTAATCCAAATTAGACTAATTGAGTTGGACTCAATTTGATTCATGTGTCGAATGAGTCTAATTTAGACTATGATTCATTGAGTCAATTTAAACCAATAAATAGAGATTCATTAAATTAAATTGATTTGAATCAAAAGGTAGATTTGATCAACCATGGGAGATAAGAGGTCAAGTTTGACTTGACTTGAGAGGGAAGATGAAGGGCCAAGTTTGACTTGACCAAGTGCCACCTCATTGTGACTTGGCATGGGCCGGCCAATGATGATGTTCCACATCATCGATGTTGCATCATTGTGTGCCACCTCATGAGAAAGACCAAGAGCCATGACTCTTGGTATTACATGGAGGTATAAAACCTCTATTAAGTGGTCGGCCATAGTAATGAAGAATAAGTGTGTGCTTATTCAAGGCTTCTTCATCCTCCTCTCTTCTTTTCTCTCCTTCTCCTCCATTGCCAAGACCTCTCAAGAGTGCTAGCACACTCTAAGTGGTTCTCTCCACCTTTTGTCCGTGTGGATACGTGTAGAGGAGTGTACACTTGACACTCTACGAGATCCGGCAACCATTTGGACGAGCGGGATAAGCGAAGGGCATCGCTACAAGGGTAATACTTCTTTTTCATATAGATCTAAGGTAGATCTAGTGTAGACAAACATGTACATGAACTTTTATTTATCTATCTTCGCACGGATCCGTGGCTAGCTTCGAGGTTTCCGGAATGCAAAAAGCGATTTTTGCGGCTCGAAAGTTCTAACAAATACGAGTGAGTAGAAGGATTGAATTAGTTTTCCCCTAAAAAAATTCCTCCCACTAATTCATGAGTGAGGAAAGAGTGGTCCTCATGGAGTACCCAATTAGTTAGAGGGTGATAGACTTGTTACAATAGGACACGGATCAAATTCCGACATGTGCATGTTTTCAAGAAAAAACTTCTTCCACCCCTTAGTAACTTAGCGGTCGGCTATAAGTTGACATCTTGATTTATTTATCTTCATATAACTTGAGAATATACTGTAAAGATCGTCTGGAGTGAATGTAATCATCTTTAATCGTGAGTAAGGAAAGTGTGAAGAGAAAAATAATTTTTAATTCTTTAAAAAATTCTCTAATTCGTATCAACCCGATTGAATTAGATTTTTCTGTTTTTAGCTAAAAAGTTGATTGGATTATAAATTGATCACAAATTAAATCAATCTCGAAGCAGAACATATTCAATTAAACTACAAAGCACAACTTATGAAGTGACAATTTTATAGATACTTATGTTATGCATACTTTTTAATTCATATCTTGACGGTCTCTATGTTGACTCAAATCTTGAATGTCTTAGATATAATTTTTTGATCTTCCCTCTGACGATCATTTTATTTCTTTTAAATTGTGAACATTTAAATATATCTTGACAATCCATGTTCACTCAGATCTTAGACTTATGGATTAATTCTTTAATCGTGAGCTTCTAAGATATTCTTTATAACTTTATGCTCATTCAAATTTTGAATATCTAAATTCATCCTTACAACTTCTATCTATGTTTATATATGAGACCCTAAATATCTTTTTGGCCCTCATTTATGTCCGTTCAAATTTCAAACTTTTGATCACATACGACGACATCTAGAATTTCGAGTGATGGACAACAAATCTTATCCTTGTTTCAAATATGTATTCATTATATAACATAACTGCTAAACATTGCAAGTAAATTTTCATCCAAGTATATATTTTGCACTGTAAAGGTTAGTATGTTTAATATTATCTTATATTTTTTAATCCAAAATTTTCTAGTCTTTTTGAGGAAATTAACAATGATAACTTGCTGTTTTTGAGGAAACTAACAACGAAGCTTACAGTAATCAAAATATCTCAGTCAAACGTAGAATTTTTTTTATAGTTTTTCGAAGATAATTAATAGTGAATCATACCCATCGAATTATCACAATATCTCTTCTATTGACAAATAAAAGTGGACAAAAGAAAAGAGTATTGTTCACATGATCGCCAGCCGTAGGACTCCAAACTCACATGATCGCCAGTGTGTGTAGTTGTGCTCACGTAAGCACAATTTTTCATTAGCCTCCAAAGATGGGAATTACGTTGGCACATTTCCTTAATTAAAATAAAACCACTAATGGTTTATTTTATTTAGATATATCGCTTTAACATGTGGATATAGAACCACTAATGGATTATTTTATTTAGATACATAGAACCACTAATGGTATCACAGCGGATCGGATTAGGAACGTACGTCCAAACGATCTCCTCCTCACGGATCAAGAGCTCGCATTGCCTTCCTCTTTCTGTTCGTAGAATGGATCAGAAAAATAAACTTTACGTCCGTTGAGTGGCTGTGTCGGCCTTGCATTGTCCGTCTGCCAAGAAAAACAAGAGTTAATTATATGATCAAGTCGGTCCTTGGAAACGCCATCAACGTGCCATAATTTAGAGGAAACTTCTTACATGATTCACTGGAGCCCTTAGTAGCTCAACTTGCTCCTCCGTTACACTTCTGACCTGCAAAACAAGAGGTGAATTTTTTAAAAATTTAATCACCTTAATTAGCATATGGGGCATGTATTAGATTGTTTGTGCTACCACCTCTTTCATCACAGTCCAAATAACAGGCTCACTGCAAGGAGGACTTGTCACAGATCCATTGTATCTAAAATAAGTTTCTTCGTCACCTACGACAGGTGGGTATATGCTTCCAACATCAAGACTAGTCACGTTCAGCTCGTTCAGTTCATTCAGAGCACCCCCCAACTGTGCGAATTAAGGTAATTAATCACAAAATGAAACTAAAACTTTAGATATTGTGACCACTCTTCCATTGTATAATAGTGAAGGGGAATAAGTACTCTAACCTTTCCCAGGAAAGGATCGGCTTTGCCACCGTACTCAAACAACACACCGATGACTGCTTTTTTTGGGGTTGATTCTGAAGTGGTGTGAACTATGTGAAGCTCCAAAGGGTACCTATCCATCAACAATATCTCAATGAAGTGTACATACATTTCATCAAAGATGAAAACAGGTTTAAATTATTAACCTTATGCCGAAGAGTTCATGCTCAGAAGGTGTGTGCCAATGGCACTGCCTGAGATGAAAGATCTTGCCATTTAGAAGAAGAACGCCTGGCGATTCTGTCCAACTAACCTGAAAAAAAAATTCCAACAATTTCAAAGACTAGCACAATCATTTTTAAAAATTATGAGATAGATTGAAGAAAATGTTAAAAGATCAAGTTTTTTTTTTCTTACCATGATTTCATGCCCCATGTTCAACAGACGTGCAGGGGCCTCAGTGTAATATTTGAGCAATTTCCCCAAGTGTGTGTTGTGGATGTTACTGGGTTTGATACTTATGGGCGATTGCATTCCTTCAGGTCTCGATGCACACATTGCCCAGGATTCTTGCAGCGTACCCCAGTGTTGAGGTCCAAGAGGACTACATGGATCATAGCTATGCTCCAAACTGGCTTCTGATATTGATTTATAATACAACAAATGAGTTAACCAAGTTGGAGAATTAGACGATTCTTATAATAAGATACTACAGCTTTAGATTCCCCTAAAATTGTTGAGAAATAATTCATAAAAGAATTCAGGGGTATTTTAGAATTGGTTCTCACCAAAACCGGCTGCTTTTGATGCCAATGTATTTGATTGAAGAAAGAAGAGAGCAAGCAAACATAGGAATAGCAGTGCCTGATTCCCCATCCTATTGGCTAGCTCAGTGATTAGGGATTTGCAATAGTAGTCTACTTAAATAGAGAAAGAGTAACACTACTTTGAGAGCTATACGCCAGTTGTGAATATTATGAACCATACGAAATATGTTAACAAATCAGCATAAGTTGTCACCTATCGTAGCAAAAGGTGAAGCCGTCCCTACACGGCAGTCATTTGAAAAAGGATACATCACGGAAGTAGTTGTTCTAGCACAGCGATCCCTTACATGGGGTGGTCAGACATTCAACGTGGTATTTTTACATTGAAATTGATCCCAAGATCTATTGAAACAAACATCGATACATGTATCAACTGTGCCAACCCATAAAAGTCACAAGTTGTCACCTTTCATATAGTTGGTACATGGTCAAGTCATATTTTACCTCTCATTTATTATTATTTTTTACAACAAAAGATGATTATAATCATCTCAGACGTCCCTCACAAATTGTCCCCAGATTATGTAAATAGAAGTAAATTATATAGCTAACCGTCACTCTCATTTATCATTATATGTTCATCTACTGCAAATTTTATGCCTCAAGCGATTAATTAAATAGCCACCAGATATTTTGAATTCGGTTCTTAAAAAGCAGCTGGAGTTTGTCCTCACCAATTAATGTTCAAGAAGGTGTGGATTAAAGTATCTCACATTGTTAATGAACTAGCTCGAGCTAGGTTATATTATATATAAAGCTAATCCATACCTTAATCTTTTTGCTCAATTATAACTAAAATATATGAATGATTAGGATTTATCCCTACATAGTGGTTTAAGGTTTGATTATTATATTGCTATACTATCTATATGTATTTATATTTTTTTTTCCTCTTCTCCTCTACTTATCCTCTCTCTTGTTTGTCATCTCCTCAAATATGTTCAGGTCCAATCTAAAGGTTGCTTTGACGTTAAAACCTCACACTAAGTGGCATCAAGCATAATAGTGATTATTCTTGAGGCGAAAGTTTATAGCGGGATTGTAGAGAAGACAAGAAGGAATCACAAATGAAGAGTAACCATCTCTAGGTTTAAGCAAAAAAAACTTTATTAAATCAAAACAAGTTATCTAACATCAACCCAAATAAGTGTTTAAATAGTCTAAAAACTTTTTAAAAAAGTGAAACTAACAAAACAAACCCTAAAAGATCAAAATTTAAGTCGTTTAGAGAGCCAACTTGCTTGAACCGTACCAGCGTCACACAGTCTTGCCAGGAAGTCATGTTCCCTATTGGAATGCGCCTTTCTCTTAGTCTGAATGCAACATGGTCATGTAAGGGGGCACGACTATTGGATTGAGTGGACCAGCTAGAGCGGGGGTGGGGGTGAATAGATGACTTTAAGTTAAATTAGTTTATTCTCTTACTTCTAACTTAGTAAGGATATATACACATTAATTAATTAAAAACAAATAGCAAAAATATTAAGTAAGAGGTAGAATTTTACTTGATTACAATATGGGTAGTTGTTAATTCAAGATAATTGAAAGTACTAAAGAAACTCCTTCTATAGAGGTCGGAGGCGAAGAGACCCCATATAGTAGTTAAAAGTTCAGAAAGAAATAGAGAAACTAAGAATAGGTTGTGTTATTTTACAACTAAGTCCAAGACACTATTTATAGTGCTCTAGTCGAAATGACCATTTTGTTAATGTGGTAATTCAGGACACCTCGATTAACAGGAAACACCTCTAAGGGGATGAAGTTTGCTAACGTTCGACTAATCTAGCTAAATGGAGGCACCTCGATTCATCAGAGGCATCTCAGTTCCAACGGAGGTGCCTCAGTTCCAACGGAGGTGCCTCAGTTCAATCAGAGACGTCTCACTTCGGTTAACGTGGATTCCACGACTTATCTTCACGGCAACGACTCCAAGCTCATTTAAGGCGCCTCAAGTCATCGAAGGTGATTCAAGTCTCATCTGCGGCAATGACTTTTTTAGGCATCTGAGGCTCCTCAAGCTAACTAAGGCGCCTTGAGTCTTTAAGTCTTCAGGGCGTCTTTAGTCAATTGGAGGCGCTTTAAATGGTCAACTTATGAGTTGACCATTTTCAGACCCTGCTTACTGAGGTGATGCTCCAGTCATTTAGAGTTGAGTTCACTCAAACTCAACTCCAACATTCCTCCTTTGGTAGACTTCCTGTTGACTTCTCGTTCCTTGGATGCATCGCATGCATGCTTCTTGCTCCATCAGTGTACTTTTTAATGGTTCCTCGTCTCTCAGATGCACCGAGTCCATCAGCTCCCTTCCCATACCATCTTTTTTGCTCACTGTGACTTCCGTTCAACTTCTTATGATCCTAAGTTCTTATACACTTAAATACTAGACATCAAATACAAACAAGACCTAACTTAAATTGGCTAATCAACATTAAAACTAATTTGGGGTACTTACAATCTCCCCTTTTTTTATGTATATTACCTAAGTTAAAATTAGGAAAAATAAACAATAAATAATTTATGTAAAAATAATTTAAAATATAAAAGTTTACAATAAAGTTCTCCTTCTAATCATAATACACATTAATTCTATCCTTTGACCACATCAACAAAAATATATAAAAAAATTTGAAAACTGATACAAAATATTTGAAAATTTGTCTACAGGGTTTACATAGATAAACCAAGGTTCTGTATTTTTAACAAAATTATTTTTCCAATAAAATAATTTCTTAAGAACTAAACTTCACATTCATCAAAAATAATTTAAAATTTATTTTTAATATTTGAAAAATCCTGAACTTTTTTCAATGTCAAATAGAATTAATCTGATTATAGAAAAAATTTCATAAAAATTATTTTTATTTTAGTGAAGAAAATATTTTCTTTACAAAAATAAGTATGTTTTTGTAAAATAAATACTAAAAAAATCCCGACTAAAAATATTTATAATTTTTCTAAATATTCAAAATATAATGATAATCTGCAAAAAATCAAGTTTTTCAACAATATATCTTCAAAATTTTCTAATTTTTAAAAATTTAATTATTGTTAAAAATTTATAAAAAATTATTTAACGGTTAAAAAATTTTAAATTTTTTTTGCTTATAGATAATATTTTTGTTTATCATAAAAATATTTTAACTCTAAATAAAATCGTACATAAAGTTTACAAAGAGTAATTTTTTCAATACATTACAAGTTAACTTTTAGTAATTAAATCTCTAGAAATAAAATATCTAACAGGTCAAAATAAATTTTGTAATCTAAAACAAATTTTTATTGGATTTATCAAATATTTTCATGGAATATTTTTTTAATACTTTTATAATTTAGCTCCTATGTTTCTAACATACTAATTTAGTCCTCCATAATTTAAATTTTGTTGAAAAAATCTTGTTGATAAAAAATTTGTATTGGAACCAATAGAGAATTTTTCTAGTCTTAATTTCAAGGAATCTATCTGGTCCCTTAACTTTAGATTCTTATTTGATTAATTTTCAAATTCTTCTTTTGGGCATAAATTTTCTAATTTATTTTCGAGGTCAATTTTGACTTTTTCAGTATACGTGGTTCTTAGTTTACATAAGGAACTAGAAAGCATCTAAATTGCTTTGCAAAGTTGATCAAAGGGAAGGTTAGGGTTGTAAACGAGTCAAGCCGAACCGAGCTTTGGGGTGTTCAAGCTTGTTTGATAAGATAACCGAGCCGAGCCAAGCCGAGCTTAAAATGAACCAAGCTTTTAAAATGAGTGTTCAAGCTTGGCTTGGTTTATTTTTTATGAGCTTGAGCTTGTTTGAAGCTTGGCTTGAGCTTGGTTCGTTTAGATGTTATCAAGCTCTCAATTCAAGCTTGGCTTGAGCTTGGTTCGAGCTTGGTTTGAGTTTGGTTCATTTAGATGTTATCAAGCTCTCAATTCAAGCTTGTTTGATTGCTTGAAACTTTTATTGTTTGATTGGTTATTAAGATTGATAATTTAAATTTATTTATTTATTTTATTTTATTTTATTATTTATTTAGCATATTGAAAAGAGTTTTATTAATAAATATGGGTCATGAACATTGTTCACGAACGTTGTTCACGAACGTTGACGAGCTGAACACATATGTGTTCAAGCTTATTTGTTTAGCTTAACGAGCTGTTCAAGCTTATTTGTTTAATTAATCTTATGTATATTGAACGAACATAAACAAACTCTTACCAAGCCGAACACCAAGCTTGTTCACGAACGCTTGGTTCATTTAGAGCCCTAGGAAAGGTTATGTACCTCACTTATTGTGTCAGATTTATAGGTTTGGCTCCCCCTTCATTGTTGTTCTCTTCTGAGGAGCTTTCGTCATCTTCAGGTAGGTGGTTGGCTATTAGTACTAGTCCAGTGTATTCCTCAATCTCGAACTCTTCTGAAGATGATTCACTCGATGTTAATTTGAAGTTCTTCTGTCACGTTTTCTTTAGTTGTTTGTTTTTGAATTTACCCTTCTCCTTTAATCTGGGGCATTGATCTTTGACATGATCTCATCATAGTTGTGTAAGGAACTAGAGTGCTAAACACACTTATGCGCAGCAGAAACCATATAGTTTTTTCTAGGAGATCCATGTGAAGGGAAAGAAAAATATACTAAGTTTTTCATAAGATTATAAGAGGTTATACCTTTGGTGCGTGTACACGATCTCCCAACAGCTCAGATCACAGTATGATCTCACGTTCGCGCCTCTACGGTATCCACACGAACAAACGTTTGTTTGTCTCATAAACTCACAAAATGGAGATAGGTTGTGCTAGCAACCTAGAGAAAAGATTTCGACCAAGAGAGGAGAAGAGCAAGGAGAATGAAGAACTATCTCAAAAACTGAAGAGAAAATTGCTTAAGTATTTCATCCAATGAAAACACTTAATTACCATTAATAGTCTTAATGAGCATTTACACTCTATTAAGGATCACACTTGAAACTCCTCATTTCAAATTCAATTTCGAAAACGGAATGAAATGAATCATTGAATTTCAAAATTCAATCAATCTCTCCATTAATCCTCACTTGAGTCTAACTCAAGTCTCCTCACTTGAGTCTAACTCAAGTCTCCTCACTTGAGTCTAACTCAAGTCTAATTCACTCGAGTCTAACTCGAGTCTAATTCAATAGAGTCTTACTCAATTAATCTCATGCAATTTCAAATTCAATGAATCACATTTCATTAATTTGAATTGACTCCTTGAGTCTAGTTTGAATTGGACTTAATCCAACAATTAGATCCAATTGAGTCTAACTTAATATGTCTAATTCGGATAAGACTTAATCCAATGATTCATCATATGGGCCCATCTCCAAATCTACTTGTTCTTTGTGTGTGATCCAATAGGTTCTCGTAACGTTGGTAATGCACTCAAATCAACATTTAGATACATAAGCAATGAGTGGCATCTAGCAAGACATCATTGCTATCCAAGTGACAAGAAAGTAGAGATCCGACCTAATCTGTCCGTGGTTATTATCTTGTATGACTTTGTCCCTCTATCCTCGATATCTAGATTGATCAATGAGGCATAGACCGTGTCATCCTCTTATCAACCTTTGTGTTTCTTGATCTCTAAATAGACACGCTCAATCAAATAAGCTCAATATCTCATATTGACTCATTTGTGCATGGTCATGTTTTCTTGTGTTCTACTAATCAAGGGGCCCACAGATATCGCTTCTGTAACGACCACCCTTCTTAATACTATACTATACTACTTTCTAAGGATGACCGTTACTTAACTACTAACTCTACTTAACCAGTATGATTAAAAATCACATGGAAATCCTACCGAAAAATTTCGGCAGAGTCTCCCCTGTACCGGTGACCATATTCAATAATACATGCAATATATACTCAGCCACAAGCGGTTGGAACACATATCAATCAACCACGCAGTTAAATAAGTATCAAACACACAAATGTCTACTTACTAAACTGAACTCGTCCTACATGCAATCTAAATAGAATAATCTCAAATGACGTGAACTTAAAATACAACTCAAATGTTTACCATAACTAAAATGAGGAAACTAAAATTAAAACTTCTTTCCTAGTCTCAAGGCTTCCATAGTCCTGGCATCACACATCCTTCGAACACCTCCTTGTCGCCTTCCTTTCTATATCTTTTCCTTTCCTGTATCTGCAGTAAGAGGAAGTGCAATCTATAAGCAAAATTTACTTAGTAAGCGCTATCTAACTCACAAAAACATGAATATGCATGTTTACAGAAAGAACTAGAAACTATATGCTCTAAAAGAAAGTAAAGCATAAACATAACTGCTCATGTCAAACTAATAGCAAAGAAAAGCTAAGGAATCTACTCATGTAATTCTAATGGCTAATCATGCTACTCATCTAATAGGTAAACATGAAAACTACTCATCCACTAGATAAACATGGTAGAATAAAGAACTAAACTTACTGATTTTTAGAACTATATGAAACTTATTTCATTTGTTCTAAACTTAATTTTTAATACTATATGTTTATGTAAAACTCGTTTTACTTGTTCAAAAACTAATACTTATAATACTTCAAAATAATAATCAACTTCTTCTTGGACCCGACAACTGTACTTGCTTTTACTTTTGTAACGACCCAACCCAGTTAGCGGCCCATTTGGCGACCCTCGGGTCGTTGATCGTCGGTCGTGCTGTTACTACTAGGTTATCTAAACCTAGGGACGACTATGAGAGTCTAACCCAAGGACAACTGAGAGTCCAGCATAGTGTCACTGATAAAAGTAAAATACTTGTTATCTTTTAATACTTCTATATAATGCCTCGGCATTTTCTTTAGCACCTTGTGCGTCAAAATCCCTAAAGTCTTGACTTTGGGATCTACTTAAGGCATTGGCCTTTTTCTTTCTTTTCTTTATCTTTCTTATACTTGTTAATACTTCTAAAAGAATACTTCTTTAAAAAGAAACTGAAATGTTTAAACAAATTCTAACTTTGAAATGCTTAACCCAAAATCTGCCTACTATGCTAATAAAATTCTGCATATTAAAATCTGCATACTATACTTATAAAAATCTGCATGCTATGCTTATAAAAATCTGCACATGTTCAGCTAAGGGTGAATGAATTCTGCACACTAATACTTAATAAAAATCTGCACACTAAAATGCTGCATATTAAGCTAACACAATTCTGCATATTAAGCTCTAAAGGAACTAGAAACTGATTGTTTTAAAAGGAAGGCTACTCATGCGCATCTAATAACATAAAAAAAAAATCTAGAAATCTGCCCATGTTATTCCAATAGCAAAGGAACTAGAAATCTAAATCTGCACATGTTCATGTTATTTACTAAATCTAAATAGCAAAGGAACTGAATGAATATATAAATGCACACTTGAATGAATCTGTTCATGCCTACTTCTACTTGAATGAATATAAATGCTCACTTGAATAGATCTGCTCATGCTCATGCCTACTGGTGGGAGTTGTCTATAGTTCCACGGCAAGAAAGTAATATAAGGGAAGCAAAATGCTATACATAGCTATTCAAACAAACATATATATCAAATTCACATCTTAACCCTTTTTGTAAGCAACCCTAATTCTCCAAATCAGGCTTCATCAGATGGCAAAGAAAACCAACAACATAAACATCAATCCATGGCAGTAAATAAGGAATCCCAAACTACTCATCACTGTGACAAATGAAATAAAGACTACTTGCTCAAAAGAACTAAACTATTTCATACTCAGATTTAACAAAGAAATTTCTAAATTGAAATACTAAACTACACTATCAATGGATCTAAAAACTGCATGTACAACCGGAAAACACACAACCTGCAGCCTATCCTAAAAACAGAACCATCTAAAGAGGTAAAGCCATCTAAAGAGAAAGGGATCCACACAAGAAGCCAACTTGAACCCGAATTACTCTATTGCAAACCACAAGAAACCAAAGCTTCACCGTTCAAATCGCAACGACACAGCCCTAGGTTTCATCTAAAGCTTCGGGAACAAGAGAAGGAACAAGAATTAAACTTCGAAGCTATCCTACCGCAGGTGAGTAAGCGACTTACCTTCGTTTCCTTGACTCACAGCCGAAGGAGAAACCTTCTAGTGCTTCTAGGGCTCGGAAGATTGAAATTTCCGGCTCCTCTTCGTGCTCTCCGTTTCTCCTCGACGAGAAAAGCTTAAGGAGGTGAAGAAACCCCTCGGAGAACCTCAAGCCAATGCAGGAGAAAACCCTAATCTTGGCTTCGGTTTCGCTCGGGCAAAAATCGCCGCGCACGCGAGAGGAGGAAGAGAAAAGCTAGGTTACGGGTAATTATCCCACCCTAAGTTCCTCTCTTTATAACCTTAATATTCTGTTAATTAACTAATACTTAAATAAATTTGCGACCAATTCTAAACAGAAAAATTCGTTTGCCCACCTGTTCTGTCGGGTTTTGACCGAGTCAAAGGTCGTGGGTTCAATTCTCGGCTTGGACATTTTTTTGTCGAAACTTCCTTCGTTTAGTAAAAATACCAAACGACCTCCAAAAATTACACAAAAATACTCTAAAAAATTCTAAAAATCTCTAGAATATTTCTATAGCATTTCTAAATATTTTTAAGAACTTCTAAAACTCCTAATGAGGAAAATTGGGTCGTTACAATCCCCCATACCTTATAAAAAGTTCGTCCTCGAACTTAGACTAATTCTGGATATTTCTGTCTTATATTATCCTTCACTAGTGGTACTTCTTTATTTCTTAATCTCTTAACTTCTCGGTCCTCTATTATTCATCTCGCATCGTACTCATTAGTGGTCTTTGGAAGACTTGATATCTTCTCTAACCTTTCTAAACATACTTATGTATATGATTATAAGAGAAACAAAACTTCTATCTTACTAAAGCACATATAAGCAATTACTCCATACTGCAAATAATAAAGAAAGTATAAAAGGAAACTTAAATACTTTCTTACTTGAAGACGGCAAGGATGGTGCTGATGTGTGATGCTGGAGAATGGGAACTGCTCTGATACCAACTGTAACGACCACCCTTCTTAATACTATACTATACTACTTTCTAAGGATGACCGTTACTTAACTACTAACTCTACTTAACCGGTATGATTAAAAATCACATGGAAATCCTACCGAAAAATTTCGACAGAGTCTCCCCTGTACCGGTGACCATAATCAATAATACATGCAATATATACTCAACCACAAGCGGCTGGAACACATATCAATCAACCACGCAGTTAAATAAGTATCAAACACACAAATGTCTACTTACTAAACTGAACTCGTCCTTCATGCAATCTAAACAGAATAATCTCAAATGACGTGAACTTAAAATACAACTCAAATGTTTACCATAACTAAAATGCGGAATCTAAAATTAAAACTTCTTTCATAGTCCCAAGGTTTCCATAGTCCTGGCATCACACGTCCTTCGAACACCTCCTTGTCGCCTTCCTTTCTATATCTTTTCCTTTCCTGTATCTGCAGTAAGAGGAAGTGCAATCTATAAGCAAAATTTGCTTAGTAAGCGCTATCTAACTCACAAAAACATGAATATGCATGTTTACAGAAAGAACTAGAAACTATATGCTCTAAAAGAAAGTAAAGCATAAACATAACTTCTCTTGTCAAACTAATAGCAAAGAAAAGCTAAGGAATCTACTCATGTAATTCTAATGGCTAATCATGCTATTCATCTAATAGGTAAACATGAAAACTACTCATCCACTAGATAAACATAGTAGAATAAAGAACTAAACTTACTGATTTTTAAAACTATATGAAACTTATTTCATTTGTTCTAAACTTAATTTTTAATACTTTATGTTTATGTAAAACTCGTTTTACTTGTTCAAAAACTTATACTTATAATACTTCAAAATAATAATCAACTTCTTCTTGGGCCCGGTAACTATACTTGCTTTTACTTTTGTAACGACCCGACCCATTTTGCGGCCCATTTGGCGACCCTCGGGTCGTCGACCGTCGACTGTCGGCCGTGCCGTTACTACTAGGTTATCTAAACCTAGGGACGACTATGGGAGTCCAACCCAAGGACAACTGAGAGTCCAGCACAGTGCCACTGATAAAAGTAAAATACTTGTTATCTTTTAATACTTCTATATAATGCCTCGGCATTTTCTTTAGCACCTTGTGCGCCAAAATCCCTAAAGTCTTGACTTTGGGATCTACTTAAGTCCTTGGCCTTTTTTCTTTCTTTTCTTTATCTTTCTTATACTTGTTAATGTTGGGACCTTAGATGGCTAGAGGGGGGTGAATAGCCTCTTTAAAAAAAACACTAAACAACAATTTCTTCAAGAACTTTGTTAGCACAGCGGAATTAGAAAACTAAAACAAGAAAACACAGCACACTAACTCAGAGATTTACGAGGTTCGGGGATAACTTGCCCCTACTCCTCGGCGTGTCCGTAAGGTGGACGAATCCTCTTGATCTTTCGGTAGATCACACCCCGGAGCTATCCGGCTAAAGGATTCTCCTTCTCGGTGGAGTAACCTCTCCACAGAGTCTTTAACAGCAGTAAGAAATTAAGCACAAGACTTACAGTAGTGGCTCAAGTGAAATGATCAAAGGAAGCTCACAGCCACAATCAGCGAAGAACAAGCGCACTGCTTCAATCTTCCAGAGAGTTTTTTTTTTTCACAGTGTTTTTCACAGCAAGAGCACAAAAAGCATTGTCCCGAGAGCCTCTCCTCTCCACCTTCATATGCCTCTCTGCTCTGTAACGGATCTCTGCCAAACCTGCAGCAAATCCCTGCAAATCCCTGCAACCGTCCACGACGTCGCCAATCACACTTCTTCCTTGTCTGATTGTCTCAGCTCCCACCAATGGCATCATCGTTTCCACTGGTACCTCTGAGCTTGAACCTATCAGCACAAGTCAAGCTGATTTCGACCAAACGGCTGCCAGCAGATCGCAAACGAGACGTTGCTACCAAAACTGGTTTGTCCGCAGCGAGACACAGCAAAAGCCTTTTGTTGCCTTCTACTAATGATCCTTAATTTGAATTCACCCAACATCGTAATCTGTAACCTGAAACTTCGAGAAAACTTGCAGCAGATGGTTAGAAACGAAATAGGTAAAAGCAATTGCGAATCAGAAACAATAAGAGAAAGCGCACAAAACAAGCCATCGTGGATCGGTGCACCGATCCATGTTTTCGATCATCTCGATCGGTGCGGACCGATCAGAACTATCTGATCGGTCCCGGACCGATCAGAGGTCGTTCTGTAAGTGCGCATTCTGATCGGTCCGCGGACCGATCGTGAACTAATCTGATCGGTCCCGGCACCGATCAGATGTCGCTCGTCGGTGCTTAAAGCCTCGATCGGTCTCGGATCGATCGGTGAAATCTCGATGACATCGATTGATTTCGATCGGTCCGCGACCGATCAAAAACTGATGGGCTCGATCGATTTCGATCGGCTGCGATCGATGGCGATCGATAGCCATCGATTCTGATCGGCCGGCGGTAAACCGGATCGGTCTGCGGGACCGATCCGGTGTCAGTTTTCACCGATCGGTCCGCCGACCGATCCAGCCTCTGACTCAGTCCGGGACGAGCCCTCTCTGACCTAGTCCGGAGGAACGAGCTCCCTAGCTCTCTCCGACTTCGCATGCCAAGCTTCCTTCTTGGACTTTTCAACACCAGATGTCCGATCACCCTTGATCCATCTGGATTTTCCCTTGCCTGGCTTCACTCACCAGGACTTGCACCTAGCTTCACTCACTAGGGTTTTTACCTGGCTTCACTCACCAGGATTTCCAATCTGCCTGGCTTCACTCACCAGGACTTTCCAACTGCCTAACATCCCAGTTAGGACTTTCTCAATCAGGTCAACCTAGTTCAACCTAGATTAGTAATTAATCTGAGTTAAATATCTGATACAAACTTAAATCAGTGTCAACAGCAAAACAACATCCAGGTCAGACTGTATCAACAATCTCCCCCTTTTTGTTGTTTGACAACACGATTTAAGTTTAGATCAGAAATGCTCATTTACCCATAATTTTAGGGAAATCGGGATCCTCCCCCTAAGACGGATACACCACCAAGTCAATGACGGGAATCAAGATCCTTCCCGTTATCTTCTCCCCTAAAATCAAGCTTTCATACATTTCTAAACTTAGGTATCCTCTCCCCCTTTGTCAAACACCGAAAAGGTGCAAATGAGGTGACAAAAACTAGAAAAGGCTCCCCCTTAATCCATACTGCCTTCTTTTAACTGACCTAGAGTTCCCTCTAAGGTCACAATACGACAGTAAGAAAGACAAAAGATACAATCAAATCATGGCATAGGAACAGCATATATAAAAAAAACATAGAAAATGAAGCATAATAAGGAGCAAGCAAATATAAAACCGAGAAGAATAAATATATGAGTAGCATCAGAAGTACAAATATCCAGGTCAGACTAACACATAGCATCCAAAATACATACAGACTAGGTGACACACAGACTACATCAATCAACGTCCTCAACATGAGGAGCATCATCATCATCGGCAGGAAGGGTGAAATCCTGAGGCGGCACGCTGGAGGATGAATAGCCTGGGTAAGACTGCGGAGGCGGGTAGCGTGCCATCCATCCGAGTAGCAACTGCTGTGTCACCACCTGATGACTACGCATATCATCGAAGCGCTGGTCAATATGCCCGCGCAGGTCATCGTAGCGCTGGTCTATCCGAATACGTAGTCCATCGAACTCAGCAGCCACCATCTCCTCGTGTCGATCAAAGCGACTCTCCAGCTCGGCGATCTGCCAGCGCAGATCAGGATCCGCCTCGCCAATGTCAGCAGGAGGAGCAGCTGCAACCTGTCGTGGAGGTCCCCGTGGTAACTCACCTAAAGCTCTTCCATCCTTCCACTGAACATCCCCATTTCGCCCTATGATTCCAGACTTGGAAAATGCCCGTTTCCCAAGTCGGCAATCCTGCCTGACCATTTTGATTATTCTACCCTTAGAGACATCAACCTGAAGGGTCTCAAGCCAATCAGTAATTATATGCCCATAAGGCATATAAATAGTGAAGCCGCTAGGCTGAGAATAGGATATGATTGAGGAGTAGATGCTCGACATGATATCAAAATCGAGACGCCGACGCAAACCATAGAGCATAAGACAATGATATGATCGGATCTCAGATAAGGGTTTAGATGTGATAGGTAGAAGGCAGTTCGTGACAATTTTAAAAAGAATGTAATCTTGAGGAGATAATCTCAAGGCTGCAAAAGTAGGGAAGTCAACATCTAGCTCATCTAGCCCTTGTCTAGGCTGTCTGAAGAAGTACTCATATATGTCGTCAGATGAGATATCAAACGGTGGAAGTAATTGTTCTGGTAAGTCAGGAAATATCGAAAAAACCTCACCGGAACACCTCCGACAATCGAGATACTCAAAGAAAGATGAGATACTGAAATCAAGAGTCCGCTTAGCAACTCTTGTTTTAAAACCTTGATCACTAGTCTCATGAAGGTTATTATAGAACTCAGAGACCAGGTCATAGTTGATATCTCGTTCCAAGTAGACTAGTGAATCGAGTTTGTAGTATGCTATGATTTCGGACACTTGTGGGCAAAATTCGTCCATGAATTTTCTATCCACGGACCTACAAGGGAGTAATTTGAAAGTCCTTTGTTGAAAAGCTTGCTCAGACTGGCGGTTTGGGAATCTACTGGAACTAGCTGGTTGGGGTCGAGAGGGAGCAGGAGAAGTTTTGGATTTGGATTTCTTGGTTGATTCCTTAGAGGTTCCCTCACCATCAGTGGGTTTCTTCCTAAGGGGATTCAATGTGGTAAAATGGGGCAATGAGTGAGCACCGGAGCCACCAACAAATAAGAACCGAGACAAACACAACAACAGAAGATGAGAAATGAAAACACAATGCCAAGTTCTATAGAGGTAGGAGTTACCTTGGAGCCATGGAACTCTCGGCTAGGGCTTCCGAGGGCTGGAGCTTCGGCGTGCAAGGAGAAGAGAAAAGGGAGGACTGGTGGGGAGAGTCGGCTAGGGTTCGCGTGAATGAGGGAAAGAAGGGATCGGGAGGTTTTAAGGGTTAAGATAGGTGTACAGTGAAGAAAGGATCGGACGGTTGTCCGATCAGAAGGTGATCAGTAGCATTCAGCGAAGCTGATCGGTCCCCGGACCGATCAGGGAACTTCCTGATCGGTCCGTAGACCGATCAGAGATCGATCAGAAAGGTTGAAGAGGTTGAGACTCTCCTGATCGGTCCCTGGACCGATCAGATGTGAATCGTCGCGTGAGATCCTCCTGATCGGTCCCTGGACCGATCAGATGTGTCGCGTGAGATCCTCCTGATCGGTCCCTGGACCGATCAGATGTGTCGCGTGAGAACCTCCTGATCGGTCACTGGACCGATCAGTGAGCCAACAGAAAGCACGAAGATATCTGGAGGACCCCTGATCGGACTGTGGACCGATCAGAGAGTCTCCTGATCGGTCGTGAGACCGATCAGTGTCTGATAATTCAGATTTCTGATATCTGAATTCGAGCAACTGATTTCGCAGTCGTTTCTCTCGAGAATTCTGAAAATTCAGAACTTCTCAAATTCAGAACACAGAACTTAAACATCTACGAACAAGAACATTTCCTAATTGCAAGCTCTGAAAGTCCTAACATTCTAGGTTTTTTTTATTAAGTTACAAGTTAGTTTCAGACATTTCAGAGTTTCAAAACCTGAAATATCCAACCCTGTCATGTTTAGTTTCAAATTTATCAAAATATATCCTAAATTACTATTCTTACATTATCAACTCATCTTATCATTAAAGATACCAATCCAAAGTGTCAATCAACACATCAATCATGATTAGATAATTTCTAGACAAAAGTCCAACCAAGATTCCTTGGTTGGAATATATGAGTAAGATCTAGGAGTCAAATACACATGAATTATGTAATGACCTTCCCCATACTCAATTTATGTCTCTTCAACCTACTTATTCAAGGGATGCATAATACATTTTGAATAAATTGGTTGTTCCTAGCATCTCACCCCATTTCTAGCAAACAAAAACAATTTGTTAAACCTTATCGTTTGTGTGAGATGTCCCCAAATTGCCCAAATCAGTTTCCCAATTACTCTTGTCATTTTAATAGTCCTTATTGATCATGGTGAAGTTCTAATGACCTAAGGAGCCAAACACATTCCCAACTCCCTCCTTAAATGACTAAATTCATTCTCCGGAAGGGGTTTTGTGAAGATATCGGCTAGGTTTGACTTTGACTCCACATATGTGAGCACAATTTCTCCCCTAGCTACGTGATCTCTTATGAAGTGATGACCACTTCAATGTGTTTGGTCCCCGAATGACGGACTGGATTTTTAGTTAGGTTGATTGTGCTAATGTTGTCGCATAGCACTTGTACACCCTTATAAGAGAGTCCATAATCCTCTAGGGTGTGTATCATCCACAACAACAGTGATACACTCTCTCCCATGGCAATATATTCAACCTCGGTCGTGGAGAGAGCAACACAATGTTGCTTCCGACTTGACCAACTAACTAAACATGAACCTAAAATTGGCAACCCCCACTCGTACTTTTCCGATCCAATTTGCACCCAGATAATCGGAGTCGGTATAACCTATCAAGTCAAATGATTCAGTGCGAAGGTACCAAAGACCTACTCTAATTGTGCCTTTAAGGTATCTCGTAATTCTCTTAACTGCAATTAAGTGAGATTCTTTGGCATAGACTTGATACCTAGCGCACATGCCCACAGCAAAGAGTATGTCCGGTCGACTAGCTGTGAGATATAGAAGACTACCGATCATGCTTCTATATTGCGTTAGATCAACTGATTTTCCACTCTCATCATTGTCAAGGCGAGTGCTCGTCGCCATAGGAGTGGATACTTCCTTAGAATCACTCATTTTGAATTTCTTAAGCATCTCTTGAGTGTATTTTGCTTGATGGACATAAATGCCATCTCTAGTTTGTTTGATTTCTAGTCCAAGGAAGAATGTCAACTCTCCCACAAGACTCATTTCAAACTCACTTTCCATGTGAGTGATAAATTCATTTAAATAGCCCTTGTTACTTGAGCCACAAATTATGTCATCGACATATACTTGGGCTACAAAAATATTTTCACCATCTCGACGAAGAAATAGTGTTGGGTCTATTTGACCCCTTACAAAACCCTTTTCTAATAGATAAGTCGACAACCTTTCGTACCAAGCTCGAGGTGCTTGTTTTAGCCCATAAAGAGCTTTCTTGAGCTTGAACACGTGGTTTGGAGCTTCGGTATTCACAAACCCCGGTGGTTGTTCAACGTAGACTTCTTCTTTAATGAAACCATTTAAGAAGGCCGATTTAACGTCCATTTGATAGAGCTTGAAACCTCTATGTGCAGCAAAAGCTAGCATTGAACGAATGGACTCCAATCGTGCCACAGGAGCATATGTCTCATCATAATCGAGGCCTTCAACTTGACTATAGCCCTTGGCTACTAGTCTTGCCTTGTTTCTTACTACCTCTCCCTTTTGATTTAACTTATTTTTGAAGACCCATTTAGTTCCAATAATGGTGGTCTTCTTAGGTCTAGGAACCAAGTCCCACACTTGGCTTCTTTCAAATTGACCTAACTCATCTTGCATAGCTATGACCCAATCAGGATCATGCAATGCCTCATCAACTAGTTTAGGTTCGATTTCTGAGATCAAAGCAACCTCATTCGACTCATTTCTGAAAAATGATCTAGTCCTAACCCCTTGTTGGATGTCTCCCACAATCTGGTCTTGTGGATGACTAGAGACTATCCTAGATTGCCTTGGAGTTGGCGGTGCCTCATGAGTGGTCTCACTCGGCACGGGCAGTAGATCAGATTGAGCCCTTTCTTGCCTTTGCTCATCATCTTGAGTCAACTTGACTCTTCCAATGTTTTGATCATTCAAACTTAGATTTCTAAGTTCGAATTGAATTTCTCCTACATCCCTTGATTGATCATTTGATTTAGGGATTTCTTCAAATGCTACGTCTGAGGACTCTTCAATCAATTTAGTCCTCTCATTGTAGACTCGATAGGCTTTGCTGGTAAGAGAGTACCCGACCAATATCCCTTGATCAGCCTTAGCCGTGAACTTCCCAAGATGGTCCTTGGTGTTTAAGATAAACACTTTACAACCAAACACCCTAAGATGTTTAATTGTAGGCGGTTTCCCAAACCAAAGTTCATGGGGAGTCTTTCCTAAAAACCTATGTATTAAAACTCGATTTTGCACATAGCAAGTTGTATTCACAGCTTCACCCATAAGTAGCTCGGTAGTGAGTACTCATGAAGCATGCTTCGTGCACCTCTTGTAGGACTCGGTTCTTTCTCTCCACAACCCCATTTTTTTGTGGGGTCCTTGGAGTAGAGAACTAATGCCTATATCCCTTTTCTTGCCAAAACTCTAACACCCTATCATTTTGAAATTCCCCACCATGATCACTTCTAATGGTTTTAATTGTTGTCGATTTTTCATTTTCAGTTCTTCTACAAAAGGAAATAAAAATATCTATAGTTTGGTCCTTATGTTTCAAGAAGAAAGTCCATGTGTATCTAGTAAAATCATCAACGATTACCAAACAATATCTACTTCCATTCAATGATATTACACTACTGCAATCAAATAGGTCCATGTGCAATAAATCTAAAGCAGTAGATGTACTTACATTGCTTTTACCTTTATGGACAGCTTTTGTTTGCTTACCCTTTTGACATGCATCACATAGTTTGGTCTTGTGGAACTTGATGCTTGGTAAGCCTCGCACTAATCCTTGGTTGGCCAACTTCCAGATGTTCTTCATGTTTACATGTGCCAATCTTCTATGCCATAACCAAGACTCTTCTTCTTTCGACATGAAACACTTAATCAAAGCATTAGTAGCACTTTTAAATGATACTTGATAAATATTGTCAACCCTTGTGCCTACTAGTACCAGTGTCAAGTGTGTCAATGTGTTTAACCAAACATTGACTTGAATGAAATTCAATTGTGTAACCGTATCACACAATTGAACACTTAGGAGATTAAAAGTCATCCCCTTGACTAGAAGGACATTCTTGATATGAAGACATTCGGATATATGAATGTCTCCAATTCCTACAACCTTAAGGCTACCATTATTACCAAAAGACACATTACCTCTACTTTTGTTTTGAATGGTAGTAAACAGTGATTTGTTCCCAGTCATGTGCTTGGAGCATCCACTATCAACAAACCAAGTTGATAGATGCTCCCCCTCGACCAATGCCTACAATACACGAAAAATAGAGGTTTTAGGTACCCAAATCTTGGGACCTAATGCTTCTACAACGAAAGACCTAGGAACCCATGCCTTGGTCATACCTTTCCTAGTTCCATGAACTCTAGAAACATGTGATCTACTATTTTGAGTTCTAGACATTAGAGAAATGAAACTCGACTCCTTGGGTTGATACCCTAACCCGACTTTGTTGTAAACGGCCCTTTTGGCATTTAGAATCATGTCTAGAGTCTTAGAGCTAGTTGAGAATTTCTCAAGCATTTTCTTGAGTTTCTCAACCTCACCCTTTAAGGCCTTGTTCTCATCCTCAAGGACTTCTAGATGTAGGTCATCGACCTCATCTTCCCTAAGGGTCCTTAAGGTTTTACTTCTTCTTTCAACAATTTATTTTCTGTTTTTGACTTTTTAAGCAATGTAGATAAGTGAGTGATAGTTTTATAACACTTTTCTATATGAGAAGAGGTTACCTCTTCATCATCCGAAGATGATGAAGCCGTGGTTGAAGCGCTTGAGTCATCACTCTCGGATTCGGACTCTTCCCTTGCCATGAGTGCCAATTGCCGAGTGCTCTTTTCCATCTTCTCTTCTTCCTCCGATGAGCTTGATGAGGACTCATCCCAAGTGGCCTTGAGGGCCTTCTTCTTCTTGGCTCTTTCCTCCTTCCTTTTGACTCGTTCCTCCTTCCTCTTTAGTTTCGGACACTCGCTCCGAATGTGTCCTTTCTTGCTACACTCATAACATGTAACATTAGATTTATCAAAATTTTGATCATTAGTTTTACCTTTTCCTTTGTATCTTCGGCCTCTTCTCATAATCCTCCTTACGAAGTTCGCCATCTCGCTTGATGATGATCCACTTTCATCATCGGATTCGGAAGAAGAGGTGGATGAGGAAATCTCCTTTTCTTTCTTCTTTTCCTTCTTCCTTCTTCCATCCTTGCTCTTTGGTCCTGCAAATAAAGCAATACCCTTCTCTTTTTGACCTTTGTTAGCAAGCTCATGAAGTTCCATCTCACAGAAAAATTCATCTAGTTTAACAATGGAAAGATCCTTGGATACCTTGTAGGCATCTACCATGGATGACCACAAGGCATTCCTAGGAAAAGATTTAAGAGCGTACCTTACTAAGTCACGGTTTTCTACCCGTTCATCCACGGAGTGGAGACCATTGATGATCTCCTTGAATCTCCCATGAAGTTCACTTACCGTTTCATTGTCCTTCATGGTTAGATTTTGGAGCTGATTCAAGAATAGGTCCCTCTTGGCAATCCGAGAATCTCGAGTTCCCTCTTGGAGCTCGATGAGTTTGTTCCATAGGTCTCTTGCACTTGAGAACGGACCTACCTTGACGAGTTGGTCCTTGGCGATTCCACATTGCAAGGTGACCATAGCCTTGGCATCGGCTTGTGCTTTGCGGAGTTGTTCGGTAGACCACTTTGACGACTCGAGTTCCTTACCTTCTTCATCCTTTGGTGGTGTGAAACCTTCCTTGACTGAGAACCACATGGCTATGTCGGTTTTGAGGTAGTACTCCATGCGGCCCTTCCAATATTGAAAATCTGCTCCTTCGAAGTAAGGTGGACGGTTGGTGCTAAATCCCTCCTTCATGGCCATTGTTTTGCTCTTTGGGTTGTTAAGCCGAAATGAAGAGCACCAGGCTCTGATACCACTTGTTGGGACCTTAGATGGCTAGAGGGGGGTGAATAGCCTCTTTAAAAAAACACTAAACAACAATTTCTTCAAGAACTTTGTTAGCACAGCGGAATTAGAAAACTAAAACAAGAAAACACAGCACACTAACTCAGAGATTTACGAGGTTCGGGGATAACTTGCCCCTACTCCTCGGCGTGTCCGTAAGGTGGACGAATCCTCTTGATCTTTCGGTAGATCACACCCCGGAAGCTATCCGGCTAAAGGATTCTCCTTCTCGGTGGAGTAACCTCTCCACAAAGTCTTTAACAGCAGTAAGAAATTAAGCACAAGACTTACAGTAGTGGCTCAAGTGAAATGATCAAAGGAAGCTCACAGCCACAATCAGCGAAGAACAAGCGCACTGCTTCAATCTTCCAGAGAGTTTTTTTTCACAGTGTTTTTCACAGCAAGAGCACAAAAAGCATTATCCCGAGAGCCTCTCCTCTCCACCTTCATATGCCTCTCTGCTCTGTAACGGATCTCTGCCAAACCTGCAGCAAATCCCTGCAAATCCCTGCAACCGTCCACGACGTCGCCAATCACACTTCTTCCTTGTCTGATTGTCTCAGCTCCCACCAATGGCATCATCGTTTCCACTGGTACCTCTGAGCTTGAACCTATCAGCACAAGTCAAGCTGATTTCGACCAAACGGCTGCCAGCAGATCGCAAACGAGACGTTGCTACCAAAACTGGTTTGTCCGCAGCGAGACACAGCAAAAGCCTTTTGTTGCCTTCTACTAATGATCCTTAATTTGAATTCACCCAACATCGTAATCTGTAACCTGAAACTTCGAGAAAACTTGCAGCAGATGGTTAGAAACGAAATAGGTAAAAGCAATTGCGAATCAGAAACAATAAGAGAAAGCGCATGCAAAACAAGCCATACTGTGGATCGGTCTGCAGACCGATCCATGTTTTCTGGATCATCTCTGATCGGTCTGACCGATCAGATACTGATCGGTCTCGGGACCGATCGAGCCGCTTCTTTCCGAAGTGCGCGATTCGATCGATGCGGACCGATCGAGAACTAATCTGATCGGTCCCGGACCGATCAGATGTCGCCGTCTCGGTGCTTGCCGATCGGTCTCCGCATCGATCGGTGAAATCTCGAGAACTCGGTTGATTTCTCGATCGGTCATGAGACGTCGATTACGATGGGCTCGATCGATTCTGATCGATGCGAGGCCGATCGATGGCGTTCGATAGCCATCGATTAATTCCTGATCGGTCGGCGGGCACCGATCAGTCTTTCCATCGATCGTCCAGTGTCAAGTTTCCGACGGTCTGCCGACCGATTTCTGACTGGACGAGCCCTCTCGACCTAGTCCGGAGGAACGAGCTCCCTAGCTCTCCGACTTCGCATGCCAAGCTTCCTTCTTGGACTTTTCAACACCAGATGTCCGATCACCCTTGATCCATCTGGATTTTCCCTTGCCTGGCTTCACTCACCAGGACTTGCACCTAGCTTCACTCACTAGGGTTTTTACCTGGCTTCACTCACCAGGATTTCCAATCTGCCTGGCTTCACTCACCAGGACTTTCCAACTGCCTAACATCCCAGTTAGGACTTTCTCAATCAGGTCAACCTAGTTCAACCTAGATTAGTAATTAATCTGAGTTAAATATCTGATACAAACTTAAATCAGTGTCAACAGCAAAACAACATCCAGGTCAGACTGTATCAACAGTTAATACTTCTAAAAGAATACTTCTTTAAAAAGAAATTGAAATGTTTAAACAAATTCTAACTTTGAAATGCTTAACCCAAAATCTGCCTACTATGCTAATAAAATTCTACATATTAAAATCTGCATACTATACTTATAAAAATCTGCATGCTATGCTTATAAAAATCTGCACATGTTCAGCTAAGAGTGAATGAATTCTGCACACTAATATTTAATAAAAATCTGCACACTAAAATGCTGCATATTAAGCTAACACAATTCTGCATATTAAGCTCTAAAGGAACTAGAAACTGATTGTTTTAAAAGGAAGGCTACTCATGCGCATCTAATAACATTAAAAAAAAAAACTAGAAATCTGCACATGTTGTTCCAATAGCAAAGGAACTAGAAATCTAAATCTGCACATGTTCATGTTATTTACTAAATCTAAATAGCAAAGGAACTGAATGAATATATAAATGCACACTTGAATGAATCTTTTCATGCCTACTTCTACTTGAATGAATATAAATGCTCACTTGAATAGATCTGCTCATGCTAATGCCTACTGGTGGGAGTTGTCTATAGTTCCACGGCAAGAAAGTAATATAAGGGAAGCAAAATGCTATACATAGCTATTCAAACAAACATATATATCAAATTCACAGCTTAACCCTTTTTGTAAGCAACCCTAATTCTCCAAATCAGGCTTCATCAGATGGCAAAGAAAACCAACAACATAAACTTCAATCCATGGCAGTAAATAAAGGAATCCAAAACTACTCATCACTGTGACAAATGAAATAAAGACTACTTGTTCAAAAGAACTAAACTATTTCATACTCAGATTTAACAAAGAAATTTCTAAATTGAAATACTAAACTACACTATCAATGGATCTAAAAACTGCATGTACAACCGGAAAACACACAACCTGCAGCCTATCCCAAAAACAGAACCATCTAAAGAGGTAAAGCCATCTAAAGAGAAAGGAATCCACACAAGAAGCCAACTTGAACCCGAATTACTCTATTGCAAACCACAAGAAACCAAAGCTTCACCGTTCAAATCGGAACGACACAGCCCTAGGTTTCATCCAAAGCTTCAGGAACAAGAGAAGGAACAAGAATTAAACTTCAAAGCTATCCTACCGCAGGTGAGTAAGCGACTTACCTTCGTTTCCTTGACTCACAGCCGAAGGAGAAACCTTCTAGTGCTTCTAGGGCTCGGAAGATTGAAATTTCCGGCTCCTCTTCGTGCTCTCCGTTTCTCCTCGACGAGAAAAGCTTAAGGAGGTGAAGAAACCCCTTGGAGAACCTCAAGCCAACGTCGGAGAAAACCCTAATCTTGGCTTCGGTTTCGCTCAGGCAAAAATCGCCGCGCACGCGAGAGGAGGAAGAGGAAAGCTAGGTTACGGGTAATTATCCCACCCTAAGTTCCTCTCTTTATAACCTTAATATTCTGTTAATTAACTAATACTTAAATAAATTTGCGACCAATTCTAAACAGAAAAATCCGTTTGCCCACCTGGTCAGCCGGGTTTTGACCGAGTCAAAGGTCGTGGGTTCAATTCTCGGCTTGGACATTTTTTTGTCGAAACTTCCTTCGTTTAGTAAAAATACCAAACGACCTCCAAAAATTACACAAAAATACTCTAAAAAATTCTAAAAATCTCTAGAATATTTCTATAGCATTTCTAAATATTTTTAAGAACTTTTAAAACTCCTAATGAGGAAAATTGGGTCGTTACAATCCCCCATACCTTATAAAAAGTTCGTCCTTGAACTTAGACTAATTCTGGATATTTCTGTCTTATATTATCCTTCACTAGTGGTACTTCTTTATTTCTTAATCTCTTAACTTCTCGGCCCTCTATTATTCATCTCGTATCGTACCCATTAGTGGTCTTTGGAAGACTTGATATCTTCTCTATCCTTTCTAAACATACTTATATATATGATTATAAGAGAAACAAAACTTCTATCTTACTAAAGCACATATAAGCAATTACTCCATACAACAAATAATAAAGAAAGTATAAAAGGAAACTTAAATACTTTCTTACTTGAAGACGGCAAGGATGGTGCTGATGTGTGATGCTGGAGAATGAGAACTGCTCTGATACCAACTGTAACGACCACCCTTCTTAATACTATACTATACTACTTTCTAAGGATGACCGTTACTTAACTACTAACTCTACTTAATCGGTATGATTAAAAATCACATGGAAACTCTACCGAAAAATTTCGGCAGAGTCTCCCCTGTACCGGTGACCATAATCAATAATACATGCAATATATACTCAACCACAAGCGGCTGGAACACATATCAATCAACCACGTAGTTAAATAAGTATCAAACACACAAATGTCTACTTACTAAACTGAACTCGTCCTACATGCAATCTAAACAGAATAATCTCAAATGACGTGAACTTAAAATACAACTCAAATGTTTATCTAACTAAAATGTGGAAACTAAAATTAAAACTTCTTTCCTAGTCCCAAGGCTTCCATAGTCCTGGCATCACACGTCCTTCGAACACCTCCTTGTCGCCTTCCTTTCTATATCTTTTCCTTTCCTGTATCTGCAGTAAGAGGAAGTGCAATCTATAAGCAAAATTTGCTTAGTAAGCGCTATCTAACTCACAAAAACATGAATATGCATGTTTACAGAAAGAACTAGAAACTATATGCTCTAAAAGAAAGTAAAGCATAAAGATGACTGCTCATGTCAAACTAATAGCAAAGAAAAGCTAAAGAATCTACTCATGTAATTCTAATGGCTAATCATGCTACTCATCTAATTGGTAAACATGAAAACTACTCATCCACTAGATAAACATGGCAGAATAAAGAACTAAACTTACTGATTTTTAGAACTATATGAAACTTATTTCATTTGTTCTAAACTTAATTTTTAATACTTTATGTTTATGTAAAACTCGTTTTACTTGTTCAAAAACTTATACTTATAATACTTCAAAATAATAATCAACTTCTTCTTGGGCCCGGCAACTGTACTTGCTTTTACTTTTGTAACGACCCGACCCATTTGGTGACCCTCGGGTCGTCGACCGTCGACTGTCGGTCGTGCCGATACTACTAGGTTATCTAAACCTAGGGACGACTATGGGAGCCCAACCCAAGGACAACTGAGAGTCCAGCACAGTGCCACTGATAAAAGTAAAATACTTGTTATCTTTTAATACTTCTATATAATGCCTCGGCATTTTCTTTAGCACCTTGTGCGCCAAAATCCCTAAAGTCTTGACTTTGGGATCTACTTAAAGTCTTGGCCTTTTTCTTTCTTTTCTTTATCTTTCTTATACTTGTTAATACTTCTAAAAGAATACTTCTTTAAAAAGAAACTGAAATGTTTAAACAAATTCTAATTTTGAAATGCTTAACCCAAAATCTGCCTACTATGCTAATAAAATTCTGCATATTAAAATCTGCATGCTATACTTATAAAAATCTGCATGCTATGCTTATAAAAATCTGCACATGTTCAGCTAAGGGTGAATGAATTCTGCACACTAATATTTAATAAAAATCCGCACACTAAAATGCTGCATATTAAGCTAACACAATTCTGCATATTAAGCTCTAAAGGAACTAGAAACTGATTATTTTAAAAGGAAGGCTACTCATGCGCATCTAATAACATAAAAAAAAACTAGAAATCTGCCCATGTTAGTCCAATAGCAAAGGAACTAGAAATCTAAATCTGCACATGTTCATGTTATTTACTAAATCTAAATAGCAAAGGAACTGAATGAATATATAAATGCACACTTGAATGAATCTGTTCATGCCTACTTCTACTTGAATGAATATAAATGCTCACTTGAATAGATCTACTCATGCTCATGCCTACTGGTGGGAGTTGTCTATAGTTCCACGGCAAGAAAGTAATATAAGGGAAGCAAAATGCTATACATAGCTATTCAAACAAACATATATATCAAATTCACAGCTTAACCCTTTTTGTAAGCAACCCTAATTCTCCAAATCAGGCTTCATCAGATGGCAAAGAAAACCAACAACATAAACTTCAATCCATGGCAGTAAATAAAGGAATCCCAAACTACTCATCACTGTGACAAATGAAATAAAGACTACTTGCTCAAAAGAACTAAACTATTTCATACTCAGATTTAACAAAGAAATTTCTAAATTGAAATACTAAACTACACTATCAATGGATATAAAAACTGCATGTACAACTGGAAAACACACAACCTGCAGCCTATCCCAAAAACAGAACCATCTAAAGAGGTAAAGCCATCTAAAGAGAAAGGAATCCACACAAGAAGCCAACTTGAACCCGAATTACTCTATTGCAAACCACAAGAAACCAAAGCTTCACCATTCAAATCGCAACGACACAGCCCTAGGTTTCATCCAAAGCTTCGGGAACAAGAGAAGGAATAAGAATTAAACTTCGAAGCTATCCTACCGCAGGTGAGTAAGCGACTTACCTTCGTTTCCTTGACTCACAGCCGAAGGAGAAACCTTCTAGTGCTTCTAGGGCTCGGAAGATTGAAATTTCCGGCTCCTCTTCGTGCTCTCCGTTTCTCCTCGACGAGAAAAGCATAAGGAGGTGAAGAAACCCCTCGGAGAACCTCAAGCCGACGCCGGAGAAAACCCTAATCTTGGCTTCGGTTTCGCTCGGGCAAAAATCGTCGCGCACGCGAGAGGAGGAAGAGAAAAGCTAGGTTACGGGTAATTATCCCACCCTAAGTTCCTCTCTTTATAACCTTAATATTCTGTTAATTAACTAATACTTAAATAAATTTGCGACCAATTCTAAATAGAAAAATCCGTTTGCCCACCTGGTCAGCCGGGTTTTGACCGAGTCAAAGGTCGTGGGTTCAATTCTCGGCTTGGATATTTTTTTGTCGAAACTTCCTTCGTTTAGTAAAAATACCAAACGACCTCCAAAAATTACATAAAAATACTCTAAAAATTTCTAAAATATTTCTATAGTATTTCTAAATATTTTTAAGAACTTTTAAAACCCCTAATGAGGAAAATTGGGTCGTTACAACTTCTGTCATATTGAAGGGATATATCCCATTTACATCACTCACATCCCTCTGCATAATTCATTGGATACCCAGTGATCGACTTTATTGTCCACCTTGTTACAGGTGACGTTTGCCAATACCAAAGTACACAACTCCTTATGTAGGGAATCGTAGAGACTTCAGGTCTAAGGACTATTCATACCAATAGTCACATGAGAATGTTTATGACACTCATATAACGATCCATGAAAATTCTCATGGCGGGTCATTCAGTATATATTCTCTAATATATACTCATGTGTCAACCTAATATCTCATATCCATGACTTATGAGATTAAGTCATCCGTTGACCTACATGCTAGTCACAATGCATTAATATTGTCCTTGTATATTAATGCTCTACTAGAAATAGTTAAGAGTAGTGTTCTATATATATCTACAATATCTCATTATCAATTCAACCAATTGATATGTTGTAGATAAGAACCTACTATCCAAGAATATTATTATACTTATTCAATCGACATTAAACTAAAATAAATATAATAACGAACTTTTCCTTTTATTAATAATAATATATGATACAAAATGAGCTCTTTACAATCAACTCATAATTGGTACTAGGGCTAATACTAACAAATTATAGCATTTTATCTTTCTACTCTTTTTTTTTAAAGAAATTTTGAAATTTGTCTCTTATCAGAATTGTTAATTTTAATAACTTTATTGAATTTTCTTACTATATATATATGCTTCTTCATATTCATCGAGGGGTAACTCCGAATATGATTCATTCTTCTTGGTTGTTAAAGTGATGTTGCTTTTTGACTTTTCTTTGTCTTTAAATCTTGCACATTGTGATTCATGTAATTCTAATGTCAGAAATGACTCTTCTAAAGTACTTACCTCTAAGTCCTTCGAGATGTAGTAAGAATCCACTATTGATATCCACTCTCGGATTCTCGAAAAAGTGTTTAGCGCATATATGAGTGAGTCTCGATTCGTTACCATTTCTCCAAGGTTGGTGATCCCAATTATTAATTCCTTAAGTTTTGCGTGCAGTTGAGCTCCCTTTTCCATCAGGAGATTGATTAAGTTGATTTCAGAGTGGGTCCCGTCTTACTAGTTTGACCTCTGAGGTTCCTACATAAAGCTCCAGGAACTTCTACCCAAGTTTTTTGGCTTAGTAGTAGGTCTGATTGACTTCTTGATGTGGTAGTATGCTGAACAGACGGAACTCTGCTTTATTCTTGGCTACAAAGTTGGTCTACTGCTTCATGTTCTAAAGGTGTTCTTCCTTCTCTTCTCCGTTCTCGTCTTTAGGTGCTCCAAAACTATATTTAATTGTTAGCAATATGTCGAAATCAATTTTGAAAAATACCTCCATCATTCGCTTCTAAAGCGTGAACTCCCCCTTGAATTTCGATGGATGAATGCTTGATCTAGTCATTTTCTTATTCCTTTAGTTAGTGGTTAGTCCTTCAAAGACAGTTGGGATTTGATACCACTTATTGAATCAGGTGGACCAAATAGAGGGGGGTGAATAGACGACTTACAAGTTAAATTAGCTTGTTATCTTACTTCTATCTTAGCAAGGATACACACATTAATTATTTAAAAATAAATAACAAAAAGATAAAGTAAGAGGCGAAGTTTTATTTGGTTATAACTTGGGTAGTTGTTAATCCAAAGAATTGAAAGCACTAAAGAAACTCCTTCAATAGAGCTCGTAGGTGGAGAAACCCCTTACAGTAGTTGAAAGCTCAAAAAGAAATACAAAAGTTAAGAACAAATGTGTTATTTTACAACTAGGTGTAGGGCACTATTTATAGTGCTCTGGTCAAAATGACCATTTTACTGACATGGCAATTTGGTGTGCCTTGGTTGACTGGAGACGTCTCTAATGGGATGAAGTTTGCCCACATTCAACGGATATGGCTGAATGGAGGTGCCTCGGTTCATCAGAGACGCCTCAGTTCCAACGGAGGCACCTTAGTTCTAATGGAGGCACCTCAGTTCCAACGGAGGCACCTTAGTTCTAATGGAGGCGCCTCAGTTCCAACAGAGACACCTCAATTCAATAGGAGGTACCTCACTTCGACTAATGTGAATTGAGCTACTTATCTTCATGGCAGTGGCTCCAAGCTCATTCGAGGTGCCTCGAGTCATCGGAGGTGCATTAAGTCTCATTCACAGCGACGACTTTTTTGAGCATCCGAGGCGCATCAAGCCAATTGAGGCACCTCGAGTCTTCAAGTCTTCAAGTCTTCAGGGTGCCTCTAGTCAATTATAGACGCCTTGAATGGTTAACTTTTGAGTTAACCTTTTTCAGATTCTGCTCGCTTGGGTAATGTTCCAGTTGTTTGGAGTTGAAATCACTTGAACTCAACTTCGACCTTCTCCTCGAGGAGACTTGTTGTCGGCTTCTAGTCCTTCGGATGCACCACGTACATCCTTCTTGCTCCACCGGTATAGTCTTCCGCAACTCTTTGTTCCTCAAATGCACT
Source organism: Zingiber officinale (assembly GCF_018446385.1). Lineage (NCBI taxonomy): Eukaryota > Viridiplantae > Streptophyta > Magnoliopsida > Zingiberales > Zingiberaceae > Zingiber > Zingiber officinale. Next base: position 18,353,416 of record NC_055993.1, on the reverse strand, counting down.
AAACTCATCGACTCTCTTCCCGTATCATCCTTCTTGCTCACTGAATCTTCCGCTCGACTTCTTATGATCATAAGTTTCTGCACACTTAGACACAAGGCATTAAATACACACAGGATTTAACTTGACTCGGTTGACCAACATCAAAACTAACCCGGGGTATTTGCAACAATCTAGCCGTGTTGGCTACTCAAAAGCTCAATTTCACCTCTCTATGACTCAGAATGAAGCACGCCCATGCTATAGGCCATGGGATGGTCGTGTGTGCTACTAGATACCTTGATTCCTCCTCGTAAAGGCACAGAACAAAGCACGGGCATGTCATGCTAGTTGTATGCTTTGATCCTCCTACATCAGTCACTCCAAGTTGAAAAGAACTTACCCTTGAGTTTAGATTAGGCTCACCAGGTTATAGCCTGGAGGAGGATCCTCTGGCATCAACTTAGCAAAATTTCCTTACAGTTATTTCACTTCAATCGATAAATCAGGATCTATGTCCATTGCATTGTTTTTGCAAGACAACAAAGCATAGACTACGTCTTCATGCTTTATCTCATCTAAAATCCTAAACATAGAAAGTAGATTGGTATTATTGGCTACGGAGGTAGAAGTGGTTCATTCTCATTAGGGCACCAGCAAAATCTTCTTACTCTGGAGTATGGATGTTTAAGGTTTACGTATTCTTCCGTCTATCGTGAATAACATTGTGATCATGCTGCCAAGGTTGACCCAACAATACATAAAATGACTTTATATAGACATAACATTGCACCAAGCATTATCATAATATTTGTTGTCAAATAAAAAAAATACGAGACATCATCTATCTACTGTTACCTCACTGCCTTTAGTCAATCGCGACAACTTGTGTGGCCTAGGATGGCGGTCCATTTTTAGCTATAATATTTGGAAAGTCTCCTCGAATACAACATTCTCACAACTACCACTGTCGATGATTATTTTGCACACTTTATCCATGACTGCACAGGTTGTGTGAAAAATATTAATGCTCAACCAATCATTCCCTGAATCAATCTTAAGAGTTAACACTCTTACGAACAACTAATATCTCATGACCATTACCACAAAGAACCTTTTCAACTTCATCATCGCCATACACATCATACACCAGCTCACTAACTGTCTCTATCTCGTCTTCCACACCTTCCTCAATTCATAAATGTGTGTTGCATCTGAATTATTAACAGCTTCCAGCGTTTTGTTTGTGACATCTGAACCATTTCATTATGTCAGAACTCTGAACTCGATGGCTTTTGCCATATCACGAACGACAACAGCCAACAATAATTGTTAGTTAACATCCGAATCATTAATTGATGGTTCATTTGTTACTATCACTTGTGATAAAGCACCCTTTTTGAGTTAGCAGCACGAGGAATCATGTTACTAGAAGTTTTATGTACAACTTCAATGTAAAGTTGTGTTGCAGAAGTTATTGGGGGTTTCCTTTTGACGATGTAACTGACCTTCTATTTGTATATTTTAAAAATAAATCTCTTTTTCAACCAACTAATTTATGAAAGGTCCCAAACTCACATGATCTCCACTGAGTATAGTTGTCCTCATGCAGTATTGTTTTTTAATTAAAATAAAACCACTAATGGTTTATTTTAGGAAAAACAACTTTTAACCCTCTATTTTTTATTTTCTATTTTCTATCTAGTAGTATTTTATCCCTTTGTTTAAAAAACACTTAATCCCCTTTGATGAAAGTCAAATGTGAAAAAAAATTATAAAAGAAAATTATGTTCTTATGTTTTTAATAATTTTTTTATTTTTTTTTGATAATCTTAAGAGGAAAAAATATATATTAAATTGACATGAAAAATCATTACATATGTCTACGGAGTCGTCTCTTTAATTATTAATTAGTTGGATCGATTGTATACACAAAGAGAAAAATATATATACAAGGATAAAAAAAATATAGAAGCATCTAATGACGGTGCCCTTCATCACTCACTTGGATCTGTGATTGATGCTGATTTATCGGTGCGTCCGCTCTCAGTGTCCTACAAAACAAAGCTTGTCAGTTGAAGGTGGAAATGCATTGTCAGTGTTACCTTTTTTTATGATCAAGTTAGTGATGAACTGAGATGTGAGACTCGTGTGCATGCATGAGAAAGAAAAGAGCTTGAAAAAGACGAAGAAAATTTACTTTGCGTAAGAAAAGAAAATTATACATTTACTTATTTTCATAGAACCTTACATAATCGTGGAGAGGGTGAATCTAAAATTTTAAATTTAGGAGGGAGTGAAGAAAATAATATTATACATTGTATTCGAAGATTGTGCAACGAGTGCAATGAAAATATACATTTTAAACTACTTAATTTAATTTTATTTGTATAATTAAGTATTAATTTTTATATATTTTTAAAATTTATATATAATTTATTGATTTTAATTAATAAATCAGTAGTTATGTACTTCTTGAAAAATATCAATTATATCCTTGAATTGTCTAGATATCAACAAAAGAAAAGGAGTGGATATAAATTATCAATAAATTTAATATGAGTTTTTCTTCATAAGATTATCAAAAAAAAAATAAGGACATAATTATTTTTTATAATCTTTTTACATATTTAACTTTGATCAGAGGTTAAAATATTATTTTTAAAATATAAGGGAGTAAAATACTATTCGATAGAAAATAGAGAAGGATTAAAGGTCCATCGCTTTAACATGCTGATGGGTATTACAGCGGATTAGGAACGTCCAAACGATCTCCTAGTCTCCTCACGGATCAAGAGCTCGCTTTGCGTCCGTTTACTAGCTGTGTCGGCCTTGCATTGTCCGTCTGCCTAGAAAAACAAGAGTTATATGATCAAGTCGGTCCTTGGAAACGCCAACAACGTGCCATAATTTAGAGGAAACTTCTTACATGATTCACTGGAGCCCTTAGTAGCTCAACTTGCTCCTCCTTACACTTCTGACCTGCAAAACCATAGGTGAATTTTTAAAAAATTTGATCACCTTAATTAGCATATGGTGGGTCATGCATTAGATTGCTTGTGATATCACCTCTTTCATCACAGTCCATCAAATAACAGGCTCATTGCAAGGATGAGTTGTCAAAGATCCATTGTATCTAAAATAAGATTCTTCGTCACCTACGACAGGTGGGCTTATGGCTCCAACATCAACACTAGTCATGTTCTTCAGCTCATTCAGGGCCACCCGCAACTGTGCAAATTAAGGTAACCACAAAATGAAACTAAAATTTAAGATATTGTGACCTCGCTTCCATTGTATACTAGTGAAGGGGAATAAGCAGCACCATGTCCAGGAAAGGATCGGCTATGCCACCGTACTCAAACAACGCACCGATGACTGTTATTTCTGGGGTTGAATCTGAAGCGATGTGAACCATGTGAAGTTCCAAAGGGTATCTATCAATCGACACTATCTCAATGAAGTGTATATTAATTTCATTAAAGAAAACAGGTTTAAATTATTAACCTTTTGCCAAAGAGCTCATGCTTAGAAGGTGTGTGCCAATGATACTGCCTGAGATAAAAGAACTTGTCATTTAGAAGAAGAGCGCCGGGCAATTTTGTCCAATTAACCTGAAAAAAATTCCAACAATTTCAAAAACTAGCACAATCTTCTAAAATTTATGATAAATTGAAGAAAATGTTAAAAAATCAAGTTTTTTTTTCTTGCTGATTTCATGCCCCTTGTTCAACAGAAGCGCAGGGGCCTCGGTGTAAGATCTGATCAACCTCCCCAAGTGTCTGTTGTAGATGTTGCTGGGTTTGACGCTTATGGGCGATTGCATTCCTTCAGGTCTTGAAGCACACATTGCCCATGAATATCCAGGCAGCGTGCCCCAGTTTTGAGGTCCAAGAGGACTACATGGATCTATACTCCAACTGGCTTCTGATATCGATTTATAATACACCAAATGAGTTGACCAAGTTGGAGAATTAGGCAATTCTTATAATAAAATAGTACTACAACTTTAGATTTCCCTAAAATTGTCGATAAATAGTTCATAAAAAAATTCAGGGGTATTTTAGAATTGGTTCTCACCAAAACCAGCTGCTTTCGATGCCAATGCATTTGATTGAAGAAAGAAGAAAGCAAGCAAGCATAGGAATAGCAGTATCTAATTCCTCGTGCTTTTGGCTTAATGATTGAGGATTTGCAATAATTGAGAGCTATACGTCAGTTGTGATTTTTTTTTTTTTTTTTTGCTAACCGAGTATCTAATTCTTCAAATAGATTGATCCTCAAAGTAACCGAATCAGTCCCACGAAAATTTCCACTAACTACCAATGTAAATCGGAAAACACAAGCGTTTTCTTGATAACTTCTATTTTAATGCCGTTTCAGATGCTCCAAACTTTTATTTTACTATTTTCAGTAATTTTTATTTTTTGATATTTAGGATATTTTTGATAGTTTACCATTAGGGTGTCACATCCTAAAGGAGTCTCTGCTCGACAAATGGATAACATCTCCCGTGTAACTGTGACAATATGAATCATATATACAATGTCACAAGACTACTCACAAGATATAATCATCAGCCCACATGGCTGGAACATACACAACCATGCAATTATATACACAACCCACTCGGCTGGAACAAAAATAATTACAACCACGCAGTTATATAATAAAGCAGCTCGCACGGCTGTACTAAAAACATAGCGGAAAATAAAAAGAAAGTCCATATACCAAAAAGATATAATGCGTACCGGCACGACTTAAACACAACAAAATATCAAAAGTGATAAAGTAGCCACACGACTAAATATCAATACAATGTCAATACCATAGGAAAAATGTGTAAGAAAATAAGAGCAAAATAAAAATCGTCTTCTAATGTGACGTGTACTTCTATCTGCTACCTGAGGAAAAAGACAACACAGAAATGCGATGGTGAGTGTAGGTGACTCAGCGGGTAATAGACAAAATAGTACATGATCTATATAAAATATGGAGATCAAAGTATACTGTCTCAGTAGGGAATAAAGAACATGATCATATACGACATAAATAATAGTACACCTAATCAAAACTGACATAATGAATACACAAACCCAATCTGGATCTAACGCCTAAGATCAAGATCGAAAATGACATAGTAAATGCACATACCAAATCTAGGATTGACACATACAATATAACTATCAACAAACTCACCAGGGATCAGCAACAGATCTGCTCGCAAGACCTGAGTAATACAACCGACAACAGATACATATATAATAAATGACATGTATGAAGCATGATAACCATATGCAACAATCATAGCTTAAACAAGTACAACATATCACAATCACATGTAGCTAGTATCTACTAGACATGTATGCAAGTATATCTCCACAAGATGTCTCGCGCATCATAAGCAAATGCGCATGCATGCCACATGACATCACTCCCGCCCGTCCCTCCACCTGCCACGACTCTTGTGTAGCTGAGGGGTCGCGATAATGACAACTGTACAATCCTCCAACAAACATTACTCTCAAGCGGACGAAGTGACGGTGCGTTAAGTAGTTATCTAACTACATAGTGATGGGATCCTGACTGTTAACAACACTGGATACTACATTGTGTTCAGCAACACACAATGGAACAAATCTGTCGATGTTCAACTGTTGGAGGCTGAACATTTAGTGTTTTGTTCAATGGTCCTTGATTGAATACATTATGTTATATTCCATAGACCATGACCGAACAGATCTTGGTGCGTTCGACATATAGTAGTCGAACAAGTAGCAATGTGTTCGACAAACTAGGGAAGAATGACGCATAACTAAAATTCGAGAGATTTTCATGAATATTTAAAACCTAAACACAAGATTTAACAAGAACAATGTAATGATTTGAACGAAGTTGTCCGAATGGAGAGATGAGAGGGAGAGATGAAGGGTTCTCTTGTTTCTTCGATCCTCAAATCCCAGCGACAGCGAGGAGCAGCCGAGGAAGATGACGCTAGGGTTTTGTTAGATTTTTTAGGTTTTTAGAAAGGGTAAAAAAAATTGATAGGGTGTATTTAAAAAAAATTATGATAAAATATTTTTTTATCGGTGGATTTAGTAGCCCACCCTCTGCTGTTACCGTGGTGAGCCGATAAATTAATACGGTCGATATATATATATTTTTTACCCATAATCAATCGTTGAGCGATGAGGGGATACAGCGGAGTTGGAGACAAAGATCGCGGCCTCGGCCCTCGCCCCGGTGGAGGGAACCGTGTTTCTTGGTCTGGTTTAGGCGGCGGGGGTGGCGGAGACGGCGCTTCTACGTCTGGATTCAGAGGCGGGGATGGTGGTGCCCGCGGTTCTAGGGTTGGATTCAACAGCGGAGGTGTTGTCAGCGAGGGCGGCGGAGACCACGCTTCTACTTCTGGATTCAGAGGCGGGGATGGTGGTGCCCGCGGTTCTAGGGTTGGATTCAACAGCGGAGGTGTTGTCAGCGAGGGCGGCGGAGACCGCGCTTCTACTTCTGGATTCAGAGGCGGGGATGGTGGTGCCCGTGGTTCTAGGGTTGGATTCAACAGCGGAGGTGTTGTCAGCGAGGGCGGCGGAGACCGCGCTTCTACTCCTGGATTCAGAGGCGGGGATGGTGGTGCCCGCGGTTCTAGGGTTGGATTCAACAGCGGATGTGTTGTCGGCGGCAGAGGGAAGGGGAATTACACTAACGCATGCCTGACGATGCACCAGCCCTGGGCCTCCCTCCTCGTCCATGGCATCAAGCGCGTGGAAGGAAGATCGTGGCCAGCGCCTCTCACCGGTATTTCCCTTTTGCTTGCTAGTTCTTCTCTAGATTTTCTCTTCGTTTTAGGGGTTTCTCTCTCATGTCCAAGCAATATTAAATTTTTATTCAATTTGAACTGCCTAATATTTCTCTTCGTTTTACGCTTTTTTATTTACAAAAGTGGTGGGCTCAATTAATACAAGGGAGGACACTTTGGATTGATTTCTTAAAAGTGGTGTCCTCAACTTTTAAGAAATCAATCCAAAGTATCCTCTTTTGCTACAAAAGAGGATACTTTGGATTGATTTCTTAAAAATTAATTTTAATTTCTAAAATTGCATTAGAGTCATTCTTTTTCTAAAATAGTATTAGAGTCATACTTTGGATGTCCAAACAGAATTGAAGTAACCTGATCAAATAAAAGATTTTTTTTTTATCTCAAAGAAAGTATGCCATCAATCTACTATTAAACTGGTCTGTCAGTCTGCAAACGAGCTAACACTTCACTGGAGGAGCTAACACTCCAGCGGAGGAGGTTCTGAAGTTAGGTATTGACCTAGAAACTAGGTACCTGTGGGCAGGAGGAGATACCAGAAACTCGTTGTAAGTTTGATTTACTTGGCTCACACAACCAGAGCTTGCCTATGCTCTGAGTATAGTTAGTTAGTTCATGCATAATCTTGGTGAGCAACATATGAATGTAGATACTCACATTTTGAGGTATCTAAAATGCGAATATCTAAAATCAACTCTAGGAAAAGAAATTATGTGCTCTAAAATCACAAATAAGTAAAATATCAAGGTATATACAGATGTTGATTAGGCAAAGCAGTTGATGATAGATGATTAACTTTAAGATACCTTACCTTTGTAAGTGGGAACTTAGTTACATGGAGAAGCTGTAAAAAAATATTGTCCAGTGCAGAAGCTGAGTACAGAGGGATGACTTTAGGAATTTGTGAAGAAATTTCTCTTTGAAGAAACCAATTCTGCTATACTATGATAATAAAGTAGCAAATGATATAGCCTATAATTCAATTCAACATGATTGTACAAAGCATGTTGAGATAGATAGTTTCTTTATTAAGGAGAAATTAGAAGAAAAGGTTGTGAAACTATCAAAGATTTGGTTAAAAAATTAGTTAGTCGATATCTTTACTAACTGAAGGAGCTCTCAAAGTTCTTAAACAGGTTGGACATATGTAACTTCTATGCACCAACTTGAGGGGAGAGTAGAGAAACATAATAGCGTAGAGCCTTTTTCATTTGAAAAAGTATGCTTATAAGTCATTCTATTTTACAAGTCATGTTATCAATTTATGAAAAGGGCTTGGATCCATGTACTTGATTGATTTTTTGAGAGTTAATTCAATTTTAATTTCCATTAGAATGATTGTTTTCCCTATGAAAAACTTAAAACTTTCTGCACTATTATTAACTTTTAGAATTGCAACCTTTATTTGAATTGCACAATCAGTTGAACTCTTGATTTGTCTTGTTTGCTTCTTACATGAATTTATACTCGAAGATGCTTGAGAAGACATGTTCCTGTTGGGTTTTCCAATGCTCTTTATGCTGATCTATTTCTCACTATGGGAATTTTTGAAATATTAGTCAATCAAAAGCTTCTTTGTTTCCCCCTATGGGGTTTGGGCGATTGATCTTTGGTTATGCTTCGAAGGTCGTCTTTGGATACATGCTGCTTCAAAAATCCCAGATCCTGAGACCATCAAAGCAATGGAGGATTTCTACAAGGAGATATACTCTGTGAATGGAGTCACTGATATCAAGTTTCCAGAGCACTATCCCATATCTAGATTGTTGGGTATGTCTTCATTGGCTGTCTGGTTTGCTGTTCTATATTTTCTTACTACATGAGCAAGCTTAGTTTTTTAGCTTAATGATTCTCTCCATGACTCTTTTTTTACATGATTGATATGGAATTCTATTGTCAAAGAATAGAATACCTTTGTGCTTGTAATGTCCAGATATGCAGGTATGAAACTTGCATAGAGATTCAGAATGTTATTCTTTTTTAAACAAAATTCCATGATTATGCCTTCAAACTTGTTCAGTAAAATATTGTGTAATCATGACTAGGTATGGTACTGTAGTAGTATATTTTCTTTTCAGAAGTCATGCATGGTCTCTTCAACTTCATGTATCATTTGTTTTGTTTTACCTGTTTGTATGTATAACCTTTTTCTGTTGAATTATCATATAAGTTATACTGCTATCCTATCTTGTATATTGGGAGGATATTGCCCTCCATTTCATTTTCTATTAAAGAAGTTAGAGTATACACAAAAACTATGACTATCTTATAAGAAAATTATTTTGGAAGGCCTTCCTTTAGGAGATTTTTAAAGTGGTCGATTTGTTATTGAATTAAACCCAATCTGTAGATAGTGATTGTTTTATGTGTATACCATCCTACCCAACAGATAATTGACAGAGAGATCAAATTTTCTATTACTCACTAAAGTATTTGATTAATTCAGTGATATTGGTCTATCAAGACACAAGTAACAAAATGAACCATTACCAACTTTTATTATATCAGACAAGTGATTACAAAGACATGAGATAGTTTGTAATGTAAAGAATTCTTTTTCCTTTATTGCAGGAACTTTGGTATCTATTTCTTGGGCAAGAAAATGTCTAGTTTTTGCTAGATTGTTAGGCGTGGGGATGTCCATTTCTTGACTTTCATCTTGTTATTTTATCTAATTAATTACAAATATCAAGCCTTTTCTCAGCTCTTTATTTTGTTACCACACCACAACCCAATATTGTTTAATTACTAAATGTTTGCTTACACTTACAACTATACAATACTCATTTTGACCTTTTATGTGTATAATATACATGCAAGTTTTACCCAACCTGAACCAGAGCTAGAATTTTTTAACTACTTGAATCTGACTTGATCGGGCTGAGACTGAAAACAAGTTAAGCGCCTTGGTTTAATAGTTAATAACATATTGGAGAGATGCAAACTTAGTGGTTGTTCACTCATAGTTTTCCATATAATTACTATCATTTGCTGTTTATTTCTCCATATGTCCTGGTTGCATATTCATTGATAATAGAATTCAAATTTCTGGCCAAAATCATTCATTAAAGATTTAAAGAATTTATCTTGCGAAAGATCATTTTTTTTTAGGACTGAACCTCTTGATGAAGTACTGCAAACAAATCATGTTTCTTTGAATGAAAAGACTACATAGTTTTCCATTTTAATATTTAAATTGTAAAAATATATGGTTCTTTTTTTTTTTTGAGGTTGTGCATTCCCTTATTAGATGGTTGTCATTTTAATCCATACAAATGGAGGGGAGGGGTTTACTAAAGAATCATAATCTTTTGGACAAGACCTACTTATCTCTTTCAGAAATGTATATTACTTTAAAAGACTGATTCTAGGAACCAAATTTATAGAGAAATTTGAAAATATTTTGGTTATTTTTTCCTAATATTTCTATAAATATACATTCTGTAGGTTGTATTGAGGTGGTGGGATGTGTTAGATCTGAAGAACTTGTGAGCTGGGAGCAAGTACCTGAGTCGGTAGGAACTTTATTCCTTATTTCAGACATTTTTCAGTTAATCTGTTCTATTTGGTATGGTTTCAACTTTGTTGTGTACTTAAATTTCTTCTACTTTTTGTTGTAGGTGAGGCTTGAAGGCCTAACAGACTTTTGCTGGTTGTGTGAAAATCCACAGGTACTTGGCACCATTTCATGGCTTGAATAATAATCAGACTGCTTAAGCTTAAAGTTCAAACTGTTGTCTGGAGTTTTTGTGTCTTCAATTGTTAGAGCATGCATTACTTAAACTTCTTTACAAAGTAGTTCTCAATGATTATGGTAACATTGCGTATTCTAGATATTTAGTACTAGGTACTACAACGCTGGAATGATGACCTTCAGATTCCATGTATTTTCTCTTCAGCTTATGTGAATTTCTCTTAATTTCTGCAGAAGTTAGTAGTCCCATTTGAAATGCGTGGATTTCAAGGGGTGTATAACTTGGAAAAAAAGGTATTCATCGAAGTTCTTTTAGAATGAAATTAAGTATTTCCTGGCTTGTCTGGCATGATGATTATGTGATTTTCTCCATCAGATTTATGATGCAGCAGTAAGAGGTCTTCGCCCAATTCAAGGCCCTTTGCCCGTGAAGTTTCCACTTCCAGATCCTCGTGATCCTTTTTCACTCAAGCCAGGATCCCTTGCGCTGCACTTTAGTAACAACAAAGCACCTGCATCCGTGAAAACTCCTAGTGTCAGTGCAGCTATTGCCGGTGCACGAGCTGCCGCAACACAGTTCTCCAAAAGGGATCAGAGTAACTTGTCTAATAGTAACCACAGTTAAATATGCTCAGCAATAGGCATAGGCAGGAACTTAGTTACACGAAGGATAGAAAGTAGCAGGGTTCAGAAAATGAGACGCGGCCTTTTGGGCTCTCTTAACAATGACGAGCAAGATTCAAAGAGGAAAAAAGGGTAGAATTTGGCTTTTATCTCGATGAAAAAGCCAACACAGTTTAGTTCCTTGCCAATAAAGCGGAAGAACTTTATTGTGTGCATCTAATTCAGTCTGATGGACAATATTGCAGTGTTACCAAATGTCATTACATTTGCTACTCAGGTAGAATTGTATGTTTCTAATTGCATTCAATAGGTTGCTCATAATTTTGACAAATGCTTTTCCTCTTTTTGTACGTACCGTTGTGCACTTATGTTACTGATGCTGGAATTTTTAGGGGGGCGTTGAGATCTCCGTGCTGTGTTTGTTAGCAATTTATATATGAAAATTTTCATATTTTCATTCTTCATGACATAAAGCTATTCTTTAGGGACAAAATCATAAAACTTGGTGGGAAATAACTTAATCTGTTAATTAAAGTGTATGTGAAACCTTAACTTTGTAGAATGCTTTCGTTTCAACCAGAGAGAATTTCTTATGAAAGGTGTATTATATGTGTTTGTTTTTATGTGACTTTTTTTCATAAAAAATTAATCTAATTTTTTATATATATTAAATGGATAAGAATAGATTTTTTTAGATAAAAGAGGAAGAAAGATATCTTTTTAACATTATTGGTTGAAGATATGTTTTATAGAAGTTTGTTGTTGTTGTTGTTATTGTTGTTGTTGTTGTTGTTGGTGTTGTCAATTTTAAGATGTGAATATTTTTTATATAAAAGATAATTAAAGAAAATTATTAATAAATTGTTAAATTATTTTTAGTGTGAAAAGAAAAAAAAAATGATATTAACATAATTATATTTTAAATTTTATTAAATTTAATTATTAAATGATTCAGATTTTTAAATAATTTTAACGTAAATGAAATTCATTATTTATAAAATAATTTTGACGAAAAATCGTATATAAATAAATTAGTAAAATTAAAAATAAAGCATATGATGACTTAAAAACTTTAGAGGAGGCAAAGAAAATTTTAAAATTTGACCAATTTAAATTCATATAATAGTTATGATCATAATTAATACATCATCTTTTACCAGTTAAAAAAATATATATACAAAGAGAATAACATCAAAGGTTTTGACTCCAAAACCTCTAAAAAAATATATACCAAATAAATTTGGCTAAACTTACTAAACAAGCTCTTAAAAATCAAAATTTAGAAAAGTTTAGAATCATTGTTGCATTTATTCGGAGGATTTGAACAGAATAAAGTTCAATTAAACTAAATTAACTTATCAAATCGGTCAAATTAAAAAATTCACTTATTTAAAAATTTTATTTTTTTTAAAAAATGATTAAATCGACTAATTCACTTAGATTTTAGTTTCAAAACTTCTAATTATATTAAATCAAATAAATTAAATTTAAATTTATAAATCGATAAACACTTCTCATTAAGATTGAGTAAAAATTTAGTTAAACAGAACAAATCGATCAAATTTTAAAATTAGTAAGAATTTAGTAAAACATAATAGATCGATCAAATTTTAAAATTAGTAAAAATTTAATTAAACAGAACAGATCGATCAAATTTTAAAATTTAATTTAATTTATCAGACATTTGATTTTATTTTTTAAAAAATTAATTAATTCAGTTCAAATTCTATTTTAAATTTTTTTATTCGATTAAATTGTATATGCAGAATAAATTAAATTTTTAGATCAAATTAAATTTTTAAACTTAATTTTTTAATCAAAACTAAACTTTATTAAATAAAATATTTTTTTAATCCCTAATTTAAAAAAAATTGATTAATTTAATTAAAAAATAAATTAATCAATATTTTATTAATTTAATTTTCTTGATTTTTTTTTAAAAAATTGATCAATTCAATTTATTTTAAAAAAATCGGTTCATTTTGATTCGATAACAACCCATGCTGGACACGGCACCGAGAGCCCGAGAGGTATGCTCTGCTTTCTATTTCCATGTGCCTCTCGAGATGAAACACTCCTGGCTGATGCCACAGGCGTTCATGTCTTCTTCTCCTCTTGTAAAGAGCAGCTCCGGATGTTGAGTTTGGTCCGGACAACAACTCAATTAGAGACACCTTTCCTTTTTCTTTCTGATTTCTCCCCTGCCTCGTGCATTTTGTAACATGGCATGGCAGGATCCCATTAAGGAATTCTGTCCGCTCTCATCCCTTACAGCTTGGAGAATTCGACATGGACCTTTGAGAGTTATTTAAAATATCGGTTAATTTTATTTTAATCAAATTAATTAAATTTTTATAATTTATTCAATTTTTATTAAAAACTCTATCGTTAGTTATTTTTTTTTATCTATTTAATTTTAATTTAATTTAGCTAGATTTGATTTTGAATGAATTAGTCCATCCTAATTTCAGACTGTGAAAAGTATATTAAAATAATAAATATATATTTAATTATAAACTAAAATAAAAAAGTCCTGTTATTTTTGTTTAAAAAAAATGAATGTTCTTTTAATTTTTAAAATATTTTTGTTGGAAATTTAAATTGAATGAGAAATTAAATGGGATCGTCGTATTCCGTGAGCACCGTGCGCGGGGCAAATTCGTCTTAAAGAGATAGAATTTAACTCTAGCCTCGACTTCGTCAAAATGGTGGAATATCGTCATTCTGCCCGCGCACAGATTGCACCACCACTACAAGGTCCCAAAAATTTTAAGACGAATTTTGTTCGTGCAATCTTAATAAAAAAATGTGGAACCGCCACATCAGCGGCCCCTCTAGAGCCGGCCCCACGGATATAGAGGGAGGTAAATGCAGGTACACAGCTGAAAGCGTATAGCCGGAACGCTAGCTTAATGGATTCATCATCGATGGCTCCTATTCGGAGGTCTTGCGATTTGCAATGCTGCTATCGCTAAATAAAGTTGTTATATCTTGGGAGACGATTGTCGTGTTCCATGAGCACCGTGTGGGGGGTTGCAAATTGCAAGACTTTCAGTTCGGAGGTCTTGCGATTTGCAATGTTGCTATCGCTAGATAAAATCGTTGTATCTTGGGAGACGATCGCCGTGTTCCGTGAGCACCGTGTGCAGGGCAAATTTATCTTAAAGAGATAGAGTCTAACTCTAGCCTCGACTTCGCCAAAACGGTGGAATACCTTCATTCTGCCCCTGCTCAGATTGCACCACCACTACAAGATCCCAAAAATTTTAAGACGAATTTTGTTCGTGCAATCTTAATGGATTCATCATTTACGGCTCTTGTTCAGAAGTCTTGAGATTTGCAATGCTGCTATCACTAGATAAAGTCGTTGTATCTTGGGAGACGATTGCCGTGTTCCGTGAGCACCGTGTGCGAGGTTGCAAATCACAAGACCTTCGGTTCGGAGGTCTTGCGATATGCAATGCTGCTATCGCTAAATAAAGTCATTGTATCATGGGAGACAATTATCGTGTTCCGTGATCACCGTGTGTGGGGCAAATTCATCTTAAAGAGATAGAGTCTAACTCTAGCCTCGACTTCGCCAAAACGGTGGAATACCGTCATTCTGCCTGCGCTCAGATTGCACCATCACTACAAGATTCCAAAAATTTTAAGACGAATTTTGTTCGTGCAATCTTAATGGATTCATCATCGATGGCTCTTGTTCCACCGGCGCTTGACGAGAAGCCAGAGAAGTTTACAAGTACGAATTTTAAGAGGTGGCAGCAAAAGATACTGTTTTACCTAACCACGTTGAATCTTGCGAGGTTCATATGTGAAGATGCACTTTCCGTATCTCAAGGCGAGATTGATAAAGATAAGAGGGTGACATATGATGCTTGGGGACATAGTGACTTCTTATGTCGAAACTATATCCTCAATAGCTTGGACAACACGTTATACAACGTGTATATTCCAATGACAACTGCAAAGGAGTTATGGAAATTTCTCGAAAGGAATACAAAACAGAAGATGCAGGACTGAAGAAATTCATCGTCGACAAATTCTTAGATTTCAAAATGATTGATTCCCAAACTGTGGCAACTCAAGTCCAAGAATTGCAGTTGATCCTACATAATCTGCATGCCGAGGGCATGACAATGAATGAGTCCTTTCAAGTTGCTGCGATAATTGAGAAACTTCCACCTTCGTGGAGGGAATTCAAAAATTATCTAAAGTACAAGCGAAAGAAAATAGGACTTGAGGATCTGATTGTAAGGTTGCGAATTGAAGAAGACAATCACAAGCCATTATAATAAATAAAAATGCCTATATTTGCAAAGGCAAATCGCTGGAACCAAACATTGGCAAGAAAAGAAAGTATCCCAACAAAAAATAGAGCCAAGGGAGAGCCAAGAAGTTCCAAGGAATATGCCACAACTATGGCAAATCGAATCACAAGGCCAAAAACTGCTGACGTCCAAAGAAAGCCACTCAAGTGCACATGATTGAAGATAAGTCAGTGTCGATAGATATGTCAGAATTAGACCTAACTGTCATTGTATTTGAAGCCAACTTGGTGGACAATCCAAGGCAATGGTGGGTCGATATTGGTGCCACACGACACATTGCTCCGACCAGGCCCAGTTTTCAACTTATATCCCTATTAATGGGAGAAAACTAATTATGAGCAATTTTGCAACTTCTAACATTGTTGGTCTTGGCAAGGTGGTTCTAAAGATGACATCAGGCAAAGAAGTGACACTAATTGATGTGCTTCATGTTCCTGACATTTGAAAGAATTTAGTGTCAGGGTCGACTCTTGTTAAAGCTAGATTCAGACTAGTGTTTGAGTCGAATAAATATGTATTGACAAAAAATGATCAATTCATAGGCAGAGGGTTCATGGAGAATGATCTATTTAAAATGAATGTAATGGCTGTACACCGTGGATTTAATGACAATAAAATGATAAATTCTACTTATTTGGCCGAGTGTTCTAATTTATAGCATGTTAGACTTGGAGATGTAAATTTTAACACTTTGCGATGACTTATGAATTTAAACTTATTGCCAACATTTAATGTTGATCCAACACAAAAATGTGAAATATGTGTTGAAGCTAAAATAATAAAGTTGTCTTTCCATTCAATGGAAAGAAGCACGACCCCTCTAGAATTAATTCACAGTGACATATGTGGCTTAAAATTTGTACAAACAAGAGGAGGCAAAAAAGTACTTTGTTACTTTCATTGATGATTGTGTTGGGGTTGCAAGGTTGCAAACATAGTCCCATATTGAAAACACATGGAAAAGATCATGGGTTTATAAGAGAAAGATATCTCCATTGGCATGAGGCCTTTTGGGTAGAGCCCAAGAGCAAAACCATGAGAGCTTAGGCCCAAAGTGGACAATATCATGCTATTGTAGAGATATCTAAATTCTTTTCGATCCTACAAGTGGTATCAGAGCGAGGTCGCTCTTCATCGGATTCACACCCGTGGGAGCACAAGCGCTAGAGAATGGATCGGTTCGGAGAAGATGTCACAATTCCGCCTTTCTACGACCGCGACGATTTCGCGTTTTGGAAGGTAAGAATGAAGTATTTTCTTATGACTAACTTAGTGCATTGGAGTTGTGTACAATTAGGGTTCAATCCTCCGATGGATAAAGAAGGAGGACCTTTAGAAAAGAAGAAGTGGACGGAGGAACAAATCCACCAATCCGAGATCAACGATGAGGTAACGAAAATTCTTGAGTTTTCATTACCTAATGACATTTTGTGTGAGATAGGTGGTTACAACAACGCCAAGGGGTTGTGGAACAACTTGGCCAAGTTCCATGAAGTGAGCTCCACTTCAAGCCATGAAGAGGAGTTAAGTGAGCCAAGTAGCTCACTTCATGGAGGAATGGATTTAGAAGTTGAGGGCCACTCAACATCTAAAGAAGAAGAGGAGGAGAGTTCTTTTTCAAGTTCGGAGCAAGAAGAAGAAGAAGCGTCTACCTCCGGAAGGGATGAAGAAAAGAGCATTCATCCATCTTCAAACCTAGGTAACTCAAACATGTTAATTTCAAGTAAATTGCATATAATGTGTTTTGAGTGTAGGGAATATGGACATTACAAGAGCAAGTGTCCAAAGAGGGTAAGAAAGACTCCACCGGCGCCAAAGGTCAAGGAAGTCGGAGTCCCGAAACGCAAGGGCAAGGAGCACATCGTGTGTTTCCAATGCAAGCAAAGGGGACACTATAGGAGCCATTGTCCGAGGGGGAGGCAACCTCACAAGGGCAAGAGATCGGGCACATCGATAGGGGGAGCTAAGGCAAACCCTAAGGTAACCTCTAAGGTTCATTTTTGCAATTCTAATAAAATGCATGCTAGGAATTTTATTGCACTTGTCGATAATAACAAGCATGATAACCTTAGGAACCAATACATGTGCTTAGGAGCTAAACATGTTAGCCTAGGTAAGGATAACACTAGAAATACCAACCCTAGTTTTAACGCTTCTAAAGTTAAGGAAAACCTAGGTAGAAATCCCAAGAAGACTAGACACATGCCTAGGAATATCTCAAGAGAAAATGACAAATTAAAACTTGAGGTATTAGAGAGGGAAAATCAAGTCTTGAGGTCAAGACTTGATAATTTAGAAAAGGCTCTTAAAAACATGGAGAAGTCATCTCTAGGGTTTAAGAGTCAAAAACCCAAGCCCAAGGACAAGAAAGGTTTGGGTCACAAACCTAAGTCCCAAGTGGTCAAGCCCACTTACCACAATGTTCCATTCGATTATGGAACAAAACCTAGGGCTAGGAAGACCATTACCAAGGTTACAAGGGGAGTCACCCCTATAGTTGACCTTGATGAGACCCAAATGACCAAGGCTTCAAAGCCTAAGAGGGTCATTAGGAGGGTTGCTAGGGAAGTCATCCCTAGTGAATATTTAGTGAACCCAATGAGCTCAAATAGGTATTGGGTTCCTAGGAGCATCTTCTCTACCCCATAAATGGGTTAGAGAGTGTCAACTCCAATTAGAAGGGTAGTTAACCCAACTTTGAGGAAATTGACACTCAAGGAGCATTTTCAAGGTTTTGATAACCTTTGAAAATGAAAAAGAATTATTATTTACTCCTTGAAGAGTAAATTATGTCATATTTGAAAAATATCGATTTTAATCTTATTTGGCACAATTTAAGAAAACCTAGAGAAATACCATAATTGGGATTTTGGTTTCTCTTAGGGATATATGGGCAATCTAGGGTTAGATTTTAAGTTAGCTAAGGCTAAGGATACTTAGATAGGGAATTTAGGTATTTTATTTGAGCTAACTTGCCATGACTGGTTGCCCTCACATGTCATGACATCATGTTTAGTTTTATTATCATTTGAAATGTCATGATAATGCTTAGGCTAGTTTTTATGTCATGTTTATTTAAGTTTCAAACTTTATGCCATGACATCATGACATTGGCACATGTTTTCATTTATGATACCATTTTATGCCATGTCATCATCTCTTGCATTAATAATCAATTGAATTGATTTAAGGATGAAAAACACATTTTGATATTGAGATCAAAGTTGTGTTTAGAAAATGCATGAGACCTTAGTCTAAGATACCTAAACCCATATCTCACATCAAAATTGACATGGATGTGGTTTGATACACCTTAGATGTGTGTGAGATATTAGGATCATGAGTTAGGGTCAAGGTGCATACTTCTTGTACCTAGATGAGCCTAATTCAAGAAATGGAGGATCATAGGGAAAGCTTGTGTACAAGTCATGTACATTTAGCCCTAAGATTATGGTCCTAAATTCAAATGGTTTTAAAAGCATTTTAAAATTGATTTGAAAAACCTTGATGAAGCTTTCCTAGTGATAGCATTCATCATTGAACATTGTGATACAAAGTTGAGTTAAACTTGAACTATTTCAAAGTTTTTGAACTTTGTATCAAGATTGAAAAATGGAAACTATTTTCATAGAAAATTATTTTTCCGTGATAGTCTATGGTATGAGGAGTGTATCCTCAAAATTTTATGATTTTTGGAATTTTCTGAAATTTATTAGGAGTTTCTGAATTTCCGGGAAGGGAAATCAGAAATCTCTGATTTCAGAGTGTGGATCGGTCACCGGACCGATCCAGGGAAGTTCTGATCGGTCTGGTGACCGATCAGTGACGATCCAGTGCGATCAGTGAAGCGTGGATCGGTCTGGGGACCGATCCAGGGGGATTCTGATCGGTCTGGGGACCGATCAGTGCGTGCCAGTTTCTGATTTTCAGCTGTTGGTCTGAAATTTCAGCTGGAAGTTAGGTTTTGTGGATTTCTAAAGGTTTGAAACTCTCCAAGACATTGTTGGTGCAATGGTCAAGGGGGAGTTGACCTTTAGGGGGAGTTTTACCTAATTGTCAAGGGGGAGTTGACTTTTAGGGGGAGTTTTTACTCAAAAAGACTTTTAAGGATTAGTGATATGGAATTATCACTAAGTTGATTGTTGAGTTTAGTATCAAGGGGGAAATTAAGAGTTTCAATGAAAGGTATGAGACTTTCATTAGGAAGAAACTCTTGACCTTGATACCCTCCTTTTTCTTTTTGATGTGTGTCAAAAAGGGGAGAGTGTTCATTGGAGAACCTAAGTTAGGTTATCGGGTTAACCTAAGCTAGGGGAAGAATGTCAAGGAATGTTCAAGGAAGAACATTGGAATTCTTTTTGATGTGTGTCAAAAAGGGGGAGAATTATTGGAGAACCCAAGTTAGGTTATCGGGTTAACCTAAGGGGAGAATGTCCGGAGAATGTTCAAGGAAAGAACATTGGACATTGGAAAATGGGAGAATGTTCTAGGGAGAACATTGGAAAACCTAAGTTAGGTTATCGGGTTAACCTAACTTGATTATGGTTTTGTCAAACATCAAAAAGGGGGAGATTGTTGGTGCAACCTTAGGTCAAGGTTGACCTGGTTGACCCGACTCGAGTTGACTTGACTCGAGTTGTATTTTGATGTTTGACTTGGGAAGATTGTTGATGTAACCTTAGGTCAAGATTGATCTAGTTGAGTTGTATGTTGATGTTTGTCGAGAAGAGAGTTCTATTCTTGATGTTTGACAAGAATAGATGTTTGGGAAATTGTTGGTGCAACCATAGGTCAAGGTTGACCTGGTTGACATGATTCGGGAAAAGTCCAAGCAGGGAGCTTGGCACGCGAAAAGTCCAAGTATGGAGACTTGGCACTGGAAAAGTCCAAGTACGGAGACTTGGCACGGGGAAAGTCCAAACAAGGAGTTTGGCACGTGGGAAAGTCCTGGTGAGTGAAGCCGGGCAGATTGGAAATCCTGGTGAGTGAAGCCAGGTGAAAGTCTTGGTGAGTGAAGCCAGGAGTGGGAAAGTCCTGGTGAGTGAAGCCGGGCAGATTGGAAATCCTGGTGAGTGAAGCCAGGTGAAAACCCTAGTGAGTGAAGCTAGGTGAAAGTCCTGGTGAGTGAAGCCGGGCAAGGGAAAATCCAGATGGATCAAGGGTGATCGGACATCTGGTGTTGAGAAGGTCAAGAAGGTCAAGGGAGTGACCGGATACTTGACACGAAGAGGAAAGTCCAAGTGGGTCAAAGGGATTGACCGGACACTTGGTTCGGAGTCTTAGCAGGTCAAGGGAGTGACCGGATGCTAAGCATGATGTACCAATAGGTCAAGGTTGACCGAATGTTGGTTTGGAAGGTTTGGGACTTGGTTTGGGCAAAAACCAAGTCACTAGGTATCTGATCGGTCTGCAGACCGATCAGTAGCCGCGAGAAAGACGCCTGATCGGTCTGTGGACCGATCAGGAGCTTCCCTGATCGGTCGTGGCGACCGATCAGGAGACGATGTCGCGGAAGCACAGCCAAGAGTTGGGATCGATCTGGGGACCGATCCAGCTGTGGCCTGATCAGGAGGTTCCCTGATCGGTCCATGGACCGATCAGGGACGGATCAGAAGCGAAGGCTTCTTCCCTGATCGGTCCACAGACCGATCAGGGTTCTAGCCGTTGCGACGCAACGGCTAGTTTCTTCGCTGTTTCTTCTTCGCAGGTATAAAGATCGAGGGCATCTTCTGTGCAATTTTGGCCTTCCTTCTTCTCTTCTGCTGAAGATTTGTAGGCTGCGATAAGAGCTCTGTTTGAGTTCCTTCCGAAAGCTTCGCGTGAGCTTCCCCGACTGGAACAGCTGCTGCTGTTAGAGTTTTTGAAGCTGCTGCTTCATCCGGACTCCAGTCGACGAGAAAGCAAGATTGGTAGAGTGCTTGTGTATTCTTATTGTATTTCTTACTTATTCTTTGTACTTGTACTCTTTGTTTGCTGTTGCAAACGTTTGTGGCGAGGTTTCTCCACCCACAAGGAGTATATTGTATTAGCCGGTTCTCCGGGGACTCATCCACCGACGGATTGACTGGACTCGTCCACCTTACGGACACGCCGAGGAGTAGGAGCCCTAATCTCCGAACCTCGTTACATCGGTTTGTTTGAGGTTTGTTTTTCTTCTCCTTAGTTTCTTCCTTGTATTTCCGCTGCGACTAACCCTAACTGTAGGAAGAACGCGAGAATTTGGGGCGGCTATTCACACCCCCCTCTCTAGCCGTACGAAGAGATCCTAACAAGTGGTATCAGAGCTCGGACTGCCAGAAGGTTTAACCGCCGACTGTGCACAAGAGCTATGGTCTGATTGAACCATGTGAGTACAATATTGACCTCGAACAAAGAAAGTGGGGGCTCCTATGTTCGGATCAAGAGGACCAGACACCAGGCAGGAAGTCCTAATAGGTCAGGTGGACCGAGGGGCAGGAAGTCCTAGTTGCGGCTAGGCAAGGAAGTCCTAGTAGGTCGGGTAGACCAAGGGGCAGGAAAGTCCTAGTAGGTCGGGTAGACCGAGGGGCAGGAAGTCCTAGTAGGTCGGGTAGACCGAGGGGCAGGAAGACCTGGTGGGTCAAGGATCGGACGTGGGAAGCCCATGGTCCTTTGTTTGAGGGGGGGGATTGTTGGGGTTGCAAGGTTGCAAACATAGTCCCATATTGAAAACACATGGAAAAGATCATGGGTTTATAAGAGAAAGATATCTCCATTGGCATGAGGCCTTTTGGGTAGAGCCCAAGAGCAAAACCATGAGGGCTTAGGCCCAAAGTGGACAATATCATGCTATTGTGGAGATATCTAAATTCTTTTCGATCCTACAGATTGTACTAGATACTGTTATGTGTCTATTGAAAGGCAAATATTAAGCCTTAGAAGCATTCAAAAATTATAAGAATGAAGTTGAAAATCAAATTGGTCAACGAATTAAAAGAATTCGAAATGACTGAGGAGGAGAATATGATGGTCCATTTGATGAATTTTGTGCAGAATCTGACATTTTTTTATCAAACGATAGCTCCTTACTCTCTTCAATCAAATGGGATTGCTGAGCGTAAGAACCGAACTCTTAAGGAAATGATGAATGCTATACCGATAAGTTCGGGCTTACCTCAGAATTTGTGGGGGGAAACTATTTTTTGACAAACCATATTCTCAATAAAATCCCTCACAAAAATAAAGATAAAACTCCTTATAAGTTATGGAAGGATCATAAGCATTCTTATAAATATCTGAAAGTATGGGAGTGTTTGGCTAAAGTGGAAGTACCTAAGTCAAAACAAACCAAAATTGGACCAAAGACAATCGATTGCATTTTATTAGATATACCAATAATAGTAGTGCATACAATTTTATTTTTGCACAAATCGGTAGTCCTTGATGTACATGTTGGAACAAAAATTGAATCAAGGAATGTTGTATTTTTTGACGATATCTTTCCTTACAAAGATAGGAAAGAGGAAAGTTCAAATAAAAAAAACTTATAAAACTGTGAGTAAAGATAATCTTGGAAATAATGAAGAACCAAGATGTAGTAAGAGGGCCAAAATAGTAAATTCATTTGGTCTTGATTTCATGACTTATATGTTGGAAAATAAACCAAGAATAATAAGCGAAGCCTTATCAAGTCCTGAGGTGCCCTTTTGAAAAAAAACCATCAATAGTGAAATAAATTCCATCATGCAAAATCATACTTGGGAATTGGCGGATATTCCACCTAGAATCAAACCTTTAGGATGTAAATGGATCATAAAAAAAAAAATAAGGCTGATGGAACTATTGAAAAATATAAGGCAAGATTAGTGGCAAAGGGATTTAAACAAAAGGAAGACCTTGACTTCTTTGATACATATTCGCCAGTAACAAGGATCACATTCATTCAAGTATTCATTGCTATTTTTGCAATACATAACCTTGAGATACATCAAATGGATGTGAAAACAGCATTTCTAAATGGTGAATTAGAAGAAGAAATATATATAGAGCAACCTGAAGGGTTTGTGGCTCCAAGACAAGAAAATAATGTGTAGACTCGTGAAGTCACTATATGGGCTAAAGCAAGCACCGAAACAGTGGCATGAGAAATTTGACAAAACTATGTTGTCAAATGGATTTAAAATAAACTAGTGTGATAAATGTATATATATCAAAGGCACATGCCTGACTCATTTGTCATTATCTGTCTATATGTAGACGATATGCTCATCATGTGTAGTAATTATGATATAATCATGACTACTAAGAAAATGTTGACCAAAACTTTTGATATAAAAGATATGAGTATAGCGGATGTTATACTCGGGATTAAGATCAATAAGACATTAGTTGGAATTATCCTTTCACAGTCTCATTATATTGAGACAGTGCTAAGGAAATTTAATGTATATGATCTTTCCCTTGTGAAAACACCGATGGACTTATGCTTACATTTAGCTAAGAATCATGGTGAACCTGTATCCCAATTGGAATATTCGAGGATAATTGGTAGTTTGATGTATATCACTAACTGCATACATTCAGATATTGCATATGCGGTCAACAAATTAATTAGATTTACAAGTAATCCAAATGATGACCATTGGAAGACATTAATAAGGGTTCTTAAATATTTAATATATACCTTAGAGTATGTATTACATTATATGAGATATCCAGCGATATTAGAAGACTATTGTGATACAAATTGAATATTTGATACAAAACACTCTAAATCCACCAATGGATATGTATTTACCATTGGTGGTAGAGCAGTGTCATGGAAATCCATGAAACAAACCTGCATAGCTCGATCAACTATGGAATCTAAGTTTATAACCTTAGATAAAGCCGTAGAGGAAGCCGAATGACTTCGTAACCTCTTAGAAGATATCCCATGTTGGGAAAAACCAGTGCCTGCCGTGATGATACATTGTGATAATCAATCGGTAATTACAAGGGAACAAAATAGCTTGTATAATGGTAAGTCACGACATATTCGTCGACGACACAATACCATTAGGCAGTTGATCTCTAATGGAGTTATCTTTATCGATTATGTCGAATCAAAAGATAACTTGGAAGATCTATTTACAAAATATTTGAATAGAGATCAAATATACTGCACATCAAGAGAAATGAGATTAAAAATCTATAAACAAGAACATTCATAGTGGTAACCCAAACCTTGTTGATTGGAGATCCTAAAATCTTGGTTCAATGGGATAATGACATTATGAAAGTTCACGTGAGAACTTGGACTAGTTCCCCTCTCATTCCTAGGATGGAAAAGTGCTACCTAAGATATATAGTGAGGTTAAGTTATAAACTTTTAATGACTCCTATACTTGAAAAAGTAGAATACGGTAGGATATTCTTTATAGGAGGTCACCTATATAAGTATGAAGACGGGCCGCTTCAATGAAATACTTATGAATTCAAGATGTTGTCCATGGCCAAAACGGAAAAAACAGTGAGAACTATAAAGAAGTGAGAAAAGTTATTGTGTAGGTTCCATTGTCTTGGTTTATACAAATGACTGAGTAGTTCAAGGCATCATGTTCACTAAGCAACCTAGTAAATTCGATGGAATTCTACTATGGAAGATTCAAAGTCACAAGCTACCTCTCCTAATGCAATAATTTTTTGATTGAACTCTCTTTAGGTGATAACATGCATGCATTAATTTTCATTCGTGTCGGGGATTGTTGAAAATTTAAATTGAATGAGAAATTAAATCTAGATCGTTGAACCAAGATTGACAAATCTTGTTCATCCAACTTGAAAGGTTTAAGTGCCCTTTGGACTTAATCTCATTCATTGATTCTTAAAGGGTGACATCTAATGAAGAGATATTATGTCTCTTAGGAAAGGATGCGATCTACATCATCCACTTTAAAATGGATGGATGAGATCTAATTGAACCAAGAGGTTCTTATACCCCTTCATTTAGTATAAATAAGATCTCTCACATCCTCATTTCACTGACTCAATTCTTTCTAAGAAAAGCAAGCATTGCATTCCATACTTGCATTGGAGAGTTCGAGAAGCTTCTTCAGTTCGGAGTTCTTTACGATTTGTAATGCTGCTATCGCTAGATAAAATCGTTGTATTAGCCACAAGCTCCGAACCAAGTAAAAGAAATTGTGTTAGCGATTGCCTTTGGTTCTTTCTTTATTTCTGCTGCATACTTACTTTGAGTTTTACGAAATGAACGTAAAAGCAACGCGTGCTATTTACCCCCCCCCCCCCCCCCCCCAACACGTCTATGATCCTACACAAACTCTAAGCAGCTCAGTTGAATTGAACTTATAACTCCATTTAATTCAGTTGAATCCTCTCAACCTAATCTCTGCTAGACCTCAATTGAGGTATGAGCTAGTTGGAGCAGCTAACAATCTTCTACATCTATTGTAGCATTAACTATCATAGTAAGTATCTTTTGAGATTTGAACATTCCAATATAGAAGGTCCTAGGCTACTTCTTGAGTATTGAGTATTGCTTACCTCATATTCAGATTAACAGGGGAAATAACATCTTCTCTTGTTTGCATATGGGAAGGTGATAGACTTTCAAGTCTTAGCTAATCATTCAGCTAGTTATAACTGTGTTTTTTTCTCTTATCATCAGAGACTGAAGCTTCTAAACCAGCTTTATTAATTCGTTAATGTATTAATTCTCTTTTCTCTAAAAGATATCCATTTGTTGCTCGAATTATCTCAAAATTAACTTGTATACCAATTTCTTTCCTGATTGTGATGAAAAAAAGCTTTTTGCAAATGCAGAGATATTATCTTCCAGTTCGTAAACCAAATTCAAAGCTTGGGAACACTTCTGCTGGAGTTGCTCTCGGAGGCTCTTGGCCTCCATAGTGATCATTTGATACAGATGGAGTGTGACAAAAGACTTCTTGTTCTAGGTCACTACTACCTACCCTGCCCACAGCCTGACCTCACTCTTGGAGTCAGCAAGCATTCTGATCCTCGTTTCATCACCATCCTTCTACAAGATCAGATTGGTGGCCTTCAAGTAATGCACCAAAACCAGTGGCTTGATGTCCCTCCCTCTACAGGAGCTTTAGTTGTAAATATTGGAGACCTTTTGCAGGTATGTGCTTTGTTTATGAACCCTCTTCATTGACAAATCAGGAAATCTTTTGCCTAAAATGTTAAACCAAGGTTTGGTGCTTGCATTTGATATTGCAATTAATAACTAATGATAAGTTTAGGAGTGCTGACCATCGCGTGCTGATAAAGAAGGGAGGTCCAAGAACTTCGGTGTCTTGCTTCTTCATCACAACTCAGGTTTGGTCATCAACACAGTTATATGGCCCAATCAAGGAGTTGTTGTCAATAGAAACCCCCCCACTTTATAGAGAAGTCACAGTGAGAGACTACTACACATACAACTACAATAAAGGAATTGATGGACGATCAGCCTTAGATAGCTACAAGTTATGATTGAAAATGTGTGTTAGGCTGTTGTGAGTTACAACTATTTAAGGTCTGTTGTAGACTAAAAGTTTAGCTGTGGAGTAAGCAATAAAAATATTTATGTAATAAACGAGAGTTGCTGTTAGTTTATGAATTTGTACTGGAGTTATATATAATCTTTAATTTGGCACGGCATGGGGAAAAAGATAGATGGTAAATCAACCTTGTGAAAGTTTTGGATGTCATTCACAGCCATTCCCTCTATGTAATCTTATGTTGGATCTGGTGGTCGTGCAATCTGAGTGCGGATAAAATGACGGTATAACATCGCTTTGACGAAGTCGAGGTTAGAGTTGAACTCTATCTCTTTAAGAAGAATTTGCCCCATACACAGTGCTCACGAAATATGATAATCGTCTTCCAAGATACAATGACTTTATCTTGCAATAGCAGCACTGCAAATCACAAGACCTTCAAACCAAAGACGCTTTTCGAACTCTCCAAATGCAAGTATAGAATGCAATGCTTGTTTTATTTTGAATTGGAATGAAAAATGAGAATGTGAGGGATTGTTATGTTGCCACAAGTGCACGGCTACGTTGTCAGTAATATAAAAGATTGTCGAATCCATGGGGACTGGGTATAAGCACTAGTAATTTCTTACATAGAATTAGCTAAACAATTGATGGTTGAGAGTCACGTGCTAAGTAAAGAGAAATGAGATTGAGAAACGGAGAGAGAGAGAGAGAAACTTGATTTGGGAGATGTTCTAGGGATTCGGTTTCGTTGTGATATTTATTAATGTATCATTGTTCACCAATTGCCCATCCTCAATTCTCATATACTTGGAAGCTAAATTCATTACCGACTCTTCCCTGTGTCAAGCCGAAATGCTATTTGGATCAATATCTCATGCTATTAAATAAAAATAATTCCTATAAAGTCCGATAACGGGTCACCCCTATCACTAGGGCCCCTCGGCCATAAATCATATCCAATTCCCTACTTGTGGAGAATTGCTTCTCCTTTTAAGGTAATGCCCTAGACATCCGGAAACGGGTTATCCTTGTCACTAGGGCTCCTCGGTCATACAATCTAGGGCATTTCTTCTATGGGATTAACAATTCTACACTAACATTCAATCAAACATGAGAATTAAGTTCAAACACAATACATGCTGATATCGTCGATTATTGGAGAAATGATGGAGAAATACCTTGCGAAAATCCTTGAAACAGTGAATAGAATTATCTAGTAATCACTTGAACCACCTTTAAGCAGCTCCTCCAAAGGTAGTAAGGAACATCCGACATTTAACACCGTCGATAAATTGTTAAAGAAGAGTCGCATTTTCAAATTTAAGAAGATGATCTTATGGATCGGTTGTTCCAGAATATTCTCTGATATTTAAGTTTTGATAATGCTTCGGCAGAGGATCATCCAGCACTCATCGAGAAAATGGAGTGACAATCCTCTTAGGAGAACTATCGCTGGCTATGATCTTTCCTTTGTGTTTGGCCCATATAGGCGCTTCTCCAGAAGATTCTTGTGCAACTTCCCTTCGTCCTTGCTCCAAAGGTGTGCGAAGAAATACTCGAGGATGTCAAACTGGGGAGAGAGGAGTAGGAAGCAAACAAGTAGGATCCTCCTCTTCCCCCCTTCTCTCCCTCAGATAAGCAATTGTTGATATCGCCTGATTTGGAGCTATGGGCAATGTACCACCAGTATTGACTTGTTATTGTTACTGTAATAGTTTTTGCACTCTGGCATTGATGAGTAACTCCATATATTCTTGCATCATAGTTATGGTATTAGGTTTTCCAGCTTCCTCCATATCGCAGCTTCATATCTAGGTGAAGATTCCCATAGACGGCGCCAAATTTGATCATTTCTGAAACCTGCGAGGTGATGCGCTGGCCCCGGTGAATGGCGATTTCTGATGAAGACAAATTCTTGAAGATCCGAAAGAACTCCTCAACAATCCTACGCACAATGAGACGAGCTAACAAAGCGTTAGTGACCTAGGACCAGGGTGGGGATCCCTAGCTAGGCCCTCCGACGCTGAAATCAGTTCCTCTCTCGAAGATGGAAGAAGAAGAAAAACAGTAACTCAAGTACTTGGAAACAGAATTTGGATGTTAGAACTTTCTTACCTTGCCAACAGAGAGAATCCCCCTTTGTATATTACCTCATATAATCTCTATAGTCATGAGGTGGTCCTCAGTTTGTTAGAGTTTGTTAGAAGATGAAGTTATTCTCTAGTCTTGGTGTAATAATCATTTAAGGAATATTTTTTGTACCCCAGATCTACCTTTTTTATTTTTTGTGACTCATATTCATGATAAAGTATGCATAAGAACACGTCACTACGACTAAAGAAGCTTCTAGAAGATATTTCCTGCCAAATTCGTCAGGCTGTGATACTTATGTACTTCTGTTGAGTATGTCTCGACCAGTTGTTCAAGTCGGTCGTATATATATATTAAGAATACTTTCTGTTAAGCGTGTCTTGGTCGGTCATTCAAGCCGACTATATATATATTAAGAATACTTTCTGTTAAGCGTGTCTTGGTCAGTCATTCAAGCCGACCACATATATATTGAGAATACCTTTTGTTAAACATATTTCGACCGATCATTCAAGTCGGCCACATATATATGTTGAAAATATCTTCTGTTAAGCATGTTTCGGTCGGTCATTCAAGCCGGTCACATATATATGTTGAGAATACCTTCTGTTAAGCATGTTTTGGTCAGGAATGTACTATAAGCTTTATAAGGCTAAATACTTTTATGCTAAGTTGGGCTTTGTCCGGCCGAGCATGTGTAAGCGCATTGGTGCTCACTCGGCCTTCACTCGGATGGTAATATACTAAAAGCTGTCGATAAATACCTTTATGCTCGGTCGGGCTTTGTCTGGACGAGCGCATGTAAGCACATTGATGCTCGCTCGGCCTTCACTCGGCTGGTAATACACTAAAAAAGCTGTATAAGGCTAAATATCTTTACGCTCGGTCGGGCTTCGCCTAACTGAGCGCATGTAAGCCCATTGGTACTCGCTCGACCTTCACTCAGCCAGTAATATACTAAAAGCTGTATAAGGATAAATACCTTTACGCTTGGTCGGGCTTTATCTGGCCGAGCGCATGTAAGCACATTGGTGCTCGCTCGACCTTCACTCGGCTGAGCATGTGTAAGCACATTGGTATTCACTCGGCCTTCACTCGATCGGTAATATATTAAAAGCTCTATAAGGCTAAATACCTTTACGCTCGGTCGAACTTTGCCTGATCGAGCGCCTGCAAAAATCCTTTTATTTGGTCATTCATTATCCTATTAATCATATATTCACCCAGCTATATACCCCTCCTATCTTTCTCGACCATGACCTCTACTTCATTTGCTAGGCCGATCCACCATAACACATATCACATGCACATAAGATCAAATAGATACAAGGCATGGTAATGTCATATAGATAAGAAATTGACATATCCATAAATTCTTACATCAATCCACATCACAATTATTCCTGAATCCTAGAGCAATAGATCGACTCCATATCATGAAGGGAAGAATCCAAAGATATAAGAATTGAAAGCATCAAAACTCAACTAGAAGAGGAAGGGAGAAGAAACTTATCCAATTACGTTGAGTGGTTTTCGCATCCAATCCTTTACTTTCGGAGTCAATGAGATGATGAAAATGACCTTGGATCGTCAAATGGAGGGTGTAAAGAATGTTGATCGACACCAAGTTGGATCTCCCAAAGGGAGAAATTTCCTCCCCTTGGAAAGGGGAAGAACTCCCCTTAAATAGTGTTGGGCACGGGCTTGGCACAGCTCGTGCCACGACAGTGTCACATCCACATGACCAACCTCTGCTTGTCCTTTGGTCAGGTGACACGGCCATGTGGATTCACACGGTCATGTTTTGCTTGGTCTCTGGATGAACCACACGGTTGTATGGATTTCACATGGCCAAGGTCTGCTCCTCCTCTGGAAGGCCACACGGTCGTGTAACTTCACACGTCCGTGGTCATCTCCTCCTCTGCTTCTTGGCATGGCCGTATGTAATCACACGACCAGAGTCTTCTCCACCTCAGATAAGTGGCACAGTCGTGTGAACTTCACACGGCCAAGCCCTTTGTCTTTGCTTGTTCTTGGAATCATCTACGAGCGTCGTTTTCATCCCAAAAGTAGCTCTCGTCAATAGAAAAATACACAAAGAGTAGATCTCCGATAAAAAAGAGTCATTATGCTGAATATATGATAAGTGGTGTAGAAATGCACAGATCAAGCGCAAATAAAGTATGTGAATGTGGGTCAAAGCATGCATAAAAGTGTATATAAATACGCACATCACACCCTCAAACTTGAACCTTTGCTCATCCTCAAGCAAAATGCCACAATCTAAATTCATGTGCTCTCCTATAATGCATCATAATCCCTAGTGTACTTGCCTAACTCTATCAACTAGTTTCATGATTGTGGAGTAACTTAAGTATAACCTAAGCATAAGTTCTTGTGCACAGTGCAATAAGTGACTCAAGCTCTTCATGTTTTAATCTCTATCCTAGTCAAGTCGTCATCCAATTGAGTTCCTAATATTCCCGATGATATGCATTTACCTATCACACACTTGGTTCATATTTCTTAAACTACACAAGGTCTCAAAGGACTACTTAGAATCAAGATAAACATGACATTTATTTTTCCAGTAACTTAACTCGGTCTCAAAGGGATAAATTATTAGTTTCCACTCACGATAACTATTTTTTAATCCTTTATTCATATGATTTTTTGGGGTGCTTTATAGGATGAAGCACTAATCACATATGTAAGTATAATGTAAATGTTGAGATTTTGATTTTTTTTTTCAAATAAGTTGACATGATCCGAGGTCATCCAATAACCAAAATGTAATCCAAGAAATCACCATGGGAATCTAAGTGCTAAATAATTCAGATGAATCATGACTATTCTAAAGTTATCCAATATCCAAATTTAAGTGAAGTGGAGGTAAGATCCTTATAGTCTTCTTAGGCATATCAAATATCTTTGTGTATGAGATGAGAATATCTGTCGTTCACAAACATAAATTAATATTAAGACATATAAATGAACAACAAAAGCAATCAATATCACAGTGATAGCCATAATGTACAAGATAAAGCTATGACAAACAACAACTGAGCAAATTTTGAGAGATTGCTTATGACATTCAGCATGAACTCTCCCACAATAAAGACTAAAAATGTTGAAGAGATTTTTGTTAGGATCTCTTCGTACGGCTAGAGAGGGGGGGTGTGAATAGCCGACCCCAATTGCTCGCGTTTCTTTCTACAAACTAGGGTTAGCGCAGCGGAAACTAAATGCAGAAAGAAAACAGGAGAAGAAATCAAACCTCTACGCAAGGATGTAACGAGATTCGGAGATGAAACTCCTACTCCTCGGCGTGTCCGTAAGGTGGACGAAGCCTATCAATCCGTCGGTGGATGAGTCCCCGGAAAACCGGCTAAATCAAACTCCTTGTGGGTGGAGAAACCTCGCCACAATCACTTGCAACAGCAAGCTAAGAGTACAAGAGAATAGCAAGAACAAAATACAACAGGAATGTAAACACAGTAGCTTGCCTTCTCGTCGACTGGGGTCCCGGATGAAGTAGCAACTTCACGGACAGATGCAACAAGCAACTCAGCAGCAGCTGATCCAGTCGTGGAATGAAGCTCACGCGAAGCTTCGACAAGGAGGAGCTCAACAAAGCTCGGAGCACCAGAAGAAGCAGAAGCTTCAGGCAGGAGAGAACTTCCAGAAGGAAGAAGAAGTAGCAGAAGGAGAGAGTTCACCGAAGTCCTGTAGCCCTTTTTATACCTGCGAAGAAGAAGAGCAGAGAACTAGCCGTTGCGTCGCAACGGCTAGATTCCTGATCGGTCCATGGACCGATCAGGGAACCTCCTGATCGGTCCATGGACCGATCAGGCTTCGGTCCCTCGTCTGATCGGCGTCTCCTGATCGGTCTGTGGATCGATCAACCTGATCGGCGATGATCAGGGCGTGCCTAGTCGATCGAGCAGTATGCCTCCGATCGGTGCGACCGATCGGGGAGGATCGAGCGGCAGACCGATCCACGGCTTTCTTCTCGCGAGGTTGCGTTGCCTCGATCGGTCTCGGGCCGATCGATTCTATCGATGAGCCAGCGATCGATTCGATCGGTCACGACCGATCGAAACGATATCCGGATCGGTCACGCCGATCCAAACTTCGACCCTAAACCTAAGGCTTCCACACCAACATTGGTCAACCTTGACTGTTGGTACATCATTCTAGCATCCGGTCACTCCCTTGACCTGCTAGCACTTCCCGCTAATTGTCCGGTCAATCCTTTTGACCCACTTAGACTTCTCCACACCGGATGTCCGATCACCCTTGATCCATCGGAATTTTCCCCCGCTTCACTCACCGGGACTTTCCACACCGCCTAACATCCCAGTTAGGACTTTCTCCTGGCTTCACTCACGGGACTTTCCAAGCGCCTAACATCCCAGTTAGGACTTTCCCATTCCTAACATCGCTTAGGACTTTTCCTTGCGACTTCACTCACGGGACTTTTCACACCGCCTAACATCCCAGTTAGGACTTTCCTCTGCCCGGCTTCACTCACGGGACTTTCCAACCGCCTAACATCCCGGTTAGGACTTTCCTCGTCAAGTTCCTGGACTTCTCGTGCTAAGTCTCCATACTTGGACTTTTCCATGCCAAGTCTCCATACTTGACTTTCCCGTGCCAAGCTCCCTCTGCTTGGACTTTTCCATGCCAAGTCTCCATACTTGGACTTTTCCGATGCCAAGCTCCCTGCTTGGACTTTTCCGTGCCAAGTCTCCATACTTGGACTTTTCCGAATCAGGTCAACCAGGTCAACCTTGACCTACGGTTGCACCAATAATCTCCCAAACATCTATTCTTGTCCCATATCAAGAATACAACTCTTCCACGAGTGTCAAACATCAAAATACAACTCAACTAGGTCAACCTTGACCTAAGGTTGCACCGACAATCTTCCCAAGTCAAACATCAAAATACAACTCGAGTCAAGTCACCTCGAGTCGGGTCAACCAGGTCAACCTTGACCTAAGATTGCACCAACAATCTCCCCCTTTTTGATGTTTGACAAAACTCATAATCAAGTTAGGTTAACCCAATAACCTAACTTAGGTTTTCCAACCATCTTCCAATGTCCAATGTTCTTTCCTTGAACATTCTCTAGACATTCTCCCCTTAGGTTAACCCGATAACCTAACTTGGGTTCTCCAATAATTCTCCCCCTTTTTGACACACATCAAAAAGAATGCCAATGTTCTTCCTCGAACATTCCTTGACATTCTTCCCCTAGCTTAGGTTAACCCGATAACCTAACTTGGGTTCTCCAATAATTCTCCAATGAACACTCTCCCCTTTTTGACACACATCAAAAAGGAAAAAGGAGGGTATCAAGGTCAAGAGTTTCTCCCTAATGAAAGTCCCATACCTTTCATTGAAACTCTTAATTTCCCCCTTGATACTAAACTCAACAATCAACTTAGTGATAATCCCATATCACTAATCCTCAAAAGTCTTAAGGAGTAAAAACTTCCCCTAAAAGTCAACTCCCCCTTGACAATTAGGTAAAACTCCCCCTTGACCATTGCACCAACAATGTCTTGGAGAGTTTCAAACCTTTAGAAACCCGAAAACACCATTTCCATAACTGAAATTTCAGACAACAGCTGAAAAATCAGAAATTGGCACGCTCTGATCGGTCCCCAGACCGATCAGCCCTTCACCAGATCACACTCGTGCTACTGGAACTCACTGGATCGGTCTGCAGACCGATCCACAATACTCTGGATCGGTCCGCATACCGATCAGATCTTCCCTGGATCAGTCCCCGGACCGATCCAGCCACTGAAATCAGAGATTTCTGATTTTCTCTCCGGGAGAAGTTCAGAAACTCACAGAAAATTACAGAAAATTCCAAAAATTACGAAACTTTGAGGATACATTCCTCATATCATACACTATCAAGGAAAAATAATTTTCTATGAAAATAGTTTCCATTTTTCAATCTTGATACAAAGTTCAAAAACTTTGAAATAGTTCAAGTTTAACTCAACTTTGTATCACAATGTTCAATGATGAATGCTATCACTAGGAAAGCTTCATCAAGGTTTTTCAAATCAATTTTGAAATGATTTTAAACCTTTTAATTTAGGACCATAATCTTAGGGCTAAATGTACATGACTTGTACACAAGCTTTCCCTATGATCCTCCATTTCTTGAATTAGGCTCATCTAGGTACAAGAACTATGCACCTTGATCCTAATTCATGATCCTAATATCTCACACACATCTAAAGTGTATCAAACACATCCATGGCAATTTTGATGTGAGATATGGGTTTAGGTATCTTAGACTAAGGTCTCATGCATTTTCTAAACACAAATTTGATCTCAATATCAAAATGTGTTTTTCATCCTTAAATCAATTCAATTGATTATTAATGCAAGAGATGATGACATGGCATAAAATGGTATGAAAACATGTGCCAATGTCATGATGTCATGGCATAAAGTTTGAAAACTTAAATAAAGCATGACATATAAACTAGCCTAAGCATTATCATGTCAAATGATAATAAAATAAATATGATGTCATGGCATGTCATATGGCAACCAATCATGGCAAGTTAGCACAAATAAAATACCTAAATTCCCTATCTAAGTATCCTTAGCCTTAGCTAATACTTAAGCTTTAACCCTTGATTGCCCTAATATGCCAAAATCCTAATTTTGACACTTCTTGAACTCTAGATTCATTCATGCCACTTAAAGATCAAATTTATCCTCAAATCTTGGCATGTTTCATTTTTCCTCTAGATTTACCCAAATTGTGCCAATTAAAATCATTCTTTTCCATAATGGCACATTTTACTCTTCCAAGGAGTAAATGATAATTCCATTTCATTTTCAAAGGTTCACAAAACCTTGAAAATGCTCCTTGAGTGTCAATTTCCTCAAAGTTGGGTTAACTACCCTTCTAATTGGAGTTGACACTCTCTAACCCATCTATGGGATAGAGAAGATGCTCCTAGGAACCCAATATCTATGTGAGCTCATTGAGTTCACTAAATATTCACTAGGGATGACTTCCCTAGCAACCCTCCTAATGACCCTCCTAGGCTTTGAAGCCTTGGTCATTTGGGACTCATCAAGATCAACTCTAGGGGTGACTCCCCTTGTGACCTTGGTGGTCTTCCTAGCCCTAGGTTTTGTTCCATAATCGAATGGAACATTATGATAAGTGGGCTTGACCACTTGAGACTTAGGTTTGTGACCCAAACCTTTCTTGTCCTTGGACATTGGTTTTTGACCCTTAAACCCTAGAGATGACTTCTCCAAGTTCTTAAGAGCCTTTTCCAAAGTATCAAGTCTTGACCTCAAGACTTGATTCTCCTTCTCTAATACCTCAAGTTTTAATTTGTCATTGTTCTTTGAGGCATTCCTAGGCATATGTCTAGTTGATTTGGGATTCCTACCTAGGTTTTCCTTAGCCTTAGATGAGTTAATTCTAGGGTTAGCCTTTCTAGAATTATCCTTACCTAGGCTAACATGTTTAGCTCCTAAGCACATGTATTGGTTCCTAAAGTTAACATGCTTATCATTATTAACAATTGCAACAAAACTACTAGCATGAGTTTTATTAGAATTGCAATAATGAACCTTAGAGATTACCTTAGGGTTTGCCTTAGCCCCCCCTATTGATGTGCTTGGTTTCTTGTCCTTGTGAGGTTGCCTCCCCCTCGGACATTGGCTCCTATAGTGTCCCCTTCGCTTGCATTGGAAGCACACCACGTGCTCCTTGCCTTTGCGTATCGGGCCTCCGGCTTCCTTGACCTTAGGCGCCGGTGGAGTCTTCCTAACTCTCTTTGGACATTTGCTCTTGTAATGTCCATACTCCCTACACTCAAAGCATAATATATGTAATTTGCTCGAAATTAAAGTGTTTGAGTTACCTAGGTTTGTGGATGGAGATGAGCTTTCTTCTTCATCCCTTCCGGAGGTAGAATCTTCTTCTTGCTCCGATCTTGAACAAGAGGAACTCTCCTCCTCTTCTTCCTTGGATGTTGAGTAGCCCTCAACTCCCAATTCGCTCCCTCCATGATGTGAGCTACTTGGCTCACTAGGCTCCTCTTTATGGCTTGAAGTGGAGCTCTCCTCATGGTACTTGGCCAAGTTATCCCATAGTTCCTTGGCATTGTTGTAACCTATCTTACACAAGATATTAGTAGGCAATGAAAATTCAATTATTCTCGTTACCTCTTCGTTGATTTCGGATTTGTGAATATGTTCTCTTGTCCACTCCTTCTTCTCAAGTGGTTTTCCTTCCTTATCCACCGGAGGAATAAAACCTTCTTGTACACAAAACCAATTCATTATGTTAGTCATAAGAAAGTACTTCATCCTTACCTTCCAATACGCGAAGTCACCGCATTCGTAGAATGGTGGAATGGTGACATCTTCTCCGAGTAGATCCATCCTCTAGCTCGTGCTCCCCCGGGTGTTAATCCGATGAAGAGCAAACCTTTGCTCTGATACCACTTGTTAGGATCTCTTCGTACGGCTAGAGAGGGGGGTGTGAATAGCCGACCCCAATTGCTCGCGTTTCTTTCTACAAACTAGGGTTAGCGCAGCGGAAACTAAATGCAGAAAGAAAACAGGAGAAGAAATCAAACCTCTACGCAAGGATGTAACGAGGTTCGGAGATGAAACTCCTACTCCTCGGCGTGTCCGTAAGGTGGACGAAGCCTATCAATCCGTCGGTGGATGAGTCCCCGGAGAACCGGCTAATATCAACTCCTTGTGGGTGGAGAAACCTCGCCACAATCACTTGCAACAGCAAGCTAAGAGTACAAGAGAATAGCAAGAACAAAATACAACAGGAATGTAAACACAGTAGCTTGCCTTCTCGTCGACTGGGGTCCCGGATGAAGTAGCAACTTCACGGACAGATGCAACAGCAAGCCAGTCGAGAAAACTGTCGGGGAAGCTCACGTGGAGCTTCAGCAGCGGTTGAGCTCAGCAAAGCTCGGAGCACCAGAAGAAGCAGAAGCTTCAGGCAGGAGAGAACTTCCAGAAGGAAGAAGAAGTAGCAGAAGGAGAGAGTTCACCGAAGTCCTGTAGCCCTCTTTTATACCTGCGAAGAAGAAGAGCAGAGAACTAGCCGTTGCGTCGCAGGCTAGTTCTGATCGGTCCATGGACCGATCAGAACCTCCTGATCGGTCACAGACCGATCGCCGCGATCCTAAATCGATCAGCGTCTCTGATCGGTGCGTGGACCGATCAGGAACCTCCCTGATCGGTCCATAGACCGATCGGTCTCGACCATCGATCTATGCACGATCGGTGCCGCCGTCGACCATAAATGGGATCGGATCGGCGAGACCGATCCACGGCTTTCTCTCGAGGTTGCGTTGCCTCGATCGGTCTCCGCACCGATCGATTCAATCGATGAGCCAGCGATGCGATTCGATCGATCACCGGACCGATCGGGAAAAGCGCGATACCTTTGGATCGGTCACCAGACCGATCCAAACTTCTCAGCCCTAAACCTAAGGCTTCCACACCAACATTCGGTCAACCTTGACCTGTTGGTACATCATTCCTAGCATCCGGTCACTCCCTTGACCTGCTAGCACTTCCCGCTAATTGTCCGGTCAATCCTTTTGACCCACTTAGACTTCTCCACACCAGATGTCCGATCACCCTTGATCCATCTGGATTTTTCCCTTGCCCGGCTTCACTCACCAGGACTTTCCACACTGCCTAACATCCCAGTTAGGACTTTCCCACTGCCTGGCTTCACTCACCAGGACTTTCCAACTGCCTAACATCCCAGTTAGGACTTTCCCATTCCCTAACATCCCAGTTAGGACTTTTCCACTGCCTGGCTTCACTCACCAGGACTTTTCACACTGCCTAACATCCCAGTTAGGACTTTCCTACTGCCTGGCTTCACTCACCAGGACTTTCCAACTGCCTAACATCCCAGTTAGGACTTTCCCTCGTGCCAAGCTCCCTGCTTGGACTTCTCCGTGCCAAGTCTCCATACTTGGACTTTTCCAGTGCCAAGTCTCCATACTTGGACTTTCCGCGTGCCAAGCTCCCTGCTTGGACTTTTCCAGTGCCAAGTCTCCATACTTGGACTTTTCCAGTGCCAAGCTCCCTGCTTGGACTTTTCCGTTGCCAAGTCTCCATACTTGGACTTTTTCCCGAATCAGGTCAACCAGGTCAACCTTGACCTACGGTTGCACCAATAATCTCCCAAACATCTATTCTTGTCCCATATCAAGAATACAACTCTTCCACGAGTGTCAAACATCAAAATACAACTCAACTAGGTCAACCTTGACCTAAGGTTGCACCGACAATCTTCCCAAGTCAAACATCAAAATACAACTCGAGTCAAGTCACCTCGAGTCGGGTCAACTAGGTCAACCTTGACCTAAGGTTGCACCAACAATTTTTTCATTGAGGAACCAACATAGTACTTACATTAGTGCATACTTGATAAGATCTATGTGTAAAATTTCAATTTCTTCTTGTGACCAATATGCAGGAGAGCCTGACACATGTTCAAACCCTAGCATAGGTTCATAAAGAACAAATCCTGCAAAGTACTAAATGGAAGTCATTGCATCCATATGATTGATCAGGCTTGGACCAAGAGAATTGAACTGGCCAACGATACTGTTGTTTTCACCTAAACTGTAGATGTCATCAACAACCATGCCACTCAAGCTATTTATTGCACTTGACTGGAAAGAAACCATAAGGGGATGATGGAAAGATGAAGGTCGGTTTGCTTGGTAGGAACCCATGTTAGAATCAGCTGCCATCTCTACCAGCCAAACTCTAAAGCAACAACCTTTCACACTTTATGATCTTATCATAACATACTCCACGTTAGCAAGCTATGCAAATAACAAAGCTAAATAGCACTATGTTCATGACATTGGTAGAAAGATGCACTACAGATTGATATCCTTATTCATCAAGCTAATATCATCAAATAGAAGAAAGACAAGCCATAAGTCAAACCTGAAAGATAAAGGTGTATCACACTAGGCTTAGTTTGTTAAAGAAACATACCAAAGAATTGTATCATACTTCTTTGTGCATCCTTGCAAACTCTCAACAAATTTTCTCGACGAAAAGAAACTCTCTTGAAAAGTTCTTCAATGGGCAGATGGGACTCAAAATCATATGCTTTCACATTTGAAGGATCATCTCTAATCAAATGGTCTACATGTATTGAATCTCGTGTTCTCGAAGCATCCCTGGATTTATTATGACCATGTGTCATTCGAGCTAATCATCCTACTTGTCATCCTTCTCCTTGTCAATCAAGAAGGAAAATAAGTAGACCCCACGGGTCATCCGAGATGGTAAGTGGTGGCATGCTTATCACATGATGTCGCGGGCTCGAACCGCAGGACTGTCGGGGGTAAATCCTCGGACCTTGTGCAACTCACCCCACCAACACTTGCCCGCTCGGCTGCTGTGATTTACCTCCCTCCTGATAGCCTAGGTGTTGGTTGCTACTCGAAATACTGTCCTAGTTCCCCTGTACAAAAATTTGTACAAGCATAGAACTATCCTAGCTACCCATGTGCTCTACTAAAGTTAAATTTGGATTGCAAACGATTCTTAACATTATTAATCCAAATTTCCCCTTTAGAAGTTAAACTTGGATTGGGAATGAAACTTAACATTCTTACTCCAAGTTCAACCGATGTGATCTTCCTAAGTTAAACCATATTACAGAAGTTATCAAATATCTATTTCAAAGATCGACTTCTAGGTTAAATATGGCGAGGCACTAGGCCTTCTTGGGTATGAGATCATCCACCACTTCCTAGACAAAGCCTCACAAAGAAATCAGATATTTAACTTCTTATAGTAAACTAGGTTTAACTATAGAGACCTCAATAGAAACACATTATCGAAACATGAAATCGAAAAATAAAATCGATAACAAAAACGATAACTAAAACCGATAACCTCTTGTGTTTGGTTTTTCAAGATCTATACAAAAGAT
Source organism: Zingiber officinale (assembly GCF_018446385.1). NCBI lineage: Eukaryota > Viridiplantae > Streptophyta > Magnoliopsida > Zingiberales > Zingiberaceae > Zingiber > Zingiber officinale. The sequence goes on along the minus strand of NC_055993.1, from coordinate 18,312,411 downwards.
GAATGATCCGGCGGTTAGAACAGGGGACCCCCATTTTGAGGGGTCAATGCCACGCTGGAGTCAAAAGGCCAAGGGGCCGACCGGAGAAGGAGGGGCCGACCTCCCAACCGGCCTCGGCCGGCCGACCGGTGAATAGCCGAAGGCAAAAGGCCCGACAGAACTCGGGTTCCGACGCTCAATGGAATAGTAACAAGGAGCCGAGCGGAAGGCCTAAGAGAAGGTGACATACTGCTAACAGTCCCCACATAGTACCCTACCGAAAATATCCCCAGCATATCGATACCAACGGCAGGCCGGACGGGATGTGAGTGTCGTCCGGCGCGTAAGATGAGGGCTGGCCGGACGGACTCCCCGTCCAGCCGGCCTGCCGAACGCCCCGGCCTGTGGTCGGTAGAGAAGGACCAGAACATCTTATGATAGCTGTCAAGGCCTATGGCTAGGCCATACTCTAAGTCTGACAACGAGGTGTTCTGTTGTCCCATCGAGGACATGCTTGGACTGTAACAGTATGACATCAGGTAAGCTTTCTGACAGACACATACCGAGGTATGGGCCGCGGACATGTAGGCGCCTCGATGGACGTGCAGGAGCTCTCTCACCACTCTATATAAAGAGCCTCATACTTCGCCGGAGGTACGGGGGATACAACTTTGGAGCCACTTGTTTTACTGCAACCTTGCCTGACTTGAGCGTCGGAGGGTCGCCGCCGGAAACTCCTTCCCGGCCCGACTTCTGTGCTGGTTCGCCGGAGCTTCGTACGATAAGCCGGGGATCTCCATCAGCGACTCGGAGAGAGCCACGTGCCCAGCGTCCGTTGATTCAGCCTTCGGACAGGATCAAATTGGTGCCATATGTGGGAACGCTCCTGCATCCGAACTGAAGCAATGGACGAAGCTGGACGACCGCATTCGGTAATGCTCTCCACAGAGGAACTTGACGCGTTGATCGAGACAAGAGCTGCCAAACTTATGGAGCAGAGACAAAAGTCACAAGCTGAGCGGGCGGAGCAACAAGCAACATCAGCATCAGGCGGCCAAGCGGAGGCACCGCAGGCCACCGTTGCATTTCATCGGGCCCTATTCCGCACCCCCGAAGTCGCAGCAACTAATAGAGATCAGGGATCTTCTTCTGATGAAAGTCCTAGACGAGATGACAGAAAAGGAAAAGCACCCCGAGCGGACGCATCGCCCGAGAGGGTCAACCGCCAATTTTCAGAGGCCATTCTAAGAGACCCTCTGCCCAAGCACTATGTGCCTCCGACGATCGGCGAGTACAATGGGACAACCGACCCGGATGATCATCTGGGTAAGTTCGATAACACAGCTACTCTCCATCAATACAAAGATGGAGTAAAGTGCCGAGTTTTTCTTACCACTTTATCGGGATCGGCTCAACGGTGGTTTCGGAGGCTGCCGGACGGATCCATCACAAGCTTCAAGGACTTCCGGACGGCCTTCCTCCACCACTTCGCAAGCAGTCGACGCTATCAAAAAACCAGCGTTAGTCTGTTCACCATCAAACAAGAAGCCCTTGAATCGCTCCGAGCTTACATCCAGCGGTTCAACAAGGTGGCAATGGATATTCCAACGACCACCTCGGAGACCATGATGAATGCCTTCACACAAGGCCTCGTGGATGGGGATTTCTTCCGATCGCTCATTCGGAAGCCGCCCCGAGACTATGATCACATGCTACACCGGGCCAACGAATATATCAACGTGGAGGAAGCGCAGGAGGCCACGAAAAAAGAAACTCCAACCGAGCGAGCTCCCAGTACCGAGCGGAAGTCGCACGCTGCCCATCCACCCAAAGGACCAAGGGCCGAAGCAATCCGCTCCCCCCATGCCAGGTCTCACGTGCAAGAGGTAGCTGCCGCCCGGCCCAAGCCAAAGAAGAAATGGACCCCGATGTTCTGCTCCTTCCACCGGATGGATACGCACAACACAAGGGATTGTCGAAGTCTTCCCTTCGTGGCTCATCCCGTTCCCCGGAATGGCGGCCGACGGTCTCCCTCAGTCGACAGGCGACAGAGAACTCATGAAGCCGATCGGACGCAGGCCGACAGGCGACAACAACAGACTCCCCATCGGCATCGCTCTACGAGGCTGGAGAATCACCGAATGTCAAGAGAACGGTCCCGACCCTCCGCTCGGGAAGAAGAAAATAGAGGCAATACTTCCTGAGGCAAAATCAACATCATAGCTGGTGGGCCGACCGGAGGAGACTCCAACCGAGCAAGAAAGGCAAGCGTCCGGCAGCTCCAGATCCATACAGTCGGCTGCAGCAGAGAGCGGGCGAGTGGACCCGAAATCAGTTTTGGGCCTGGGAACTTGGAAGGAGTTGAAGTGTCCCACGACGACGCTCTGCTCATCAAAGCGGTAATAGCCAACTACACTATTCACCGCGTTTTTATTGACACAGGAAGCTCGGTCAACATAATATTCAAGAAGGCGTTCGATCAACTACAAATTGACCGTGCCGAGCTGCTTCCCATGACAACCCCCCTCTACGGGTTTACGGGTAATGAAGTCCTGCCGGTCGGACAAATCCGGATGGCTATTTCATTGGGAGAAGAGCCGCTCAGAAGGACGCGTACAGCAAACTTCGTGGTAGTCGACTCTCCCTCATCATACAACGTCATTTTGGGACGACCGGCTCTCAGCGAGTTCCGGGCGGCCGTCTCCACCTTCCACCAGAAGATCAAGTTCCTCGTCGAAGATAAAGTTGGAGAAGTACAAGGAGATCAACTGGCAGCTCGACGATGCTATGTTGAAATGGTCCGAGCAGAAGCAAATTCCGCTCGGAAGTCGCCACGGATCGAGGTGAATGCTATAACTGAAAAGCCTCCCTCTTTAGTTTACGAAGAAAAAGAGGAAGTGCAGATACACCCGACCCGATCGGAGGCCACGACCTTCATCGCGTCCGATCTGAAGGCGAATCAGAAAGAGGAGGTGATCCAATGTCTCTGAGGAAACCATGATGTCTTCGTCTGGTCGACACATGAGCTGCCCGGAATTTCACCAATTATAGCGCAGCATGAGCTCCATGTCCGACCGGACGCTCGGCCAGTAAAGCAGAGAAAAAGAGATTTCAGCGCCGAGCAGAACGCCATCATCCGGGCGGAGATGGAGAAGCTTCTGGAAGCCGGCCATATACGCAAGGTACAGTTCCCCAGCTGGCTGGCGAACGTAGTATTAGTCTCCAAGCCGGGCAACAAGTGGAGAGTATGCATAGACTTTCGGGATCTCAACAAAGCTTACCCGAAAGACTTTTATCCTCTGCCCCGGATAGATCAGCTGGTGGACACTACGGTCGACTGCGAATTAATCTGTATGCTCGACACTTACCAAGGCTATCACCAAGTGCCGCTCGCCCGTGAAGATCAAGAAAAAGTCAGCTTCGTGACGGCCAACGACACCTATTGCTATAATGTGATGCCGTTCGGATTGAAGAATGCGGGAGCCACATATCAGCGCCTGATGAATAAAGTATTCAGAGAGCAGATCGGGCGAAATCTGGAAGTATACGTGGACGACATTCTCGTCAAGTCCGTCCGAGCGGCCGATCTCCTCAAAGACATGGAGGAAACCTTCCGAATGCTACGTAAATATGGAGTTAAGCTAAATCCCCAGAAGTGCCTGTTCGGAGCAAAAGGAGGGCGTTTCTTGGGGTACATAGTGACCGAGCGGGGCATCGAAGCAAATCCCAGCAAGGTGAAAGCTCTACAAGACATGCCGCCTCCAAGAAATGTAAGGGAAGTGCAGCGTTTGACTGGTCGGATAACTGCTCTGTCCAGATTCATCTCCAAAACTGCCGACCGGAGCCTTCCTTTTTTCAAAATCTTGCGCAAGGCTAATAAGTTTCATTGGGACGAAGAATGTGATCGGACGTTCGAAGATTTGAAGGCATATCTGAGCTCTCTCCCGGTATTAGCCAAGCCGACTGCGGGTGAGCCACTTTATATGTACTTGTCTTCAACAGAGCAAGCAATTGGCTCGGCACTAGTGAGGGCGAGCGGAGAAGAGCATGTGTATTTTCTTAGTCATATCTTAAAAGATGCTGAATCTCGCTACACTAGGCTCGAGAAGCTGGCTTTCGCTCTGGTCCTCGCCGCTCGGCGCCTTCGTCCATACTTCCTGGCGCATACCATCATTGTTAAAACCAATAGCCACCTCGGACGTGTATTACTAAATCCAGAAGCGTCCGGGCGGCTCATCAAATGGACGACGGAGTTAAGTGAATTTGACATCCAGTACCAACCCCGCTCGGCAATCAAGGCGCAATCCTTGGCAGATTTTGTGACCGAAGTGCAGAATTCAGAGCCAGAAGCTATGTGGAAAATATTTGTGGACGGATCATCCACTCGGCTTGGAAGCGGGATTGGAATACTGTTGCTCTCCCCTCAAGAAGAAAAGATGCACTTATCCGTCCGGCTGGATTATAAAGCTACAAACAACGAAGCAGAGTATGAAGCCCTCATAGCCGGCTTGCAGGCAGCACGGCATGTGGGTGTCGGTCGGGTAACGCTTCATTCGGATTCCCAGTTGGTCGCTCAGCAGCTCTCTGGTACCTTCGAGATCAACAGTGTTCGGCTCAAGCTCTACGCTGAAGCCTTTGAGAGGCTTAAAGCCAATTTTATAGAAGTCATTGTCCGGAAAATACCTAGAGCAGAAAATCAAGCGGCCGATGAGTTAGCCAAACTCGCAAGCTCAATAACGCCGATCGCCATTCAGCAGCCAATTGAACAAGTATTGTTGGTGGCGCACGTCGACCGTATGGAAGGCCTTACGTTTCCGAGCAACTGGAGAACACCCATCACGGAGTTTCTGCGCTCGGGCGCCACACCGTCCGATCAGAATGAAGCCCAGCTGCTAAGGAGGAGAGCTGGTCGGTTCACACTCATTGGCGATCAGCTTTACAAGAAGGCTTTCTCACGCCCGCTGTTGAAATGCGTGAGCTCAGAGGACTCGGCTTACATCCTCCAAGAATTACATCAAGGATCATGTGGATGACATCCGGGCGGACGATCGCTGGCTAAGAAGATCCTGCTGGCCGGGTACTTCTGGCCAACCTTACAAGTAGACGCCGCTCGAACCGTGTCGACATGCCTTTCGTGCCAGAAGTACCATAACTTCTACCACCGACCAGCAGAGGAAATGAAGGCATCAACAGTCTCCTGTCCATTCGATCAGTGGGGAATGAATATCGTTGGTCCATTTCCTATGGCGACCGGACAGCGGAAATTTCTGCTAGTGGCGGTCGATTATTTTTCCAAGTGGGTGGAGGCCGAGCCGCTAGCCAGGATCACCGAACAGATGGTCAAAAAGTTCATATGGCAGCACATCATCTGTCGGTTCGGCATCCCTCGCCGACTGATTTCCGACAACGGGCGGCAATTCATAGGAAAGTTGCTCGAAGATTGGTGCCAAAGCTATGGCATCGAGCAACACTTCACGTCCGTAGCATACCCCCAAAGCAATGGTCAAGTTGAAGTAGCTAATCGGGAAATTCTCCGTATTCTGCTTGCTCGGCTCGACCATTTGGGAGGAAGTTGGGTGGATGAAGTGCCGGACGTCTTATGGGCCATCCGAACGACTCCAAAGGAAGGGACAGGCGTCACGCCTTTCCACCTGGTGTACGGCGGCGAAGCGGTCATTCCTGTTGAAGTCGGCGTCGAGTCCGTCTGGATCCAGAGCTATGATGATGGCAACGCCGAACGGAGGAACATGGAGTTGGATTTGGTCGATGAGGAGCGAGCCAAGGCGTCCGTTCGGCTGATGGCGTATCGGCAGCGGATGAAGCAAAACTACAACCGCCGTGTAATCCCTAGATCATTCCAGGTCGGCGACCTTGTCTGGAAGAAAGTCAAGCCGGTCGGCGATGTCGGCAAGTTGGAAGCTCCCTGGGCGGGCCCCTTCAAGGTTATCGAAAAGCTCCGCTTGGGCGCTTACTATTTGGAGGATGAAGACGGACGGCAGCTGGATCGGCCATGGAGCGCGAATCATCTCCAGCCTTATCGAGCTGGATGAGAGGTGCACCGATGTAACTCATTTTTGTGTATATGCTAGTCGCCTATGCCCTTGTAATGCAGGAAGCAAAAAGATAAAAACGCATTGAGCATTATCCGCCGAATGGCCTACTGCATGAAGACCCCGTGCCGTTCGGCCGGGCATATAAATTACACGAGCCAGAGGCTCGAAGGCAAAGACCCCGTACCGTTCGGACGGGGTGTATATTATTCGAAGCAAGATCGAGGTCAAAAATCCCGCGCCGTTCGGCCAGGAGTATGTTAGCCAAGTCGGGGGCTCAATGACGAAGACCCCATGCCGTTCGGAAGTATATAATAAAAATTAGCCTTAATAGTCCGTCGAGCTCCAACGTTAAAAATTGAGAGACGAGCCAGCGTCTATAAACTTCCGAGCGGAAGACCGTCGAGCTCCGACGTTAAAAATCGAGAGACTAGCCGGCGTCTATAAACTTCTGAGCGGAAGACCGTCGAGCTCCGACGTTAAAAATCGAGAGACGAGCCGACGTCTATAAACCCTCCGAGTGGAAGACCGTCGAGCTCCGACGTTAAAAATCGAGAGACGAGCCGGCGTCTATAAACTTCCGAGCGGAAGACCGTCGAGCTCCGACGATAAAAATCGAGAGACGAGCCGGCGTCTATAAACTTCCGAGCGGAAGACTGTCGAGCTCCGACGTTAAAAATCGAGAGACGAGCCGACGTCTATAAACCCTCCGAGCGGAAGACCATCGAGCTCCGACGTTAAAAATAGAGAGACGAGCCGGCGTTTATAAACTTCCGAGCGGAAGACCGTCGAGCTCCGACGTTAAAAATCGAGAGACGAGCCGGTGTCTATAAACCCTCCGAGCGGAAGACCGTCGAGCTCCGACGTTAATTATCAAGAGACGAATCGACATCTATAAACCCTCCGATCGGAAAGTAGTCTGGTTTCGACGGTAAAGTTTGACGGGCGACCGGAGCCTATAAGGCCGCCAGACGAATGGTTTCCTGCGTAAACCTCGGTCGGGCCCGCCGTAACATTGTATGGCCGAGCGACTCCTTTACAAAATGTACTTGGGGCACAAAAAACTTAAGACCAAGGCAAAAATCAAAAATTGGACGCTGGAAGAACGAGCAAATAACAAAAGGAGACAATTCATGCACGCCGACCGGCGGATAGACAAAATTTATAATGTTTGCCCCGAACGGCATGCATACAGAAAATTACAAAATAACCTCACAGACACTCATTCTTAGTCATCAAAATTAAAAAGATGGTCAGGGATGGAGCCCATCATGGTCGCCAGGTCTTCGGTAGGGACGGACAGATCGGCAGGAACATGGCCCTTGTTTTTCATGTATTCCACCGCCACTTTGATTGCCTCCTCAAAAGTTAAGGAGAGCTTGTCGCTAAATTTCTCACCAAACTCGTCCGAGCGGACGAAGGCTTTGCGCACCCCCTCCGATTGACCTGGCTCTCCATCTTGATACTCCTTGAGAGTAGTCTTGGATGCGTCCAGAGCAGCTTGAAGATTTTGCAAGGCCCCTTCTGCTTTTGTCTGATCGGCAGAGCGACCCTCCCGTTCGGCAGTCAGTGAGGCGTCCAGCTCTTTCACCCGCTGCTCCAGCCCCCGATTTTCTACCTTCATCAGGTCCATGTCATCAATGGCCTTGAGCTTCCGGGTGGTAGCGGTCTTTACTTCTTTGTCCCGCTGCTTGACCAAGGCTTCTAGGCGGGCCACTTCGCTCGTCAAGCCAGAGGATTTACCCCATTCGGCTTCCAACAACCTTTTGGCCTTCTCCAGAGCGGCCGTCGATTGTCTGCTGTCCCCTGCGGCCTTGAGCTTCTTCAGCTCGTCCTCCAGTTCAGCTAGGCGATTGCTGATGGCAATATGCTCCACCCAGTTCTGCAAACGAATATGAGCAAGTTAGAGGCTCGATCCAAAAAAAAAAAAAACAACCAACAAGGCAAAGCGGCATACCCCGGTCGCCTGTTGAAGATTGCTGTCGCTGAGCTGACCAGGAGTCATCATGGCAATTCAGAGACGAGCATCCTCCCAAGCTTTGGCGAGGGGACCCGTGAGTGTGATTTGCTGTTCGGGGATCACCGGCCGATCAGCGGCCGCCATGTATTCTTCAGACGGGAGGCGCAGGATGGTTTTTATCAGTTTTCCGCCGCTCGGATCACCCTTCGAAGCAGCTGCCTTACCGGACGGCTCACCGGCGGAGGAAGAAGGACGGTCGCCCAATCGCTTGAGGCGTCGCAGGGTTCGAGGAGGACTGGAGTGCGACACCTCAGAGGTAGCCCTTGGAGAACCGAGTGGCGTAGGGGTACTCTCTATAGAGACCGTCCCGAATAACACCAGAGCTTCATCGCCCCGCTCAGACTGTGGCTCATCAGATGGAGATGGTATAGATGATGACTCCGGCTGTTTGCGCTTCCGAGTTGCCAAAGGAACGTCGTCGGCCAAACGACCCTCTACCTCGGCTGGAGCAGAGGGTTCTATGTCACCCGCGGTCTCGTCGTGGGAAGCAGGAGCGTCTAAGGCTTCAGGGACGGTTTGCGTCCCCTCATCCTCTTTGCTGGCCGGACTAGCTGAAGCCGAGCACTGCTCGGCGAACTCCCTATTCTTTGCCGCTTCGATCTCGGCGGTTCGCAGTTTCAGCCGCTCGGTAGCCTTGGCGCGCCACATGACTTCAGCTGCAGAAGTAAAAAATAAATCAGTTAGAACAAAACAAACTGGATGATAAGGGAACTTACTCATACTGCAGGGCAGATCGGCCGGGGTAGAAGATAAGCCGAATATATACATTACTCCCGGGAGGAGCAGCTTGTCGATGTGATAGCGCTGGCCGACCAGCCGATCGGCTGCATGAAGGTAGGTCGCATCGCCTCTAAACTTGCCGAGCTCCGGTTGTGCTGGCATCGCCGTTTGCCATTTGATATTGAAGGTCGGCGGCTCGGGGAAACACACATAGAAAAAGTGTTCCTTCCAATGTTTATTGGAGCTCTGCATGTTATCAAAAAGAACAAAACCTATCCTAGATTGAAAAACAAAAGTTCGCCACTCGGCCTGCTTGGGGTAGTAGAAGTAATGGAAAACTTTGGGGTCTAGGGGAATGCCGTTCAGTTTGAATAAGATTATCACCCCGCTCAGCAACCTTATGGAATTCGGAACTAGCTGGCCGAGCGGGATGCGGAAGTATTTACAGACTTGCAAGAAAAACTTATGGGGTGGAAAGTGTAGCCCGACCAAAAATTGGTCTCGGAAAAAAAGAACGGTGCCGGGCGGCGGTTCATGAGGCCGATCGGCCGGTGTGGCTAGTACTATGTGGTGGTCGGAAGGAATGTCATAAGTCTGAGCGAGACGCAACGCGTCTTTCTCGTCAAAACGACTCTCCATGGTCGTGTACCATAGACCAGGAGCGTCGCCGGTCGACTGCGAGGTGCTAGTCATGGTCGAAAGACAAGAATGCGGGACCAAAAGGGAAGGTTCGAGCAAGGAATGGAGGGAAACCGACTGAATGAAACGATTAACAGAAAGAAGAAAACGTAGGGAGCGAGAGAAAGGGTCTTACAAGCAAAGGAGATGATCGACTGGGGCCTGGGGGTGGCCGAAGAGTTGAGGGGCAAGGTCGCCGAAGAAGGAAACGAACCGAGGGGCGCTGGAGGAGGGTGAAGCAACAATGCGGCGGAAAAGGAGTCGCGGGCTTTATATCGCCGCCCGGGAGCAATCTCCACCGTCCGATTCAGGTCATAAAGAACGAGGCCATCATCCAGCCATTCATTTCAAACGGCGGCTATCCCATCGGACGTGACACCACCACCATACGCTGACAAGCGCATGATCGCCATGTGTCAGCAGGATATTGGTCGCATTTAATGAGCGCCCCTTACCGTGTGAAGCACACGTGATGAGTAGTAGGGGAGAGAAGTGGGCATAGATTCCAAGAGAATACAAGGCACGAACAAGATACCGCCGAACGGATGAACATCCCCAAGCCTGGCCGAGCGGACTAATGTAGCGGTCGTTACTCAGTCAGATCGGCAGTCCAGTCAGTCGGACTTCGCCTCCTTCGACTAGACTTGAGGAGGAGGCAATTGATCCGGCGGTTAGAACAGGGGACCCCCATTTTGAGGGGTCAATGCCACGCTGGAGTCAAAAGGCCAAGGGGTCGACCGGAGAAGGAGGGGCCGACCTCCCAACCGGCCCCGGCCGGCCGACCGGTGAATAGCCGAAGGCAAAAGATGCCCCCACAGAACTCGGGTTCCGACGCTCAATGGAATACTAACAAGGAGCCGAGCGGAAGGCCTAAGAGAAGGTGACATACTGCTAACAGTCCCCACATAGTACCCTACCGAAAATATCCCCAGCATATCGATACCAACGGCAGGCCGGACGGGATGTGAGTGTCGTCCGGCGCGTTAGATGAGGGCTGGCCGGACGGACTCCCCGTCCAGCCGGCCTGCCGAACGCCCCGGCCTGTGGTCGGTAGAGAAGAACCAGAACATCTTATGACAGCTGTCAAGGCCTATGGCTAGGCTATACTCTAAGTCTGACAACGAGGTGTTCTGTTGTCCCATCGAGGACATGCTTGGACTGTAGCAGTATGACGTCAGGTAAGCTTTCTGACAGACACATACCGAGGTATGGGCTGCGGACATGTAGGCGCCTCGGTGGACGTGCAGGAGCTCTCTCACCACTCTATATAAAGAGCCTCATACTTCGCCGGAGGTACGGGAGATACAACTTTGGAGCCACTTGTTTTACTGCTAGCTTGCCTGACTTGAGCGTCGGAGGGTCGCCGCCGGGAACCCCTTCCCGGCCCGACTTCTGTGCAGGTTCGCCGGAACTTCGTACGATAAGCCGGGGATCTCCATCAGCGATTCGGAGAGAGCCACGTGCCCAGCGTCCGTTGATTCAGCCTTCGGACAGGATCAATGAACTAGTTATGATGCGGAAACTAATAACTAGTTATACCTTTTGTAGCTATAGACCTCTTGATCTTCTATTGTATTCCTCTCATTCTCTTGGACGTCGTGTGGGCGATGATTTTCTAAGATGAAATCCACTTAAGATTCTTCCAAGGCTTCTAAGATCTGGCCACCAAATAACCTCCAAGGGATGCTAGACAAGAGAGCTTCCTTCTCTTCTTCTTCTCCTTCAAGCAACCGGCCACCAAGAGATCTCCCACAATTGATGCCGCCGACCTCCAAGAGAGAAAAACAAAAGGAGAGAAGAGAAAGAACAAGGGCCGGCCACCAAGGAAGAATAGAGAGGAATAGAAGATGTCTTATTAGGTGAGGCACCCCCTCATTCTCTTTTATATTCCTTGGTCTTGTCAAAAAAGGAATGCTTTATAACAAAAAATAAAACTTCCTTTTCTCCCATGACATGGCCGGCCACAAGCTTGTGCTCCAAGTAAGGAAAGATTTTAAACAAAATTAAAATCTCTCTATTAAATCTCTTTTGTGGATAGTTATAAAAGGAATATTTTATAAATTAAAATCTCTCTTTTAAATCCTTTTATGGATATCTATAAAAGAAAAGATTTAAAATAAAACATGGTTACAAAAGGAAAGTTTTATAACAAAAATTAAAATCTTTCTTTCACATTATAGATAACTACAAATAAGAAAAGATTTCAAATCATTCTTTTATTCCTTTGTAGAAAGCTATAAAAGGAAATATTTTAAAATTTAAAACTCTCTTTTAAAATCATCATAAAAGGAAATTTTTTAACAAAATAAAAATTCTTTTTATTTCCTTTTGTGACTAATCTAAAAAAGAAAAGTTTTATATTAAAATCATCCTTTTAAATCCTTTTAATGGATCTCTATAAAAGGAAAATTTTTATAAAAAATAAAACTTCCTTTTCTTCTTATGTGTGGCCGACCCCTTGCTTGGGCACCAAGCTAGGCTTGGTCGGCCCTAGCTTGGGCTCCAAGCTTAGCTTGACCAGTCCCTTGCTTGGTCTCCAAGCAAGGCTTGGCCGGCCCTAGCTTGGGCTTTAAGAAGCTAGGCTTTTGGGTGGATATAAGGCTTTATATAAGAGACTACAATAGGGACCGAGAGGAGGAATTTGTTTTGGTTTTCCGATGAGCTTGAGCTTCCCGTGTTCGCCCTGAATACCCAACTCAAGTTCATCAATAATATCTCATTCCACTAAAGAGTTATTATTGCACTACCGCACCAATCCCATATTACAATATGGGCTCCTTCTTATCATGAGTGTGTTGGCCTCCCTGTGTTTAAGATATCGAATATCCACTAATTAAATGAGTTACTGACAACTCACTTAATTAATATCTAGCTCCAAGAGTAGTACCACTCAACCTTATTGTCATGTCGGACTAAGCCCATCTGTAGGGTTTACATGACAATCCTTATGAGCTCCTCAAGGGGGCATTATCAACCTAGATTACTAGGACACAGTTTCATTCTATAATCAACAACACACCATATAAATAATATCATTTCCCAACTTATCGGGTCTATTGATTTAACGAACTAAATCACACCCTTTGATAAATTAAAGAAATAAATATTAAGTATACGTGCTTGTTATTATATCATGATTAAAAATACACACTTCCATAATAACAGAGGTCTTGTTCTTTTTAATAGTCAGTATAAAAAGAACAACCTCAAATGGTCCTGCTCAATACACTCAGAGTGTACTAGTGTGATTTATAGTCAAGATAAACTCATACCAAATTACATTACAACCATTCCAATGGTTTGTCTCATTCCATCTTGGTTGTGAGCAGCTATTTATAATTTATAAGGAACTGATAATATGATCTTCTGTGTGTCTCCTCACATCATGTTATCTACAATATAAATTAAATGGACAATTACACTTAGCATAAATGTAGACATTTGACCAATGTGATTCTTATTTCAAAATGAGTGTTTATACAAAAAGTTAGACTTTTAATATGCACTCTAACACTAAGGTCGGGTGCGGCGAGGGCACTGGGGGGCGAGCGATTTCGCCTTTGCCACAAGAAGGAAAATAAGTAAAAAAAAAAGTAAGAAAAGAGAAGTGAAATTGGGGGGAAAGGGATCTGATCGGAAGGTAGATCATATTTGAAGGGATAAGCCAACCCATTGGAGTAATTGGAATCACCCAACTTACCATCCTTCTCCTTACCAATCAAGCTCAAACTCCTAAATATAGGCACTTCCACATCAAATCAAACCTTGAATCCCACCTCCTCAACTCCCCTTTCATCAACATCCTCCGGAGACACCACCTTGGAGGCCCTCTGCACCAGATCATCGAAGAACTAGAACCTCTTGTCCAAGTCCACCACGACCATTGCACCCTCCATTGCTCCCGATCCTGCAATATCGCCTGGTTCATCCTTGCCTATTACAGGATGAAGAAGACCTTATCGGGGAAGTCGGGGGGCTTCTGGTGTCAGCGAGGTGGCGGCAGAGCTAGAGGAGGGGTGGGAGGCCGCTAGCCATGGCGAGGCAAGCGAAGCTGTGGGAGAGGGTTTCGGTGGCAGCATGCAGGGCGAGGAAAAGAATGCAGAGGGGAAGCTCACCCCCTCCCTGTTCATCACTCGGTCGAGCGTTACGATAGAGGTGACGAACCCTAACTTTTTAGCTGCTGTTGCAGCGACGACGACACAAGGGAATGAAGAAAAGGGTTAACCGATTCAACTCATTCCGAGGAGAAAAATATTTTAACCTTTAGTTCAGCACTTCAGTGAATAACTATTATAAAATAAAATAAATAAATTTAAAAATGAGATCAGTATTTTTTAATCTATGAAATTTAAATAATACTTACTATATCAAAGTTGATTATCATATATTACTTTATATTCAATAATTACTAAAGTAAACAGTGACGAACTCTATCAACAAAATTCACATAATAACATCAAAACCAATCCCAATACTTACACTACAATACTCCTAAGAATGATTCAAAGTCCATGGTCCAACTGATTTCCAAGCTTGCTCAAAATTTCATAGTTCCAGATGCATCAAAATTGTCATTATGTAAAAAAAAAAAAAAGATCAATGTCATCGATCATTGTTTATATTGTAAAGTCATTTTCACTCAAAATGGTTTCTTAATTTGGACTTTTGAGTGGGTATTGAAGATTGCAGAATATCTACATAAGTATGATTGATCAATTAATACCCTAACCTGGAAATTCTAGAAATGTTGAGTGATTATTGTTGTAGCCCCATGAAATCAGCAGAATATTGCATGGATATCATGGTCGAACCAATGCTTGTAAGTTGATATTTATAAGCTCATATGTTGCATAATCAGCCCTTGTGATGTAGCACCAAAATTACACCATCTCAGTGAACAAAATTTGTGAAAGAAAATTTATTAAACTGAATATGATTAACATTAGGGATTATCTCCTAATGGCTCCAACTAAAAAAAAAAACATAAGAAATAAATTAAAAATATTCAAGAGAAATTTAGAAGTCTTATTTCATCCAGCATTACATCACATTATTCTAAAATTCTTTATCAGATAATGGTGCATTCTCCTACCTTAATAGTTTCCAAAGAGTTGTTATATATGTGCTATAGCTAATCTTATGAAATTGTCAACTAGTTAACACAATGACAGGAATACTTTTCTATCCTTGTTTTTCAGTTTACATTAACCATCAAAATACAACCAAACTAAGGAAAAAACTATAAATTCAGTAGATCAAATGAAAAAAAAGTTAATAAAGTGAGGAAATTTGAACTCAAATACCATACAACACATGATCAATTATATATAATGACGACCCAATAAAACCACAATATCAAATTCAATCCTTTTGAAATATTAAATGCAGACATAATAAATTTACTTTTATGCGTAGTTATAAATATAATCTTTTATTATCTTGTATATCTAGTTATAAATATAATCTTGTATGCATACCGCCCACTCAGAATGCACTTCATCAATTTCTTCCTTATAGTGCTTTGTTTTCATGAACTGTGAATAAATACATATATTATATTAGTAAAAAAATAATTAATAATGACTTTGCAAAATGATACACACAATTATTCGAGAAGATTGAGAATATGCCAAATATTACTTTTGAGGATACAGTGAATCCTTATTACTGGTAGCATTTGTAGGATCGAAGAAAAGTGCTATAAGGGGGGGTGAATAGCCATGCCACTTTTTTTATGTTTTTAAAGAAACTCGAGAGATAACGTAGTGAAAAATAAAGTAAAGAGAACAAGCACAAGGCTAACACCCTTCTTTTTTACTTGGTTCACAGTTTGATGACTGCTAGTCTAAGACCCACGATCGTTGATCGCTTTTATTGGGTAATTCACTAAAAGAATGATGATTACAAAATTATTTCAAATACAATGAAAATACAAATGTTGCCGACAATTTAAATGAGTGTCAGCTTTGGTGTTGGTTGTTGGAGCATTGTTTGGGCATTGTAACGAAGGTTTCGAAATAACACGTGAGTATGGAAGTCATTAGAAAAAATGATTGAGGTGTTGGTCGAAACCTTCTTTTATAGGCCTTTCCAGACGCCTGAATCCCTTCCAGGCACCTTAATTAAGACTGACATGATGTGACTCAGTGAAGCTCTATATGTTAAAATTTATCCAGACCCATGTGCCTGGATCTTTTCTAGGCACCTAGATCGTGACGTGCTCCAACTAATCAGAAGTTGCCACGTGATCCTACCATCAGGCTGAGTTTAGGGTGCTTAGATCCCTTTCAGGTGCCTAGATCTCTTCCAGGCACCTGGATTAATTGTTTCCATATTTTAATTCCTACATCACAGAGTTAGCAAAGAATAATAATAACAAAGTGCAACGTAGTCAATCCAATTTGGACTATTTAGTCTTGACTTTTAGGTTTCTTATGAAACCCTAAGTCTTGACTTTTCTAGATCTATTTGGGCTTTTACTCAGCATCCGATCTTGACCTTCAGAACTTCTTGCTAGATGTCTAGTCCTCGACTCGTCTAAACTTCAACCTTGTGTCTTAGACCTCTAGGGCTTCCTTCTGTCTAACATCCTTGATCTACCAAGTCTTCTTCCCAGTCTACTCGACTTGGACTTCTTTGCCTAATCCACTCAACTAGGACTTCTTTGCCTAGCCAGAAGTAGGGCTTTCCCTTTGCCTAATATTTACTAGGACTTTTATCTTGCCTAGTATTTAGTCAACTTGACCTACTAGGACTTTCTGATTGAACTACTTGTAAACTTATTCAATTTCATTATATAACACCATAGCTTAGCTTTGAACCTTTGATAACATCAAAATTAGGTTTGATTATCTGGTGCTCCTTGTACCAACAATCTCTTCCTTTTTTATTATGGTAACCTAGTTCAAAGTTAAGTAAATATAAAGAAAATTTTCAAAAGTACCCCCCCCCCACCCACTCAACTTAATCTCTCCCTAAAAAATTAATGTCTTAGAGGTTTTTGAAAATACTTAAACTTTTAACCTATTCTCTCCCCCTTTGACATATGTCAAAAACAAACGCGGAGTTCCAAAAACATAGCAATTTTGTAAAGAAGCATTTCAAAGCAAATTCCAAAAAGATTGTGATACTAAGTATGGAGAAATAGTTTTGAGGAGCGGGAGGTTGAGCAATGGGAGGGTTTTGCCTTTGTAGAGGAGGAGGTGGCATTTGTTGACATAGAGTAGGAACTGTTAAAATATTTTTCATATGAGGATAAGCTTTGATGATACGCTCCAACTCTTGTTCTAGTCCTCGACATTTGTGAGTGTTGTGACCATATTCTTGATGCAAGTCACAAAAAGCATTAGAAGGTTGTCTTTGGGGTCCTCGTTGTGCTCTTACAAGCCACCTCAAAACTTGATATTAATCACAAATCTACAGAGCTCTTTCTTTATAATGGTGTAGAGGTAAAGCATGAGAATGATACCTCAAGGGTCTTACAACATTGGCTTGAGATGTTCGAGTGGTCACTCATTAATATTCTTCGAGCGAGTTCCCCTCTGTTCTTGCCTAGCTCGTTGAGCTTCCTTCACATTTATATATATTTTCCACTTGCACTAGGAGTGCATCATAATTTGATGCAGGATTTTTGGACAAAGAGTGAAAGAAATTCCCTTCCTGAAGCCCTTGCATGAAGGCTCCCTTCAAAATTTCTAGAACCGTCGAAGGAATCTCACGCGCCATACAAGTATATCGTTGGATGTACTATCTTAAAGTTTCTTGAGGCCTTTGCTTAAGATTAAACAAACTAAGTGGAGTGGGAACATACCTCTTGGAACTAGAAAAATGCCGTAAAAATAATGTAGCGAAATCATCAAAAGAAGAGATAGTTCCTGATTTCAAAGTACTAAACCATTGTTGCGTTGGTCTAACTAAAGTTGTTAGAAAGACGCACATTTGACCCCTTAAGTGTATTTATAAAGCACTATCGTATTTTCAAAATGGCATAGATAATCCTCTGGATCTGAAGAGTCATTTTATTCAGTAACATGAGACGTATGAAAATGAAATGATAAATATTCTTGTAAGATCTCCTCAGAAAAGGTGATCTAACGTGCAAGCATTCTTTGAGAAGAGGAAATCCAAACAAGGTCTTCCTCCAACAAAATATTGTTTAAATGAGGTACCATCGGTGATGGAACAACAAGTGTATCAACGATCGACAATTTGTCAGGTTGATATTTAGAAATAACTCCTCTAGAACTATGTGAGACAGGAGTAATTATTGGTGGCCTTTCAACAGATAGAGTTTCTCTTCCCCTAGATGGGCGAGGATCACTTGTAGATCCTCGAGCTTCTTCTAAGATTGTTACCACCAAATGTGAGATTTTCTTTTGTAACCTCGAATCTTGACTACCTTCATTGGGATTGGGCAATGATGGTTGGGAAGATTTAATCGAATATTCTGACTGATCTTCTATTGTCGCTTTACCAGATTGAGTCATAGTAGATTTTTGTAAGAGTTTTCAATAGACAATGCCAATTTGATGACTCCTTTTTCTACTCGCTTGGGCTCCTCCTTCTCAGCAATTCCTATTCTCTTGTATCACCTTTTAGATCTAAGAAAGTATCATGAATTAGAGTCGGGTCGGCTCCTCTGGTGTAGCCCTTCGAACGCTCAAGTTAGTAATAGGTAGAGAAAGACAGAGTTAAAGGAAGAAGAATAGCTTAAAGAAGAAAGAGTTGCCTCTGCTATTTAAAAACAAAAGACCATCATACATAGAAGTTACCATCTATGGTGCTTATATAACTTTTAAAATAGAATCTCCATGTCACCTAGCTTTGCGCCTTTTTACTTCTTCTCTCCTTAGTCAGTAAGGACGCAGTTTCTGATGATCCATTATCATGTGTCCAATTCTTGACTATCACATAAAGTGAAGAAGGCTCCTAGGGAACCATTTCTGACAACCATTACTCATCCTTCATTCACTGATTGCCATATATTATGAAGAAGGAATCAAGGGAACTGCCTCTGACATTCATTACTTATTTTTCTAATCATCAAATGTCACGTGATAGTAACCAGAAGCTTCCTAATGAAAGACTCACTCAGTAGTATTGCTCTGCAGGCCTTAATATAATTGCCCTGCAATAACTTAACATTATTGATCAATGAACCTCAATGATGTCACTTTGTGTAATTGAGCATTATTGCCCAGTGGACCTTTGATGTTACTTTACGAACACAACATGATTGTTCGATGGATCTTAATGATGTCACTTTGTGGAGTTGAGTGTTATTATTCAGGGAAGCTTTGATGTTACTTTACGAACACTTAACATTATTACTTGATGGGCCTTCAACATTATTGCTCTTCCATACTATTGTCCTGGGAACCTCTATATGATTTATCTGTGGAAACGTAACATTATTGTTTGGCAGACCTTTAATATTATTGTTCTTCCATACTATTATCATGCAAACCTCCATACGATTGCTCTACGGGAACTTAGAATTATTGTTCGGCAGACCTTTAGTAATATTGCTCAACGAACCTTCATGCAATTGCTCTACGGAACTTAGTCATACTACCCTATGGGGTTTTGATGATATTGCCCGACAATATTTATTCAACCCATAGGGAGAAACCCACCCATATCGCTCAGGAAAACCTTCTTATATTACTCGGGGTGGCTACCATCATGTATATCGACAGAGATTCAAAAGACTTTGTGCTAGTCGCCCTCAACACCAGATCAGCGATAAGCTATTCAATAATTTTATTAAGGATTACTTGCAATTACTCTGGGTTAATTTTGATGTGATCAACCAAGTTAAGTGTTAGAGTGTATACTAAAAGTCTAGCTTTTGTAAACATTTATTTTTGAAATAAAAAAATCACATTGGTCAATATCTACATTTATTTGTTAAATGTAATTGTTCAATTAATTTATATAGTAGACAACATGGTGTGTGGTGTCACACACAGAAGATCATGATGTCGGTTCTTTATAAATTATAAACAGTTTCTCACGACTAAGATGGAAAGGAACGAACCATCTGAATAGTCGTAGTGTAATTAAGTATTAGTTTATCTTGATTAATAAATTATACTGGTACACTCTAAGTGTATTGAGTAGGATCATTTTAGGTAAGTTCTTTTTGTACTGACTTAATAAAAGAACTAGACCTTAGTTATTATGGAAGTGTGTGCTCTTAATCCTAATATAATAACAAACACATATATTTAATATTTATTCTTTGATTTATCAAAGGGTGAGGTTTAACTCGATAAATCAATATGCCTGATAAGTTGGGAAATGACTTATAATGTGTGTTGTTGATTATAGAAGGAATCTGTGTCCTAGTTATCTAGGTTGAGAATGTCCCCAAGAGGAGCTCATAAAGATTGTCATGTAAAACCCTGTAGGTGGACTTAGTCCGACATGACAATAAAGTTGAGTGGTACTACTCTTAGAGCTAGATATTAATTAAGTGATTTGTCAGTAACTTACTTAATTAGTGGGCATTCGTTATCCTAAACACAGGGAGACTAACACACTCATGATAAGAAGGAGCCCATAATGTAATTTGAGATTGGTGCGGTAGTGCGATAATAACTCTCTAGTAGAATGAGTTATTATCGATGAACTTGAGTTGTGTGTTCGGGGCAAACACGGGATACTCAAACTCATCGGAAGGCCAAAACTAATTTCTCCTCTAGGTCCCTGTCGTAGCCTCATTAAAGCCTCAAGTCCATCCAAAGAAAAGCCCATCTTAGTGTGTAAAATACCTAAAATAGGCGAATATTAATAAGGGAATTTTCTGGAATTTTTGGAAATTTTTCGGGAATTTTTCGGAGCATGTATGGATGAGTTAACGGGGATAAAATTTGGGTCTCGGGAAAGCCTGTTTAGGTTACCCCGTTTAAGCGAGGAAATGTTTATATTTACATTTCCTTTTCTTTTATTTCTTTTTATTTTTCTTTATTACCTCACCGAATTCCCTCTCATCCTCGCCGAGACCCCCCCGCATGGCTCTCTTCCCTTCTCCTCTCACGCCCGACACCTTCCTCCTCCCTTGCCCTAACCGCCGGCCCGGCGGTTTCTTCCTCGCCGCCACCCACTTCATCTTCTCTCCCGAGCTTTATTCCGCACGAAATTGGGTCTGCAGAGCGCCGCCAGCCGACTGTCACGAGAGCATCGCCGGCTCCTTCTCTCGGCCAACCCATCCTTGCCGGCCGACGAGAGACAAGGGGAAACCTCGCCTCCACTTGACCGTGCCTTAGGTCACTGCCTCTCTTTTTCCTTCCTGTCCAAGCACCGGCGTCGTGTGAGCCAAGCTCACCCCCAAATGCTTGTCCCCTAGCCGAGACCTAGGTACCGAGTTCTTCCTTGGTGTGCCACTTCCGAGTGCGAGTTTGTTGCTTCCCTTGGTTCTCACTCAGTGTACTCCTCTCTGCCCTAGATTTGGATTGTGTCGCCGCCGAGTTTGCTTCGCCGACGCTGTGCCCTAGCATTGTCGCCGGCCACAGGTTCGATCCATCACAGATTGTAGGCTCTGTACCCTAGCTTTGATTGGAATTGGGTTGTTTTTGGTTGATTTTGGATTTTTATTGTTCTTGATTTGTGGTCAGTGAAATAACCAGCAAGGAGTTTGGGTTTGTGGATGATTTTGGGTTCCGGCAGCTATCCCATTTAGCAGCCTACTTAATTGTCAACAGCAACACACTTTGCGACCGGGAATCAAGAAACCACAGGCTGTGAATTGAGGTAAGGTTTATGGTTTTGATCTTTGTGTTAGATTATTGCTAGTTGTGTTAGCAATAATTATTGATTTAGGTTTAGAAGTTGTATAACGGTGTAGTTGGGGTTAATGAAACTAACCCTAATTGGTCAGTGGATTAGAAATTAGTTTAGCTATTTGTTTATAATTAAATTAGCTAAACTGTGCGATTTATCATAAGACCTTGACGCGAGACGAGTTTCTCGACGTCCGGATTTGGACTGATTGGACCTTTCTTTTGTCGGAGGCGGGTACTTTTGACTTATGTCATTTGATATACATAGTAGTGAATTTAACAAGTTGCATTAATTATGCCCTTTATTTGTTTCGGTTAGTCACTACCCAATATCTGATACATGATTGATTGATTGCTTGATTTGCATCCCATGTATACTTTATTTGTTTATACATGCTTATAGGGGGTAGTGATATTGTAGGACCGTTAGATTCGATAGAGGGGGGGTGAATATCGATTCGAAAACTTAGAGTGTAAACGCAGCGGAAAATTAAAATAGACACAAATGTTTTACTTCGTTCGGAGCCTGTGACGACTCCTACTCGAAGGCCCGTGGTCCTTGACCACTTTCGTTGGGCAATTCACTAGCAATTCGAAATGATGATTACAAAAGAACCGTACAGTGAATGCTAATGAAAACTGAAAACAAATACCGACAAGAAGGGAAAAGAATGGAGCGTAATGTCGGAGCTTTGTTGGCGTCGCACTGAACGTCGAGCAGCAAGACCAGCAGTAGAAGAATTCTCAGCTTAATTGATTGTTCTGAAGCTCCTGCCTGGTGCTTCTTTTATATGCTGTTCCGGGTGCCTGGATTCCTTCAGAATGTGACGAATCTTCGCTCAAACCATGATGCTCACGTGGCGGCGACTCAGTGCATAGAATTCGCCCAGGCGCCGGATCCTTCCGAGCGCGGACCTCGCCGGACCACCTTGTTTGAAAACTCCTTTTCCGCAAAACAAAGTTAGTCGAGGCAAATATACATCTGTAAAGCAGTTATTGTTAGCACAGTTAAAGTTCAACAGATGGATAAAAGAGTATGACTTAGACTCCGTCTTTCCGGACCGGAATCTAGTCATGATCTCGACTTAGACATCCGAAATGGATCTAAGCCGGATCGGCGCCTAATATCCCTTCCCGGAACGCGTCCTCACGGTCACTCCCCTCCGGTGACTTACCTCACTTACCGCCAAACGTCCGGTCGGACCCTGCCGACTTCTTGCCAGCGTCCGGTCGGCCCGTCGACCCGCTTGGACTTCTCGCCACTATCCGGTCAGCCCGTCGACCTAGCCGACTTCTCGCCAGCGTCCGGTCACCACGTCGACCGCTTGGACTTCTCGCCAGACTATCCGGTCGGCCGTCGACCTAGCCGGACTTCGTGCCGGACATCCTGTCTCGACCTGCTGGACTTCTCTGCACACTCGATCAAAGTGTCAGACAACAACAAAACTAACTTAACCTATTTGTCATTCATCAAAACCTGGGTTAAATCGTTAGTGCTAACCGCACCAACAATCTCCCCCTTTTTGATGGAATGACAACCTGGTTAAGTTAGTGAAAACATATGCAAGAAACAACATGCATTTATGTGGTTTTAAAGTTAGTTTGTATTTTCAAATTGGTTTAGCTAACTTAACCACCTAACCCTCCCCCTTTGGCATTCATCAAAAATAAGCAAGGGTAAATAATCATAGTGTAGAGTTACTGTAAAAAGTAATCAGATTTTGAAACATATCTAAGTTTGGTTCAAAATTGAAAGATAAAAGTACAATTTTTAACACCAAGTTTAAAAAAATAGTCAAGTTGACTTGGGGGAGACAAGTTGAATTTTGAAAAGTATAAATTTAAAGTTAATCAAGTTTAACTTTTCAAGCGTGTAAAAATTTTCAAATCAGGTTTTTCAAATTTACTTTTCATGTTTAAGTAACATTTACTTTTCAAATCAGCTAAGTTTGGAAAGTTGAATTTTCAAGCATATGTTACAAAACTGAATAAGTTTAAATTTGCAATATTCAACTTTTAAAATCAGGTTTAAAAATTATGTGGGATTAAACTTAGTTAAATTTAACTTTTTGAAAACTAGTGTTTTAAAAATAAGTTAGTTTTAAAATAGATGTAAAAAAAACACACAAAATTTTAATTAATTTCTCCCCCTGAACTTGATACTTAAAATTTTGAAAATATTTGCTAAAAATATTCAAAGTAAATTTTTTTTTAAAATGAGGTAGAATTTTCTAGAGAGATTTTAAAGAGAAGATTAAAAAATAACGCTTAAGGAAAAAATAAACCTCCCCCTGAATTTGATATTCCTTTATTAATCCTCCTTATTTATTAATTTTTCTAGGGGATTTAAAAGAAATTGAACCTCCCCCTGAATTGGTTACTCCCCTTAATTTAATATCTCCCCTCTAATACTAAGGTTTGGTTGTGTTAAATTTCAAAGCCCTAACACATTTGTCTAATTTAGTAATACATATATTATTATCTCTGTATCCTTGGTATAACTTGTAACGATCCAAATTTCCTCATTTTGAGCCTCAGAAATAATTCAAAAATATTTAGAAATACCTATAAAATATTCTAGAGATTTTTAGAAATTTTTAGAGTATTTTTATGTAATTTTTGGAGTTCGTTTGGTATTTTTACCAAGAGAAAGAAGTTTAAAAAAAAAAAAAGTGTTAAGATGGGGTTTTGAACCCAAGATCTCGGACCAAACTTGACCTTAACCAAGGTCAGCCAACCAACTGAGCTAAGTAAGTTTTGTTATAATATAGAGGAATTAAATGTAGTTAAGTAGTTGTAAGAAATGAAATTAAAATTCCGTTTAAAAAAAAAAAAGGAAAGAGTCGAGGGCGGCTCGAACCCGAGACCTTCGGGAATCCTCTTTTCCAGCAGACCAAGCGCGCACGCTGATATTTCATGAACAAATCAATCACGAATTGGTCTTAAGCCGTAGGTTATAAAAGGATAAGAAAGAGAGGGGTTGATTATTTTCTTTTCTCTCTTCTCCTCTTCCCTGGCGTCGGCGACCCCTCTCGGGCAGAAAACATCGACGAGTTGAAGGCTTCGTCTCCGGCGCCGGCCAAGGGGTCTTTCTGCGAGATCTTCACGGACCCGAACACCTCTCGTCAAGGAGAACACACGGGCACAGAAGGAGGGCAGAGATCTTCACCTCTCCGAACCCTAGAAGGCTCTCTTTCGGCTGTAGGACCAAGAATCCGAGGTAAGTCGCTACTCACCTGCAGTAAGATAGCTCCGATCGTTAATTTCCTTTTCCCGAAAGCTTTGGGACAGATTGTAGGTGCTTTGTGCTTTTGATCGGATTCTATGCTACTTAGTTTCATGCTATTTGATGCGACTTTGCTTCGTCGTAGTGGTTTTGATCCCATGGGACAGATTTGAGAAGTCTTTGAACCCGATTTGCCTTCCTTGCACTACTCCTACTAGATGGTTTTTGGTTGAGAATAGTTTAGATTTGTTTCCTTTTATCTTCTTGATGTGGTACCGAACATGAAAAGATTTGGTTTCATTTGAGCTTATAGTTTAATAAGTATGCACTGCCTGGTGAATTAGAAATTATGTTCTTACCACTTAGCAAGCATGAACAACCTCTTAATTACAGAGTTCGACTTTTATAATAAAGCTTACAGTTTGCCCTGCCATGGAACAAAACTGCCCAGTTACATAAAGCTTGCAGAATTGTGTTTCCCTCTTTGCAATTCCTAAGCAGGGCCAGTCCATATATAATGAGCATTGCAGTTTAGTTTTCCTTGCTAGTTAGTGAGCATGAATGCATTGGCAGATTTTGTTTATTATTCTAGTAGGCATGAAGTTCGGGTTTTCTTAACTGCAGTTCAGTGTTTTTGTGGCTGCCGTGAGCAGGATAGCCCTTAGTCTCGTTCTGGATTTTTGCCACCTATGCATACATGTGTTAGTAGATATGTTTTCCTTTGATTTACGACTGTTATAGCATACTTGAAGAAGTCAGACTTGCTCTTACGATTCGGATTTCCTGTTTAGAATTGCAGTTCTCGATTAAAACATGCAATTTAATATAGTGCAGATCTTTTTATAAGTATTGTACGCAAGATTTTTATAAGTATTGTTTGAAGATTTTGATAAGTGTAACATGCAGAACTCCAATCTTAGAACAGATTTTTATTAAGCTTATATGCGGATTTTTGTTAAACATTTTAGTTTTAAAGAAGCATTCTTTTGTTAGAAGTATTAACAAGTATAAGAAAGATAAAGAAAAGAAAGAAGAAGGCCAAGGCCTTAAGTAGATCCCAAAGTTAAGACTTTAGGGATTTTGGCACACAAGGTGCTAAAGAAAATGCCAAGGCATTATATAGAAGTATTAAAAGATAACAAGTATTTTACTTTTATCAGTTGCACTGTGTTGGACTCTCTGTCCTTGGGCTGGGCTCCCATAGTCGTCCCTAGGTTTAGATAACCTAGTAGTAACGGCTCGGCCGACGGTCGACGGTCGACGACCATAGGGTCGCCAAATGGGCCGCCAAATGGGCCGCCGAATGGGTCGGGTCGTTACAAAAGTAAAAGCACAGTTGCCGGGCCCAAGAAGAAGTTGATTATTATTTTGAAGTATTATAAGTATAAGTTTTTGAAAGTTTTACATAAGTATAAAGTATTAAAGAATAAGTCTTTAAACAAGTGGAATAAGACTCAGAAGGTGTTTAGAATTCAGTAAGTTTAGTTCTTTATTCTACCATGTTTATCTAGTGGATGAGTAGTTTCATGTTTACCTATTAGATGAGTAGCATGATTAGCGAGTAGAATTACATGAGTAGATTTCTTAGCTTTTCTTTGCTATTAGTTTGACATGAGCAGTTATGTTTATGCTTTATTTCTTTTTAGAGCATATAGTTTTTAGTTCTTTTCGTATACATGCACATTCGTGATTTTGTGAGTTAGATAGCGCTTACTAAGCAAATTTTGCTTATAGACTACACTTCCTCTTACTGCAGATACAGGAAAGGAAAAGATATAGAAAGGAAGGCGACAAGGTGGCGCGGATGGTGTGTGATGCCAGGACTATGGAAGCCTTGGGACTTAGTTTAAGAATTTATTAAGATTGTCATTTATTAAGAATGTATTAGATGAGTCATTTAGTCTTCCGCTGTTAGTTAATTGTATGTTTCATTTTGTTTCCGCTATTCATTACTTGCATGATTTGATTTCATTAAACTGCGTGGTGATGTTATTCCTTTTGTATGTTGGATATGTGTTCCAGCCGCCTGTGGCTGTGTATATTATGTTATGTATGTCAGTTTAAGGTCACCGGTACAGGGGAGACTCTGTCGAAATTTTTCGGTAGGGTTTCCATGTGGTTTTTAATCACACCGGTTAAGTAGAGTTAGTAGTTAAGTAGCGGTCATCCTTAGAGAGTAGTAGTAGTAAGAAGGGTGGTCGTTACATAACTGTTTATTTGAATTTGATTAATCAATTATTAATTAATTTTAGATTCAGGTGCTTAACTTTAGTTTAAGGTTAAATAAGATAAGATTTTATTAATTCAATAACAGTTAAGCATTATCAATAATTTATTGATTAGTTTTTACTTGATTTAATAATTTAATACTTAGTGAAATAATTTAAATTTCATATTACTTGATTGAGTTGGTCAATGAAAGTGTTAGTTATAATTATTATTATTATTAAAAAAAAATTTTAAAGGGATTTCTAAAACAGCATTTAAAAAGAATTTAAAATGATTTTTATAATATGTTTTATGTCAATTAACATATGTTTGATTCAGTTTTGGTTTTACATTTAAATTAATATTAGTGGTTAATTTAAGTTTAAGTTTAATTTTAAGTTTAAGTTAAAATTTTAATTTTAATTGTAATTTCAATATTAAGTTTTAATTTAAGATTTATTTTTTAGTTAAGTCAAATTAAAAATTAAGGTTAAAATGATGTTTAAGATTAAAAATGAGTTTAAAGTCAAAATAATAATTTTAAAGTGAAAATAATCTATAGAAATAATTTTTAAGTTAACAAAATTTCATTATAGTGAAAAAATAAGAAGAATTTTTCAAAATGATACAAAATTTTTAGATAGTTTTAAAATGGTTTTAAAAATATTTTTTAAATGATTTTTAAAAGATTTTATTTTATTTTTTTAAAAAAATAATTTTTGAAATAATTTTTAAGTTAAAATAATTTTAAAAATATAATTTTTATATTAAAATAATTTTAAGTTAAAATAATTTTTAAGTTAAAATAATTTTTAAAATAACAATAATTTTTAAAAGATTTTAAAAGAATTTTTTAAAAGAATTTTTAAAGTTTTTTAAAATAATTTTTAAAATGTTTTAAAAGAATTTTTAAAAGAATTTTTTAAAGTTTTTAAAATGATTTTTAAAAGAGTTTTTAAAATAATTTTTAAAATGTTTTAAAAGAATTTTTAAAAGAATTTTTTAAAGTTTTTAAAATGATTTTTAAAAGAGTTTTTTAAATAATTTTTAAAATGTTTTAAAATAATTTTTTAAAGTTTTTAAAATGATTTTTAAAAGAGTTTTTAAAATAATTTTTAAAATGTTTTAAAAGAATTTTTAAAATTTTTAAAATGATTTTTAAAAGAGTTTTTAAAATAATTTTTTTAAATGTTTTAAAATAATTTTTAAAAGAATTTTTTAAAGTTTTTAAATGATTTTTAAAAGAGTTTTTAAAATAATTTTTAAAATGTTTTAAAATAATTTTTAAAAGAATTTTTTAAAGTTTTTAAAATGATTTTTAAAAGAGTTTTTAAAATAGTTTTTAAAGAGGTTTTTTTTAAAATAATTTTTTAAACAGTTTTTAAAATAGTTTTTAAAGAATTTTTAAAATAATTTTTTAAAGAATTTTTAAAATAGTTTTTAAAGAATTTTTAAAATAGATTTTAAAGAGTTTTTAAAGAATTTTTAAAGAATTTTTAAAATAGTTTTTAAAGAGTTTTTAATGAATTTTTAAAATAATTTTTAAAGAACTTTAAAATAGTTTTTAAAATAATTTTTAAAGAATTTTTAAAATAGTTTTTAAAGAATTTTTAAAATAATTTTTAAAGAGTTTTTAAAGAATTTTTAAAATAGTTTTTAAAGAATTTTTAAAATAATTTTTAAATTAAAAAAAATAAGTTTAATTTTTTAAAATAAATTTTTAAATAAAAAATTTTAATTTTAATTTAATTTAAATTAATTTTAATTTAATTTAATTTAAATTAATTTAAATTTAATTTTAGATTCGAAATTTAATTTGAAATTTGAAATTTAATTTTAATTTTAATTTTAATTTGAAATTCAAATTTTAATTTTAATTTAATTTGAAATTTGAAATTTAATTTTAATTTGAAATTCAAAATTTAATTTTAATTTGAAATTCAAAATTTAATTTTAATTAATTTTAATTTAATTTTGAAATTTGAAATTTAATTTTAATTTGAAATTCAAAATTTGATTTTAAGTAATTTGAAATTCGAATTTTAATTTTAATTAATTTTAATTTAGTTTGAAAATTAATTTAATCTTTATTCATCTCACCCGATCTAGATTATCAATCAGGGAATACTATAATTTTGTGAGATGAATTTGATTTTATTACAGAGTTTGGTTTAACTTGTGTTAGATTCAGGTTTAGCTTTGGTCTCAACAAATAGACATTCTTCGGATAAACTTCTAAGCTTGGTGAGTCACTTGGACGTCATTAAAAGTAACCAACCTTTCGAGGTTTTCCGAATAGTGCTATCCACGGAGCTTAGTACTAAACCTTGGTCTAACTAGTTAGGATCCATTTAAAGGTAGCTTCGGTCGGTTCCACTTGGCCAAATGCACCAGATTGAAGTCATATCTTTCTAGACATGCGATGCCCAAGCTTCCCCAACGTACTATCATCAAAAAACTTCACCAGTACCTTTATTCAAGTTAAACTTGAACCCTCTTTAACTAGTCCTAATTACCCTGTCGGGTAGGTTGGTTGGGGTTACCCTTTTCGGGTAGGTTGGTTAGGGTTACCCTGTCGGGTAGGTTAGTTTTGGAGGTGCCAGCTATTCTGGAGCCTCCCCCTGAATTATTGTCCATAAATTTAGTTTTTAGTTCTGGGTTTATTATAGTTAAGTTTTGGTTAAAATTTAATGTTTAATTTGTAATTTAGATTCAAGTTTTTAATTTTGAATTAATTAAATTAGTCAAATTATCTTTCTTTAAGAGAATGTATTTAAAATTTTCTTTCATTTTCACTTTTATTAGGTTAATTGAATTATTTTTCTTTAATAGCTTTTTTTTAAAGTTTAAATTTTTATTCATTTTTAAATTTGAATTAATTAAATTGTTTGAATTATATTTCCTTAAAGGTTTATCTTTTAACCTTTTATTAATTGTTAATTTTGAATTTTTTAGATTATCTTTATTTAATATGTTATTCTTAACATTTAATTTTAATTTTGTTAAATTTAGTTTTGATTTTATCAAAGTGTTTGATTTTATTCTTATATTTTCTTTATTTTTTAAGTTGATATAATTAGTGGAATTTATTAGATTATTCTTATCGTTAAAATTTAATTTTTTATTAATTAAATTATCTTGGGTTTGGATAGGATTTTCTAGATTAATATTGTCTAGATTATTAAATAATTTATTAATTTTATCTAGATCAATATTCACCTTGTCCTCTCTATCATTTGAGTTTTCAGATTTGTTTAGGTTCAAGTTTGAATTTTTTAAATTAATTGGATTTGTTTTATCAGATAATATCTTAGGGGTATTTTTGTAATTATTGTCAACTACATTGTTTTCACATATATTTTCAGAAATAACCAGATCAATGCTCATATTTTCTAAACTACTATTAGCAGGGGTATTTTGGTAAATATCACTAACCTTGAGCGCAACCCCTAATTCAGTAGGCTTTTCGATTGGATCTAACCTGAGTTCAGATTCAATTTTTACTTGATCCTCAAGCTCAATCGGCTTCTCGTGAAGTTTGATCAATTGGGTCCAAAGCTCATGTGCATCTTTGTACTTTTTTACTCTGCATAAAACATTATTAGGTAAAACATTACAAATGATTTTACTTACATTTGTATTTAGTTCTGAGTTCTGAGAAGGTTTTCTCAATATCAGCCAATAATCAAAGTTTATGCTTCCTAAGAAGCATTCCATTAATCGCTTCCAATAGTTGAAATCTTGATCGTATGGTGGTGGTTCGTGGGGGTTCCGTCCTTCTTGAAGAGTCATTATTCTTGCACACAGAGAAACAGAAAAAAAATCCCAAGACTTGGTCTTGGATTAGCAGTGCTGAAAAAATAATATTTCACTATTTTCGAAAAAAATAATAAAATATTATTAAAATATTAATAAAAAATATTATTCCAAAATTTTGAAAATGTAATATTTTATCAATACTAAGCAACGGTGAAAAGATGATGATGTGTTTTTCAAAAACAGTTTTGGAGAGAAAAAACGAAAGGCGTACCTGCTCTTTAAAGTTTTATTTTAAAGACGAACGATATCTAATTTTTCTTTAAAAAATACCCCTCTTTGCCTGACTGGTGGTTGCACCAAATCAGAGCGGTACTTGCTCTGATACCACTTGTAGGACCGTTAGATTCGATAGAGGGGGGTGAATATCGATTCGAAAACTTAGAGTGTAAACGCAGCGGAAAATTAAAATAGACACAAATATTTTACTTCGTTCGGAGCCTGTGACGACTCCTACTCGAAGGCCCGTGGTCCTTGACCACTTTCGTTGGGCAATTCACTAGCAATTCGAAATGATGATTACAAAAGAACCGTACAGTGAATGCTAATGAAAACTGAAAACAAATACCGACAAGAAGGGAAAAGAATGGAGCGTAATGTCGGAGCTTTGTTGGCGCATCGAACCTGAGCTGGCGGCAAGACCAGCGATGAAGAATTCTCGACAATTGATTGTTCGAAGCTCCTGCACGGTGCTTCTTTTATATCTTCGGCGCTGGATTCCTTCGCACGGAATGTGACGAATCGCCAAACCATGATGCTCCACGTGGCGGCGACTCGGCTGGATAGAATTCTCCTTCAGCCGGATCCTTCGACGGACCGGTGCGGATTCCTTCCGGCGCCGGATTCCTCCCAGGCGCCCGACCACCTTGTTCGAAAACTCCCTTTCCGCAAAACAAAGTTAGTCCGAGGCAAATATACATCCTGTAAAACAGATTGTTAGCACAGTTAAAGTTCAACAGATGGATAAAAAGAGTATGACTTAGACTCCGTCTTTCCGAGACCGGAATCTAGTCACGATCTCGACTTAGACATCCGAAATGGATCTAAGCCGGATCGACGCCTAATGTCCCCTTCCCGGGAACGCGTCCTCACAGTCACTCCCCTCCAGTGACTTACCTCACTTACCTGCCAAACGTCCGGTCAGCCCGTCGACCCGTCTAGACTTCTTGCCAAGCGTCCGGTCAGCCCGTCGACCCGCTTGGACTTCTCGCCAGCTATCCGGTCAGCCCGTCGACCTAGCTAGACTTCTCGCCAAGCGTCCGGTCAGCCCGTCGACCCGCTTGGACTTCTCGCCAGCTATCCAGTCAGCCCGTCGACCTAGCTGGACTTCGTGCCAGACATCCGGTCAGCCCGTCGACCGGTCTGGACTTCTCCTGCACACTCGATCAAAGTGTCAGACAACAACAAAACTAACTTAAGCTATTTGTCATTTATCAAAACCTGGGTTAAATCGTTAGTGCTAACCGCACCAACAGATATGCCATGCTTCACCATGTTCAGGACCTTGATTTTTATACCTTTTGTGTACCTTTGATTTGATATGATTCGTTGACCTAGGGTGCACTTTTCTATATATATGGATTAGGTCAGGATGTTTTTATGGTTATTGCCATGCACCATTTGCATGATTGCATGCTGTGCGATAGTCTGCTCCATTATTGTTGAGCACATCGCCAGTTACATGGATCTGCACACACCACCACTCATGGGTTAGTGGTCGGTTCAGGCAGAGTGTGTTGCAGCAGGGACTCTATTAGGCACCGTTGGTCCGCTCATGGGTAGTGTGACTGGCGTGTTATCCGGCGGGATTCCTCCCGTCATCAAGGAGTTGAGAGCATTGCGCTCCCCATTTATGATTTGGGGTAGGAGGATAGGTGTACTCGACATCATCCCGTCACTCGGTCACTCATCAGAAGTAGTGACGACAGAGTGCACGGTTGTCACAGCCCTACCCACTCGGCCTCACTATTGTGTGAGATGATCGACTGGCGTCAGGGGTGACCAGGACGCATCATTGGCATCATATGCATGATGCATTTATTGCTTGTGTTTGTGTTTGCTGCATTTATATGCTGCATATTATTTGGATACCTATGTTTGACATGCATACAGGATTTCCCTATACCACTCAGACTGTTTGTCCTTATACCCAGGTCCTGGTTAGTACAGTATCTCTCCTGTTTACTTCACATGCATTTTTATCTTTCTTATATCAGGAGACTGTACGCATGATTAGTGCTAGGTGTTATTTCCCTACTTTGTATATCAATTGTAACTGCTGAGTGTTGGACTCACCCCGCCTCCATTGTTGATATTTTCAGGTTGATGTTGTCAGGAGAGAGTTCCAGTTGCTGGTCCCTGCAGACCTCGAGGATATGATTGGTTTTCTTTTGGTTTCTTTTATGTTCTAGACTGTTTTGAACTTGTTATGTTTTGGATTATTTTACTTATGGACATTGTATGGATTTTATTATATCGATGGATTTGGATTTGGATTTATTTTACTACATGCCTGCCTGGACGGCAGAAGAGGTGAGTTCATCGGATTTGAGATTTACGAGTGTAGTGGAGTAGGGTTGATTTCGAGTCAGGGTATTATCTTTCTGTTTACTTGTTATATAAACTGCGTAGAATGTGTGGTTGTATTTTTATTGTTTTTATTATTCCAGCCGCCTGTGGCTGAGGTATGTGAGGATGTAGAAAAGTTTCAGATTGTCCTCCGTACAGGGGAGATGCTGCCGAAATTTTCTAGGACAGGGACTCCTCTGGGGCGTGACAATTTAGTGGTATCAGAGCACAGGTATACGATCTTTTGTTTTCGTATTTTTGATGTTTGGGATAACCTGATACCAATTTATTTACTTGGTATCAGAGCGCCAGAGTTCGGCGACGCTTGTTGGATTTCCGTGTTTTGGATTTTCAAGATTTATCTGATACCAATTTATTGGTATCAGAGCAGGTTATGGATACCTAATTTTGGTGTTCTGGATTTTTGGATATCTATTTCGGTTTGTACGGATTTCCGTTATGGTTATGTTTCGGACTTCCGTTTCGGATTTATATGGATTTCCGGTGATTTTCTCGTTCGAAATTTTGAGGTCAGAAGTTGGGGACTGGACAGCGATGGAACATCTCCAGATGGCAAATAGGTATGATGTTTATTTTATGATAGTTAGGACATCTTTTAGCACTTTATCTTTATTACCTGTCTGGTTGTTGTAGCCATATTACATGTGATGGGTTAGCCACTGATCTTGGTCGACCCTAATAGAGATCAAGGATTATAGTCTCTGGTGATTTTTCATATCATACCATCAGTAGTTTTAGCTTCTGTTACTACTATTAGGAGATGGAGGCACATATCAGCCTCTGCTATTGTTAGCTGGGTAATGGATGATACCTATATATTCCTGTGGACTTAGCCAGTAGAGTTTTTATACTCGTATCTTTTGGATATTAGGGTATCCGATACGATGAAAATTGGTCATTGGAGAGTTATCATGTTTGATCATTGTTGAGAATGATTTGAGGTTGAGGGATATTGGGAGATCAGATATTGTGATGTGTTGATTTCTAATGATTTATGAGAGTAAATGTTATATGGTTGTTTGATAATCTATTAGTGGATAACTATTTTGATGATCTATTATTTAGGTTGTTGTTGATGGTGACATAGTGAGTGTCATGTAGGATATTCACAGGTTTGATGTTTATAGTTGGTGATCAGATTATAAATCGGGTGCTAGAGAGTTTATGGTTTAGAGTGCCTATGAGATTTTAATAAATCTGGTTAGTTGTGGTTAGTTAACAGGATGATAAAATTGATGTTTCATTCCTCTGATATTGGACTATGTTGATAAATAATGATTTGATGTTTTGAATGTTAACTTGCTCTCATGGGGAGTAGAGACTTATTCATCTGATATTATGTGGGCTGATATTTTTGAGGATAAAAAATGAGAGTGTCTTGATGTTCTTGAATTCTGACTGTCTTTTGGGTCGTACACATTTATGCATATGGTTATTGTGGGTTTCTAGTAGATTATACCCGAGTGGTTAGACATACATGCCTGATTGTTTATTGGAGGTATTTGTCAATTAAAAACTATGTTGTGGAATGTGCATATATGTTTGAGTGTTTTATTGGATGTATCTTATCGATCTAATCTGAGTTGTGATATGTGCAGATGTGCTGGGTGTAATATTTGAGGTATCTTGTTTATTATATTTGATTTGTGGATGCACTTGTGTCTATTAGGCTTTGTTGGAAGTATTACGTTGATTATACTCTTGGCATAGGTGTATATATGCCAGGTGAGGTTGTTTGAGGTGTATTGTCGATTATACCTATGTTGATATATGCACACGGGTTCGGTAGGTATAGTTGGAGGTATCACACTGATTTATACCTGTGCTATGAGTGTGTTTGGTATGTACTAATTGGATGATTATGTCGATCATACCTATGTTGTGTGTGCACGTGTGCCAGGTGTCTTGTTGGTAGCATCATGATGATTCTACCTATGTTGAATGTAGAATGCTGAGTGTCTACATTATGTTATTGGTTGTATAACCCTGTCAACTAATTCTCCTATTAGTGGGTGACCAACCCACTAGGATGATGATAGAGTTGACTATGGATTTGATTTGTTTACTAGGTTGTTTATACCTTTGGCTGCCCACAGTGATATGTGGTTGAGTGGTCTCGTGCAACCTCTAGTTGGATAGTTAGGTGCCTTGGACACTTATGGATCGTTTGTGGTGGAGCGGAGCTCCTACATATACATATTTCGGATTGCTTATAGCGGAGCATTGCTCCCATATCTATTGCAGATACATGTTATGGATTATTTGTAATGGAGCGTTGCTCCCACATATTGAGGATTTCTTGTGGTAGAGCGTTGCTCCCACATATGTGGTATTTCGTGTGATGGAGCGTTGCTCTCACACTGGAGGATCTATTCTTTGGTGATTTATATCGTTGGTGATCAGATCTGTTTATTGTCGAGGATCTTATGGATTGGGAATGTCTGTGATATGGACATTATGTGTCATGAGTTTACCATTAGGGTTTGGGAAGCCTTAGAGGTTTTCAAAGACTTGATGATTTTGGTATTCCCAGGATGTTTGGATCGGTTTTCATTGTCTTTGATGATGGTGTTGTGATCTATTTCGGATCCACGGTGAGTTACACACTTCATCTTTGTATAGTTCTAGAGATGCTTCGATGGAAACGTCTAGATGTGAAGATCAGTAGTGCGTATTTTGGTTGTCTTCTGTGAGATGTTTGAGACACACGGTCACCAGTAGGAGTATACCGTGGTTTCACAGGAGATCGAGGTTGTTACCGTTGGAAGTAGACGGAGTCTATAGAAGAGGCTCGCAACTTCCTTTGTTTGGCTCGATATTTCCGGAGATACATTGAGGGTTTCTCTCGGATAGTTATGTCACTGACACGCCTGACCTGGAAATGTGTGAAGTTCACTTGGACTGAAGATGACAAGACCAGTTTTTAGGAGCTGAAGCGGAGACTAGTGTCGGCTCCAATTTTGAATTTTTACTTTCTGGAGAGGACGGATATGTCCTCTGCACCGACGCATCTATTCAGGGTTTGAGCACTGTTCTGATGCAGCACGATATGGTAGTCTCCTATGCTTCTCGTCGATTGAATGAATGTGAGAAGAACTACCCTGTACATGATCTGGAGCAAGTCATCATTAATTTTTTTTTTTGCCATGAAGATTTGGCGATATTATTTATATGGCGTTACATTTGCGATTCTCACTGACCATAAGAGTCTCAAATATCTGTTTACTTGGAAGGAACTTAATCTCCGACAGAGGAGATGGATGGAGTTTCTGAAGGATTTTTGATTGTACCATTAGCTATCACCCGGGGAGAGCTAATGTGGTTGTTGATGCGCTTAGCAGGAAGTCCAGAGGGACTTTAGCTTGCCACCGAGTTATGGTCACAGACTTGATTTAAGGTTCCTCCGATTTGGTCCTTGCGGGGTAAGGACAGACAGAGCAGGGTACTTTGGTTACCATGGTTGCTCAGTCGTTGATCAGGACGAGGTTACGAGAGCCCTAGGCTGTTGATCAGTATTTGCAGTTTATTTGCAACCAGATAGCTTCCGGGCAGCAGACCGAGTTCACACGAGATGAGGAGGGTATTATATACTTCCGAGGCAGATTGTGCGTACCTCAGTCTCATCCGGCCTTACAGGAGCTACTTCAGGAGGTTCACCGCTCTCGATTTGCGGTCCACCCATGCGGTACCCGTGTGTACCAAGATTTGAGGTGTATCGATTGGTGGAACGGTATGAAGGAAGACATCACAGATTTTGTAGCTAGATGTCTTGGTCTGTCAGCAAGTGAAGGCCGAGCACCAGAGACCTGCCTGCTTACTTTAGCAGATTCCTATTCCTGGGTGGAAATGAGAACACATTACTATGGACTTTGTGGTAAGTTTGTCGAGGACACGACGAGACCATGACGCGATTTGGGTAATCGTTGATCGATTAACCAAATCCGCGTACTCGTTAGCGATCCGGAAGACTGATTTCCTGGATCGATTGGTAGATCTGTTTTGCCGGGAGATTATCAGATCACGTGGTATTCCGTTGATTATTATTTCGGATAGAGACCCCCGGTTCACGTCTCATTTTTGACAGAGACTGCAGCAGACCTTGGGCACGCAGCTCTGTTTTAGTACAACTTTCCATTCGCAGACAGATGGACCGTTAGAGCGGACCTTTCAGACTCTAGAGGACTTGCTGAGGTCTTGTGTATTGGATTTTCAGAGGCAGTTGGGAGGACCATTTGCCATTGGTAGAGTTCGCCTACAACAACGGTTTGCATTCATCTATCCAAATGCCACCGTTGAAGTGTTGTATGGTAGGTCTTGTCGGACACCCACCCTCTAGATGAGGTTGGGAAGGCCCAGTTGTTGGGACCTTATAGAGCCTAGCATGAGGCAGAGTTGGTCCGTACTATTAGACAAAGGATGTCAGAGGTATAAGACTGCCAAAAGAGTTATGCTGACCGGAGTCGGAGACTCTTAGAGTTCTCCATTTGCGACCATGTATTTCTGCGAGTTTCACCCACGAAAGGGGTGAAGAGATTGGCCTCAGAGGTAAGCCAGCTCCGCGATACATTGGACCTTTCTAGATCTTGGAGAGGATTGGAGCGGTAGCTTACCGATTGGCACTACCACCGTCCCTGTCAGGCGTTCACGATGTATTCCACGTATCTATGCTGAGGAGATACATAACCGACCCGACATATGTGTTGACAGATATCTCAGTTTTCCTTCAGCCTGACGTCACCTATGAGGAGGTTCCGGTACGGATTCTGGCCAGAAGGTGCGTCAGTTGAGGAACAAGACTATCCGGCTAGTTAAAGTTGGATGGCAGCATCATTCGGATGAGGAAGCTACTTGGGAGCTCGAGGATATTATCCGAGCTCGATATCCCCATCTTTTCACTTGAAATATGTGATTTAATTTACCGTTCAGCATTTATACTTTATATCTGTTGTTGGTACTTGCTGATGGTAGATAATGAAATTTGGGGACCAAATTTTTATTAGAGGGGGAGAATGTAAAATACCGAAAATAGGCGAATATTAATAAGGGAATTTTCCGGAATTTTTGGAAAATTTTCGGGAATTTTTCGGAGCTTGTATGGATGAGTTAACGGGGATAAAATTTGGGTCCCAGGAAAGCATGTTTAGGTTACCCCGTTTAAGTGAGGAAATGTTTATATTTACATTTCCTTTTCTTTTATTTCTTTTTATTTTTCTTTATTACCTCGCCGAATTCCCTCTCATCCTCGCCGAGACCCCCCCCCGCGTGCCTCTCTTCCCTTCTCCTCTCACGCCCGACACCTTCCTCCTCCCGTGCCCTAACCACCGGCCCGGCGGTTTCTTCCTCGCCGCCACCCACTTCCTCTTCTTCCTCTTCTCTCCCGAGCTTTATTCCGCACGAAATTGGGTCTGCAGAGCGCCACCAGCCGACTGTCACGAGAGGATCGCCGGCTCCTTCTCTCGGCCAACCCATCCTTGCCGGCCGACGAGAGACAAGGGGAAACCTCGCCTCCACTTGACCGTGCCTTAGGTCCCTACCTCTCTTTTTCCTTCATGTCCAAGCACCGGCGTCGCGTGAGCCAAGCTCACCCCCAAACGCTTGTGCCCTAGCCGAGACCTAGGTGCCGAGTTCTTCCTTGGTGTGCCACTTCCGAGTGCGAGTTTGTTGCTTCCCTTGGTTCTCACTCAGTGTACTCCTCTCTGCCCTAGATTTGGATTGTGCCGCCGCCGAGTTTGCTTCGCCGACGCTGTGCCCCAGCATTGTCGCCGGCCACAGGTTCGATCCATCATAGATTGTAGGCTCTGTACCCTAGCTTTGATTGGAATTGGGTTGTTTTTGGTTGATTTTGGATTTTTATTGTTCTTGATTTGTGGTCAGTGAAGTAACCAGCAAGGAGTTTGGGTTTGTGGATGATTTTGGGTTCCGACAGCTATCCCATTTAGCAGCCTACTTAATTGTCAACAGCAACACACTTTGCGACCGGGAATCAAGAAACCACAGGCTGTGAATTGAGGTAAGGTTTATGGTTTTGATCTTTGTGTTAGATTATTGCTAGTTGTGTTAGCAATAATTATTGATTTAGGTTTAGAAGTTGTATAACGGTGTAGTTGGGGTTAATGAAACTAACCCTAACTAGTCAGTGGATTAGAAATTAGTTTAGCTATTTGTTAATAATTAAATTAGCTAAACTGTGCGATTTATCACAGGACCTTGACGCGAGACGAGTTTCTCGACGTCTGGATTTGGACTGATTGAACCTTTCTTTTGTCGGAGGCGGGTACTTTTGACTTATGTCATTTGATATACATAGTAGTGAATTTAACAAGTTGCATTAATTATGTCTTTTATTTGTTTCGGTTAGTCATTACCCAATATCTGATACATGATTGATTGATTGCTTGATTTGCATCCCATGTATACTTTATTTATTTATACATGCTTATAGGGGGTAGTGATATGCCATGCTTCACCATGTTCAGGACCTAGGTTTTTATACCTTCTGTGTACCTTTGATTTGATATGATTCGTTGACCTAGGGTGCACTTTTCTATATATATGGATTAGGTCAGGATGTTTTTATGGTTATTGTCATGCACCATTTGCATGATTGCATGCTGTGCGATAGTCCGCTCCATTATTGTTAAGCACATCGCCAGTTACATGGATCTGCACACACCACCACTCATGGGTTAGTGGTCGATTCAGGCAGAGTGTGTCGCTGTTAGGCACCGTTGGTCCGCTCATGGGTAGTGTGACACAACGTGTTATTCGGCAGGGATTCCTCCCCGTCATCGTGTACCGGGAGTTGAGAGCATTGCGCTCCCCCATTTATGATTTGGGGTAGGAGGATAGGTGTACTCCGACAGCATCCCGTCCACTCGGTCACTCATCAGGAGTAGTGACGACAGAGTGCACGGTTGTCACAGCCCTACCCACTCGGCCTCACTATTGTGTGAGATGATCGACTGGCGTCAGGGGTGACTAGGACGCATTATTGGCATCATATGCATGATGCATTTATTGCTTGTGTTTGTGTTTGCTGCATTTATATGCTGCATATTGTTTGGATACCTATGTTTGACATGCATACAGGATTTCCCTATACCACTCGGACTGTTTGTCCTTATACCCAGGTCCTGGTTAGTACAGTATCTCTCCTGTTTACTTCACATGCATTTTTATCTTTCTTATATCAGGAGATTGTACGCATGATTAGTGCTAGGTGTTATTTCCCTACTTTGTATATCAATTGTACCTGCTGAGTGTTGGACTCACCCCGCCTCCATTGTTGATATTTCCAGGTTGATGCTGTCAGGAGAGAGTTCCAGTTGCTGGTCCCTGCAGACCTCGAGGATATGATTGGTTTTCTTTTGGTTTCTTTTCTGTTCTAGACTGTTTTGAACTTGTTATGTTTTGGATTATTTTACTTATGGACATTGTATGGATTTTATTATGTCGATGGATTTGGATTTGGATTTATTTTACTACATGCCTGCCTGGACGGCAGAAGAGGTGAGTTCATCGGATTTGAGCTTTACGAGTGTAGTGGAGTAGGGTTGATTTCGAGTCAAGGTATTATCTTTCTGTTTACTTGTTATATAAACTGCGTGGAATGTGTGGTTGTATTTTTATTGTTTTTATTATTCCAGCCGCCTGTGGCTGAGGTATGTGAGGATGTAGAAAAGTTTCAGATTGTCCACCTTACAGGGGAGATGCTGCCGAAATTTTCTCGGACAGGGACTCCTCTGGGACGTGACATGGTGTCCAAGAAGGGGGCGGGTCCATTGATTGGTGACCAAGAAATGGTCGGCCACCATCTCCTCTTAAAGGGCCAACCCTTTGCTTGGTGTCCAAGCATGTAGGGGCCGGCCACAATAATTCAAACAAGGAGGGGTGTTTTGAATTTTAAAATCTTTTCTTTGTAGAAACTACAAGTTTTAAAAGAGAGATTTTAAATTTAAAAAGTTTCCTTATTTGAATTAGGTCACATGTTTTAAAAGAAAGTTTAAAAGTTTTAAAACTTTCCTTTTTTAACAATCCTCATGGTTAAAGAAAAAAAGGAAGAGAAGTTTTAAAATTTAAATTTTCTATCACCATGTTAAAAAAGGAAATTTTATAAGAGAAGTTTTAAATTTTAAAACATGGTTTTAATTTTTAAAACTTTCCTTTTTTATCTCCTACTTTAGGAAATTAAAAAAGAGCTTGTAAAATTTTATAAGGATTTACAAAATTTTATTAAAAAAATTATTTTTCCTTTTCCTTGATGAGGTGGCCGGCCACCTTGCTTGGTGCCCAAGTAAGGGGCCGACCAATCAAAATTAAAACCAATCTATGATTTGGTGATTGATTCAATCAAGAGGAAAGAAAAGGAAAAATTAAAAGGGAAAAGGAAAACCATGAGAAAGATTTTAATTTTTGTAAAAAGTCTTTCCTTATTTGCCTTGGGCAAGTAATATAAAAGAAGGGGGAGGGGAGGCCTCATGATACAACAATTCTTATTCTCTTGCTTGGAGATCTTGGTGTGGCCGACCCCTCTCTCCCTCTCCTTTCCCATGCTCTCTTTTCCTTAGTGGTGGTGGTGGCCGAATATTAGAGGAGGAAGAAGAAAGCTCTTGGGTGGTGTTCATCTTGGAGGATCGTCGCCCACACGACGTCCATGGCGAGGCGAGGAATACAGCAGAAGATCTCGAGGTCATTAGCATACAAAAAGAAGGTATAATTAGCAATTATTTTCCGCATCATGCTAGTTATTTCTTTTTGTAAGAATTCCAAACACAAGAGGCATTAGATCTATTTTTTCGAATTTATTTTTCGAGTTTGTGTTTTATTTGTTTTTCGAATTTGTGATTCGATTGTTCTTTTTGGTTAACCTAGAGTTATTTAAGGAAATTAAATATTAGCTTTCCTTAAAAGGCTTTGTTTAGGCGGTGGTGGATGCTCCCATATCCAAGAAGGTCATGTGTCTCGCCATGCAGTCCTGAAAGCCAATTTTAGAAATTAATATTTAATGGAATTTATAAAGTAGGTGGATTTGAATCAATAGTGTTAAGTTCCGCTTGCGATTCAAATCTAAACCATTAAGAACAGATAAGTTAAATTTGGAATCAATGATGTTAAGTTCCGTCTGCGATTCCTAATTTAACTTCTAACGAACACAATAGGTTATTTAAGGAAAAGTTCGATACTTGTATAAAATTT
The DNA here is from genome assembly GCF_018446385.1 of Zingiber officinale. Taxonomy (NCBI): domain Eukaryota; kingdom Viridiplantae; phylum Streptophyta; class Magnoliopsida; order Zingiberales; family Zingiberaceae; genus Zingiber; species Zingiber officinale. The sequence continues at coordinate 18,270,147 of NC_055993.1, read as the reverse complement.
TTTGTACAGTGGAACCGGTACGATTTTCCTAGGACTAACCAACAATTGGTATCAGAGCTAGGGTTTGCCTCTGTGTGTTTTGGTTTTCAAATTAATTATGCACATGTCATACATAATTTAGGCAGGATAATAGTAGGATGTGCTAACTTTGTGGTTGCAGGCTCCAACTATTATGACATTTAGATATTGTGTGTGATTGGACCCTTGGACATGTCAAGGGCATTATTTTGTGCGCATGATTGTATGTATCAAATACAGCAGGAGCTGTATTATTTAGAATTTGATTTTTGTTCGATCTAGAATACATGTACATTCCTTCATGGAATATAGGATCGATATATGTAAAATTCTATATTTTTGTCATGGATCGGATGTTTGCAAGGCGTGGTACTTTTGGAGGGCCAGAGGCGCAGCGGAATAAGAAGCAAGATGGATGCGACGACTCGACCCGATGGCGGTGGCTAAAGATGGCAGCAGCTAGGGTTGAAGCACACGGAAGACAGTGATGGAAAAAAAAAACCATAATAGTTGAAAAATAAATTTCCATATTTATTGTTTTTTATTTACTGTAATGTGTGTGTATGCATATAATGTATGCTAGGATAGTTTAAAATTCCTCATTTTAATAACTAAGTGGGAGAGGGATTTTTAAATAAATCTCATGATCTCCATTACTGGTTTGTAAGTGATGCAACAAGCTTGCGTGTTGGCTCTGAGTGCCTCCCTCCACAACGGATATGTTTGTTGCGGATCACTAGATCAAACTTCCTTTATGGATGGTTATAGGAAATTTTTTAGGAGTGTGTGATCTTCTCCAACTGAAGGGGCACAATCCTATTTAATGGACTAAGTATCAAGTAATGATATACACTTAGACGCATTCAATAGTATCCTCCCCAACGGAGTCACTGCTATTGTTTTATGTGACCAAAGGAAAACCAACTATTAATTTTATTTGTCATAAAGTTATGATGACAAGATAATAAAATTAATGGGTTACATCCTCCTTTTACAAATGATGAATTTGTATACGTCCACACTAACGTGGCATGCAATATTCACGGTGTTTTGAGGTGTTGGTAAATTTAAATAGTATTATTTGAGAAATCAATATTATTTTAAATTTAGAGTCTTGACCAAAGTTATTTTTGTGATTCTTAGGATGACTTTCAACCCACTGGCCATCATACTAAAAGAAAATAGACTTACTGGTCCTAACTATATAGATTGGAAAAGGAACCTGGACATTGTTCTAACTGCTGAGAACTATAAGTTTGTACTGACTAAGGCTTGCCCTGAAGCACCTAATGGTGACTCTACCCCAGAGGAGATTGAGTATCATAAGAAATGGGTAAAAGCAGATGAGATGGTGCGGTGTTACATTTTGGCTTCAATGTCAAATGTATTGCAACATCAGCATCAAGATTTACCAATGACTTATGATATAATGAACAATCTCAAAGAACTCTTTGGGCACCAGAGTCGGACTGCTAGGCAAGAGGCAATGAGAAAGTTAATGACAACCACCATGTCTGAGGGGACACCCGTAAGGGATCATATCCTCAAAATGATGGCTTATCTGAATGAAATACAAGTCCTTGGAGGAGAAATCGATGGGGAAACCTAGGTCGATATAATTCTCCAAACGCTACCCAGAAGTTTTGAGCAGTTTCGCCTGAACTATAACATGAACAAAAGAGAGTATACGTTGGCAGAACTTCTGACAGAACTACAAGCAGCAGAAGGTATATTTCGTCACAGTTCTCAGATTCACTATGCTGAAAATGGTTCTACTTCTAAGTCGAAAGGCAAGAAGAAGAAGAAGAAACAGGTCTTTTCAGCAAAGAGAGTGAATAAACCTCAGGGTACAGGACAAAAAGCTGGAATGAAGAAGCCGAAGGGTAAGTGCTTCATCTACAAGCAGTCAGGACATTAGAATGCGGACTGTCCTCGTAGGAATCAGAACAATAAAGGTATATCTCATGCTCTAGTAGTTGAAACATGTTTAGCGGTGTTATCTACCAGTACCTGGTGTGTAGATACGGGAGCCACTGATCATGTCTGCAATTCTTTGTAGGGGTTCCAGGAAACCTGATGACTATTTGAAGGAGAGATAATCATATACATGGGCAATGCTACTAAGGTGGCGGCTGTTGCAGTGGGAGACATCTACTTATCTTTTGATAGGAATAGAAGTTTGATTTTAAGAAATTATTTTTATGTACCCAGTTTTAGAAAGAATTTAATTTCAGTTTCTAAACTGTATATGGATGGATATTCTGTTTCCTTTAGTAACAATGTCGTTATAAAGAGAAATAAGGTGATTATCTGTTCTGGTGCATTGGTTGGCAATTTATATACTTTAAATCCAATTTCTCTCACAAAGTAAAATATGGAAATTAATAACACATCTTCTAACTCTAATAAGAGAAAAGAACCTTCGGAAATGAACCAAACGTATCTTTGACATCTAAGGCTTGGTCATATTAACTTAAGTAGGATTCAAAGGCTTGTAGCCAATGGACTCTTGGGTTCAATAGAGTTGGAAAACTTTCCAACATGTGAATCCTGCTTGGAAGGTAAAATGGCCAAGAGACCTTTTAAGGCTAAGGGGTATAGAGCCAAAGATGCGTTAGAATTGGTTCATTCTGATTTGTGTGGTCCTATGTCTATTCAGGTAAGAGGTGGTTATGAATATTTCGTCTCCTTTATAGACGATTATTCAAGATATGGATACATTTACTTGATGCGCCGCAAGTCTGAATGCTTTGATAAGTTTAAAGAATATAGGGCTGCTGTGGAGAAACGTCTTGGTAAAAGTATCAAGACACTACGGTCTGACCGTGGTGGCGAATACCTCTTTGGAGAGTTTAGGAATTACTTATCACAAGTCGGGATTCAATCCCAATTGTTTGCACCTGGTACACCCCAACAGAATGATGTGACAGAACGAAGGAATATGACTCTTATGGAAATGGTTAGATCGATGATGAATTATTTAGAATTACTAAATTCGTTTTGGGGATATGCTTTAGAAACAACAGTGTACATTCTGAATATGGTACCTTCTAAAACAATTCCTTCTACTCCCATGAAATTATGGAATGGGCGTAAGCATAGTCTGAATCATATCCATATATGGGATAGTTCAGCACATGTGCTGAAGGGAGATACTGACAAGTTGGAATCACGTACAGAAGTGTGTCTGTTTGTAGGATATCCTAAGGGAACAAAAGGTGGTTTATTTTATAATCATAAAACTCAGAAGATTATTGTTAGCACCAATGCTTGATTTTTAAAAGAAGATTATATAATGAACCATAAGCCCATGAGAGAAATAGTTCTAGAAGAAATAAGAGAGGACACGTCTACTTTAGTACCAACAGTACAAGATGAAGTACCACAAGAAACTGCAACACATGTCACACATGATACATAACTAGAGACAGTGTCTCGTCATAGTGGGAGGGTTGTAAGGCAACCTGAGAGATTCATTTTTTGGGAGAGTCTTCGGACTTGATTCCGGGTAAACATGAACCTGATCCCCGAACATATGACGTAGCACTCCAAGATATAAATGCAGTATCTTGGCAAAAGGCAATGAATTCTAAAATAGAATCTATGTTTTCTAATAAGGTCTGGGAGCTTATAGAACCACCAAATGGTGTAAAAGCCGTTGGATGTAAATGGATCTACAAAAGGAAAAGAGGGACAGACGGGAAGATAAAAACCTTCCAAGCAAGGCTTGTTGCAAAAGGGTATACTCGGAAAGAGAGAATCGATTATGAGGAAACTTTTTTGCCGGTAGCTATGCTAAAGTCTATCCGGATACTCTTATCCATTGCTGCTCATATGGATTATGAGATTTGGCAAATGGATGTCAAGACAGCTTTCTTTAACGGAAGTCTTGAAGAAAACATCCATATGAAGCAACCAGAAGGGTTCATTGAAAAAGGCAAAGAACATCTAGTGTGCAAGCTCAATCGGTCCATTTATGGACTGAAGCAAGCTTCAAGATCTTGGAACATCCGGTTTAATGAAGTAATCCAGTCATATGGATTTATTCAGTGTCCGGATGAGTCTTGTGTATACAAGAAGTGTAACGAAAACGTGGTGGTATTTCTTGTACTATACGTAGATGATATTTTGTTAATTGACAACAATGTCAAGGTATTATCGGACGTAAGGGTATAGTTGTCCAAACAATTTGATATGAAGGACTTAGGAGAATGTGCACACATTCTTGGGATCAAAGTTATAAGGGATCGCAAGAAAAGAATGTTGTGCCTATCTCAAGCTTTATATATAGATACAATCCTTGCTCGTTTTAGCATGCAGAACTCTAAGAAAGGTTTCTTACCTTTTAAGCATGGAATAACCTTGTCTAAAGAGATGTCTCCGAAGACATCAAAGGAGATAGAGGACATGAAGGCAGTTCCTTATACTTCGGCTGTGGGAAGCCTAATGTATGCAATGCTGTGTACGAGACCTGATATTTGTTTTGTCGTGGGCATGGTTAGCAGATATCAGAGTAACCCTGGACAAGGACATTGGACTGCTGTAAAGCATATATTGAAGTACCTGAGAAGGACTAGAGATTATATATATGCTAGTTTACCAAGCAGATGATTTGCTCCCTGTGGGTTACACGGATTCGGATTTCTAATCAGATAGGGACAACAGTAAGTCTACATCAGGCTATGTATTTACTTTAGGAGGTGGAGCCATTGCATGAAAGAGTGTTAAGCAGAAATGCGTTTCAGACTCAACCATGGAAGCTGAGTATGTGGCAGCCTCTGAGGCAGCCAAAGAAGCTATATGACTCAGGAACTTTCTAATGGACTTAGATGTGATTCCTAGTTTGCCCAAAATCATCACAATTTATTGTGATAATAGCGGTGCAGTTGCAAACTCGAAGGAACCACGAGCCCATAAGACAAGTAAACATATAGAGCGCAAGTACCACCTGATACGAGACATCGTCAAGCGAGGAGAAGTTGTCGTCGCCAAGATTGCATCAGCAGATAACCTGGCAGATCCTTTCACTAAGGCCCTTCCGACGAAAGCTTTTGATCGGTATGTGGAGGGGATGGGAATCAGATGTATGGCAACATATATGACAGCTTAGTCTTTTAGTATAAGTGGGAGATTGTTAGAGTGTATACTAAAAGCCTAACTTTTGTAAACATTTATTTTTGAAATAAAAGAATCACATTGGGCAATATCTATATTTATTTGTTAAATGTAATTGTTCAATTAATTTATATAGTAGACAACATGGTGTGTGGTGTCACACACAGAAGATCATGTTGTCAGTTCTTTATAAATTATAAACAGTTTCTCATGACTAAGATGGAAAGGAACGAACCATCGGAATAGTCGTAGTGTAATTAAGTATTAGTTTATCTTGATTAATAAATTACATTGGTACACTCTAAGTGTATTGAGTAAGACCATTTTAGGTAAGTTCTTTTTGTACTGACTTAATAAAAGAACTAGACCTTAGTTATTATGGAAGTGTGTGCTCTTAATCCTAATATAATAACAAGCACATATATTTAATATTTATTTCTTTGATTTATCAAAGGGTGAGGTTTAGCTTGATAAATCAATATGTCCGATAAGTTGGGAAATGATATTACTTATAGTGTGTGTTATTGATTATAGAAGGAATCTGTGTCCTAGTTATCTATGTTGAGAATATCCCTAAGAGGAGCTCATAAGGATTGTCATGTTAAACCCTGCAGGTGGACTTAGTCCGACATGACAATGAAGTTAAGTGGTACTACTCTTGGAGCTAGATATTAATTAAGTGTGTTGTCAGTAACTTACTTAATTAGTGGGCATTCGTTATCTTAAACACAGGGAGACTAACACACTCATGATAAGAAGGAGCCCATAATGTAATTTGGGATTGGTGCGGTAGTGCGATAATAACTCTTTAGTGGAATGAGTTATTATCGATGAACTTGAGTTGTGTGTTCGGGGCGAACACGGGATACTCAAGCTCATCGGAAGGCCAAACCCAATTTCTCCTCTAGGTCCCTGTTGTAACCTCATTAAAGCCTCAAGTCCATCCAAAGAAAGGCTCATCTTGGTGTCCAAGAAGGGGGTCGGTCCATTGCTTGGTGACCAAGAAATGGCCGACCACCATCTCCTCTTAAAGGGCCAGCCCTTTGCTTGGTGTCCAAGCATGTAGGGGCCGACCACAATAATTCAAACAAGGAGGGGTGTTTTGAATTTTTAAAATCTTTTCTTTGTAGAAAACTATAAGTTTTAAAAGAGAGATTTTAAATTTAAAAACTTTCCTTATTTGAATTAGGTCATATGTTTTAAAAGAAAGTTTAAAAGTTTTAAAACTTTCCTTTTTTAACAATCCTCATGCTTTAAGAAAAAAAGGAAGAGAAGTTTTAAAATTTAAATTTTCTATCACCATGTTAAAAAAATAAATTTTATAAGAGAAGTTTTAAATTTTAAAACATGGTTTTAATTTGTAAAACTTTCCTTTTTTAACTCCTACTTTAGGAAATTAGAAGAGAGCTTGTAAAATTTTATAAGGGTTTATAAAATTTTATTAAAAAATTATTTTTCCTTTTCCTTGATGAGGTGGCCAAGCAAGGGGCCGGCCAATCAAAATTAAAACCAATCTATGATTTGGTGATTGATTCAATCAAGAGGAAAGAAAAGGAAAAATTAAAAGGGCAAAGGAAAACCATGAGGAAGATTTTAATTTTTGTAAAAAGTCTTTCCTTATTTGCCTTGGGCAAGTAATATAAAAGAAGGGGGAGGGGAGGCCTCATGATACAACAATTTTTATTCTCTTGCTTGGAAATCTTGGTGTGGTCGGCCCCTCTCTCCCTCTCCTTTCCCTTGCTCTCTTTTCCTTGGTGGTGGTGGTGGCTGAATATTAGAGGAGGAAGAAGAAAGCTCTTGGGTGGTGTTCATCTTGGAGGATCGTCGCCCACACGACGTCCAAGGCGAGGCGAGGAATACGGCAGAAGATCTCGAGGTCATTAGCATACAAAGAGAAGGTATAATTAGCAATTGTTTTCCGCATCATGCTAGTTATTTCTTTTTGTAAGAATTCCAAACACAAGAGGCATTAGATCTAGTTTTTCGAATTTATTTTTTGAGTTTGTGTTTTCTTTATTTTTCGAATTTGTGATTCGATTGTTCTTTTTGGTTAACCTAGAGTTATTTAAGGAAATTAAATATTAGCCTTTCTTAAAAGGCTTTGTCTAGGCGGTGGTAGATGCTCCCATATTCAAGAAGGTCATGTGTCTCGCAATGCAGTCCTGGAAGCCAATTTTGGAAATTAATATTTAATGAAATTTATATCGTAGGTGGATTTGAATCAATAGTGTTAAGTTCCGCTTGCGATTCAAATCTAAACTATTAAGAACAGATAAGTTAAATTTGGAATCAATGATGTTAAGTTCCGTCTGCGATTCATAATTTAACTTCTAAAGAACACAATAGGTTATTTAAGGAAAGGTTCGACACTTGTACAAAATTTTTTGTACAGTGGAATCGGTACAATTTTTCTAGGACTAACCAACATTAAGTTGGGTCCTGTCTATTTTTAATACCTTGTGTCTAAGTGTCCAGGAGCATAGGAATACAAGAAGTTGAGCGAAAGACGTAGCGGATGAGAAAGATGGCACGGAAAGCCAGTCGACAGACTCGGTACATCTGAAGGATGAGAAGCTGCGGAAGAATATACTGGTGGAGTGAGAAGGATGCATGCAGTGGTTCAAGGGATGAGAAGCTAGGGAGGAAGCCCGTTTGAGGTAAAAATCGGAGTTGGATTCGGGTAAGCTCAACTTTGAACGGTCGAAAGCATCGCCCATAAGAGAAAAAGTATGAAAAAGGTCAACTCAGAGGTTGACCTTGGAATAAAAGGTTCTTCCTTCAAGACCCGAGGCACCTCGGTGGACTGGAGGTGCCTCGGGTAATATGGTTTGCCTCTGCCACAGAAAGGCGCAGAGGCGCCTCCCCGGACTAGAGCCACCTCAGCTGAAAAGGCAGGGAGGCACCTCAATTGAACTGAGGCGCCTCCGCATAAAACTCAGCCACAGTAACGACAACCCACTAGAGGCTCCTCAGATGGAACAGAAGTGCATCAAACGGAATGGAGGTGCCTCCATGCGTCCAGAGCCATTGGACAGATCAAATATGATCGGATAAGTTTTGTTGATCAAGAGGTACCTCGAGCTCAACTAAGGCACCTCCAGTGCCACATTAGCCAATGGTAAAAAGTGTTCTAAGCACTATAAAAAGAGAGGATGTCCTCTAGCTCAGATACAACACTTGTATTCAATTTTCAAGTCTGTTTTGCTATTTCTGAACTGTAAACCATTGTACGAGGCTTCTTTGCCTCCAACCTTGTCGAAGAAGGAGATTCTTGCTAGTGCTTACTTCTACCTTGGATTAGCAACCTCCCTGGTTGTGAACCAAGTAAATTGGTAGTCTCGTATTTATTTTCATGTATTTTTTTTATCTTAATTTATAAGTGTTCTAACTAAAGTACAAAGATCGAAAACGTACAACTTTCTATTGCAGGCAAGTCACCCCCTCTTGCTGGTCAACAAAGAACCAATAATTGGTATCAGAGCAAGGACGTTTTAGAAGGACTAATCACTACCTAAAGAAAAGAAGATGATGTCCAAAACAAGCATCCACTCGCCAAACTTCGAGGGGGGGTTCACTATCTGGAAGTGCAAAATGGAGGAATTTTTTAAAATAAATTTTGAAATTTTGTTAACTATTAAATAAGATTTTGAAGCGCCAAAAGACGAGAAAGAAAGAGAACTAGAGGAATTCCGATGGAGTAAGAAGTAGCAGAATGAGTTCACGATGAACGGAAAGGGCAAATTCCATCTCCTGAGTGTAATACCATCTCGTAAAAGTGCTTTCTAGAAGTTTGTACAAATTAAAACAAAGCATGCACTATTAAAAGAGAAAATGCCGACTTAAAGATTATATTAGCAAAAGTATGTTTATTTGAAGATTATGATAAACTAAAAATTAAGAATGACAAATTAATGGATCAAATAAAAACATTATAAAAGGATTATGTATGTTTAATTATTTAGAATTTTAGAAATTTTCAAGGACTTAATTGATATTTTAGATTTCACAAGTGTCAAATTAGAAAAGTGACATGAAAATATATTTCAAAAAATTATCTTGTTAATCCTGTAAGTACAAACTTATATTAGGTTCCTAAATCCTGCTTAGTATGATTAAAGTTAATTTTTATGAATGCTTTAGATTTAATTTGTTTTAATTTTTAATATTACTTACAAAATTAATTAGTTTAGATACCTACTCTTCATGTTTTCTATTGAATTTTTTTATGCACAAATGGATTATTTATTAGTATAAAACTTTTCAGAATTTTTTGACTAGTAATTATTTTTTTATAAATTTTTTATATAAAAATTAAATTTTAAAATTTAAAATATTTTTGAGATTAATTTTAAAATACCTAATTTTTTAGATAATTACCGTTGTGTTTTTAATGAGTATAAAAATTGGTCAAATTTTTAAGACTCAAAAATTATTTTTAAATATTTTATTTTTAAAAATAATCTTACATGCTCAAAATATTTATTACTGTTAAAATAAAAATATTTTGTACATAGTAATTTTTATCCTACTTTGATTAATTATGATTATTTTTGACAAAAATTTTTATAATTATTCAAAATCTTAAAATAATTTTTAAATTATTTTTTCAAATCATTGGATTAATCGATTAAAATATTATTTCTTTAAAAATTATTTTGGTAAAAAGGTAAATTACTAAAAATTCTGTTTCCCACCCTTTGAAAAAAATTTAGGGTGCGTTTGGTACGCGTGTTTTCCATTTTCATTTTCTGGAAAATACGCGTTTTTTGAAAAATGATGTTTGGTTTGTGTTTTTCGTGCTTGTTTCTAAAAAAAATAACTAGCGTTTTCTAGAAAAACAGAAAATGACAAAAAGTCATTTTCTATTTTCTAGAAAACGCTCGTTTTCCAGAAAATGAAAATGGAAAACGCGCGTACCAAACACACCCTTAGATTTTTTTTTTAACTAATTACCCTTATTTTTTTGATGTAATCAAAGGGGGAGAATAGTAGTTATTCAATTTAGGGGGGAGTAATTAACAGTGAATATTACTTATATTTTTTTGTACTTAAATGTAGTATTCATGTTATAATTATTTTTATTTTTTCCTTTAAAATTATTTTTTTATTTAACCCTAACTTTAACTTGAATTGATGCACATCAAAAAGGGGAAGATTATAAGTCCCCCGGGTTGATTTTGATGTGATCACCCAAGTTAAGTTGGGTCTTATCTATTTTTGATGTCTTGTGTCTAAATGTGCAGGAGCTTAGGAACACAAGAAGTCGAGCAGAAGATGTAGTGGATGAGAAGGATAGCACGGGAAGCGAGTCGACGGGCTCAGTGCATCCGAGAGACGAAAAGATGAGGAAGAGTATACTAGTAAAGTGAGAAGGACGCGCACAATGGTCCAAGGGATGAGAAGCCAAGGAGGAAGCTTGCTCAAGGAGAAAATCAATATTGGGTTCGGGTGAGCTCAACTCTGAACGGTTGGAAGCATCACCCATAGGAGCAAAAGTTTGGAAAAGGTCAACTCAAAGGTTAACCTTGGAATGATCTGCCTTGACGACCCGAGGCACCTTAGTGAACTGGAGGCACCTCTGGTGATCTAGCTTGCCTCTATCGTAGAAAGGTGCGGAGGTGCCTTAGCTAAAAAGGTGAGGAGGCACCTCGGTTGAACTGAGGTGCCTCCACTCAAAACTCAACCACAGTAATGGCTACTCACTTGAGGTGCCTCCATGCGTCTAGAACCGGTGGATAGATTAGATATGATTAGATAAGTTTTGCTGATCTAGAGGCACCTCCAGTTCCACTTCAGCCAACTGTAAAAGTGTTCTAAACCTTATAAAAAGAAGGGATGTTCTCTAGCTCAGGTACAACACTTGTATTCAATTTCCAAGTCTATTTTGATATTTTCTAAGCTGTAAACCATTGTATGAGGCATCTCTACTTCCGACCTTGTCTAAGAAGGATATTCTTGTTAGTGTTTACTTCTGCCTTAGATTAGCAACCTCTCCGGTTGTGAACCAAGTAAATCAGTAATCTCATATTTCTTTTTATGCATTTGTTTTATTTTAATTTACAAGTGTGTGCTAACTAAAGTCCAAAGATAAAAAAAGGTGCAACTTTCTATTGCAGACAATTCACCTCTCTCTTGCAGTCAATGAAGATAATTCAACATTACTTCCCATAAATAGAAGTATAATTGATGTAACTAGTGGAGGGGCTATAGTTAACAAGACTCCTACTCAGGCTAGGGAACTCATAGAGATCATGACTACTAGTTCTCAGTAGTTCAGGACTAGACCGATGATTATCAAAGGCGTTAATGATTTTTCCATCTAACCTCAATATTACGAGCCCCAACAACAAAATGGGTATGATTCATTATCTAATATTTATTATCTTAGTTGGATGGATCATTTGAATTTCAAGTATGGGAACACACAACCATAGATTGCTCAATCTTTTCCAATATACTAGAGGCCTCTTGCTCCCAGTCAAATAGAAACTTTAGTATAGAAATGAGAAGATATCGTGTAGCAATTTACAACCAATAATCTCCAATTATAGCAGTCATTACAAAATTGTCAGATGTATATGGACCAACTTGCATCATCCGTCAACTAGCTACAAGCACAAGACTCCAATCAATTTCTCTCAAAGACCATTCCTTATGATATTAATGTGCTTAAGGAGATAAATTGTAAAGTTGGTAATAATTCAGTCTCTAATTTTACTACTTTATAAGACTCCTTTATTTCTCTATGTTGTGATAATAAAGTTGTAGATGATGTCAATTCTAATTATATAGATGTTGCATGCAAGACTTTAGATGAAACTGTTGTTGTTGCAAATATTCTTGATAATGATGTTGCATGTGATGTTGAAGTTATGGATGATGCAAATATTGATGATGTTGATGCATGTAAAACTTTTGATGAGATTGCAGTTGTTGCATATGTTGTTGATGAGAATGATGCATATAAAATCTTTGATGATGTTGCTGAAGCATGCAAGGATGAAATTGTCGATGTTGTAAATTCTTATGAGGTTGTAGATGATGTAGTCATAGATGATGGTACATGTGAAATTCTAGATGAAACTGTCGATGTTCCATATACTGATGATAATGATGTTGGTGTGTTTCCATCTGAACCTATCTGTGATTCTATTGTTGATGATTGGGTAGGGATTTGTACAGCAAAGGCTATGCCCACACTATTACTGCCTTCAGTTGTACAACCATACGATCTGTCATTAGAGCCTCTTTTGACCACTTCAGTCTTTGCAAGGCTTCAGGTACCTCCCATTGTTTCATGGTCAATATGTTTTCTCATCTTTTAGAAATTTAATGGAGTTATATATAATTGATTTTATTGTATGCGACTCATTTTCTGATACAAACTTGCATATAAGATTAATATTGTTTCAGCTTTTTCTTACCCCGTATACGTGCGAGAGATGCATCCTTTCCATGTCGATGCTCTAGGTTTCTACAGGCATATCATTTTTTTAGCAATTATACAAGGAAGCATTCAACCACCTAAAGAAGTCCCTGACTTTAATTTAAATCATCTAGCCCCTGGAGTGGATTCTTCAACTAAACCACATCCAATCGTCCAAGAGAATGTTTGAGAAGACGATAATGGAGGGAGCGATACTTGACGATCACACAAAGAAGACTCTCTCCGATACTTAGATCATCCCACTAGTCTAAATGCTATTATTGAATGCCTTCAACTGCCAAGAACTCAAGGGAGTCCATTTTTTCTTTTCTTTGTCTTGCTTTTCTTTATCTCTATACTTGTGTGTTTGTTTGCTTTCTTTGTTTGCACTTTGTTTGATCTTGTCTATATTTTGTTTGGTTTTATTGCATATCTCCTTATGCATCTCCTTGTAAGACTTTGAGAATTGCAAAAGCTTGTTAATTTTGGCAATCAATTTTTGGAAATTCTTTGACATGATTTTTTTTTTTTTTTTGCATGTGGTCATTAATTAATGCGGTGATCCGCTCTAACTTAATAGATTGAGCTTGATAACTTTTATTTACCTAGTGAGGATTATTGTCATGCTATCATTTATTCTCTTTTTTGTGTGAATTGCACTTATGATATTTGACACTCTAAAATTTATTTTGATTCTTTTTGAGATTAAAGTAACATAATCTTACATAAATGTGATGAAGGCAATCTTTCTTGTTTATCTCTTGATTTCGTCCCTTACTTTGCTATTATTACTGGTGAGCATTCCATTTATGTTTCATTATATTTTCCTTGTTATATTTCTTCATCGTCATTATATTTTCACTATCACATTTTTATTGATTTATTCATGTCCTGTTTAGCATTGAGTGATTGCATGATGAATTGTATTTTCTTTGATAGATCTTCATTGGTTTATTTTTGGCCTCTTATTATTGTGAGTTTTGGTTGATATTACGATGTTACATTGCTCGATATAGAGAGAGAAGGAAAAATAAATAGAAGAAGAAATTTTTTTTTATTTTTATTTAGTGTTGGAATGTGCAAAGGAAGTTGAGAAGTTGGGGTGAGCTTGTGCTATTATCACTTGATTGTTCTCATCAAGTTCAACATTCCATTACTCTTATCTTCTTGTTTTCTCTTCTTGTACCTATCATTCTTATTTTTTTGGCCTAATTATATTTCTAAATAAGTTCTTCTGATTTATATATGTATGTTTACAGTAGTGGAGAATTAGAAGAAAACAGAAATATTGTAATGCAATATTGTGAATAGCATTGAGTGTGAACTCCATTTTTATATATGTTTATGAAAGTGAAAGCAAAACTACTTACCTTGTGAGGTTCTATCAATCTTAGTTTGTTCAAGTTGATTGAAATAACTATACTTATTGACTTTGTAGAATTGAACTCATAAATATTTTGATTCTTGAAAGTTTGATGATCCTAAGTAATTAGTTTTTTCTATCTTCGAAATATTAATAGGGGATTGATTTAGAGATAATTAGTTAATTTCTAATTTTGTTTACTTATCTGAGACATATAAGAATAAGTGTAATGGACCGACATTTTGATATATTATTTTAGTTCTTATACTCATCATTTATATCTTTTCATACGATTAAAAGTTACTTCATATAAGTGTAGATTTATTTTGAGTTTTGATGTAATTTCTACTATATTTATGGCATTAAATCTAAATATATGAATATGATTTTATAGGAAATCAAGATGAGTTATGGCCTCGAGCCGAATCGAACTAATTTTAGCCCAAGGAGTCATCAAGAAGAAGTTCGGTTCAATTGGGAGTTTGATTCGTTCAATTCAATTAAAGATGACTCACATTTCAAATGAAGCTTAGTTAAATCGATACACCCAATCAATGGGTGCACTTCCTAATGGAGCCAACCAAGATCCAAGAAGTAGAGATCCTGATTCAATCCCGATCCCGATCCCGATCCCGATCCAAGCAAGCTCATTCCAATGCAGATTGGATCTGGCCCATCTCCTCCTCCTTCCTGAACTCGAATCGGCGGCTTCTGCCCCCACGGGCTGGATCAGCTGGAAGAGTGTCTGACGTTTGCAATGGAGGTTCAGGGGTCGAGGGTCGCCAGTTGCACACGGACGTAAAACCTCGGTCTGCTGCGCTTTAAAATTCCACTCGACTCCCAGTTACCCCTCCTGCCCAGCTTAACCGTGATTTACCCCCTCTGAATATCTGTGGGATCGGACCCAGGGGGCCGCTAAGGTGACGGTTCCACCTTTTTGCATTGAATCGACGGCTTCTCAACCTCCACCGACGCACCTCCTCACCGGCGATTCCACTACCATCAGCACACTGAGAGGTCAAGGGGTTTCCCTTCATCCGGTCGTCGATCGACGCCAACCACCAAGAGGTAAAAGAGTTTCCCTTCCTCCGGTCACCATCTTCACCGATCGCAAGCCTCCATCCGGATCCCACACCACCAACTGGCCGTCTACCATCAGGTCAGATCTCCACCCCATCTGGATCTCAGAAGAGAGCTCATTTTACCAGAGCTTGGGTTTCCCTTCGTCGGAAAGCAAGCTTCTCCTATCCGGACAGCAACGCCACTTCATCTTCAAGCTCCAACAGAAGCCCCTTCATCCAAACAGCTCCTCAAGCAATCAATCATCCGAAGCTTGGGTGTCTCCCTTTGATGAATAGATTAGATCATTTGGTTGTTTGATTGTTGATTGCTGATTGAATGTTTTAGATTTTAACTCCATGTTTAAGACTCATTTGATTTGAATTGAATTGAATGATGCTTGAGTTGTGTTTGATGAAATGCTCCTTGTTACTTAGTTAATGGAATTCTCAGTGTTAATTGTCTTGCCATGCTTATTCAGTTAAGTGTTTGACGAGTTTACTTCAATTGATCTTATATTTTAACATAGTTACTTTTGTTGATGCATTTAACTTGGTTTAACTTTTTGTAATGTTTGGTTTCATTGAATGCGTGTTTCTTTTAATTCATTACAATTGTAGATTATGTTAGATTAGGATGCCTTTCAATTGTTAGTCTTAGAATTGAATCATAACTCAAACTTCAGTTCTAAATAACTTGATCATAGAATTATTATGCATTGACTATGATCCTGTCCGAGTGCTGAATCGACGGACGCTGGGGACGTGGCACGCTCCGCTGTCTCCGACTGGTAGTGTAGTTCTCCGACGAACCTGCAAGGAAGCCGAGCCAGGAGGGGTTTCCCGGCGACGGCCTTCCAACGCTCAAGTCAGGCAACGAGAGAGGCAGCGTAATGAGGCTACAGTAGAGATGTGTGCATACCTTCGTCAACGTTTGAGGGTCTTTATATAGGACCCCGGGAGAACGCGGACACGCTTCCCAATGCGTGCATGCTTCCCCAAATATACCTTAATGAGCCCGTGTCAGAAAAGTACCTCTGGCGCCATTCTGCAATCGCCCGAGCATATCCCGGATGTGACAGTGGAAGCTTCCACCGTATGATTCTGTATACGGCTCGGCCGCCAACTCTGCTGCTTGTCGGTGGCAGGTGTCTCGAGGATGATGTTATCCCCTGTCTCCTTTGTCCTCTTGCGTTCCCTGTCTGTTCCAGGGCCGAGCGGATAGGCCGCTGGGTAGGCATATCACCTCTGCATCGGTCATATGCTCGGATGAGACTGCTCCTACCTGTGTTGCCTTGTGCACCGGCCGAGCGGACAACCCGCTCGACCCTTGAAGCCTTTTTACCTCGAGCGTCAGAAACCCGACCCCTAGTCGGGTTGTCTTTCATTCGGTTCGGGGGATTCGCGGTCGGTCGGCCTGCGGTGACCGGTCAGTTGGCCTGCTTCGTCCGGTCGACGGGTTTCCTGGTTGAATCCCTTGGCCTCTGACCTCCACGTGCCGTTGACCCTCCGCCGACGAGGATCCCCCGTCCTTATCACCGGATCAGATTACATTCTTTATAAGATACGATCCAGTTACTTTATACTGCATTAGTGTAAATAGATTTAGTATTAATTTGAATTGTCATATGTAGTACGACATACAGGTGTTATCCAATGTTGAATGTCGCTCGAGCCTGAGTGGGTCATTGAGTACCGAGTCGAGAAAACGATGTCGAGATAGGAAGATATCGAGACCTACATTTGGTGTAAGAAATAGATTCATCCCCTTCAATAGTGTTTCGATGTTACAATGAACGTTTATTTTCTAGGATACAAGGAAGACCACGATCACCACAAAGTATGAGTCGGTTGTGACAAGCTGAACTTGTACCTGAACATTATCACGTGTAGATTGTCGAGCGAAATACACAGCAGAAAAGAAAAGAAAATAACAAGAAGGAATGAAAGTGGATGGAATTTTCTTTCTCTTGTATATGCTTTTATTATGTGTTTTTTTGTCTATTGGTCACCTCTTTATATAGAAGCTATGTCCGATTAATAGTCATTCACGGTTTTTACTCATCGAGCTCGAAATATCAACCGTCGACCATTAATGGTCAGTAATTTCACTCAGTCAATTATAATTCTTCATTAATCATTAATTAATACATTTGTTACATACTTACACTCACACAAGAGTCATCTAAGTTAATACAACCTAGATCCTAAATTTACAACTCTTTCTATAAGCATACATAAGTCCACAACTTTCACAGTTATAATTGTTGGACACAAATAATCTGTTGTCGGAGATATACGGGGTATTAGTTAAATTTAAACTGCTTTAAATTAAATTCAACTTACAATAAAAATGACCTGAGCGGATAATCTCAGGTTACCAGCAGGGGATGGTTTCTACTACGAGCCGAAGAATTGCCAAGCAAAAAGATCGGCTGAGCCGTTAGTCTGTATTGCCAAGCAGGCGGATCGGTCGAGCAGATTGACCGAGTCCTGCGAGAGTCATAGTTTCCTTGAAACAAATTCGTCCCCACCTCTAGCTGTGCTTCGAAGTTTACTCGGATAGTCTGTTTCCCATGATACAACGGTCTAACTATGAACTCGACCAAACACTGATAGACACGATAAACTAAATGACATCCGATTATTATCACGAATACTTTACCGAATAATGAAATATTTTCACTCATATTACCTTAAACGTTTAGATTCTACGTTAATTTAAAGTTTAGATTCGCCGATAACAAATTTTACCGGTCATATTTTCTTTAAGTGGCCAATGAAAGGCTAAAGTTTAGTATCTTTGTTGGACTTATTTGGTGAATTTGAGGCCGTGAAATAAATATATTTGTAATTATAAATTTAAATAAAAAGTCCTTTTATTTTTTAAAAAAAATGAAATATTCTTTTAATTTTTAAATATTTTTTCCCATGTAACTGAAGGGTTCGTTCGACAGGAATGCCTAAACCCATTCATTGTGTCATCTCTTTTTCTTATTAAAAAAATTTCTGAATGTCTCAGCTGTACGCCTCTTACCAACTCATATGTCCTTTTTTAAAATAAAAAAACCTTAATTGAGCATGAATAAACCCATGTGAGAAAAACTCAAACCCAACCATGGTTGACATTTTTTTTAGACAATAATTGTTTTAGTTTTGGGATTTCGGGCTGTCAATTTCCATGGTAAAAAGGGGTAAACATTCTCTCTGCTATTTCGAACCGCCGTCATCTCCAGATTCCAGTCATTTTTTGGTTTTGAGATTTGCGAGGGTCATTTTTCGCAGTGAATATAACAACTCAATGTGAAAAATGAAAAATAACAATTCATCGTCAATTGAAGAGCAGAGGAAGGCTATGGTTAAGAAGTTGAAAATACTAATATAATATGAAGTCCTTAATTTATCTATGTCAGCAAATGTTAACGTACAAATTGAAAACTTTGTTGTAGTTGTTTGGAGAGTAAGCTACTAGTGGATATGTTTGTGAACACTACTAAAGATGCTTAGTTATTATATTATTAATACGCACACGCCAGGGATTTAGTGTGAGGAAAGGTGATGCTTTTTTCATACTAATGAACTTCAATCAAAGAAATTTAATTAATATAAGTCCGAAAGATGGAAAAAATTCTAGTAAAAAAATTCCAATTTATCAAAAGCCGATCATTAGAATTTACTGTAAAGCCAAACTGAAGATTATAAGAGAGAAAATGAATGACGGATAAGTAGATTTTTTATGGAGCATAAACATAAGATGTTTGCTCCTGATCAAACTCAGTAGAAGGTATAGTAAATGTTAAAATATCTATCTCTAGTGATGTTTCTTTTATGAAAAATGAAACATGTGGACTAGAAAATTTAGATTTTATTAGAAAGGATGCGTATGCCCATTTGAATTGGATGAAAAAATAAATCAAAGTTCAGAATGAAGATGTCATTACACTTATTTAATATTTTATAAATAAGTCGAATAAGGATAATTACTTTGACTAGAATGTGCAATTGGATGATAACGATAGGGTGATGAACTTTTTTTTAACGACAATAGATGTGTGGTTGATTATGAATATTTTGGTGATATCCTATAAGTTGATATGACATTTAGAACAAATAAGTATAATTTGATATGTGCTCCATTTGTTGGTATAAATTATCATATTCAAAATGTGTTGTTTTGACTTGGCCTTTATGTCAGATGAAATCGAAAGTTCTTTTGAATGGTTGTTTAAAATATTTTTTGATTCTATGAATGAAAAACCACCCTAAACTATTCTTTCAGACCAACGTCAATAAATGATATTGAAATAATTTTTCCACATTTACATCATTGTTTATGTCAATGACATATAAATCAAATGCCTCCTCACACTTTAGGAGTTTAAATAGTGATTCAACTTTTAAAAATTTGTGACATAAATACATGACTTATTGTGAATCTGAAGATGAATTTGAGGTCATATGGAGATATATGATTGATGAATATAATTTGAATGGTCATAAATGGTTGAATGAGATGTACACGCTTAGAGAAAAATGAGCTACTGCTTTTAGTAATGGAAGATTTAATGCGAGACTTTTGGCTACTTTGAGGAGTGAGGTCACAAATATCATTTTGAAAAAGGCAGGTAATAAGATGAATTCATTGTATGAATTTGTGATGAATTATGCAAATATTCAAGATTATTGGTGGGTAAAGAAGAAGGTTGAGGATACTCGTTGTCTTCATGGTAAGGGTTCACAAATTTTGAAAAAATCATCCATTATTGATTCATGTTGCTGATGTTTATACAATTACCATATACCAGTTATTTGACATTGAATTAGTTAATTCTTTAAATTGCAAATATGTTGAACCACCATCTTGTTTGGGTAATGATTGGAACTCGATCAAGATCAAAGTAAAATCTCATGATGAAAATTCAAAGGTTAGACATTCGGTATTCAACAAGTAGAATCATGAAATAAAGTGCAGTTATCATAAGTTTGAGATGATTGGGATTTTGTGTAAGCATGCTTTGATGATGTTTAACTATATGGATGCTACTGTTTTATTCAACTATTATATTTTGAAGAGATGGATAAAGAATGAAAGAAATAGAGTTAATTCTGATTTTTAATAAAGTGGCAGTGGTGGTAGTGATGGTCATGTATCTTATATGGTATTTGTCAACCTTGTAATGAGATCGATATATGATCTAGCTCAACTAAGTAAACCACATGAGGATGCGAGAAAAATATTATGTAGGTTGGTTGACAATGCAAAAGATGAAATCTCTGAACTTGTTTCGAAGTTGAGTGTAGATGATGAGACATCGTGTGATGATATTCAAAGTGATGGAGTTTGCTTATGTAACCCACTTACTACTAAAGCAAAAGGAGTTACAAATGCAAATATTACATGACACTGAGATACCAAAAAAAGACAGTCCGGTGCATGAAACTCCCACTATGTGGGGTCTCGGGGAAGGATTCATTGTATGCAGCTTTACATTGCTTTTTGCAAGAGGTTGTTTCCAGGATTCGAACCCGTGACATTTTGATCATAAAATAATAACTTTACTGTTGCGCCATGACACTGAGATACTAAGAGCAAAAAAAGAAAAGGAAAGGGAAAAACTCAAATTTCAAGTAAATTTTCATTTATTCAAAAAGTTTATTCATATAATCGTTATATAGTTAATCGACCAATAAATTTGTAATTTTCCTGGATTTGCTGGGTAGAAAATGAACCAAAAGGAAGGGACAAAGTTCACACGATATCACCAACACAAGAGAAGTGAATTATATGCCATCACAATAACACTCAAATTCTATTCTATCGTAATATTCATCTGCATCTCCTCAATTTCCATCTTTATTTGGGCACAATCATCATTTTTGCCAATATTCAAATCAAATGGTAACTAATTCATTTTTAATTTTTAATATGGAAGATGAATTTGGGTACAATCAATATTTATATCTTATAGTTATTTTTTTTTATTAAAAAATGTAGTTTGGAGGTCCTTATTCATCATAATTTTGGGGTCCTCATATCTTCACAAGTAAAAAATTTTGCCGAAGAAAATTAAACTTATTTACAAATTCATTAAATTTTTACATTGTTTAGGGACATGTACATGATCATGATAACCGAAGAAGCTTGAATTGTTGATAAGGATGATATGGTATTTGAAAAATTATACATTATATTAATTTTGAAATCTTGCTTAGAAAACTATTATTTTGATGCATCGAAAAGTTAATTTTGATGGAGGAAATGGTAGAGGCCCATGGGCTAAAGAACTGAGAATGTTTGTTGGAGCAAGAATACCATTTTGGAGGATATCATGCTTGATATTCTCGCTGGAACCCTACTTTCCATCAAGCTATGGTGGCAAAAAGGCGAATACGCTCGCCCTTAGCGCCCCCGCCAACCCGTCCCAGGGCCAACACGGAGGAGGTAAATCACGGGCGGCTACTAGCCTTTGGAATAGTGACTAGCACATAAGGGAGACATTTACCTCGACTTTATCGAAATTCGAACCCCAGACCTCATGGTGGCAACACCTCATGCGCTACTTTCCATCAAGCCATGTTCGATATGTTAAAGGATACATTAAAGTAGTCAATGATGCAAGGTTGAGTTGGTTATTGCAAAGTAGAATTTGTTACAATGGGCTGGAGTTAATTCTCGGCAAAGCCGATCGAATAACCCTTTCTCACAATGGCTACTATAACTTTTTGATTTACCTCCTCACATATAGCCATGAGACCGATCGTGTGTAGTAGCCGTCCGTGATTTACCTCCTCCGTGTTGGCCTGAGACGGGTTGACGAGGACGTTGGAGGCGAGCGTATTCGCCTTTTGCCACAATGAGACCGACCGTGGAGTTGTTAGGATGACAGATTCTATCTTTTATTACAAACAATACATTAAAGTAAAAAATATATATATAACCCCCTCCAATCCAATATTTCCGATCACCTATAGTTTTCAAACAAACTAAATGCACTAATCGGTCTAGCATTATATTTTTCTTACTAACATTGATCATCGTCACTCAATCTCATCTCTTGTAACTTTCGTTTTATCTCATCCATTTTCAGCTTAGCTTTCCTAGATTTTCTTTGTGAGATTCAATTGAAAATTGCACTTGAACTTTCCTTGGACTAATCTTGAATGAAGTAGTTGGACGACACTTCTTCAGTTCTTCGCATTTTTCTCGAAAGCTCTTATCGCTTCTTCCGCCCAAGTCGCGAACTTTTGATATAAAGCACTTCTTGCTTTCTTGGCCCTTCTGAAAGTTTTTAGAAGCGCTTATCGCTTCTGCCCAAGTGTGGAGCTTTGAATTCTCGTATCTTCGGTCGAACCATAGTTGGTTTAAGAAGGTTCTGTTTGTTTTTTTTTTTTTAACAAAAAAGACATAGGAGTGGGTAAGAGGCGTACAGCTTAGAGATTCAGAATCCTTTTAAAAAAGAAACAGAAAGGACTTTCAATCAGTGAATGGGTCCATGCATTACGTAGGATCGAACGAACCTATCGAAAGGTACGCGTGGATTCACTTATTGCAGGGATCTCCATCAGAGTCGCAGTACGGAGCTACGATATTATAGCACAGTTCGTAATCAATGGTCCTCACGGCTCGGCCACTTGGATAAATAAATAAATAAATATGCTAGAGAAGGCTGCACCACTCACCAGCTCCTCCAAGTTTTTTCAGTCATGTCCGCAACCTACGACAGATCCTCTGCCATCAAGGCCTTCGATGAGTCCAGGACCGGCGTCAAAGGCCTCGTCGACGCAGGCCTCGACGAGCTCCCAGCTTTCTTCGTCGCTCCACCTATCCAAGTCGAGCCCAAATCCACATCCAACCACCAAATTCCTATCGTAGATCTTAAGGATGTACGGGCCGATGAATCACGGAGGAAGCAAGCGGTGGAGGAGTTGATGCACGCTGCGACGACGTATGGCTTCTTTCAAGTGGTGAATCACGGAATTGCAGGGGACGTGCTCGACGCAATGCTCCAAGGTGTGACGCAGTTCCATGAGGGGCCGATTGAGGTGAAGAAGCAGTACTACACGAGAGATTTGAGGAAGAAGGTGCGCTTCAATAGCAACTTCGATCTCTACGTTTCGAGAGTAGCCAATTGGAGGGATACTCTGTCCTGTACCATGGCGCCGGAGCCTCCACAATTGGAGGAATTGCCCGACGCATGCAGGTAAATGAAAAGCGTCTCACCACAAACTGAGACCTTCCTAGTATGCAATTTAGAAAGATAACGTAATCGTAGATTCTCATTTCGAGAAAGTGATATAAAGTACTTTCTTTTGTGGATGTTGCAAAATTCTCTTTCTTGGTTACCTTTAGAATTTGGATTTCAATATATACTTGCATTATTATTTTCTTCATAATTTTTGCAATCATGGTTATAACCAAGTAATTGTCATATTAAGTGCTGATCGTCACAGACTAGCAAATCTGATCTTGAGGCACATATGTGATTTCCTTGAGGCTTCATTCATGCTCACCGTTAGTGTGCAATTGGTTCTAACGAATTTCCTATAGAATACAATGAGATTGTTGCCTTGATGCATCTTATTGTTGAAGAAGAGCATATGATCCACCTTACCAAAAGTAAAGTCATTGCAATTTGCCTTGAATTTCACTAAATTTGGTGGTTGCAGAGGAGGATCTGTAATGTAGATGCGAGAGGAGTGGTTGTTATATTTTGTGAATTCCATTGAATTCAAACTAATCTGCCTAACTTCTTCTTTTGGCTATTTATGTAGTAGCCCATGCCCCTTCACTGTTATGTGTTGGTTGGGCTTCATTTGTTGGGATTTGATTTCAGCCCTTGAATCGGATCAACAATTCAAATGATGATATTGATGTACATAATCACCGCCCTTGTTTGTTATGATATGTTTTGTTAGTTGCCGACTTTTCTGGGTGGTGGTCAAGGAAAGTAGTATATATCTATGATAAATCTGATGTGTTTGTGTGAACTACAAAATGTTGCACTAGTGTGCATGCATGTCTGCACTACATTGCTTGTCTCGTCACTTGTCCATGATCACATGGCCCATATGGATATTATACCATGAATCATATGGCTTCACCACTAGCTTCATTTCCTTCCAAAAGCTAGGTGTAGCACTAAAGCAACTCAACTATGTGCTACAAATCTAGAAGTTCCCTTAGTGGTGATTCATAAGGTGATTTGGGAAGCACTGAATTCACATTGAGGTTTACAAAAAAAATGAGGAGGAATATATTTCCTAGCTGGTTGATAAAAGATTTAGAAGAGGTGCCCAAGGAGGCTGTTGGAGTGATGGACAAGCTAAGGGGAAAATATAAAATTGACAGTAGAGAAAGAAGAAATTAAATAGCACCAAAGAGACATAAGAGTATTTTTGAGGTTAGGAACTGGATAAACCAATATAGAGAAGAGGAGAGAAAAGACTACCGGAAGAGAGGCGCTTAGAGATTAGAAATGCCTTGACCTTTGAGATGCTAAAGGAGCTAGTTTTACAGAACTTCTATGTTCCAAGCATGAAAATTACAATGATAGCATGACACAAACTCTTCAAAACATGTGAATGCTTTTAATTATTGGATGTCTTTTTGTGAAATTTTAGATTTTTCTTTGTGTTGGTGTTTCCAACAACATTGTGTTAGATAGCACATCATTGGTTTGTCAGGTTGCCATTAGAAGAAATTGCTAGATTCAAGAATTTTAATCAAAGTCTTGTAGCAGATTTCTTTAGTATTAGCCAAATCTCTCAAAGGGCAAATAGTCTGACATAATGGCAAGGAGGTGATGAGTTGCTTTTAAAGTTTCTAATAAGGTTTGTTAAGGTAGCTAAATTGCCTTGAAACCTTTTAGAATTCACATTCTTTGTACGAAAACCCTCAAGGGACTATGTAGAAATTCTAGAAAGAGAAATAGATATACCACTGTTGATGATGTGATGCAAGCAAAGACAACAGAGTCTAAACCTTAAAGGATCAATGAGCTAAGGAGGTTTCACTAAAAAAGAATCACTATCACTCGATAGAGTTTAACAAATGCTCACTTGTGATGAAAAGACCCAAAGGAATGCTTCACAATCATATTTACTTGTGGAAATCAAAGATTAGAACTTATCATTGCCCCAATCACAACCACTTCGGTTAACATTCTATAAGAAGGATAGGAATGCTCACGATGGTATCGTGAGCATGATTATTATAAAGATGATTGCTTACACTTGAAAATCTAGATGGAGAAGAAGATCAAGAAAAGACATTTGCTATAATTTGTGAGTTTGAGTACGAAGATGAGTCAAAGGAGAAAGAACAAGATCGGGAACCAATCCAAAAGCATATTAATTTATAATGAGAGGATAAGCATCAAGAGCGGAGAGTAGTAGTAAGTAGAAGTCTCATGCTCGTAGGAATCCTTTTTTATTTTGTTTTGCATGTAGAACCAAGTATAGTATGATCTAACATTCTCAAAGGAAAATGCTAGGGTAACCAGGTTGGATCATCAAGATTCTTGGGTGGTCTAAACTCTAAATTGCGATTTGTCTACTTAGAGGGGTGCCATGGTAGATATGACAGTTTGCAGTACTATATTATTTTTAGATACTTGGGGGATTAGTTCTAAAATGCTCGT
Source organism: Zingiber officinale (assembly GCF_018446385.1). Taxonomy (NCBI): domain Eukaryota; kingdom Viridiplantae; phylum Streptophyta; class Magnoliopsida; order Zingiberales; family Zingiberaceae; genus Zingiber; species Zingiber officinale. Next base: position 18,244,527 of record NC_055993.1, on the reverse strand, counting down.
ACTATGCTGACATTAACGAATTGGTTGGGAAGCATCACATTTTAGGGATAGGTCTAAATTATCTTGGAGCTTTTCCAAGGATCATCTATGTATTTTGTTTTCTAGTGGGCTCAAAGAGTCTCACCTTTGAACTCTATAAAAGGATTCAATAAAACACCTATTAGTTTTTTACCAAACTGCGAGACACTTAACACAAATCAAAACTTGGCCAATAAAGTCAACTAGTTTCACCATGGAGTGATTAATCACTTGAATCCTTTGAGGCTTCAGCCCCAAGTCTTGGGCTTTAAGAAGCATATTAATAGTATTACGCCAATCGAGGTATGAGCTAGTTGGAGCAGCTAACAATCTTCTACATCTATTGTAGTATTAACTATCATAGTAGGTTTCTTATTATGCTATACTACCTACTAGAAAATATGGATTTTGAGATTTGAACATTCCAATATAGAAGGGCATAGGCTACTTCTTGAGTATTGAGTATTGCTTATCAAATATTCAGCTTAACAGAGGCAATAACATCTTCTCTTCTTTCATATGGGAAGGTGATAGACTTTCAAGTCTTAGCTAATCATTCAGCTAGTTGTAGGTGTGTTTTTCTCTCTTTTCATCTGAGACTGAAGCTTCTAATCTGCTTTATTAATTCATTAATGTATTAATTCTCTTTTAGCTAAAAGATATCCATTTTTTGCTTGAGTTTTCTCAAAATTAACTTGTATACCAATTTTTTTTCTTGTCTGTGATTAAAAAAATGTCTTTCACATATATGCAGAGATATTATCTTCCAGTTCGCAAATCACATTCAAAGCTTGGGAACACTTCTGTTGGAGTTGTTTTCTGAGGCTCTTGGCCTCCGTAGTGATCATTTGATACAGATGGAGTGTGACAAAGGACTTTATATTCTAGGTCAGTACTACCCACCCTGCCCACAGCCAGACCTCACTCTTGGAGCCAGCAAGCATACTGATCCTGATTTCATCACCATCCTTCTACAAGATCAGATTGGTGGCCTTCAAGTAATGCACCAAAACCAGTGGCTTGATGTCCCTCCCTCTACAGGAGCTTTAGTTGTAAATATTGGAGACCTTTTGCAGGTATGTGCTTTGATTACGAACCCACTTCATTGACAAATCGGAAAATAGTACACCTAAAAGGTTAAACCAAGGTTTGGTGTTTGCATTTGATATTGCAGTTAATAACTAATGATAAGTTTAGGAGTCCTGAGCATCGAGTGCTGATAAAGAAGGTAGGTCCAAGAACTTCAGTGGCTTGCTTCTTCACAACTCAATTTTGGCCATCAACAAAGCTATTTGGCCCAATCAAAGAGTTGTTGTCAATAGAAAAACCCCCACTTTATAGAGAAGTCACAGTGAGAGACTATCACACATACTACTACAATAAAGGAATTGATGGACGATCAGCCTTAGATAACTACAAGTTGTGATAAAAAATGTGTGTTAAGCTGTTGTGAGTTACAACTATTTAAGGTCTGTTGTAGACTATAAGTTTGGCTGTGGAGTAAGCAATTAGCGTATTTATGTAATAAACGAGAGTTGCTGTTAGTTTATGAATTTGTGCTGGAGTTATATATAATCTTTGAGATGCTTAATTTCGCATAGCATGGGGAAAAAGATAAGATGGGAAATCAACCTAGCAATTGGGTTCTCATTCATAGCCATTCCATTTATGCTGTCTTAGTCTCCAATTGGCCAGCAGGAAACCCAGCAAGGAATATCAGAACAACGTCATAAAAGAAGATTGCAACAAGATTATATTCCTGGTAAGTTAACCTCTTACCATTGGCCATTGGTAGTTTCAGTACTTCATTAAACAGTGTCTGAGTCATATTTCTTTCTGATGCCAAAATGGAGAATCAGGGAAATGGATAATCAGACTTCATTTATCAAAGTTGCAGTTCCACGACATCATCAGCGTGATACCAGGCAGAATGAAGTTTTGTCACCTGGCTCAGGGATTATCAATCTATGAATTCAGAAGTTCTACCACGAGTAAACCCTGCAAGGAGTCTTTGCTTCAACAAAACACATTGGATGGATATCTCACCTACTAACAAATGGTCTTTCTTTTGGAGTCTTTGCTTGGAGGATTTTCATCAAACTATTTTTTGGTACCTAAGTTAAAATTCACTCTTGCTGGTCTTAAGATAAAACACCAAGGACGTTGTCAACTCTAGGATATAATGAACCTTGACATCACATATATGCGTTGTATTTCTGAGGATGAGACAGGAATGCACCCCTATTTCAGCAATGCAATATGGTGCAACAAGAATGGAACATCATCAGCTGTGCAACAAATCTTTCAGTTTCACATAGTATACTTATCCATACAAGAGTAAGGAGATGACCTAGAGCCTGGTTTAACAGCATCAGTTAGAGCTGGCCGTGATTAGTATGGTTAGGAAGAAATCATAGAGAATTCAGGCAGAAACAGACTTGTTATATGACGCAGAGCTTATTAAGAAGCCAGATTGCTTTATCCAGAAGCCATAGCAGTGAGCGCAATGGTTAATTGCAATCTGCTAGTAATACCAATTTATGGAGCTGATTGCACTTGACAGACACACTTGCTCCGCGTCAACCTCCTCTGAGCTGTCAAAAGGAAGCAGAGGTGACATTACAAACTTCCCTTTGGATGACTGCGAAGAGAACGCTGGAAACGCCATAGCAAACTTTCTTTAGTCAGCTAAATTTATTATATAAAATTAATTCTATTTATTAAGGATTGAGATAATCAATTAGGATAGAATATTTCTTTTTCATTTTAAAAATAGATAGATAGTAATTATTATATATATATATATATATATATATATATATATATATATACAGCACCGCTACGCTGCGGACTGGAATTTGCGGATCGCTGCGGACTTGCCCTCGTGGCAAAGTCCGCGTCAAACCATTTTTAATATTTTCTCGCCACGAGATCCTGCACAAGCCCTCATCTTGCCTCCCGACGCTGTGCCCTAGCTCCTGCCCCAACTCGCCGCATCTTCTTCCTCCCGACGCGACCCCAAATTGCCTCTTCCTTTTTCTCCTGGCGTTGTGCCCCTACAGGCGCCTCTTCCTCCCTACCTGTGCCCTAGCTCCTGCCCCAACTCGCCGCATCTTCTTCCTCCCGACGCTGCCCCAAATCGCCATCCTCCATTTTCTCCTGGCGCTGTGCCCCTACAGGCGCCTCTTCCTCCCGACCTGTGCCCTAGCTCCTGCCCCAACTCGCCGCATCTTCTTCCTCCCGACGCTGCTCCAAATCGCCTCTTCCTTTTTCTTCCGACGTTGCCCAGACTCGCCGAAGAGACCCCTCTCGCCGAGTCCTACAGAAGCCCTCTTCTTATGATCAAACCTACCTCTAAATCATCGCATTGACAACTTCTGTCGACTACACAACCTCTGAACCGTAGCCTTAATATAGCAGTTAACATGCTCATACTGCAAACACATTACATGCTGATATACTAGCCACCAATTTTCTGACTGGTTTTTACTTTGATTCAAATCAACTTCTACTTTTCTTTTGTGGCAAGCCTATTTACCTTCATATTTATTTTTAATCCCTCTAGATTAGTGAACACTATAATTGGGGATACTACATGCAAATAAGTGGCTTTGACTTCTTTTTCTTCTTTGGCTTGGTGGATGAATGATTTAGTTTGTACAACTATAAATCTAGCTTGGTCAACTTTATATAGTTTTGTGAAATTCTCTTTGAAAGATGTGATTAATATGCACAGAAAAGGCACCAAGCCTGAAAGGGTATGAATGTTTGTAGCTTATGGGGTACTTTGATGTTTAGATATTTGTAGCTTGTGATCTTAAAACAGCTGGTTCTTCAAAGTAAATGCTACAATTTAGTTTGTCAGTTTTTTTTTTCAGAAATCATTTTTTTCTCTCTATTTACGGTTTTTTTCCTAAAACATTTTGTTTGTGTTCCCATAACACAAGGATGGAGTACCCTTCATTGTCGGTAAAAACTTTTTTTTAAAAGTTGATTTTGCATCTATGTTATACCGGCATAATAAAGTCCAAGTTTTTGTTTCTCACTGGGGGTCTGAATTCAACATAATCTTGCAACTAATAGGAGGTCTGAATTCAAATACAGAACAAAGTCCAACTTGTAGCTAAAAAACTTTATTATACCTCCTATTAATTTGCAAGTTTTTGAAACTGTAGCTAAAAAACTTTATTATACCGGCAGAATAAAGTCCAACTTGTATCTATCAGTTTAGTGGTCAAAATTTTGGAAGTTTTGAAATATACAATTATAGAGTTAATAAGTTGTAAGTATATGTTTTGAAATACACAACACAGCAGAATTATTTATACTTTGTAGCAGTAGCAAAAAGTTATTTGGAAATTGGTTATCTGTTTACCTTTAAATTAATGAATTTGTTGTTTTTGTTGTAAATTTTAAAACATGATTTGAATCTTTGTTTTACTTCTATGTTATACCGTCATTTATTGTCAATTATATATACTGTCAATTATGTTTTTCCTATCGGTTATGCAGGAAACTTGCAAAACAACGTTTCCTTTTATCAACGAATGGTAAGTCATTTCATTTTAAGTGCTAATATTTTATTTATACAAAATTCTGAATATTGTTTCAATGTAGGGGAAAACATATGTTGTATTTGTTGGATATAATCCGGGTATTTATGAAACGTGGGTAGAAGCATCAAGTCAAGTTATTGGCTTTAAAGGCGCCATACATCAATCATACAAAAGTAGAATGGAGGCACAAAAAGCTTTTCAAGCGCACTTGGATAAAAAATTTGCACCAATTTCCATTTCATCATGTGCAACTTCAACTTCGGGATCAAATTCAAATTTAGACAAACAGCTTTTAAGCTCTGAAAAAGAAACTAAGTTGAAGGATACATTAAACAAAAATAGAGCAGCTTTCCAATTTCTAGTTGTTGTTATTGTTGGTGTTATGTTTTATTTTTTTTTTAATCTGAGTTCAAATTGAACAATGGTGTTGCAAGTGGTGTATTGAACTTAAAACATATGTTATGTTATCTTAATATGTTGTTATGTTTGGAATTTGTTATGTTGCAAGTGGTGGATCTTCATAGTCAAGTGCTACCTTATTAGTACTGTGGACCATCTTAAACCTGAATTGTTGGCAGGAGGGTATACTCATAAGATAGTAGGAGAGGAGAGGAAAAGTTACCTAGGTAATTAATCAAACTTGATTAATTGTGCTTTGCTAATCAATTGATTCTCGTCAGTTTGATTAGATCAGGCTTTGTGTCCATATTATACTTTTTTTTCAAAATGATACGTCAGATTAAGCTTAGGCGTTCATACTAATCAATTGATTCGTTGAACGACTTGTTTCATTGAGGGCCTAATAGAAAGTGAATCAACAGTACCACGCCATAGCTATAAACGTCTGCTTTATCAGAAACGCGACATGTCATGGCATATTCAGGAGCAACGTACCCAAAAGTTCTAGCCACACCAGTAGTTGCATGGGTCTCAGAATTTCCTAGAAGCCTTGCCAATCCAAAATCTAAGAGATAAGCATTATATTCATTGTCCAACAATATATTGCTTGGTTTAACATCTCGATGAAGGATACGGGGCACACATTGGTCTTGTAAATAATTAAGAGCACAAGCAATGTCTAAAGCAATTTTGTGAAGCATTCTCCAATTTACAGGTCTTCTCGACCTTTCTTGTATAAATCTCTCCAAATTACCACCTGAAAGATAATTGTAAATCAAAAACATCTCAGAATCACTAAGATGGTAACCTATCAGCATCACAAGATTAGAATGCCTCAATCTTCCAAGAGTCTTGATCTCTGCATGGAACTATTGAACACCTTGAAACCTTCTTACTGCGAGTCTCTTTATAGCTACTAGAACTCCTGGTGAAATCTGAGCCTTGTATGTGGCCCCAAAACCTCCACTTCCAATGCAGTTGCTTGCATTAAAACCACCAGTGGCTCGTGCAACACTTTCATAAGTCAATGGATAAATTCATTGATTCGATAGTCTGGATAATGGATAAATTCAAACCAGAAGCTGCTTGTCATTTCACATTAACTAACTTTGGAGGATCAAATTAATTACACAAATGTATTTGAAGATAACATTTTTGTCACTCCACTTAATTTTGACATTGTGCTGTGTAATCAATTGAAAAATCTAGTAATTTGAATCATATACAGGGGCAAATGGTCTTCCTGGAAGTTTGACTCAGATAGGAAAAATCCAACGCCGGCTCTGAAAAAGAAGCAGCGAGGAACACACTCTATGAAAGGCAGTGCCTACCAACTCATTCAGAAAGGGAAAAAAGCTACAAATAGTTTTAGACAATGAAATCAGGATCCAATATATTCAAATAGTTTCAGATAACTTCACTGCCTACCAACTCATTCAGAAAGGGTAAAAAGCTACAAATAGTTTCAGACAGTGAAATCAGGATCCAGGAAATGTCATTAGTTTCAGATAACATCACTGCCTACCAACTCATTCAGAAAGGGAAAAAAGTTACAAATAGTTTCAGACAATGAAATCAGGATCCAGAAAATGTCATCAGTTTCAGATAACATCACTGCCTACCAACTCATTCAGAAAGGGAAAAAAAAGCTGACCACGAACTCAGAGGCCCAGTATTGTCAAAGTCGGCTGTGATTTCTGCAAAAAAAAAATAAAAATTATAGTCCTATGACAAAACTCGAGAATATATAAATGGAAGATCCTTAAATACTCAAGTACGTGGAAACTATAATATCTTGTACATAAAACCTCAATATCCAATGGTTGACATGAGAATTCATATTAAAACCTCAATATCCCTAGGCTTAGTATATGTGGAAAACCATAAGTCAAATAATATCCTGTGAAAGATTTTAATCATACCTTTGCTTCAAATGCAGCCATAATGCAATGAATCTGATCCTCCTCAAGAGGCCCGCCACCAGTGGTCACCTGGAAAAGCAACCAATAGCTCATAAATCATCCATGAATCAAAGTATATCTTGAAATTAGATAATCTTCGTGATGTTGAGTGAAATCATCAGCAGTAGCAGCAGCCATCTAGTGCACTAAACCAATCAAACATACAAATAAAGGAAATAGATGAATACCAATGCATGTTGTTAGAACCTGCAACAATAAATGCAATTATTAACTTCATTTTCTCAATGAATCACTATAATTTAATATATTAAAATTTTAATAGTACCTGCTATAGAAGTCAAATCTGGTTCATACATGTCGTCAACAATGTTATGATTAGTATCTTCAGTCGATCTAATAATTAACACATTGTCATATTTACAAAATGTAATGAAATAAATTTATGTTTGCAAGTAAAATTACAATAAAAATGCATCATTAATTGACACATACCCCCCTTGTTGCAAAGTTAGACAATTGCGCTTGTCATGTGACACTCCTCGATGTCCGCATCCACGACATAGCCTGGAATTTGAGGTTGATTTCTCCTTTGATGATTTCAATCTCTTCCCACATCCCTTTGTTCTGACTGAAGAAGGATCAATAATACCAAGGCCCTCATCCACAGATTTCTTCTTTTGACTTCTATCATTGCATGTTCTACTAATATTCATCTCTTGAATTTTATTGTAGATAGAATCAAATTGTTCATCCAAAAAGGTTGTCCCCTCATTAGTCAAAGATGCATCATCAATTAATATTGAAGCTTTATAAGATAACCTTGAGTGTCTAGACATCAAACACCTTTCTGGATCTGGATCATTAATGTAATTTTGCTCCCCCAAAGCATATATTGCTCCAATTTTTACATCTCGTGTCCATCGTTTGAGTATATATGTATCAGGCAAATGAAACACTTGGTTGATACGGAAAAAAGCTAGCATATGTCTGCATGGAATGCCCTCAAAATCAAATTTTGTGCAACTACATGATATGTAATCTCTTTGCTTGTCATGCATAAGTACCCTTGGTTTCGAGGAAGAAGAACTTTGAAATTTCATCACATGGTAAACCACTGAGTCAACTTCTGTAAATACTTGCTGCACATAATAACCATGACTCTCGCTCATTTCACTTTGAAACTCCAGCCATTTCTTTTTTGTGTACAACTTAACCATTTAAATTTCCATTGGCCAATTTGTCTTAATTTTCGGATGCTCATTCATGTCAATATGGTCAGCAACTAACTCATTATGTCTTTGATGTCTCAGTGCTCTATTAAAACGGGTGATAAAATCCATCAGTGAGTTCTTATTTGAGACATATCTCTTGAAAAATGCATGTGAGCCTTCAGATCTTTGACTACTTGACATTCCAGCACAAAATAAATGTCTAAAATATACTGGCACCCATTTGTGTCGTAATTTATACATCAACGATAACCAATCATTATTCTCTAAGTTAGCAGACTTGATAGCTTCTTCCCATGACTTTTCAAAATCATCAGGTGTTGTAGAATTTGCAATGACATTCTTTAAGCTTTGATAATGGTTTTGAAAAGTCAAAGGGTTTAATTTTTCTGGAAATTTGTTCAGTATGTGCCATAAACAATATCGATGCACTGTTTGAGGGAACACTTGTGCAATTGCCTTTGTCATAGCAGGATCCTGATCAGTGATGATAACACTTGGTGGACCTTTAGGCATGGCTTCTATGAACTTTTTAAGCAACCAAACAAAAGATTCAGTTTTCTCATCACTTAGAAATCCGCAACCAAATATAATTGTCTGATGATGATGATTAACTCCTACAAAAGGTGCCAAAATCAAGCCATATTTGTTGGTGTTATATGTTGTATCAAATACAACTACATCGCCAAATACACTATATGCCCGCCTGGATATATGATCAGCCCAAAAACATCTTCTAAATCTATTATCTGAATCAGTCTCATAGTCAAAGAAAAAAGCAGAATTCTTCTCTTGCTCGGATGTAAAAAATTCGATTAGTGTTTCAGCATCAATACCCTTTTGCTCATCTCTTAGATTTTTCTCAAAATTTCTAATATCTTTTTCTGTACAACCTACTCTCTCAGGTCCTCCATACTCTATCTCCAATATTCGCATTTGTTGACAAGTAGGTACATTGGCCTCTGAAAATTGTTTCGTCAATGTTTTCTTTGCTGCTGAAACATTACGATGTGAGCGTAGCAAATGCACCTTGGATGGAGTAGAAAGTGGATGATTATGGGTTTCTATAAAGTTACCAACAACCCAATTAGGCCCAGTTTGTTTCTTCACAAATGTAATATTTGATTTACAACCCGTTCTAACTGTGCCACGTGCTCTTTCTTTTGTCGGTTGATCAACTTTTGTATGTTTATTCCACCGCATTAGATCTGTATGTCCTTCTTTAAAGCATACAATTTGTTTCCACGTTACTTCATTTGTGATCTTATTTTTCTTGCTCGTGTGCATCCTTGAACTAAACCCAGCTTCTCGTGCATATTGATTATAGAATGAATATGCATCATCTAGTGATGAGAATTCCATTCCAATTTTTGGCTTTCGATCATCTGAAACTTGGGGAATATATTCCTGATCATCAACTCGATTTCCTTCCATTTCTGGACACCCTCACATTATAATTGACAATAAGTAATTAGATAAACAAATAAAAAATACAACTTATTGTAGATACTGTAAAACAGAAACAGAAACAGAAACACTTGCAACATAAATAAAAATAAATCAGATTCTAAATCCTATCATAAATAATATGATGAAATTTGCAACATAAATATAAACAAATTTGATCATAAGTTAATTTTTACTACTAGCTCCAACAATCAGTTCAGGAAAGAAGTACCATGATTCAGAATGTAAGATGGTGACATTTGAAACGGATATAAAGTAATTAAGATAGAGTTTTATCCTTGTGTAAAATAAAAGTAATTTTTACTCCATCCTTGTGTTATGGGAACACAAACAAAATGTTTTAGGAAAAAAATCGTAAATAGAGAGAAAAAAATGATTTCTGAAAAAAAAATTGACAAACTGAATTGTAGCATTTACTTTGAAGAATCAGCTGTTTTAAGATCACAAGCTACAAATATCTAAACATCAAAGTACCCCATAAGCTACAAACAATCATACCCTTTCAGACTTGCCTTTTCTGTGCATATTAATCACATCTTTCAAAGAGAATTTCACAAAACTATATAAAGTTGACCAAGCTAGATTTAGAGTTGTACAAACTAAATCATACATCCACCAAGCCAAAGAAAAAAAAGAAGCCAAAGCCACTTATTTGCATGTAGTATCCCCAATTATAGTGTTCACTAATCTAGAGGGATTAAAAATAAATATGAAGGTAAATAGGCTTGCCACAAAAGAAAAGTAGAAGTTGATTTGAATCAAAGCAAAAATCAGTCAGAAAATTGGTGGCTGGTATATCAACATGTAATGTGTTTGTAGTATGAGCATGTTAACTGCTATATTAAGGCTACGGTTGAGTAAATTTGTACTTACAAAAATTATTCAAGATAAGCTTTGTAAATAACTCAGGCTGAAATCATATCCTGTGCTGATATTTGATCATTAAGCCATGACAGAACATATGGAGGCCTAGATGATAAAGGATAGGCAGCTGATTGTAAAGCTCCTAAAGGGACAACAGGAACATTAAGAGCCTGCGCAGGATCAGCCTGTGTAATAAATAAACAAAATTAGGTTCCTCCATTAAATTGTAAAATAAAAAAAAAAAAAAACCAAAGTGTCAAATTTAATGCACACAAAAATAAACATGCAACTTACAAGTGGTAGTAACAATTTCAGAGGTTGTGTAGTCGACAGAAGTTGCCAATGCGATGATTTAGAGGTAGGTTTGATCATAAGAAGAGGGCTTCTGTAGGACTCGGCGAGAGGGGTCTCTTCGGCGAGTCTGGGCAGCGTCGGAAGAAAAAGGAAGAGGCGATTTGGAGCAGCGTCGGGAGGAAGAAGATGCGGCGAGTTGGGGCAGGAGCTAGGGCACAGGTCGGGAGGAAGAGGCGCCTGTAGGGGCACAGCGCCAGGAGAAAATGGAGGATGGCGATTTGGGGCAGCGTCGGGAGGAAGAAGATGCGGCGAGTTGGGGCAGGAGCTAGGGCACAGGTAGGGAGGAAGAGGCGCCTGTAGGGGCACAACGCCAGGAGAAAAAGGAAGAGGCAATTTGGGGTCACGTTGGGAGGAAGAAGATGCGGCGAGTTGGGGCAGGAGCTAGGGCACAGCGTTGGGAGGCAAGATGAGGGCTTGTGCAGGATCTCGTGGCGAGAAAATATTAAAAATGGTTTGACGCGGACTTTGCCACGAGGGCAAGTCCGCAGCGATCCGCAAATTCCAGTCCGCAGCGTAGCGGTGCTGTATATATATATATATATATATATATATATATATATACAGGATTGTTATACTACGGACTCTATCCTACGGATTGCTACGGACCAATTGACATGTCATATTATATTATTTTTTTTAATACAATATTTTCTCTTTCTTAATTTTTTTCTTCTCGCTGTAACGAAGCAACCGCGCCTCGTCGCCGCTGCCACCCGCCTGTCTGCCGGCCGCCTGACCCACTGCCTCCGAACGCTCCGGAATCCGGCCGCGATCCCACCGGAATCTGGGCGATTGCGGCCGGACTCCAGACGCTATCGCGATTGGACGCTCGCCACTGGACGCTCGCGACTGGACGCGATCGTGCCAGATTCCGGCGAGATCGCGGCCAGATTCCGGCGCAATTGCATCCAGTCGCGAGCGCGTCCGGAATCCGGCCACGATCTCGCCAGATTCCGGATGCGATCGCGACCGGAATCCGGCGGGATCGCGGCCGGATTCCGGACGCGCTCGCGACTGGACGCGATCGCGCCAAATTCCGGCCACGATCGCGCCGGAATCCGGCCGCTATCTCGCCGGAATCTGGCGCGACTAGATCCCCTCTCAACTCGGCGGTGGGCAGCGGCAGCAGCCGCGATCCCCGACGGGTTCACCCCTTGGCCCATAGTATGGGTGCGTCCAGGCGGCCGAAGGCCGTCGGCGGTGGCCAGATGGCCGGTGGCAGGGCGGTGGCCAGATGACCGGTGGTAGGTGGCACGGTGAACTGGTTCTCGGCGAAACGAGAATGAACGAAGCAGAAGAAAAAAACAAAAGAAGAAAGAGAAAATTTTTTTATAAAAAATTAATAAAATAATGACATGACATTTAGTCCGTACCAATCCATAAATAATGGTCGTAACTTAACATTTCTCTCTCTCTCTCTCTCTCTCTCTCTCTCTCTCTCTCTCTCTATATATATATATATATATATATATATATATATAATTCTGATCATCCTAGTTTGATGTTGACATCTAAACCACACAACAAAAATAATTATGAATAATGGAGTCATTTGATGCAAATAGCTCTAAGTGTCAAGAACATAATTGGTTTTATTAATAAGACAATCAAGCCACCATTGACAACGGATGATAAATTTTCCATATAGGAACGTTGCAATCACATGATATTTTCATGAATCTTTAATTCTATTTATTCTAGATTGAAAGTAGTATTATTGATACAAGCCAAAATGAAGTGATCTATATGATAGGTTCTCATAAGGGAATAATAACACTCGGATTTTTAAAATCTGAAAAGAAATTATAGAATTTCGACAAGACATCAACCTCCCGTGTCAAAGTGTTACACCAACATGAAGGCACTTCGAGATATACTTACTTTTTTTTATGATCCGATCACTTGCACTTGTGGAGGTCTCAAAGGACTTGCTAGGCAATTCGTCATGGGATTGAATAATTTCTTCTCTAAGACTTGTGATTATATTCTCATGATGAATCCCATACCTTGCACTTGGAAGTTCATGCCCTCATCTTACAACATGAAAGACAGATTGAGGTAGTTGCTAATTAGCATATTACAAGGTTTCATGCTATCAATACGTCCGGAGTCAAAAATGTCGAACAAGTCAATAGGTAAGATCAACAAGTAAAAAGTGCTTCAAATGCACTCACTGTGATATAGACGGAATAGTATTGATCCATGCCTTTTATTCATGGATTTCCTCGTGGACATTGTTACCATGGAAAAGATGCCAAACTAAAGGATAGGAAGTTCACAAATTCTTAAATTATTTCTAATGTGAAGATACTGATCATATATCTAAGATTAAAAATATATATATTTCAAAACATACCGCTGTGCAACTATCAAATGGAGGTCATGCTAAAATTAATATAATGTTATAGTTTTGACGACGTGCTCCATGTTCTGAATTTTAAAATAAATTTATTTTCCATTAGCAAATTTATACAGGCCTCAGGTTGTAATGTGATATTTTACATGATTTTTGTGTAATACATGATTTAACTACGAATAAGATGATTGGAGTAGGAATAAAGAGTAATAGTTTGTACTATTTTACTAGGAATCTAAAACCACGTGTCCTATGTTATTCATCGCATTTCCAATCTCTGGCATAAGCTTCTTGGACATCCTTACATTCACCCACTTCAATTACTATCTAAAACTTTTAAAACTTCTTTTGATTTTAATAATGTTTGTGATGCTTGTCATTTCGCAAAATAATCTCATTTATTCTTTTCAACTAAAACATTCATACTCAAACCTATTGATTTAATATGTTATGATCCGTGAGGACCTCATAAACTTTATTCTTACTCTAGTGCTCATTATTTCTTAAACATTATTGATGATTATTATCGTTATAGTTGGATTCATCTTATGTGACATAAATTTGAAACTCAATCATGTTAGGACACTCTGAGAGCTAGGGGTAAATAATTAACTTCTTTCACTTTGTCTTGTTGATATTGTAGCGGATAATTCGAAGCAATGCTAATTCGTTGGATTTTACTTGGTATCTATCTCTTTGATATGACTAATCCAAGAGCCCACTCTCTTCACTCATAGATACATTATGAAAATCTTCTTCCAGGAGACGAAGAAGAAACCTCAAACAATCTCAACGCGAGAAATGCAACGAGAAATACAACAACGATGCAACAAGAACAAGAAAAGCAAATACAACAATGAAAAACCTTGCTCTTGATCTCTTGTTACTCTGGGCTGCCTCTTGATGCTTGAAAAGTGCAACAATACTTCTCTTCCAAAAGCTCAAAATCTGGCGGAGAAGGACGGTGAAGAAGAAGTGATTTAATTTTTTACGAAATCCTTTATATCATGCTGATTTAAAGGTCTTAATCGACTGATCTTACTTCTAATCGATTGTCACGTCATATTTGATTAAATCCAACCTTCAAATCATGCAACGCTCTTTTCTGCTTCTCCCAATCGATTGGTTTGGGACGAATCGATTCCCCAACTCTCTTTGTTTTCACGAACTAACCCTTAATTGATTACCCTAGTCGATTAAGGATGCCAGAATTGATTGCCCCAATCGATTCCACCTCTTTGTGACAAACTACAATGGTTGAATTGATTGGGCTAATCAATTCAGTCTTTGTTATCGTGAATTTCCTTCGCGAAACTCCTAATCGATTGAGTTTTCTTCCCAATCGATTCAACACTGTCTAATCGATTGAACCAATCTATTAGAGATGTCGTAATCGATTGCCCAATCAATTTTGACATCTTCTATGCTCTCGCGAATTAAGTCATAATCGATTGCCTAATCGATTAGCTTAGGGTCAATCGATTGTCCAACCCTAACTTGCTTAATCCAAATATAGGGTTCACTTGCCCAATATCCGGTTGATCGTGGTCTTTGTTGGGACTTCTTCACTATGTATTCGATCAACCTTTGATCCACTTAGACTTTCCATCTCATGCTAACTTTCCGTTGGACTTTTGATCACTAAGTATGGTCCTCCTTAACCCACTTGGATTTTTTTTTACCTAACATCACTTAGGATTTTCTCTTACCAATGTGAGGTCATTCTTGATCCACTTAGATTTTTTTTTCTTTGCCTAACTGTAGTTAGGACTTTCCTTTGCTAATGTACAGTCCTCCTTGACCCACTTGGACTTTCCTTTACCTAACCGCAGTTAAGATTTTTCTTTGTCAACATATGATCCTCTTTGACCCACTTGGACCTTCCTTTACCTAATTGTCTAGTTTGGACTTTGTCTTTCTAACCTCCAGTTAGGGCTTTACTCTTGTCTAACTCTCGAGTTAGGTATTTACCTTACCTAATCTCTAGTTAGGATTTTCCTAGTCAAGTATTCAGTCCTCCATGACCTACTTGACTTCTCTCTCCCAGATTGTCAAGTATTCGATCAACTTTGATCTACTTGGTCTCTTTTTCACATATTGTCCAAATATCAAAATTTAAGCTCGAACCCACTCGAGTTTAGTCAAATTGGTCAACCTTAATTCGAAGATGATTGTATCAGCAATCTCCCAACAAATCCATCATTAGGAATTTCTTTGCCTGGGTTAAAAATTAATATGGTTGCCCAATTAAAACCACATGAGCTAATAATGGACATGAATTTCTTTCTTTACAAAACTTTTCAATAATAATGTCACCATCTTTTATCGATCTTGCACTTGCACTCCTTAACAAAATGAGTAAGTTGAATGCAAACACACTCATCTTTTGGATGCAGCATGAGCCATTAGATTTCTAGCAAAGCTCCCCCTTAAAATTTTGAGGAGAGCATAATAAAATTGCTTCTAATCTTATCAATCTTTTACCCACACCAATTTATCCAACAAGACACCGTATAAACATTTATATAAAAAGTCACGTCCTTCTTTCTCACATTTACGTTTACTCAAACTGATCAAATTTGATTGAAAAAAATTCACTAATTGAGATGCTATATTCTATGATTCCATACTCAACCATATCAAATGATGATGAAATTAGTAAGCAAACCTTACCCAAACCTATTGACACTAATATAGATACACCATTACTTCTTCATCTGACTTTGCTAATTTTCAAACTGATCTAGGCCTTACAAACTCAAATCTAGACTCAATTGATTGTGTCTTCACCAATATATAGGCCAATTCCCTCATAGAATCAGAAACCATTTTTCGAAGATCTACTTGACAAAGTCGCATATCAACTCACCTTTGAGATTATCAAATCAACCATACTATGTAATTTGTGTCTCTTCTACTTAAATCTAGCGCTCACCATCCCATATTAAGATACATGTCATATTCTAACTTTTCTCATACTCATCATACTATGTTCCAAAATATTTCTCACTTGGTCGAGGCTAGAGACATTAAATGGTTTGAAGCCAGGAAAGTTAAATTGATGCATTAGAAGCAAATAAGACTTAGTCCCTTGTCCCCCTTCCTCCTAGCCATTATCTTATTAGATGTAAATGGGCATTCAAGATCAAGTATAATTCTAATGGAACTATTGAATGATATAAAGCTTCTCACAATGAGAGGGTATTTACTACAATGAAATTTTGCTCCAATCATAAAATTTATCGCTCTCCATTGTATTCTTACTATTGCCTTTATTCATGATTGGGGACTTTCTCAAATGTATGATCAAAATATATTCTTACATGGAAATCTTGCAAAAAGAAAAGTCTATATGCATCATCCATCCAGTTTTTATGGACAGGGGAGCCACTTAAGTGTCGACTCTACAAGTTTTTATATGGATTAAAACAAACTTTATAGTCATGTTTTATCACCAACAAATTTGATTTTCACCAATCACAAACAGATTATTTCCATTTACAAAAGTGTATGAAGACTTTTATAACTATTTTATTATTGGTTCGATATGATTATTATAGAAAATGATCAAAAGTCTATTAATAACTTTGAAAGCTTTTCTTCTTGATACTTGATTCAAGTTAAAAAAAATGGACAATTAAAATATTTTCTTAGAATTGAAATAACACATTCTAAAAATAATATTTTTATCAATTAACGCAAGAATACCCTTGATATTCTTCAAGATGCAGGATTATTTGGTGTTAAGCTAACTAAGTTTTCCATAGAACAATCTTTGAAACCCACTTGTTTCAACGACAACTTAAGATATAACACATTATTGGCATTTGGCAGGAAAATTAATTTACTCGACCATCCCAAGGTCAAAAATCTCATTTTTAGTCAACACTCTTAGTCAATTCATATTGTTGATGCAATTATCCTTCGATCAAGATTGACTAAACTTGAATTGAATTTTGATATTTGATCAATATATTTTTGATGATTAAGTGAGACGTCAAGAAGGTCAAGGTTGACCTGACACTTGACAGTGGAGAAGTTCAAGTGACTTACGATTGATTAGACACTTTACAGTTAGAAATCTAACAAAGAGTTGACAAGGGCAAAGTTTAAGTGGGTCACGGTTCATTGGGTATTTGGTAGTTAAAGTCCAATTGAGAGTCGGTAAGGGTAAAGTATAAGTGATTCACAGTTGACTGAATACTTGACAGTTGAAAGTCAAATAAAAAAATTAACAAGGATAAAGTCTAAGTAGGTCACAGTTGATCAGATATTTAGCAATAATAAAAATCTTAATATGTCATAGAGGATCGAATGTTAGGCATGAGAATGAAAGTCCAAACAAGTCTAGGAGGACAAGATATTAGCAATGATAAAATCTCGATATGTCAAGATTGATCATATTATACTGTCAATGAAGTCTTAAAGAGGAGTCTTTAGGCAAGAGAAGCTCTAGTACATTGAGGCTTGCTTGATATTAGATAAAGATGAGATCCTAATAAGTTGAGGTTGACTTGTGCTAGTCATACAAATAAGCCCCAAAGACATGAGAATCTTTTGGCATAAGATACTTAAGTGTGAATAATATTTTTAGGATTATAAATAGTATCAGTTAACTAGAGAATTATTATAAATAGTATTTCTAGTAATACTATTTTTTCATCCCAAAATAAAATATAAAAATCTTGCAGTCTACTGATATAGGTGTATCAGTTGACTAATGTCCTAGATGCTAAGTTGGAAGAAGTCGTTGAGTAGAGCAAAGTTCAAATTACAACAGAATAGTCTATTGCAGAGGAGCAAGCAATTGACTGATAAGCAAATTTTAGTCACGAATAACCATCCTATAAAAGAGGATTTTAGAGATTTAGAGACATCGATTTTTGGAAGGTTTCTGGGTAAGTGTTATTGCATTTCAAATCTTCAAAAGGCAAACAAAAGCAACGACAATGCGATGCAAGCAAAGCTCCATTGGGTAAACTTATTCATTTTGATTGTATGCAATATTATTTGTATATCTACATTTTATTTGTGTTGCTTGTAAGAATAAATTTTATAGAAGGTTTTTCCGCCTCTACAAGATGTTCGACAAGAAAAAAGAATAATCATGCTACTGCTAAGACTCTAGGTTGATACCACGTAAAATTGAGGTGTTGTCTACTCGTGTCTTATTTTATTTTTGTTTCTTTTATTTTTTGCTATGTATTAATCTTTTATAAATGAACAGATGATTTTTATATTTGTTTATTTGATTTTTCGCTAGCATGATTATCAAATGAGAAATGTGAATTATAGTATTTATCCTCCTCTAGGGATCCCAATGGTCAAACATATGCAAGAGTCTAGATAATCTCATCTTGATATAATTTACTATTTAGATATTAAAAAAAAAAAAGATAGATCCGTTATTTTAACGATATCTAGTGTCGATTCTATGAATATAGAGGAAAGTAAATACATGTATATAGGCGTTAGGTGCATGGTGAGATAAATTTCAGGTTGTCAGTTCCTGAGATGTCATATGTCCACCGTCTGTATTATGTCGGGGGATTACTTAGATACTTAAAGGTCTAGGTAAATAGTGATACTCATAGACATCTAGTGTTAATTTTTTTTAAAAAAATTTATGGTTTAGTGTTTAGTGTCTAGTGTCTAGGCTATAAAAAAAGTGATTTTTTTTAAAAAAAATAAAATTTAACATTAGCTGTCGATGGATTACGTCTCTCTCTCTATATAAAAATAAAATCATTCAATGGCAAATTTAGATGTCTCAACATTTTTTTATAGAAATGAATAATAATTCTTAAACCAATTGTCATTGTTCTGAAGAATTTAGATGTCTCACAACTTTGTCATAGCTCACTTGCCGTTTATCTTCATTTTTACTGTTTTGAAGAATTTAGATGAAATCGATCGATATACCAATTGAAGCTGTTGAATCAGAGTCGATCGAGTTCAGGTAAAAGTGCTAACTCTTCCCGTTCCAGCTTCGTGATGTAAGAACGTACGGCCAGCCATATGATATTATCCACGTACAATAGTTGACTAACGGAAACATTTAAAATTGTAGAATTTTTAAAACATACACTTAACTTTTAAATTAATCAAACGTTGTATTTATTTCTCATTTTACCCATCTCTTTAACCATTCACCAGAAAAAAAACATAGGTTATTTGCGATGGTTTTTTTTTTAATTGTCACAAAAATAATTTACGACCAAGCCTGTGATAAAAATTTTTCCATTGCAAATAAGTCATCGTCAAATTCTCTGATAAAAAAATTAAAATTCATCATAGAATATTCTATGATGAATTTTTTTCTAGACAAATTCATTGTAATTTTACAATGAAAATAAAATTTGTCGCTGATCCTGTTCGGAATCTGAGTCAGATGGACCGTCGGGTGAGGTGGATGGAATGTTGACTGAATCGCGATGTCCCGGAGGGGGGTATGCTGAGATGACTCATGTGTTGACCAAGTCTTCAAAAATCTCTAGTCAACGCTACCTGCAGCCAACGACCGGGTTGACCCGGCCCCCGGTACCCCGATGCTCGAGGCAGATCCAACGAATATATGAGTACAAGACTAAGCCATAAGATAATGAAATATGCATAGAATATGAACAGAAAACGTACCCTGACCTAGGGGGGCGCCCTCGGATGGGACGCGGTGCGAGTTGTTGGGACTCGGAAGAGCAGATAACTCTGATCAGGCTGGAGAGCTGGCTCTGACGACGCGGAGCTGGATGCGGCTCAGAATCGGAAGATGAGCTGCAGGTCGGGATAAAACCTCGGCAAACAGACCGGAACGAGACACCGACACACAGACCGGGCTGAGACACCGGTACGCAGACCGGGATAAGATGCCGGTACGCAGACCGGAATAAGATGTCGGTACGCAGACTGGGGCACGATATCAGCACCGACCGGGAAACAAGATCGGCACGCAGGTCGAGATATAGCATCAATACACAGACCAGAATACAACATAAGCACAGTTGAAATGTAACAACCGCATGAAGGATGAAATACGATGATTGTTCGAAGACCCGAATTAGTGCTAAAGGCGCACAGTGGCGTGGATTGGATACCGGATCGGCGTCGAAACTGTACGGCAGTACGGATCGGAGCATGTTAACAGTTGTGCCGTCAACGAAACCTTGGATCGGCCGGCGGCTGCTACTGGTGTGCAATGGGGAACGAGGGAGGGAAACGTCAACGGCTGCCCAAGCAGAGAAAAGGCTATGGTCTCGGAGAAGAAACACAGTAATCCCCCCTCTTCCTCTTTGGCGGCCGGAGGAAGAAGGGGAGAGGAGAGGCCAGCGTCCGATGCCGGCGAGGAAAAGAGGTAACGACCTCGTGCGTGCGACCAACGGCATAGCTGGTTGCTTCCCCACAACAGAAGGGGCGGCGACTGTACTCCTGGGCGGTGTCGGCATGGAGAAGGAGACGGGAGCTCTCGGCGCGTGGCAGCGTTCGCGTGGAGAGGAAGGAGAGGTGGCTGCCGGCGTTCGCAAGGAGAGGAGAAGGTTAAGGAAATGGTATCCTATAGAGCTTAGATCCGATCCATTAAGGGTAGAGTTCAAATTGGACTTTTATAATCGGGCTTTGGATAAGACTTAGAAGTGTAGGCTTTAGGAATGGATTTGAGAATTGGATTGGGTTTTTGAAATTGGATTCCTCTCTTATCCAAATTTAATTGAAGCTTTAAATGAACCCTTGAATGCCTTGATCTCTATGAACGGCCCAGATCGCTTTAAATCTTGATGGAGGGCTGGATGACAAGATCTGAGTGAAGGAGCAGGATCTCACTGGATCTTGATCAATGATCCATATTAATTCAACTTGATCTCCTCCATTTGACCTCCAAATTAAGCCCAATTCGATCCGGCTCGACCCTAATCCATGACTCTTTAAATTTCCTACAAAATCACATAAAAAATGAAATTAAATTTCACAAGTTGTAGGAAATTTACAATTAAGCCCAAAAATAGATTCTCCTCACAAAATGTAATATAACCATAAAATTAAGCAAGTGAGAAGATAAAAATGATAATAATAAGAGCCAAAATAATGTACAAAAATACTAATTATCAACTCCCCCACACTTATTCTTGCTCGTCTCGAACATGTAAATAAAACAAGAAAATAACTAAGATGCATTCCCTAGCAATTCTCAATCATACATAGAAAATAGTGAAAAAAGAGTTACCTAGGATTGTCCAATTCAAATGACCAAAGCAATCATGAATTCACTTCATACACTAATTAACAAACATGATAACTTCAATCCATAATCAATAAAATGAGAATGATAACAAAATAACCTCACAAGGTAAGTGATTGTGGCTCTTCTCTCATATACATGCAATAGTGGAGCTCACTCAAGCTACTCATGATAAATGCACTACCATATGCTTGCTTTGCTTCTAATCTCCACCACTATATACATAAGAGTGCACAATAAAATAATGAAGGCATTATTGAAATCTAAAGAAAACATGAATCAAAGTTAATGATAGGATAAGAAAAGAGATAAAGAAGAAAAAGCAAGTTATTAGTGGAAGACATGGACATAATGAAATGTTACATAGATGAGTATAAGAAAACAATGCCCCAAAATATATCTCATCCAAACTCCTAAGCTAGCTTTCCACAACTCAAAAAAAAATGTGAACAATCTCTACGATAGCTTTTCAATAAACATGTACTCATGATCTATAATAAAATTCAAATTTTGCTACCATAACGATTGTCACTAACAAAAAATTCTATCACCTTTCACTAATACAATAAAAATGTGAACAACTCATACTCTAGCATTTCACACTAAAAATCTATACATAGTATACAATAATATCTCAATATCGCTAAAGTAAAAATTGTCACTCACAAAAATTCTACCACAAATGAATAAAAATGGCACATGTAACATTTTTCACAACTCCAATAAACATGTAGACAACCTCTACTATAGCTTTCCAATAAAAATCACTACTCATGATATACAATAAAATCTAAATATTGCTACAATAAAGATTGTCTCTCTAAAAAGTTTTACCACACACAAATACACAAGGGCACAACATGTTAAAGCTTTTTTTTTTTTTTCAATTATATCTTTTTTTTTCACTTTTTTTTTTCATTTCTATTTTTTTTTATTTTTTTTATTTTCTTTTTTTCTGATTTGCTTTTTTTTCTTTTTTTTTTTCAATTTTTTTTCAACATGTTGTGCAACATTATACAACATCATCAATAGCTCAATAAAAAGATGCAAAGCATGGTTTACCTATGGTGATCAAGTATGGTTCACCTATGCTTCTCCTAAATTCCACTAAGCTATTTCTCTCCCCCCACACTTAAATTTTTGTCCGTCCCGGGCAAAATACTCATCATGTACATCCAAGATTATCCACATCCATGAGAATAATAGAGTGAAATACATGAAAATGAATGGAAGAGAGAAAAGAATGATATGATAGATGATATGGATTTTATTCAAGAAACATGTGATAACAAAAGAAATGAATAGAAACAAGTGAGATAGATAGCCTTCATAAAAATCATGCAAACCTATGATAATGTGGTCTCGAAAGAATTAAGCAAGTTCTAGAGTAGCATTAACCACAAGTACATCACACATCAATAGGAATAATAGGCTTAAAAGTATCCTCACTAGGTATATCAAAATTATCATCTCAGTCTACCAACATGAAATCCATTATCAAGTTGTAATCACATGCAATCCAAGAATCCAATCATGACAATAAATCATCAAATTCGACAATCAAATTTAACTAGCTTTCACAATTTCTAAAATGATATAAAGAATATATAGGGAATTTATTATAAAAGCTGACTAGACAAGCTAAAAATGAACTACCCAGCAAAAGTAAACCAAACAAACAAAGCAAATAATGTAAAGAAATATATACAAGCAGAAAGACAAAGTAAAGTGAGATGGAACCAACTCCCCTGAATTTCTAGTGGTCGAAGTCGATTCAGTTCTAGAAGGCATTCTGGAAGTGGGATGAATGAAGGTGAAATGAAGAATGCTCCCTCCACCTTCGACTCCTCAAAAATTTTCTCCGGTGGCCGAAGACGGTTCAGTTGGAGTGTCCACTCCAGGAGCTTCATTATTGCATAGAAAGTTAGAGCTTTCTTCAATCGGTACAATGCATCCTTGCGTGAATAACTGCAAATGAAATGTCTGAAGAAATCCTGCACACTAAAAAGAGGACGCAATTCCTGCACGCATGTTGTGTGAGAAGGACTAGAAATAATAACGAAATAAACAGAGCATGAATCACTAGATGCATCACATCCACTATAATCAAAATAAACTACCTCCATGGTATCTCCTAAATATTCAGAAGAAATATCAACCTTACCATCCTGAAAGATACCTGGAGGCTCTAGTATAGTGAATGTGGCATCATCTTGGTCAGGTGAAAGAACTGGCTCTGGATCAGGTACAATCAACGGAAGTGATTTTTGAGTTTCCCCTACACTTCCATCATCACTAAGTAAAATAGCAGTAGACTCAACTGGCTCAAATGGTAAAATAGTCATCGGAAGCGATTCTTGGGTCTCCCCTACACTTCCATCATCATCAATACCACCTGCAACATCAAGAACATCTGAAACAACAATATCATCTACAACAACATGTTGGTTGCTACTCGGAAAACCAAGAGGTTCCACTGTACAAAAATTTTGTACAAAGGTCTGAACCTTTTCCTAGCTACCATGTGTTCTTTTAAATTAAATTTTGGATCGCCTGCGGAACTTAACACGTTTGATCCAAAACTTAATCTATTTGTTCTTTTAGGTTTTGACTTGGTTCTCCTGCGGAACTTAACACATTCGACCCAAGTCACCTTAAATTATTAATTCCATTAAATATTAATTTCCATAATTGATTCCCAGTACTGACGTGGCGAGGCACATGGCCTTCTTGGATATGGGAGCAACCACCACCGACTAGACAAAACCTTTTATAGAAAGCTAATATTTAATTTCCTAAAATAACTTTAGGTTAACCGAAAAAGAACAATCAAACCACAAGGAAAAATAAAACAAAAGAACACAACATCGAAAAACATATTCGAAATACTAGAACGTAAGCCTCTTGTATTTGGTATTATTTCCATAAATAACTAGTATGATGCGGAAAGAAAAATTACTAGTTATACCTTGTAGAAAAGCCTCTTGATCTTCTACCGTATTCCTCTTCTAACCTCGGACGTTGTGTGGGCAACGATCTTCCGAGATGAGAAACCACCAACCACCTTCTTCTCCTCCAAGCAAGGTTCGGCCACAAAGGAAAACTTCACCAAGGAGAAAAACCAAAATACTAACCAAGCTCCAAGAGATGCTAGCTTTCTCTCCTTCTTCTTCTTCTTCTTCTCCAAGTAGTATCCGACCGCCACAAGAGCTCCAAGCCTTTGAGAGATTCGGCCACCACAAAGAGGGAGAGAGGAAGAGGATGGCCGGCCACTCCAAGGAATAAAAGAGGGAGAGAAATAATAGAGGTTGTTTTTCATGAAGGCACCCTCACCCCTTCTTTTATATTCCTTGGCCTAGGCAAATTAGGAAATTTAATTACAATAAAATTTCCTTAATTCCCTTGACATGATTTAATTGAGAAAAATAAAATAAAATTTCCCCAATTAATCTCTAATGGCCGGCCACATCAAAAGAGATAAATTAGACAAGTTTTAATCAACAATTAAAACTTCTTAATTTGTTTCCGGAAATTTTAAAATTAAAATTTCTCTTTAAAAATCTCTTCATGGTTGATAAAAAGAAATTTCTATAATTTTAATTTTATCAACATGTGGATAATTTTAAAGAGAAAATAAAATATCTCACCAATCTACAAATAAGGAAAGAAATCTAATCTCTTTCTTTAATCTTTTGTAGATCTTTTACAAGAGAGATATTTTAATTTTAATTCTCTTTAATAAATTATTTCTTCCACATAATAAAAAAAATTAAAATTAAAATTCCTTTTTAATTTAATTTGGCCAGCCCCCACTAGCTTGGGTTCAAGCTAGGGCCGACCACCCCAATTTATACCTAGGCCGGCCCTAGCTTGGTTCCCAAACTAGCTTGGCCGGCCCCCTATTGGTGGGTATAGAAGGTGGGTATAGGTGGGTATAATACTCTATAAATAAGAGGCTACGATAGGGACCGAGAGGAGGAATTGGTTTTGGTCTCCCGATAAAATTAAGCATCCCGTGTTCGCCCCGAACACACAACTTAATTTTATCAATAATAATTCATTCCACTAGAGAACTATTATTGAACTACCGCACAAATCCCAAATTACATTTTTGGACTCCTTCTTATTATGAGTGTGTTAGTCTCCCTGTGTTTAAGATATCGAATGTCCACTAATTAAGTGAGTTACTGACAACTCATTTAATTAATATCTAAGTCCAAGAGTAGTACCACTCAACCTTATTGTCATGTCGGATTAGGTCCACCTGCAGGGTTTAACATGACAGTCCTTATGAGCTCCTCTTGAGGACATTATCAACCTAGTATCTCTAGGACACAATTTCCTTCTATAATCAACAACACATACTATAAGTGATACCATTTCCCAACTTATCGGGCTTATTGATTCATCGAACTAAATCTCACCCATTGATAAATTAAAGAAATAAATATCAAATATATGTGCTTGTTATTATATTAGGATTAAGAGCACACACTTCCATAATAACCGAGGTCTTTGTTCCTTTATAAAGTCAGTATAAAAGAAACGACCTCAAATGGTCCTACTCAATACACTCTGAGTGTACTAGTGTAATTATATAGTCAAGATAAACTAATACCTAATTACACTACGACCTTCTAATGGTTTGTTCCTTTCCATTTTGGTCGTGAGCTACTATTTATAATTTAGAAGGTACTGATAACATCATCTTCTGCATGTGACACCACATACTATGTTATCTACAATATAAATTAAATGAACAACTACAAATAAATGTAGACAATTTGACCAAATATGATTCTTTATTCATAATGAATGTTTACAAAGCTTAGGCTTTCAGTATACACTCCAACAATCTCCCACTTATACTAATGACTAAGCTGTCATATCTTCTACCATACATCTGATTCCCATTCCCTCCACATGCCAGGTTATCTGCTGATGCAATCTTGGCGATGACAACTTCTCCTCGCTTCACGATATCTCGTATCAGGTGGTACTTGCGCTCTATATGTTTACTTGCCTTATGAGCTCGTGGTTCCTTCGAGTTTGCAACTGCACCGCTATTATCACAATAAATTATGATGATTTTGGGCAAACCAGGAATCACATCTAAGTCCATTAGAAAGTTCCTGAGCCATACTGCTTCTTTAGCTGTCTCAGAGGCTGCTACATACTCAGCTTCCATGGTTGAGTCTGAAACGCATTTCTGCTTAACACTCCTCCATGAAATGACTCCACCTCCTAAAGTGAACACATAGCCTGATGTAGACTTACTGTTGTCCCTATCTGATTGGAAATCTGAATCCGAGTAACCCACAGGGAGCAGATCGTCTGCTTGGTAAACTAGCATATAATCTCTAGTCCTTCTCAGGTACTTTAATATATGCTTTACCGCAGTCCAATGTCCTTGTCCAGGGTTACTCTGATATCTGCTGTCCATGCCCACGGCAAAACAGATATCAGGTCTCGTACATAGCATTGCATACATTAGGCTTCCTATAGCCGAAGCATAAGGAACTGCTTTCATGTCCTCTATCTCTTTCGACGTCTTCGGAGACATCTCTTTAGATAGAGCTACTCCATGCCTAAAAGGTAAGAAACCTTTCTTGGAATCCTGCATGCTAAAACGAGCAAGGATTGTATCTATATATGAAGCTTGGGACAGACACAACATTCTTTTCTTACGATCCCTTATAACTTTGATCCCAAGAATGTGTGCACAATCTCCTAAGTCCTTCATATCAAATTGTTTGAACAACCATACCCTTACGTCTGATAATACCTTGACATTGTTGCCAATTAACAAAATATCATCTACGTATAGTACAAGAAATACCACCACGTTTCCGTTACACTTCTTATATACACAAGACTCATCCGGACTTTGAATAAATTCATATGATTGGATTACTTCATTAAACCGGATGTTCCAAGATCTTGAAGCTTTCTTTAGTCCATAAATGGACCGATTAAGCTTGCACACTAGATGCTCTTTGCCTTTTTCAATGAACTCTTCTGGTTGCTTCATATGGATGTTCTCTTCAAGACTTCCATTAAGGAAAGCTGTCTTGACATCCATTTGCCAAATCTCATAATCCATATGAGCAGCAATGGATAAGAGTATCCGGATAGACTTAAGCATGGCCACCGGTGAAAAGGTCTCCTCATAATCGATTCCCTCTTTCTGAGTGTACCCTTTCGCAACAAGCCTAGCTTTGAAGGTTTCTACCTTCCCGTCTGTCCCTCTTTTACTTTTGTAGATCCACTTGTATCAATGGCTTTTACACCATCAGGTGGTTCTACAAGCTCCCAGACCTTATTAGAGTACATAGACTCTATTTCAGAATTCATCGCCTTTTGCCAAGATGCTGCATCTATATCTTGGAGTGCTTCGTCATATGTTCGGGGATCAGGTTCATGTTTACTCGGGATCAAGTCCGAAGACTCTCCCAAAAACATGAATCTCTCAGGCTGCCTTACAACCCTCCCACTACGACGAGGCACTGTCTGTGGTTGTGTATCGTGTTGCAGTCTCTTGTGGTACTTCATCTTGTACTGTTGGTACTAAAGTAGACGTGCCCTCTCTTAGTTCTTCTAAAACAACTTTACTACTGGGCTTGTGATCCATTATATAGTCTTCTTCTAAAAACTGGGCATTGGTGCTAACAATGACCTTCTGGTCTTTAGGACTATAAAATAAACCACCTTTCGTTCCTTTGGGATATCCTACAAACACGCGAACTTCTGTACGAGATTCTAACTTATCAGCATCTGGTTTCAGCACATGTGATGGACTACCCCAAATTCGAATATGTCTTAGACTGAGTTTTCGCCCATTCCACAATTCTATGGGAGTAGAAGAAACTGATTTAGAAGGTACTAAGTTCAGAACGTATACTGCTGTTTCCAGAGCATATCCCCAAAACGAAGTTGGTAATTCTGAATAACTCATCATCAATCTAACCATCTCCATAAGAGTCTTATTCCTTCATTCTACTACACAATTCTGTTGGGGTGTACCAGGTGCAGACAGTTGGGATTGAATCCCGGCCTCTGATAAGTAATTCCTAAACTCTCCTAAGAGGTATTCGTCACCACGATCAGATCGTAGTGTCTTAATACTTTTACCTAGTCATTTTTCCACATCAGCCTTGTACTCTTTGAACTTATCAAAGCACTCGGACTTGCGACGCATTAGGTAAATGTATCCGTATCTTGAATAATCATCTATAAAAGAGACAAAATATTCAAAACCTCCTCTTTCCTGGACAGACATAGGACCACACAAATTAGATTGAACCAATTCTAACACTTCTTTGGCTCTATACCCCTTGGCCTTGAACGACCTCTTGGTCATTTTACCTTCCAAGCAAGATTCACAAGTTGGAAAATTTTCCAACTCTAACGAACTCAAAAGTCCATCAGCTATAAGCCTCTGAATCCTACTTAAGTTAATATGACCAAGCCTTAGATGCCAAAGATATGCTTGGTTCATTTCCGAAGGTTCTTTTCTTTTATTAGAGTTAGAAGATGAGTTATAAATTTCCATGTTTTGCCTTGTGAAAGAAATTGGATTTAAAGTATACAAATTGCCAATTAATGCACCAGAACAGATAATCACTTTATTTCTTTTAATAACTACATCGTTACTGAAAGAAACTGAATATCCATCTAAAAACAGTTTAGAAACTGAAATTAAATTCTTTCTAAAACTGGGTATATAAAGATAATTTCTTAAAACTAAATTTCTATTTCTACTAAAAGATAAGTAGACATCTCCCACTGCAACAGCTGCCACCTTAGTAGCATTGCCCATGTAGACGGTAATCTCTCCTTCAGATAGTCGTCGGGTTTCCTGGAACCCCTGCAAGAAATTGCAGACATGATCAGTGGCTCTCGTATCTACACACCAAGTGCTGGTAGATAACACCGCTAAACATGTTTCAACAACTAGAGCATGAGATATACCTTTGTTTTGGTTCCTACGAGGACAGTCCGCCTTCCAGATGAAGCACTTGCCGCTTCTTCACTCCAGCTTTAAATCCCGTACACTGAGATTTATTCACTTTCTTTCCTTGAACCGACTTGTTTCTTCTTCTTCTTTCCTCTCGGTTTAGAAGTAGAACCATTTTCGATAGTGAATTTAAGCATTGTGACGAAATAATCCTTCTTCTGCTTCAGTAGTTCCTCTAATGAATAAATCCTCTTATTCATATTATAGTTCAAGCGAACCGCTCAAAACTTCTAGGTAGCGTTTGGAGGATCATATCGATCCGGGTTTCCCATCAATTTCTCCTCCTAGGATCGTATTTCGTTCGGATAAGCCATCATCTTTAGGATATGATCCCTCACAGGAGTACCCACTTGCATGGTGGCTGTCATTATCTTTCTCATGGCTTCTTGCCTAGAAGCTCTATCCCGATGACCAAAGAGTTCCTTGAGATTGTTCATAATATCATAGGCTGTTGGTAAATCTTGATGTTGATGTTGCAATACATTTGACATTGAAGCCAAAATGTAACACCGCCCCATCTCTTTTACCCATTTCCTATGATATTCAATCTCCTTTTGGGTAGATTCACCATAAGTGCTTAGGATAAGGTTCAGTCAATACAAATTTATAGCTTTCAGTAGTAAGGACAATGCCCGGTTCCTTTTCCAATCTATGTAATTAGGTCCAGTAAGTATATTCTGTTGAAGTATGATGGAGTCATCCTAAGAATCACAAATAACTTTTGGTCGAACTCTAAATTTAGAATAATATTGATTCCTCAAATAATACTATTTTAAATTAACCAACACCTCAAAACACCGTGAATTTTGCATGCCACGTTAGTGTGGACGTATACAAATTCAACATTTGTAAAAGGAGGGTTTTATCCCATTAATTTTATTATCTTGTTAACCTAACTTTTGACAAATAAAATTAATAGTTGGTATCATTTGGTCACACAAATAATAGCAGTGACTCCAATGGGGAGGATACTATTAGATGTATCTAAGTGTATACCACTACTTGACACTAAGTCCATTAATAAGATTATGCCCCTTCCGTTGGGGAAGATCACACGCCTTTAACTTCAGTCATCACAAAAAGGAAGAGAGTGAGATGATGATGATGATGGAAGGCCACACCAAGAAACAAAAGTGGGAGATCACTTACAAACCAGTAATGGAGACCATGAGATTTATTTAAAAATCCTCTCCCACTTAGTTATTTATAAATGAGGAATTTTAACTATGCTAGCCTACTAAACTTGTAAACTAACATGCACACAGACAATATAAAGCAATAAATAGAAAATCTAATTTTCAACTATTATGGCTTTTGTCTCTAGGTTATCCTCCGTGTGTTGTCATCCCAATCTGCTGCCATATTTGGCCACCTAACAGTCGCCTCCATCTTGCTCCTAGTTCCGCCTGGTCCTTAGAAGGTTCCACGCTTTGCAAGATTCGATCCGCGACATAAATAGAATTTTACATTTTGATCCTATATTCCATAAAAGGAATGTACATGTATCTAGATCAAAAATAAAATCCTAATAAAACTAAATACAGCTCCTGCTGTATTTTAATACAATCATGCACACACATATAAATGCCCTTGACATGTCCAAGGGTCCAATCACACACATAATAATTAAAAGCGATAATAGTTGGATCCTGCATCCCCAAAGTTAACACATCCTACTATTAACCTGCCTAAATTATGTATGACATGTGCATAATTAACCTAATACCAAATACACAGAGGTAAAACCCTAGCTCTGATACCAATTGTTGGTTACTACTCGGAAAACCTAGAGGTTCCACTGTACAAAAATTTTGTACAAAGGTCTGAACCTTTTCCTAGCTACCATGTGTTCTTTTAAATTAAATTTTGGATCGCCTGCGGAACTTAACACGTTTGATCCAAAACTTAATCTATTTGTTCTTTTAGGTTTTGACTTGGATCTCCTGCGGAACTTAACACGTTCAACCCAAGTCACCTTAAGTTATTAATTCCATTAAATATTAATTTCCATAATTGGTTCCCAGTACTGACGTGGCGAGGCACATGGCCTTCTTGGATATGGGAGCAACCACCATCGACTAGACAAAACTTTTTATAGAAAGCTAATATTTAATTTCCTAAAATAACTTTAGGTTAACCGAAAAAGAACAATCAAACCACAAGGAAAAATAAAACAAAAGAACACAACATCGAAAAACATATTCGAAATACTAGAACGTAAGCCTCTTGTATTTGGTATTATTTCCATAAATAACTAGTAAGATGCGGAAAGAAAAATTACTAGTTATACATTGTAGAAAAACCTCTTGATCTTCTACCGTATTCCTCTTCTAACCTTGGACGTTGTGTGGACAACGATCTTCCGAGATGAGAAACCACCAACCACCTTCTTCTCCTCCTAGTTAGGTTCGGCCACAAAAAGCTTAACCAAGGATGAAGAACAAAACACCAACCAAGCTCCAAGAGATGCTAGCTTTCTCTCCTTCTTCTTCTTCTTCTTCTCCAAGTAGTATCCGGCCGCCACAAGAGCTCCAAGCCTTTGAGAGATTCGGCCACCACAAAGAGGGAGAGAGGAAGAGGATGGCCGGCCACTCCAAGGAATAAAAGAGGGAGAGAAATAATAGAGGTTGTTTTTCATGAAGGCACCCTCACCCCTTCTTTTATATTCCTTGGCCTAGGCAAATTAGGAAATTTAATTACAATAAAATTTCCTTAATTCCCTTGACATGATTTAATTGAGAAAAATAAAATAAAATTTCCCCAATTAATCTCTAATGGCCGGCCACATCAAAAGAGATAAATTAGACAAGTTTTAATCAACAATTAAAACTTCTTAATTTGTTTCCGGAAATTTTAAAATTAAAATTTCTCTTTAAAAATCTCTTCATGGTTGATAAAAAGAAATTTTTATAATTTTAATTTTATCAACATGTGGATAATTTTAAAGAGAAAATAAAATATCTCACCAATCTACAAATAAAGAAAGAAATCTAATCTCTTTCTTTAATCTTTTGTAGATCTTTTACAAGAGAGATATTTTAATTTTAATTCTCTTTAATAAATTATTTCTTCCACATAATAAAAAAAATTAAAATTAAAATTCCTTTTTAATTTAATTTGGCCAGCCCCCACTAGCTTGGTTCCCAAACTAGCTTGGCCGGCCCCCTATTGGTGGGTATAGAAGGTGGGTATAGGTGGGTATAATACTCTATAAATAAGAGGCTATGATAGGGACCGAGAGGAGGAATTGATTTTGGTTTCCCGATAAAATTAAGCATCCCATGTTCGCCCCGAACACACAACTTAATTTTATCAATAATAATTCATTCCACTAGAGAACTATTATTGAACTACCGCACCAATCCCAAATTACATTTTTGGGCTCCTTCTTATTATGAGTGTGTTAGTCTCCCTGTGTTTAAGATATCGAATGTCCACTAATTAAGTGAGTTACTGATAACTCATTTAATTAATATCTAAGTCCAAGAGTAGTACCACTCAACCTTATTGTCATGTCGGATTAGGTCCACCTGCAGGGTTTAACATGACAATCCTTATGAGCTCCTCTTGAGGACATTATCAACCTAGTATCTCTAGGACACAGTTTCCTTCTATAATCAACAATACACACGATAAGTGATACCATTTCCCAACTTATCGGGCTTATTGATTCATCGGACTAAATCTTACCCATTGATAAATTAAAGAAATAAATATCAAATATATGTGCTTGTTATTATATTAGGATTAAGAGCACACACTTCCATAATAACCGAGGTCTTTGTTCCTTTATAAAGTCAGTATAAAAGAAACGACCTCAAATGGTCCTATTCAATACACTCTGAGTGTACTAGTGTAATTATATAGTCAAGATAAACTAATACCTAATTACACTACGACCTTCTAATGGTTTCTTCCTTTCCATTTTGGTCGTGAGCTACTGTTTATAATTTATAAGGTACTGATAACATCATCTTCTGCATGTGACACCACATACTATGTTATCTACAATATAAATTAAATGAACAACTACAAACAAATGTAGACAATTTGACCAAATGTGATTCTTTATTCATAATGAATGTTTACAAAGCTTAGGCTTTCAGTATACACTCCAACACAACATAATCAGAATCAACTACAACATCATGATACAAAATACTAGAAGAAGCATATAGAGTAGCAGAATTAAAGTCAGGAATATCACAAACTCTACAATCCATCTCCTCAAAATTTGATGCAATAGATTGATCCGAATGCAACTATAACTGTGTCGATGAATGTGTTCTTGGCTGGAACTGTGTTTCTTAATGTTGCCAACATCGTTGTGACTGCTCCCTAAAATCCTGCTCAGGCTGATGGTGTTGAAAGTAAGGCTGATAATACCGGGACCACTCAGAATTCCCTTGTTGTGTGTTCCCATACCCGAATCCTTCAATTAAATTATACCTGTCCTGTTGATGGATCTGATAAGACTGAGGATTAGGCTGAAAATACTGGATCCTGGTAGGGAGTACACTGGCAAAGGAATGAACATCTCTAGCAATCATCGGTCTAGTCCCATACTGCTGATAATTTGAAGCCATAATCTCGATAAGTTCTCTGGCCTGAGTAGATGTCTTGTTAACTAGAACCCCTCCACTAGCTGCATCAACTATACTCCTGTTCATGGGACACAATCCCTCATAGAAGTATACAATCAATAGCTGATCGCTTATCTGGTGCTGAGGGCAACTAGCAACAAGTCTTTTAAATCTATCCCAATAATCTTGAACGGTTCTCCTGTAAATTGTTGGATTCCACAAATACTCCTCCGAATAGCTGCAATCGTAGAAGCAGGAAAGAACCTTGCCAGAAATAATTTCTTCATCTCGATCCAGCTGGAAATTGAATTGGGTGGGAGACAATACAACCAATCTTTTGTTGAATCTGCCACTAAAAATGGAAATGCTCTAAGTCTAACATCTTCTTCTGATATGCCAAGTGGGTTCCATGAAGAACAAACCATCTCCAAATCATGCAGATGTTTGTTAGGATCTTCACCAGAAAGTCCATGAAACTTCGGTAAAAGATGTATAATATGCCATAGCTCAAAGTCTGCCTCTAAATCAGAATACCGAATGCAGAATGAATCAACTGACAAATCTAGTGCCCAAAGATCTCTGAGAGTCTTTTCAGTGTTCTTCTCCATATTGCTCATCAAGTCTGAAGGTATGATCACACTGAATCTCTAAAGCTGCTGATAACACAAGGATTTCCTGGTCTTTCCTGAAACACTCATGCAAATACCATCAAAAGACACAGGAAATAGACAAGATAGCACACATGCATACAAGAGATGAAATAATTAAGCCCCTAACAATGTTTTTGAATTTTTGCAACCACAAAAAAATAGAAACAAGAAAAGAGAGAAAATAGAAAAATAATCCTAAGATTATCAAACACCACTACTTGTCCCCGGCAACGACGCCAATTTGATTAAAGCCCAATTTTGTCGCAAATTGGGTATTAAACAATGAAGTACCAAACCCCTCCTACGCTAATGTAGCATAGAAATGACTCGGGTCATCCGCCAACGAAAGCAACAATAGGATGGTAAACTTAGGATTGTATGTTATTTCTATTTTTTGGGGTTTTCAATATGGAAATGGGGTTTTGGATTTTAATTCTAAATCTAAGAAATGAAAAGCAGAACAAGAAAGAAACTAATCTAATGCTGGAATGAAATTTAAATAGGTGTCAATAATTAATCCACAACGCATTGTCACTCTACGCTATGGATTAACTATCAACACAATTAAACTAAGGAACGAAATGACAAAACATTAAATGAAACCTAATCTAATAAATGAAAGACAATGCAAGGAATAAAGCTAAACCTAACCTAACTACAATTGCAGAAATAAAAGACAATATGAAATAAAGCATAAAATGAAATCTAAAGCATGAAATGAAACCTAAAGCATGTAACGAAATCTAATTTAACCTAGCCTAATTGCATTAAATAAAAGCTAGAACTTAATGAAATTGAAAGTACAAGACAAAGCAAGAATTAAACAAACTAAAATGCATTAAAATAAACCTAACACTTGGTTGAAGCATTTCATCGAACACATTGTATGCGTGAAACTAATTAAGCTTAGTAAATGCAATTTAAACATAGAAAATCATATTCAATACAAGCATTCAATAAAATAACTTCAACACAAGCAAACATCAACAATGAACAGGAAATAAACTAAAAATTCCAACCACAATCCACACTTCCACTTCCGATTCCAACAACTATCCTCGCCGTCACACGAGGACCCAACTCCGAACCCCGAAAGCCGGTGGACAACAGCCTATTGCCGGGCGCTGCTTGCTTCGACAATGGTGATACAAATCTTCCAACGGAGAACCCCTCTGCTGGAAATGGACGGGAAATGAAGGTGGTGCTGCTGTGGAAGGAAGAACCGCCGCCTCTGGAATCTGCCACCTGAACCTCAGGTGGTGAATCTGCCAGAAGGTGATCGGAAGATGGATGTCACACCGGAGAACCCCTCCGGTGAGGTGGAGTTGGTCGGAAACCGCTGCTAAAACCCGCTGCTCCTGCCACTTGAGCTCGCTGCTGTCGCCGCTTGAATCTGAGAAGAAGATGTGTGGGCTGTGGATGGTCGGCCGACGGCGGGGAAGAGAGGAAGAGAGGCCGCCGGCCGGAGAAAGAGGAAGAAGAAGAAGGGAGGTGCTGTGTGGGGAAGGGTTCCGCGAGCCCTAGCCTTGTGGGAAGAAAATCGTGAACGTAAGAAGAGGGATTTCTTAACGGGTTCGGATCCGGGTTGGATTAAGGAAATGGTATCCAATAGAGCTTAGATCCGATCCATTAAGGGTAGAGTTCAAATTGGACTTTTATAATCGGGCTTTGGATAAGACTTAGAAGTGTAGGCTTTAGGAATGGATTTGAGAATTGGATTGGGTTTTTGAAATTGGATTCCTCTCTTATCCAAATTTAATTGAAGCTTTAAATGAACCCTTGAATGCCTTGATCTCTATGAACGGCCCAGATCGCTTTAAATCTTGATGGAGGGCTGGATGACAAGATCTGAGTGAAGGAGCAGGATCTCACTGGATCTTGATCAATGATCCATATTAATTCAACTTGATCTCCTCCATTTGACCTCCAAATTAAGCCCAATTCGATCCGGCTCGACCCTAATCCATGACTCTTTAAATTTCCTACAAAATCACATAAAAAATGAAATTAAATTTCACAAGTTGTAGGAAATTTACAATTAAGCCCAAAAATAGATTCTCCTCACAAAATGTAATATAACCATAAAATTAAGCAAGTGAGAAGGTAAAAATGACAATAATAAGAGCCAAAATAATGCACAAAAATACTAATTATCAATGCGCAGCGGGCCGACGGATCCATTTTTCGCGGTACGATTTCCATTTATGCCTTATCTGCTGATATGATGATAGATACTGGTAGCTCCCATTCTTTTATATCTCGTACCTTTATGAGGGAGATGGGTAGATTACCCACTTTCAGACCGCAACGATTGACCGTCTATCTACCTTCCGGTGATACTTTGGACGTCACCCAGGAGATCAGAGGTTTCCCATTAGACTTTGGCAACATGATACTTACGGTAGATTTTCTAGTATGGGAAATGGTCGACTTTGATATTATTCTTGGCATGAATTGTTTGTCAGCATATCATGCCACTATTGATTGCCAGATGAGAGTGGTCACATTCTGGCCTCCGAACCAACCCTTGTGGGAATTCACTGGCATCAGAGACGACGACATATCGACTATTTCAACGATTCAGGCTCAGAAGCTGCTGTCACATGACTGTCAGAGTTTTTTGTTATCTTTGATTCATACTGAAGATGGCAGTAGTTCTCAACTCTCCGATGTTCCAGTAGTCTGAGAGTATCTGGATGTATTTCCAGATGAGCTACCAGGTTTGCCTCCCAGAAGGCAAGTGAAGTTTGCTATTGAGTCGATTCCGGGAACCGCACCGACATCGAAAGCTCCTTACTGTATGACACCAAAAGAGTTGAACGAACTGAAGGTTCAACTCAAGGAGCTTTTAGACAGGGGATTTATACGCCCTAGTGCTTCTTCGTGGGGTTCTTCGGTATTATTTGTCAAGAAAAAGAATGGAACTCTAAGGTTGTACATAGATTATATACAACTGAATGCAGTAACCATCAGAAATAAGTACCCCTTACCTCGGATCGAGGATTTATTTGATCAGCTCAGATGTACATCAGTGTATTCTAATGATCTGTGATCCGGATATTATCAACTGAGAGTCAAAGACTTTGATATTCAGAAGACAACATTCCATACCAGATACGACCATTATGAGTTTTTGGTAATGGCATTTAGGTTTTCCAATGCTCCAGCGGTATTTATGGATCTGATAAACCGCGTCTTCTTGGAGTATCTTGATCAATTTGTTATCATTTTCATCAATGACATATTGGTCTACTCGCGTTCCAAGGAGGAACATGCACAGCATCTTCGCACAGTCTTGGAGACTCTTTAACGACATCAGCTATACGCGAAGTTCAGCAAGTGTGCTTTCTGGCTATCTTTAGTCAGTTTTCTGGGACACGTGGTCTCTAGCCGAGGTATTTTAGTAGACCCTCAGAAGATCGAGGCCGTCACCAGCTGGGAGCAGCCGAAATTGGTACAGGAGATCTGCAGTTTCTTGGGATTGGCCGGATATTACCGACGGTTCGTCGAGGGTTTCTCTCGTATCGCTATGCCGCTGACACGCCTGACCAGGAAAGGCGTGAAGTTTACATGGTCTGAGGCTTGCGAGACTAGTTTCCAGGACCTGAAGCGGAGACTGGTAACAACACCAGTTCTGGTTTTACCCTTCGGAGAGGACGAATTCATACTTTACACTGACGCATTTCTTCAGGGTTTGAGCGCTGTTCTGATGCAGCATGACAGAGTAGTCTCTTATGCTTCTCGTTAGTTGAAGGAGCATGAGAAGAACTACCCAGTACATGATTTGGAGTTGGCCGCCATTATATTTTCTTTGAAGATTTGGCAACATCACCTGTATGGTATTACCTTTGAAATTCTCACTGATCATAAGAGTCTCAATTATATTTTCACCCAGAAGGAACTTAATCTTCGACAGAGGAGATGGATGGAGCTCTTGAAGGATTATGATTGTACCATTAACTACCACCCGGGGAAAGCTAATGTGGTTGTCGATGCACTCAGCAGGAAGTCCAGAGGTACTTTGGCTTGCCACCAAGCTTCAATCACGGACTTGATTCAAAGTTTCTCCAATCTAGTTGGGCTTTGAGGAACAGGGATAGACAGAGCGAGGTGTTTTGGTTACTATAGTTGCTTAGTCGTCGATCAGGATGAGGATCCGAGAGGCCCAGGCCGGTGATCAACATTTTTAGTTCATTGGCAGCTAGATAGCTTCCGGGCAGCAGATAGAGTTCACCCGAGATGATGCGGGTATTATATATTTCTGAGGTCGATTATGTGTACCTCCATCTCACCCGGTCAGGGAGAAGTTACTTCAGGAGGCTCATCGCTCTCGATTTGCTATCCACCCAGGTGGGACCCGCATGTATTGAGATTTGAGGTGTTCTTACTGGTGGAACGATATGAAGAAAGACATCGCGAAATTCGTAACTAGATGTCTTGTCTGTCAGTAGTGAAGGCTGAGCACCAGAGACCTGTCGGATTATTTCAGTGGATTCCTATTCCTGAGTGGAAATGGGAACATATTACCATGGATTTTGTGGTGGGTTTGCCTAGGACACGACAATGTAATGACGTGATTTGGGTAATCGTTGATCGATTAACCAAATCTGCGCACTTCTTAGCGATCCGATAGACTGATTCCCTGGATCGATTGGCAGATCTGTATTGCTGGGAGATCATCAAATTATATGGTGTTCCTTTGAGTATTATTTCTGATAGAGACCCTCGGTTCATGTCTCGATTCTGGCAGAGTCTGTAGCAGGCCTTGGGCACTCAGCTCCGTTTCAGTACAATTTTCCATCCGCAAACTAATGGACAGTCAGAGCGGACCATTCAGACACTAGAGGATTTGCTGAGGTCTTGTGTATTAGATTTCGGAGGCAGTTGGGATGACCATTTGCCATTGGTAGAGTTCGCCTACAACAATAGCTTTTATTTGGCTATCCAGATGGCACCGTTTGAAGCGTTGTATGGTAGGCCTTGTCGGACAACCACCCTTTGGGAGGAGGTTAGAGAGGCCCAGTTACTAGGGCCTCATAGAGCTCAGCAGGAGGCAGAGTTGGTCCGTACTATAAGACGGGGGATGTCAGAGGCGCAGGATCGCCAGAAGAGTTATGCTGATTGGAGACAGAGACCCCTGAAGTTCTCTCCTGGCGACCATGTTTTTTTGTGAGTCTCACCCACGAAAGGGGTGGAGAGATTTGGCCTCATAAGTAAGCTAGTTCTGCGATACTTTGGACATTTCCAGATCTTGGAGAGGATTGGAGCGGTAGCTTATCGTCTGGCACTACCACCGTCCCTGGCAGACGTTCACGACGTATTCTATGTGTCGATGCTGAGGAGATATATATCCGACCTAGCACATGTGCTATCTGATATGCCAGTTCCTATTCAACCTAACGTTACCTACGAGGAGATTCCGGTACGGATCCTGGACCGGAAAGAGTGTCAGTTGCGGGACAAGACTATCTGACTGGTTAAAGTCAGATGACAACATCATTCGGACGAGGAGCCTACCTGGGAGCTCGAGGATACGATCCGAGCTCAATTCCCCCACCTTTTTACTTGAGGTATGTGAGTTAATTTCCGTTCAGCATTTATACTATCTATTTATTGTTAGTACTTGCTGATGATAATAACAAAAATTTGGGGACCAAATTTTTATTAGTGGGGAAGAATGTAAAATATCGAAAAAGGGCGAATAACCATAAGGGAATTTTTTTGAAATTTTTAGAAATTTTTCGAGAATTTTCGGAGCCCGTATGGCTTAGGTTAGGGGGATCAAATATTGAGCCCTGGGAAAGCCTGCTTAGGCTACCCCGTTTTAACGAGGAACAGTTGGATTTTTCCTTTTTCTTTTATTCTTTTCCTTCATTTCCTCCCTCGCGTGTCGAAGCCCTCACCCGATGCCTCTTCACGCCGAGCCTCCTTTCACGCCGATCCTTGCCCTAACTGCACGCAACGGTTCCTTGCCTCCCCGCGTACAAAACCCCTCGGCCAAGGGTCTCGCTTCTTCTTCTTGTGCCCTAGCCGTAGTCCACCGCCGTCGAACGGAGTAGCGCCGACCACCAAATCTCTCTGGCGTGCCCTAGATTGGGTCCATACTCGTCGAGCCCTAAACCACTGACACTGTCTCCGTCGCTGAGATCAGGACGTGCCGCTCGCCCTTGTGTACCGACGACGCGTGATTTGTTTTCCAGCAGCCCCTTTCTTCCGTCTCGCTGAGCATCCCCTCTTCCAATTGCTGAGTTCAGTTCGGCAGTTGCCCCTCAGACCCGTTCATCTCCTCGTGCCAAGCAGCATCGCGCCGTGCCCTAGACTTGGTCCACCGCCACCCCTGCACGAGTTGGCCTTCAACCAGAGGCGGAGATCCAAGCCCTAGTTGCTTCACCCATGCCCTAGACCTCACCATCGGGCCTTCCTTCTTCTCCACCAGCGGTCGACTGAGAGGAAACGAGGGGTATCAAGTAGGTAAGGCTTATTGGGTATTTGGATTTGTATCCTGTGCTGAATTGATGGGCTAATCGCTGTGGTACAGTCACTGTGTTCTCCACAGCAGCTATTCATAGTTTCTGTCAACAGATTCCGACAGCGGGTATCTCCGGCTAGCACATTCCGATGGCTGCCATATCTACTGTGATTAACAGGAGAGGTTTGGCGTTGAGGTAAGATAAGAAATAGAGGAATTGTTTCATTTGTAGTAGCGTACACAAGATTTGAACTAGGAAAGGTTAAGAATAAATTATACTTGGATTTAATTAAGTTTAGGTTGATAAGGCTAGTTGCAAATCTTAATTGGAAGGTGAAATACTTAGAATTTGTTTAATTCAAGGATTTTAAAATATAAAGGAAGGATAAGATTATTGAATAGGTTTGGAGATTTTTATTTAGCTATATAGCTAAATACATTATGTTTGATAACACAGGACTTTGACGCGAGACGAGCATCCCGACGTCGGATTTGGACCGGATTGGACCTTTCTATTGGAGGCGGGTACCTTGACTTATCTATTTTGATATGTAATATTGATATGCTTAGTAATATTTAACAAATAGTAATATTTATGTTCACTGTTGCATCTATTACCTGAGCATGCTATATTTATTTCCTGCTATTACATTCATGTTTCTTTGATTATATATGACCTTAAGGTAATGACTTACCATGCCTTATTATGTTCAGGATACTGATTTATTTTACCATACCTGACCTATGTACCTAGATCATATTATTTGATCCATATATCTTTTGGTACACATTTTTGGTAGAGATGGATAGGATCAAAATATTTCCATGCTTAGTGTCATGCATCATCTCGCATGATTGCATGCTGTGTGATTGTTGGCTCCATTATTGTTAAGTGCATCGTTAGTTACATGGATTTGCACACACAACACTCATGGGTTAGTGGTTTTTATCTGGCAGGGTATGTTGCAGCAGGTTGCTCTATCAAGGGCTCCGTTGGTCCACTCATGGGTAGTGTGACGCAGCGTTGTAGCAGGACAGGGATCCCTCCTCTGGACTGGCTCAGGGAGATGAGAGTATTATGCTCCCCCACTTATGATTTGAGGTAAGGAGGATAGATGTACTCCGACAGCATCCGGTCCACCCGGTCACTCAGGAGCAGCGATAGCAGAGTGCACGGTTGTCACAACCCTACCCACTCAGTCTCACCATCGTGTGTGAGACGACTGACTGGCAGTAGGGGTGACCAGGACATGTCATTGGCATCATACGCATTGATGCATTTATTGCTTGTGTTTGCTGCACTTATTTGCTGCATATTTGGTGGATGCATATTGTTGGTGCAACCTTAGGTCAAGGTTGACCTGGTTGACCTGACTCGAGTTGACCTGACTCGAGTTGTATTTTGATGTTTGACTTAGGAAGATTGTTGGTGCAACCTTAGGTCAAGGTTGACCTAGTTGAGTTGTATTTTGATGTTTGACACTCATGGAAGAGTTGTATTCTTGATATGGGACAAGAATAGATGTTTGGGAGATTATTGGTGCAACCGTAGGTCAAGGTTGACCTGGTTGACCTGATTCGGGAAAGAGTCCAAGTATGGAGACTTGGCAACGGAAAAGTCCAAGCAGGGAACTTGGCACTGGAAAAGTCCAAGCAGGGAGCGTGGCACGTGAAAAGTCCAAGTGTGGAGACTTGACACGGGAAAAGTCCAAGTATGGAGACTTGGCACTGGAAAAGTCCAAGTATGGAGACTTGGCACGGAGAAGTCCAAGCAGGGAGCTTGGCACGAGGGAAAGTCCTAACTGGGATGTTAGGCAGGTGGAAAGTCCCAGTGAGTGAAGCCAAGGCGGTGGGAAAGTCCTAACTGGATGTTAGGCGGTGTGGAAAGTCCTGGTGAGTGAAGCCAGGCTGGGAAAGTCCTAACGGGATGTTAGGCGGTTGGAAAGTCCTGGTGAGTGAAGCAAGTGAAAGCCCTAACGGATGTTAGGCGGTGTGGAAATCCTGGTGAGGTGGGTGAAAGTCCGGGTGAGTGAAGCCTGCAGGGAAAATCCGGATGGATCGGGATGATCGGACATGGTGTTGAGGAAAGTCCAAGTAGGTCAAAGGATTGACCGGACACTTGGGAATTCTAGCAAGTCAAGGGAGTGACGGATGCTAGGAATGAAGTACCAACAGTCGAGGTTGACCGAATGTTGGTTTGGAAGGCTTGGGACTTGGTTTGGGCAAAACCAAGTCACTAGTTATCGATCGATGGTGACCGATCAAGATCGATGTGCTCGATGATCGGTATCGTCGATCTGCACCGATCGGCGGTGATCGCGAGAAGGCGCGATCGGTCCGTGGACCGATCAGAGCTTTCGATCGATCGTGGCAGACCGATCGAGACGATGTCGCGGAAGGAAGAGCCTCAAAGCCAGAGTTGGGATGCTCGTGGACCGATCCAGGTGGCTCGATCGGTCCTGCATCGACGGTATCTGCAAGTTTACGTGCGCACGATCGATGCGGGGACCGATCGGCGCAAACCGATGCGGGGACCGATCGGTCTGATCGGTCCACGCCGATCGGTTCTAGCCGTTGCAATGCAGCGGCTAGTTTCTTCGCTATTTCTTCTTCGCGGTATAAAGGAAGCGAGGCATCTTACGTAGGCTTCTTTCTCTTCTCTTACGCTTCTGAGCTGCATTCGGTGCTTGAGCTTTGTTGAGCTCTTCTTCGAAGCTTCGCGTGAGCTTCTTCCTGGGCAAAGACTCCGGAGAGTTGGCGTCTGAGAAGCTGTTGCTTCTTCAACAGTCGACAAGAAGGCAAGGGTTGCTTACATATGCTGTGTATTTACTTCTTTCTTCTCT
Organism: Zingiber officinale; assembly: GCF_018446385.1. Taxonomy (NCBI): domain Eukaryota; kingdom Viridiplantae; phylum Streptophyta; class Magnoliopsida; order Zingiberales; family Zingiberaceae; genus Zingiber; species Zingiber officinale. Next base: position 18,200,573 of record NC_055993.1, on the reverse strand, counting down.
TGTATTTGTACTCCTTATCTTGCTGTTGCAAGAAGTAGTTGTGGCGAGGTTTCTCCACCCATAAGGAGCTCATATTTAGCCGGTTCTCCGGGGACTCATCCACCGACGGATTGGTAGGCTTCATCCACCTTATGGACACGCCGAGGAGTAGGAGTTCATCTCCGAACCTCGTTACATCGGTTTGTTTTTCTTCTCCTTAGTTTCTTCCTTGTATTTCCGCTGCGACTAACCCTAACTGTAGGAAGAACGCGAGAATTTGGGGCGGCTATTCACACCCCCCCTCTCTAGCCGAGTACGAACGATCCCAACAAGTGGTATCAGAGCAAGGCCGCTCTTCGACGGATCAACACCCGGGGGAGCACGGGCTAGAGATGGATCTCTATGGAGAAGATGTCACGATTCAACCCTTCTACGAGTCTCACGACAACTTCACATATTGGAAGGTAAGGATGATGTATTTTCTTAGGACTAATATGTTAAATTGGTTTTGTGTACAAGAAGGGTTTTCCCCTCCGATGGATGAGGAAGGAAAACCTATCAAGAAGAAGGAGTGGACGAAAGAGCAAATTCGACAATCCGAAATCAATGACGAGGTAACAAAAATTATTGAATTTGCTTTATCTAATAATGTTTTGTGCAAGATAGATAGGTAAACAATGCCAAGGAATTGTGGAACAATTTGGCAAAATTCCATGAAGAGGAGCCTAGTGAGCCAAGTAGCTCACATCATGGAGGAAGCGAATTGGGAATTGAGGGCTACTCAATATCCAAGGAAGAAGAGGAGGAGAGCTCTTGTTCAAGATCGGAGCAAGAAGAGGCATCTACCTCCGGAAGGGATAAAGAAGAAAGCTCATCTACATCCACAACCCTAGGTAACTCAAACACTGTGATTTCAAGCAAATTACACATAATGTGTTTTGAGTGTAGGAAGTTTGGGCACTACAAGAGTAAGTGTCCAAAGAGGGTTAGAAAGACTCCACCGGCACCAAAGGTCAAGGAAGCCGGAGTCCCGACATGCAAGAGCAAGAAGCACGTGGTGTGCTTCCAATGCAAGCAACTGGGACACTATAGGAGTCAATGTCCAAGGGGGAGGCAACCTCACAAGGACAAGAGGCCAAACACATGTAAAGGGGGAGCTAAGGCAAACCCTAAGGTAACATTTAAAGCTCATTCTTGCAATTCTAGTAGGATGCATGCTAGTAGTCTTATTGCCATTGTCAATAATGATAAGCATGTTAACACTAGAAATCGATACATGTGCTTAGGAGCCAAGCATGTTAGCCTAGATAAGAACAATTCTAGAAATGCTAACCCTAGAATTAACTCATCTAAGGCTAAGGAAAATCTAGATAGAAATCCCAAATCATCTAGACACATGCCTAGGAATACCTCAAAGAAAAATGATAAATCAAAACTTGAGGTATTAGAGAAAGAAAATCAAGTCTTGAGGTCAAGACTTGACTCTCTAGAAAAGGCTCTTAAGGATTTGACTCTAGGGTCTAGGGGTCAAAAACCCAAGTCCAAGGATAAGAAAGGTTTGGGTCACAAACCTAAGTCCCAAATGGTCAAGCCCACCTATCATAATGTTCCATTCGATTATGGAACAAAACCTAGGGCTAGGAAGACCAACACCAAGGTCACAAGGGGAGTCACCCCTAGAGTTGATCTTGATGAGTCCCAAATGGCCAAGGCTTTAAAGCCTAAGAGGGTCATTAGGAGGGTTGCTAGGGAAGTTATCCCTAGTGAATATTTAGTGAACCCAATGAGCTCTAATAGGTATTGGGTTCCTAGGAGCATCTTCTCTACCCCATAGATGGGTTAGAGAGTGTCAACTCCGATTAGAAGGGTAGTTAACCCAACTTTGAGGAAATTGACACTCAAGGAGCATTTTCAAGGTTTTGAGAACTTTTGAAAATGAAATGGAATTATCATTTACTCCTTTGAAGAGTTAAATGTGCCTAAAGATTGGAAATTTCATTTTTAATCTCAATTGGCACAATTTGGGAAAATCTAGAGAACTCTCGAGGAAAAATGAAACATGCCAAGTTTTGAGGATAAATTTGATCTTTAAGTGGCATGAATTAATCTAGAGTTCAAGAAGTGTCAAAATTAGGATTTTGGCATTTTGGGGCAATCTAGGATTAAATTTGAAGTTAGCCAAGTGGTTAAGGATACTTAGACAGGTAATCTAGGTATATTTATTTATGCTAAATCTTGCCATGATTGTTTGCCCTCACATGTCATGACATCATGTTTAGTTTTATTATTATTTGAAATGTCATGATAATGCTTAGGCTAATTTTTATGTCATGTTTATTTAAGTTTCAAACTTTATGCCATGACATCATGACATTGGCACATGTTTTCATTTATGATACCATTTTATGCCATGTCATCATCTCTTGCATTAATAATCAATTGAATTGATTTAAGGATGAAAAACACATTTTGATATTGGGATCAAATTTGTGTTTAGAAAATGCATGAGACCTTAGTCTAAGATACCTAAACCCATATCTCACATCAAAATTGCCATGGATGTGTTTGATACACTTTAGATGTGTGTGAGATATTAGGATCATGAATTAGGATCAAGGTGCATAGTTCTTGTACCTAGATGAGCCTAATTCAAGAAATGGAGGATCATAGGGAAAGCTTGTGTACAAGTCATGTACATTTAGCCCTAAGATTATGGTCCTAAATTAAAAGGTTTAAAATCATTTTGAAATTGATTTGGAAAACCTTGATGAAGCCATCTTAGTGATTGCATTCATCATTGAATATTGTGATACAAAGTTGAGTTAAACTTGAACTATTTCAAAGTTTTTGAACTTTGTATCAAGATTGAAAAATGGAAGTTATTTTCATAGAAAACTATTTTTCCATTATAGTATATGTTATGAGGAATGTATCCTCAAAATTTCACAATTTTTTGAATTTTCTGGAATTTTCTAGGAGTTTCTGAATTTCGGGAAGGAAATCTCCTGTCAGAGTCTGGATCGGTCTGGGGACCGATCCAGGGAAATCCTGATCGGTCTGCGGACCGATCCAGTGAAGCATGGATCGGTCTGCAGACCGATCCAGTAAGATCCATGGTGCGATCTGGTGAAGGCCTGATCGGTCTGGTGACCGATCAGTGACGATCCAGTGCGATCAATGAAGCATGGATCGGTCTGGGGACTGATCCAGGGGGTTTTGATCGGTCTTAGGACCGATCAGTGCGTGCCAGTTTTTGATTTTCAACAGGTGTCTGAAATTTCAGTTTTTGGGAGTTGAGTTTCGGGTTACTAAAGGTTTGAAACTCTCCAAGACATTGTTGGTGCAATGGTCAAGGGGGAGTTGACCTTTAGGGGGAGTTTTTACCTAATTGTCAAGGGGAGTTGACTCTTAGGGGGAGTTTTTACTCCTTAAGACTTTTGAGGATTAGTGACATAGGATTGTCACTAAGTTGATTGTTGAGTTTAGTATCAAGGGGGAAATTAAGAGTTTCAATGAAAGGTATGAGACTTTCATTAGGAGGAAACTCTTGATCTTGATTCTCTCTTTTTGATGTGTGTCAAAAAGGGAGAGAGTGTTGGAGAATGGGGGAATGTTCTAGATAATGTTCAAGGAAGAACATTGAAGAACATTGGGAAACCTAAGTTAGGTTATCGGATTAACCTAACTTGATTATGGTTTTGTCAAACATCAAAAAGGGGGAGATTGTTGGTGTAACCTTAGGTCAAGGTTGACCTGGTTGACCTGACTCGAGTTAACCTGACTCGAGTTGTATTTTGATGTTTGACTTAGGAAGATTGTTGGTGCAATCTTAGGTCAAGGTTGACCTAGTTGAGTTGTATTTTGATGTTTGACACTCATGGAAGAGTTGTATTCTTGATATGGGACAAGAATAGATGTTTGGGAGATTATTGGTGCAACCGTAGTCAAGGTTGACCTGGTTGACCTGATTCGGGAAAGAGTCCAAGTATGGAGACTTGGCAACGGAAAAGTCCAAGCAGGGAACTTGGCACTGGAAAAGTCCAAGCAGGGAGCGTGGCACGCGAAAAGTCCAAGTGTGGAGA